>NC_088797.1:117460750-118069322 GCF_011386835.1 Chrysemys picta bellii | reverse complement strand
AAGTCAAGAATAATAAGCACAGTCTATTCCCTGTCCTCCTTTTCCCCTACCATCAAGGCCAAATCACCTTCCTTTTCTCCACCTCTTTCTGCCTAAGGCCTGAATTCCTTCTCCAAAGCTTTGACCACCTTTGAATTCTCCTCCCCTGTCAGTCAGATCACTCTTCCCACCTCTGCCATCAGACCCAAAACACCTCTTCTTCCTAATGATCCTGAGCTCCACAAGGTAGTAGAAAAAAGTCTGCAAAGCTGTACTGGAAGGTTATTTACCAAAGGGTTGCTCCATGTCCTTCTGTAAATGCAGTGTAAAGTATTTAGACAGTGCATTCTTAAAGAACGTATTAATATAGGGTAGAATATAAACTAAAAAATATCATGAAATCCTGTTGTCACATCTCTGATCTTTGCACAGATTCATACTTAATATAGCAGTGAGTTGTATAGATTGCTGCAATATCAACATAGATATTTAGCAGGAAAAGTCATTGTATGCACACGGTAGAAGAAAAATCCTATTCTTAGCCTATACAGTATAGCTACAGATACAGTGTACACATACCACATACATATGGAACTTTCACTGGGCCAAGATGCTCTCAGAACCCAGGCATTTACAAATAGTAAACATTGTTTAGAGAACACACAACTTTGTTTCCCAGCCCATTTTGGGGTTGGAGTTTTTGTAGAGTATAAAATTCCCCTTGGCCCAAAGGTCTAGGCCAGATTGCATCCTGTGAAATCCCATTGACTTCAGTGAGGTTGCCTGAGAGAAAGTTGTGGTCATGCTTTTTCTTATTTACTGTGAAACCTTTGTAGACCACTGAGTAATAATAAAGCTAAATACTCCTTTGAAAGCTTGTTCATTTGTTGCTGTTTTTAATAGAAATTATCTGTGAATATGCCTAAAACAGCTTTAGTGTGTATATTTTATGGCCCTGATGCTGCAGTTAGATTCAAAAAAATGGACCACTTTTCCCTATGGATCCAGCTGTAGGATCGAGGCCTTTGTCTATGTATTTGACTATGTGAATTAAAATAGATATCGTTGCTCTACATTTTTGTAATTTTAAAAAAAGTGAAGTATTTTTTTGAGGTTTTGTGTGTTTTTTACATGGGCTTAAGCCTTCCTATGTAAACCTAATGATTCAAAATTCACTTCGTTCCCTGATCTTCCCACCCTCTGGTAAAGCAGTATATCACAGAGGTTAACCAGACCCAAATAAATATATGATTTTGCTCCATCCCTAAAATGTGGCTAATGAGACATGTACAAGGATTGTCAAAAATGCATATAAATTGTGGCAGCATTAATATTTTATTTTGCTGTCAATATGCAACAAAAGATGTCGTCCTTAATTCTCAACCGGATTAGAACTATAAAAATTGGTTCACTAGTTGCCACTGGTAATTTTACAATAAAGTAGTGGACTGCTGCTTTCCTTGCAAGTGGCTGAAATTCCACTTTTCTATCCAAGTTCGTCAGTTGAACTTGCCTTTTGTTAAAGACATTAAAAATCATAATGTCTCATGTCAGTAATGATAATGAAGGGGAAGATTGGTTTTAATGACATTAGAAGAATCATTATGTTTAATTTATCACTAATTAATGCTGCTGCTTTCATATGCTTTGTCTAGCTGTCATGTGCTTGTTATGTGCTTTTTTTTTATGTGTGTACACATCCCTCCCCATTCATTCATTTTTATTCTGACGATTTACACAGCTTTCTCTCCTCTAGGTTTCCTCCACATATGGTCCCGCCACATCATAGTTTACACACGACTGGAATCCCTCATCCGGCCATAGTCACACCAACAGTCAAACAGGAATCTTCCCAGAGCGATGTTGGCTCACTCCACAGCTCGTAAGTTTTACATTCATAGTTTTATTTGTAGAACAATCTCATTGAAAGGGAGGATTTCACATGCAGTTTTTAAAATTCAGGCTTTACTTTGCTGTGATTTTATTGTAAAATATATGTGAACAGGTTTGATTGGTTTTTCTAAACGTAATTGACCATAATTTTATTGGCCATAATAATAATAACTTAATTCCTTTTAACACTCCTGAGAAGTAGGTGAGTAGCTATTAATATTGAATAGCTGGGAAAAATGGAGTATGTTAGTTAAGATGTCCAATAGTTATAGGGTCCAATAATTTTGTCTGCTTCTCTTTTAAATGCCCAGCTTGAGATACATAAACTGAGCACCCAGAGATGAAGGTACCCAAAATTAGAGGCTACTTTTGAAGAAAAAAAAGGGCGGGGAGGCATAAGTGACTTGCCAAAAGCCACAGAGGGAATTGGTGTTAGCTCTGGGATTAGAATTAAGGAGAATCGTGTTTTTCCTGCCCTGTACTCAAAACACGCCTGATACTCCCTACTCTGGACTGAGTATTTTTTCCCCATTTAATCATATAGGTGATATTTGGGGGCACGGGAATGTGTTTTATTATTGTTTGCATTGTGTTAGTGCCTAACAAACCCAGTCATGGACTGTGGTCCCATTTTGCTAGGCACAATGGCCCAGATCCTCGAAGGTATTTAGTCTCCTAATTCCCATTGATTCCAGCGTGAGGATCTGGGCCTATTTTCCTTACTTCTGTTTTCTAAAGGGATAAAAATATATCTGGCTAGGTTACCTATACACCACGTGGGTTTCTTGTAAGACTGTGGAAATGGTTCTCATGTAGCAGCCAGCTGACTCTAAAGAGCCCTGAAACCTTTAGTTTTCAGTGGCCAGTTGCAAAAGTTTCAATATAAAAAGAAGGTAGTTTTGCTGTAGAGCTGTGTTTAATAGGGTTTATGTATAGAGATTGGGGGCAATGAGTATGATGAACGTGCGAGAGTTCTCACTATGCGATTCTTTGTTTTGTCTTCATCATCCAGAAAACATCAGGACTCCAAAAAAGAAGAAGAGAAAAAGAAGCCACACATAAAGAAACCTCTTAATGCGTTCATGTTGTATATGAAGGAAATGAGAGCAAAAGTGGTAGCAGAGTGCACATTGAAAGAGAGTGCAGCCATCAATCAAATCCTTGGTCGAAGGGTAGGTAACTAATGTCACCAAAATGAGAGAGAGAAAACCATGTGCTGAAAGTCTTCAGGAAAAAAAAATCTATTGCAAAGATAGAGAGAGTGTGTTGTCTTTAGCCCGGGTATGTTTTGCTAGATTATTTTGACAAGTATATATGGTTGAAACATCTATTTCAACAGAAATCAAAATAAACCAAAATATCTTCCTGCTTGTATTTGTGTTTTGTTTTCGTGAGCATATTTTGCTATGTGGCGCCACTTGTGGGACTGAAATAATAATGAGATCTATTCTTTTTCTGCTCTTTCCGTGGTCTACGGACTTGAAATCCCAGATTTCATGTTATTTTGGCCCTAGAAATGGCTCACTGTGGTTTTGGAGGGTAATGGGGGAGGGGTGGCTGTGAAGAATATGAATACAAGGACTAGCACCCTCACAGACTGGGGAGAAAAAGGAATATGGGAATGAGTATGGGTATAATGAGGAGGGGATGCTTTTCCAAAACCAGAGGTGGTTCAGATCTTGGTCCCGTTAACAAATGATTGTGGTTTTGGCCCATCTTCAGAAAAACAAAAGGACTGAATGAATATAAATGATGAATTCAGTCTCAGCTGGGTAAACCAGAGTCGTAAATAAAATATTAACTGGCTGTGTGCCAGATTATCTATTTTTATCTGGTGTTTTTATGAAAATGGAATATATATATACACACACACACATATATATATATATATATATATATATATATATATATATATATATATATATATATATACACACACACACACACACACACACACACACAGAGAGAGAGTGTTATTGATGTACTGTATTTTAAAAAGTTGTGCCTTTGATTCTCTTTTCTCTTCCCCAACCTCAGTGGCACGCATTATCCAGAGAAGAACAAGCTAAATACTATGAGCTAGCGAGAAAGGAACGACAGCTCCATATGCAGCTTTACCCAGGCTGGTCCGCACGGGATAACTATGTAGGTGGCTATGTAGGTGGATATTTTTTTCAGTAGTAGAGTTTGTAGAAATGTATTGTTTTTCTTTAACCTGCTGAACTACGTCCACACACCCCGCACAAGCACTACTTTGAAAGGGCGTCTCAGGACCCCAATCCGGAAACAACAGCGGATGCTCCACCCGCATTGCCAAAACAATTGGGTACAATTGACAGCCCTCTGCTTGGAAGAGGCTCCCTCGCTGGGATAGCAAAGGATGTAAAAGGTTAGAATTGAGGCATGTGACTAGAGCTCTGTGAAGACATCTTGCAGGGTGTCTGCCTTCAGTATGCCAACCTCTGGAAGATGCTATTAGGCATGTGTTCATTAAAAAAAAATTCTCCCCACGATGCCTCCCCTTCGTCCCCACCAAAAATGAATCATTAGTGTCTTGTGCTTACCTGTGTGAGAGTATAGTGGAAAGTGGAAGAAAGACTTATCCTAGCTTCAGAGAAGGACTGGCAACGCGTGACGTGTTTGAAAGTCTTGCTCTCAAGTGGGGCTAACATAAATTATTCCACGCTCTACTGTTGTATATTTCACATATGTTATGCCTTACTGTGGCCATGTTTTAATATGCTTCTATTGTTTGGTCTTTTTACACAAATATCTTGAGACTGCAATTTGCAACCAACTGGTGGGATGTATTCAGGTTGATTTTTATTTATTTTCCCATTTGAGAAAGTCTGTTCACAGCATATGCTACTGTTGTTAGCTGTCTGGTTCCCAACTTAGTCCCCAGTCCTGCAAACACTCGTACTATTGAGTGTAGTGCTCTCCTCCATGAGAATTAAGCACTATGTCTGGTGTAAGTGTTTACTGAATTGAGTCCATAAATTCTTAACAGATTGGTAGCTTTATAATCCTGGGGCTTGGTAGAAGCTTTAAAACCTCCGAACACAAGAATGTAGTAATGCCCCTTCTTCCTATATTTGGGAAGTATTAACAGGTTTAGAAATCCTTGCATGTAAATATCAGAATGAAAACGATAATCATTACAGCAACAAGTTTTTGTTTAAAGAGATGTTACACAGGAATATGGTTACCAGATCTCTCTGTTTTAACATGGTTTTACCATAGTACAGAATGAGCATCATTAGAACACCTATGATGTCGTTTCTAGTGATTTGATTAAATGGACTGAAATCTCTGATTACAACATATTTAACAGACCAGGCATGTTGATCACATGTTAATAATAATAAAATTTGACAGGTGTGCTGGTATTTTGCAGGCGAATGTACTTTGTCTGAGTATCAAATAGATGGTAACCACATTTCTCTAGGTAGTTTGATGAATACAGAAGTGGTCTGTAGCAAGCACATCCCATATTTTTCTTTTGAACCATTCCTCCGCAGTTCGACTACTTTTTTCCTTTCCCAGTGAAAGGCTATCAGTAGTCTAGCATCTACGAGCAGATGAGAGATTAATTCCTCATTTTCTTTTGTGTGGCTATTTCCACTGGGAAGCCCCAGGAGGATTACCAAAGGCTCATTTGGTAATGCGCTTTGTGATAGTACAATCCCAGTTCTCCCTAATGATTGATATGTCCACCATATATGCATAAATCTCCTCTTTCAAACTTAAGGCCCAATCCTGCAAACACTTACTTACTATTGAATGTCATGCTTTCCTCTACATCTGGTGGTAGTGTTTACAGGACTGAGCCCAAAAATTCTTGTATGCAGTATAACTGTAGCCGTGTTAGTCCCCGGATATTAGAGAGAGAAAGCCGGGGAGGTAATATCTTTTATTGAACCAACTTCTGTTGGTGAGAGAGACAAGCTTTTGAGACACCCAGAGTTCTTTTTCAGATCTGTGTGTATAAAAGATATTCCCTCCTCCCAAAATTTGTAGCTGTCACAACCACGTGGCTCGGAAGAAGCTTTAAAATCTCCTTACCCAATAATGTAGTTATGATTTTTGAAAACATCCAAGGCCATGATCCCGGAATATGACTCTGGTGGAGTCACATTGCCTTCAGTGGTGTATTTCCTTGCAGAACTCACTGAAGATTTGGTGGCCAAGCTTGTAAAACTGATGTCAATTGCATTTAGTAAACTTTTGTTTGCTTGTTTTTGCTGCTGTCTCCTTTGTGTCTAATCGGTTCCTAGGATAGCCAGAAACATTGCTCTGCCATGAGTCATTTAAACTGCACACTTTGTGTATAGCTACATATACCTGTATGTGCAGGTGCACTCAGGTGTGTACAGAACAGGATAGACAGTTCACCGTCTGCAACACAGTATAAGGTAGCAGTTGTTGCTATAGAATGCCAAATATCTCTGTGCTGGAATAATGTTATATTACCATTTAAATAACTATATCTGCCATCTGTGGCATCAAAATCCTCTCATCTCCTCCCTTGCAATCGCCTTTATTCTCCAGCTCTTCCTCTCCTTTCTTCCTTATCTTTCCATGCTCCCTGGACATAAAACAATACTTGTGCATCCTCTTTAGAGGGGGAGGAGAGGAGAGGTGTTTTCTTAGGATCCAGAGGTAGTTCATTCCAGCTCCTCCACCAAAAACACATTCTCTTTGGTAAGGACTGGACTGAGACCATCAGACCATAGGGCTGAGTAGTTCTTGGTACTGTGCAGTCTGATTTCCTCTTGGGAGTTCAATAAGGAGTAGAGGTAGGACCTGCCGTATGCTTAAAAGAGGTTTCAAGGAACGTTCATTCTGCTTTAGTGACTGTCGCTGACAGATGGGCATGTACAGTGTCTTAAATGTTTAGGACCTTTACATTTGTCCTCAGCATGTGAGCACTGAGAAACCCTTTCTTCTCAAGCTAAAAAGGACAGGATGAGAAAGCTGATGCTTTCCCAGCGGCTTGATGCTGTGTCCCCCTCTGACCTTCAGGGGGAACCTTGCTTCAGTAGGAGAGCTCAATAGCCTTGCATCACACAGACACATCATCTACAGGGTTTGGGTTTTTTTCTCTCTCTCTCGCTCTCTCTCCTTCACTCCATTTAGAGTTCTTGGAGTTTTCCTCCCCCCTCAGACTTTCTTTGGACAACAGGCCTTCCAGAGATCTAGAAGAGAGGCATGATGGGGGTGCTAAAGCTTGTTAAATTGTACCCCATCGTCAGCAATTTCACATCAAGCATTGAAGCTTAGATACACATAGCCTGTCTCTTCAGAGATGCAAGCAGCACATTCTAGCAACTGCAGATTTCAGCCTCCTCTTCAATTCAGGCGGATTTGGGGAATGCCTTGTCAGTGTCTCATCAGTGTCAGAAGGCACATTCAGTCTTCCACAAACTGATATGAGAAACCGTACCTCCTGTAGGCCTCAATAGAATCTATGGAGCTACTTTACCTCAGGTACGTGGGATTCAGTGTTAGCAGGACTCCTTCGTTTCTTCGGCACCCGGAAAGGATGTGGGGGAAGTTTCTGCAGATCCTTGTCGGACAAAGCCTGTTTGTAAGTGGATTTTGAACCATCAAAGCTAGAGGTGCTGATCTAGAGTAACTTGGTAAACGGGGGCTCTAATGGGTAAACTTCCAACAAAGGGGTGGGATTTATCACACAACTCTGGTGGGAAGTGGTGCGAATTTATGCTACCTTTGAAAGCGAGTTCCTATGCTACTCCTTTGGGTGCTGACTGGGTCCAGCAACATTACCTTTGCTATTAACAGGAGAATCAGTATAAGAAGGTCCATTAGGCAGGTGGACTTAGTTCTGGAGAGAGAAAGAGAACCCGCCAAAATAGACAGCAAGTGTTTTATATCCAGATCTAGATCTCTTGTATCCAGAGCACTTGCGTAGTGTAGGGATGGAAAAATCCTTGAACCTTGCCATCTCCATTTGAGTAGAGTAATGAGGCAAAGGAGAGAAATGTGTCGGCTGTGAGGCACCTTAAGAACTGCCATCTTTGTGATTTAAATGTATTATCAAATATCTTCTCATGGTTCAGAAATTTGGAATTAAATGATTTTCCCTCTTCCTTTAAGAGACTGTGAAGGGACTCTGTTGGCATCTTTCTCCAGTGTTTATTAGGGTGGAACAGAGTTTCCCAAGCTCATGTTGATAAGGGACCAAAAATATCCTTGGCAAAAACATACTCATCAGCCATTTTTAATTATAGCTCTTTGATACCTGGCTTGAAGGCTTGGTACAGTTAGTATGAGGTCAGGTGGCTCAGAATTCACTCCCTCTTCTTAGTGTGTTTACCAGCAAAGAAGGTCTGATAGTGCTCTGATTTCTCAAATTGGAAAAAAAACCTTGAATTCTCTCTGAAACATACTGCAAAAATTAAATAAATCTCCTGTGGGGGCCTTTTCAGTCTGTTAACCTATCCAGGTTCCTCTTGAGATAAGAATCGCAGATGTACAGGCCTGGGTCAGTAGTCTGATTTCAGTTACAATGTTGTAAATCTGGAGCTACTCCACTGAGGGTACGTCTACACTCCGGGTCCGGCAGCAGGCAATCGATGTTCTGGGATCGATTTTTCGCGTCTGGTCTATACGCGATAAATCGATCCTGGATCGATCCCGGAAGTGCTCGCCGTTGACGCCGGCATCGACGGGGGAGCCTCCCTGCCGCGTCTGGACCCGCGGTAAGTTCGGACTAAGGTACTTCGAATTCAGCTACGTTATTAACGTAGCTGAATTTGCGTACCTTAGTCCGAAGTGGGGGGTTAGTGTGGACCAGGCCTGAGTGAAGTTACTCTGAATTTACATCTGTGTAAATGAAAGTTGAGTTTGAGCCCTGTTTTTGAATGTGATGTATTGCCTCCGGACTGCTTAGAAAGGTATCGCCTCTCTGTTCCCAAAGTCTTTAGGTGTAGTGACTGGAATGGCACCAGTAGTCCTCTGTTAAAGAGATGGCCCCTGCAGTTTTACCTAAACTATACCAAAGTATAGCCAACGATAGCAACCCCCCTCTGAAAATCACCTGAGATGTGACTGAGATAATTCCCCAATAGCAGTTACTTGGCCACAGAATTAAAAGCATATCCATTAAAACTGCCTGCCTACATAGCCTTCCTTCTATCAGCAAAAGGTTCTCCCAAACAAGACTGTACTTGTCACATCCAAGAGAGCAGGGTGGCAGTTTACTATCAGACCAGGCAAGGAAAGACAAGTTCGGAGGCCCTTTGCCAGGAGCCCTACAGGATTTTAAACTCCAGCTTCAAAAGAAAATTCACATTTTTGCTTCTTACAAGTAGAGCATAAACATCTTAGAGGAGATGCTGAGCTAAAGCCCAAAATTAACCACTTAGATGGGCACCAGACCAAGTTACTGAAGAGAAGCCGTCCCATGTCTAGGAGAACTTTCTGTCCTCCCCTTAGATGTAGCCAGGCCTTCAGAAGCACTGCAAGGTTCCTACTTTGAGAACATAAAGCTTGTTTCCTCTTGGCCACAAGAGACTTCTGGCCTTAGTGATTCCCTTGTGCCTTTTCACCAACTCCTCTTACTCCCACTTCTTCCAAAGGCAGAGATCACTGTGCTGCTTCTAGACAACTTTGCTGACCTAGAAATCATTGCTTGGGTATCCAGAGACCCATGAAAATGAAAGAATACTATTCCCCTTGCTCCAGCCTTGAGAATCTTCAAAGTCTTTGTATTGCTCTTCAAGCTGTATCGCTCAGTGCTGAGGGATACATAGGGAAGGAAAGGTTACTTACTAGAGAAGGGATCCTTTTTTCTTCTTCTGGACCATAGTCAGCCTTTACAACCCTCCCCTTGTCAAAATAGTAATTAGGTTTCCACAAGAGTCACAGTAGCCTTGTGGTCATGGCCTGTCCCATGCTGTTTGAGGTGAGTATAAGAAGAGCAAAAAACCCCAACCACCACCCACCTCATCCTCTTGGATTTTGACAGCACACGGCAAGTTACTTATTGGAAAGTACTGTTTGGGAAAGGACCTACGGTTAGTAAAAGCCTACAGTTCCTTGGTTTTTCCATGGGGCAGAATCTGTAGAATGTCTTAGATAAAGCATATGTTTGATTTTATTTTCCCCTCGACTACAGTTGCTGGGGTTTTCTGTCAATTCCTAAACCGGCACTCCTGCATGTTAGCTTTTCCATGTCAATAAGGCTTCCTTGTCTATTTTAATAGTCACTTTTTGCAATAGAGGAGCCCTCAGTGTCCAAGTCTGAGTGTTCTCTCTCTCCATTGTTCTCAACATGGACATGTACCAGTGAGCACCTTGAGGATACCACTCTACAAGGTTTTGGTCCATACCAGGCATCGGGGATGTCTGGCAGAGGGAAGTGAGGTGTCAGATTTATTAACTCGTGCTGACATAATAAGTTGCCCCTTCTAGACCTCATTCCCTCGCTCGGCCACTTACAGTGCTTTGTGGACGCTGCCTTCACACTTCAGGCTCTGGTGAAGCTGCTTTACAACTAGAATAAAGGGCTAAGAACAAGGTAAGCAGGCAGACCTGGACACTTGGCTCTGTCATTTCCCTAGCTTCCCTGAGATGAGCAAGAGCCACAAGTGCGCTCCTTCGCTCAGTCTGCCGTGCAGTGATTCATAGCCCTGTTGGGTGAGCTTTCAGGACAGTCCTCCCTCGTGTCGCTCTGCCTTGTCTTACAAAAAGGGTTCTTACAAATCCTTTCTATTTGTGTATGTTGCATGCAGGGAAAGAAGAAGAAGAGGAAAAGGGACAAGCAGCCAGGAGAGACCAATGGTAAGTAAAATAAGTCAATATACCTTGCTTAGTGGAACAGTGGAGTATCCAACCTTCTGTTCCTAGGTTTTGGGGAGGGGGGGAGGAATGGGCTTCTCCTGGCCTCTTTGGCATCTAATCCCTATTGTAGTCAGCCTTTTATTTTTGTTTAATGCATTTTAATTAATTGCCTATTACTGCCCTTCTAAAACTAGTAACCAAATCACTGCATGTAAAGCATTTTGTGAAATTAGTTGACTTTGTTCTTAATAATTACAAAGCCATTAACTTCAGAAGCAGAGTTGTAATGCCTATGCCATTGTTATAAAATTGTGCGCTTATTTTGTGCGTGTGTGTGTGCGTGCGTGCGCGTATGCGTTTGGTATTAATTTGGGCTGTACCTGTGTGTTCTGATGCATGCCTTACAGTGGTAAATCGCGCCCATTTTAAATTAAGGAGGTTTGCCATTCTCTGTAGGCAATTAGAAATACTGCATAGGCAATCTCATAGACAATTTTGCAGAAGCCCTGATTAAATTTTTTTGAAGCCTTTGTATAATTTGTTCTTTTTTTTCAGAACACAGCGAATGTTTCCTAAATCCTTGCCTTTCACTTCCTCCGATTACAGGTGCTAATGTCATTTTGAGTCATTTTGAATAGTTTATAAACTGCTTTTTAATTTTTTTCCTGCCATTATAGATTTTAACATTAAACACTTGTGACATTAAATGGGGAAAAAAATCCACACGTTTTTACAGTATATATCTATATAATATGTTTGGTAGTATTTTTTTTAATTTTGTTTTTGTTCTTTTATTTTTTTTTTGTTACATTGCTATTCAATAATAATACAGTAAAAAATAACTCAGAGTTGTACTAACTGTGCAAATTGAATATGCAGTATTTCTTTAAAGAGACTGATAAAGAATAGAAGGAAATCAGTAATGAACCTCCTTAATCTAATGGCATTTTTCACGGCTCCCACTAAGTCTTCTCACATCAGCATGCCTACGCAGTATGGTTTTTTTTTATTTTTGTTTTTTTAATTTCGTTTGTTTTTGGTTTGTTTGGTTATTTATTTATTTTGCCTTTCTGTTCAAGACTATCCATCACAATTCACTAGCTTGACTAACTCGGCGCATTTCCCCACGCTTTACATTTATTTTCTGGCTGATGCTAACATGCCCATTCTGCAGTCTGCTTCTTCTTATCCATTCTTTTTTTTTTTTTTTTTTCTTCTTTTCTTTTTTTTTTGGAAAAAATTATTAAAAAACTAAAATTAAAAAAATGAATGTTATTCTAAAAGCTGCATTATCCCAATAGATCCATTTTTTCCTTTTCTCTTTTTTTTGTGTTTGTCTGAGTTGAAGAAAAAAGCATGTTCAAGAGCTAACCTCCATACTTAGCTTCTTTTTTCTTCCTTCCCCTGTCCCCCCCCAAAAGAGAAGAAAATATGCCAAAAAACATCATTTTAAACAAACCGCAGTCACTTCCCTCCGTTGTTTAAATGAGAAGAGACAGTCCTTTACAAAGGGATACTGCAGCTTTAATTGCAACAGCTAATTTCAAGAGTTGAATAAGAATGTGATTATCACGATTTTTTTTAACTTTTAAATCGAACGTCGATATTTTGCGATTAATAATGAGGTCATTGATTTTTATTCCCTTTTTTATTTTTATTTTTTTTTTATTTTTCTCTTTCTCTTTTTTTTCCCCTTTTCTCTCTCTCTCCTTTTTCTGCTCGCTTCTTTCTTGAACTCATTCAGACCTGAGCGCTCCTAAGAAATGCCGAGCGCGCTTTGGCCTTGATCAACAGAATAACTGGTGCGGCCCCTGCAGGTGTGTATAGTTTTCCCAGACTCGCTATGGCTGGTTTGCAGCTGGTTTATTTGGTACTTTCCCCCTTTTTTCCTGCCTTGTTGCTTTGTAGCTCTGTGTTGTGATCTAGAAGACACAAGGGAGTGGGACGCTGCCGTGAATTATCGTCTCTCTGAAAGGGTTTTGCCTTTTTTTTCCCTCCCTCTTTCCTTGCTGCTGCTAACCAAAAACCCACTGTAAAACAGCATCAGCCTCAGCGTATCTGATCCGTGACTGCAAACACAATCCCGCCCTCCCAACCTTCTCTCAAGGAATGTTGCATACTCCGAACATATCCAAGGCCCTTTGATAATGCAAACATTGAACGTGTTACAGACAGTGGGCTAAGTGAAGCAAATGCACAACAGTGTAACCATTTTAGGGTTTTTTTGTTTGTTTGCTTTGGCTCGTTGTGGAAGCCCTCTTTCTTTCATACCCTTGGTATGAGGGGAGATTACCAAATAAAACTGCCATGATTAAAGAGAAACGTAGCTGTAGCTAAGATTTCACGTCCAAATGAGCTCTATCCACCATTGTGTTTGTATTTTTTGTGTTTACCTTATGCTAACAGATGCAAATACTCCAAAGAAGTGTCGGGCATTGTTCGGGCTTGACCGACAGAGTTTATGGTGCAAACCATGCAGGTATACTACCCAATTAGGCCTTTGGGGAAATAAAAGCATTCTGTCCTCTCAGTGCATTTGTGTGATTTATTTTTTTTAACCTTTTACCCACCCCTCCCACCTTTTCTCTCCCACAGCATCAAATGCTAATAATCTTTGATTCTCAAAATTTAATTGCTAAATTCTCTTGCTAATTTAATACCATTTCTTCTCTTTCTTTACCAATAACCTTTCCCTGGTGGTAGAACTGGGAACAAGCAAACCCTGAGGTACATAAAACTGGCACTGTCCAGACGGTCAGCAAAATGAATGCTTAGGTGGACATTTACACTGCATTTGTGTGTGTGTGTGTCCACTGTCTCCAAAGGGTTAAAAGATTCTGTGATCTGCAGCACTGACGTTTTCATCACAATTATATATAAATACAAGCCAGTGTTTACAGCTTATATTGTACTCATGCTGTTAGCCTATTTGCAAAATTTAAAAATGTATATATCGATCCTGAAAATATTGATGTAACATATCTATATTTTCTAACACCATTTTTCTGAAATTCTTGAAAGTGTAACCCAGCAAAGTGAGCTGTAAACACATGAGCTCTAGAGAAAACTAATTGCAGCTTTGGTAGGTCAGTTTTCAGGAAGTAAAAGGCACCTAGCAACCCAAATTTCGACAGTCCATGTTCTACTGCAGGGTTATACCAAATCTGTAGTTCCATGGATAACTCAGAAGGTACTTGTTTCTTGGTGGAGGGATACCAACTACTTCTATTTCTCAATTCCCTTTCCATAATGACCGCGTTTGGTTAAATTTGTTGTTTCTTTGTTCTGATACAAGCAGTCTTTGAATATGGAATATTATGATGGTAGGTATTTCAACCAAAACCACACTCTGTATGTAGTGCTACCTCTCTCACCTTTCCCGCTTATTCATGCCCTTGCCATGTGCTTCATCTCATTTAGAAGATAGACTAGATGTTCATATATTATGTGCATGCACACACTCCTTTTGTTTTCCTCGATGCCAAGCACAAACATGGATTGACAATGTACTGTGTGTCTAACCATTAAGCTAAGCGAAGGCTCATAAAATGTCTTTAAAAGATTACATTCTTCCCCATTTGGTGAATTATAAGTTCCATTAGAAGCATGCTCAGTACTGTGAGTTGTGTGTGAAGTGCAAAGACAATCATGTTAAATGTCAATGTCAATACATACGTTCAATACCTTTTGAAAATAGCAATTTAAAATGCTTTAAAAGGGGGGGAGGGAATCCAATCTAGAGGCGTTGGATAACCACTTACACTGTGAAGAAGTAGAAGACTTGAATCTGATGTAGCTAAAGACACTTATAATGTGTTTAATTAAACTTATACCGTGATTAATTTAGTATACAGTGTCAATAGATACTTATGTAGTCTATAGATAATGTATTTGATATGTGTCAAACTTTGTATGCTGAGTGATTATAAGAACTAGCTCTACATCATGTTTGTCATTTATCATTCTCTGTCCACTTATGTCAACATCATACTATTAAAGCTGCATTTTATCATTAAAGGGGCTTTTCATTTGAGCTATAGGATTGTCAGTTTGGCAGTGCATTAGTTGTCTATGATGAGAAATAAGCCCTTTCTTGTCTTAGTTTTTTGCCTTAGATTATTTCAATTTTATTCAAAAATATTTGCTGCAGGTCAGCCTTTATTATAAGCATTGACTGGGACAACATCTTTTAATGACATAGCTCATAGCTTTATGTTTATTGACTCTCTTTTATTTTGCATGTATTGTGGCATTTTCTCATTAGGCAGAATATAGGTCACTGCATTTCTTGTTCTGGTGCTAACCATTGTAGCTTCTTGTTTATAGACTGTTAGTTTTCTGTAGTGGATCTTTGAGCGAGAGGCTATAAGATACGCAGTTTGATAATGGGGCAGAAACTGAGATATCTTTAGTCATATTAGGTGGAACTCAGCAAACCCTTGTCATTATCCATGGCAATCCATCCTTTCATTTCTAGTAACAGCAATGTTATTAGTTTTCAAGATGCTGTTTTAGGGCCAATTTCACTTCAGGTATAAAAGAGCACGCTATGTTGACTCCCAATAACAATATTTATATAGCTCTTCACATTTTCAAAACGTTGCATGTACTCTATTCCTCACAATATACTCGTGAGATGGTAAATAGTGATATTATCCCCAATTTATAGACAGGGAAACAAAGGAAACACTACAAGTTTACATCAGAGAAGGGATTAGAACTCAAGACCAAGCTCCGTGTTCTTTCCCTCAAGCCACAATTACTCCCTTGAGTAAAGTTGTGCCCATTTACATCTGTGGTGAATTTGGCACTTTATCTTTTGTTTGTAATTAGTTATTGGGTGTTATGTGCTGCACAAATATACACAAAAAATACACGGTTGTGGCCCAAAGAGCCAGTTCAACATGGAAAAACTAATTGAAGCCACACATAATATACCGGGGAAGCTGACGTTAGAGCAAGGTCTCCCTTTAAACAGGAAGAGTTTTGTAAATGGGTTTGTAGACTAGCAGCTTTCACTTTAATAGTAAGAATTGAACATTTAATAGAAGTAGGGAGAAACATAATGCTTAAAATACTGAAAATGAAAGGCATTTGGTTTAATTATTCTGGGGCAGAATTTGACTTTAGAAAGGGTATTAACATCTAAGCCAAGAAGACCTTTCACATCTGTGGTGCCCTGACCATATTCTGCTTTGCCATGAGATGCTCTGGCTCTTACTCTCAACCACAGGCCAAAAAGTCAAGCTAGTATTAAAAAAAAGCCCAGCGTTGATCAGACAGAATATGAGAGTATTGGACCCAAGTCAGCAATGGTTTGATAATAAGCAACGCCAGCACCTCATAAGAGCTGATATGAGTAAGGCGAGCAGAATTTGAATCCTCCAAAATGTGGCATCATGCCCAATGTCCAGCTGCGGTACAAAAAAGCCTGGGTTTGAATTGTGGATACGATAGCATTGTACAATTTCAATTTAGAAACCGAGTAATGTGGAACTAGGAGGGGTATTTTGCGGGGGGGGAGGGTGGAGGGAAATGTCAGAACTAATCCATACCAGTTAATGCAGTTACTCTTAACACCACAGGTTTCCAATGTTATTTGATAGAGGAATTTAGCATGGTTCTGTTTTGAGCCCACCAAATTGCTCTTTCCATCTTTTAACTTTGCCCTAATAAAGCATGGTTTGCTGCCTGACATCTTAACTTTTTTTCTTCTCTTGTTCTTTTTCTCTCTCTCTTCCCGCCTCCCCCCCCCTTTTTATGTGTGTGGGTGTGTGTCTTTCTTTTACATTTTTAAGTGCATGAATGTCTTTTTTAGCATGTATTGATCTGCAGGCTAACGTGGTTAAAACTGTCATAGCCCTAACCATTTACCTTTCTGTGTGGAACTTTGAGCAGAACCTCAGTCTGTTGTCTGTCTGACTCTGGGAAAGGAGTGTTATGACATAGAAATCTGCCAACCCCCTCTTTGAAGTAGATGTGAGGTGGGGTACAGTACCAGACGCTATCTTTTTCCATGACCCAGAAGATCAGATACAGCTCTTAGGCCTAGTCTTCACTTACCTGCTGGTCCGGCGGCACGCCATCGATGTTCTGGGATCGATTTATCGCGTCTGGTTAAGACGCGATAAATCGATCCCGGAAGTGCTCACAGTCGGCGCCGGTACTCCAGCTCGCCGAGAGGAGTACGCGGCATCGACGGGGGGAGACTTCCTGCCGCGTCTGGACCGCGGTAAGTTCGGACTAAGGTACTTCGAATTCAGCTACGTTATTAACGTAGCTGAATTTGCGTACCTTAGTCCGATTTGGGGACTTAGTGGGGACCAGGCCTTAGTAAAAAAAAAGATTAGCACCAAAGAGAAATCAGGGGAGATAGCTTATTTTTCCCACCTGGATTGACACAACAAAATACCCATTGGGCCAGATCCACTGTTGATACAAGAGAGTGCAAATCCATTTACTTGAATGGACTTGCTTAGATCTGGGGGAGAATTCACCCACTGACATTGAGATTCCATGCATGATAAGTTGGGAAACAAACCCTTAGTTCTGTTCACCTCCTTTTGCCATTCATTGCCGAGTCGCTTAACTGTTCTGGCGTATCCAGTGGAATTAGTTTGAAATGCAGTCTTTCGTTTCTTTTCTTTTTTGTAAAGCTCAGCTGACTTTATCTGAGAGTTTGATGAACTTGGTGTGATACCGGTTTTAGCACTTTCCGTAGAAAAACTCTGTTTGTTTGTGTGGCTTGACTTTCAGAGTCACTTTGGCCACTAAATTTTGGTCTGTGAGATGCTTTAGTGGTGTGCCTAATCCTTTTTTGTCCTGTGTATATCTGGCAAGAGAAGCATTCTGAAACTGTCCTCTTTCGTTTGTGGCTCCAAAATGGGTGGTGAGGGGGCGGGGGGAGAAAAAAGGAGAAATTATTTTTGTTGGCTTGGTGGTTTTTTTCGGTCAGCATTTCTTGTGAGACTCCCATAATTCCTGGTGTGAACTGAGTTCTATGTTGCTCCTCATCTTTTTACCTGTTGTTGTGCTGTTCACTTACTGAGATTGAATCCTGCTTTGAATTTACATGAATGGCCTCTCAAAGGAATATTCCCCAAAATACATAAAAACAACCCAGAATATCTACTCCTTCCCGGCAAAACAAACAAAACAGAAAAATAATTTTAAGCCACAACCTGCAGGCCATACAACCAGTTATTCTTGTTATTTTGAATCATTTTCTGTTTATCTTGTTCTTCTTCTGTTGTTTTTTTTTTTTATTATTGTTTTGTTTTTATTTCCCTTCCTTTTGTTCTTCCTATTACATTTCCTTTCTGTCTGACTCTGGATTTGGTGTGGTTTTTAACAGAAACAAACGCATGAGCGGTAGTCCGCAGCTACTGCTGCCTCGGAAAGGTGGTGTATCTCTAAGCCTTTAAATCAGCCACTTAAAAGCAGCCTTCGGGTGCATGGTGCTACATACAGTCAGCTTTTTAAAGTTTGATACAGGCCTACGTGGATAAATTATTAGCTCTCTCAAGTTTTTAGTTGATCAGGATTAAATTTTTGTAGGGAGAATTGACCTTTTTAGGAAAACAAGTTTATAGAGTAGTATATTGGGCTAGAAGAACGTGAATCTGAACCTTGTTAATAAATAGCCTGAACAGGAGAACAGAGAGAGAATCTGTATCGTCTCCAAGTCTGGTAGCAGAAAGTCCAATTCCTTAGAGGATTTCGTAGCTTATACACACCCAGCAACACTTTAAGCACCGTGCAGGCTCTGGGTGAAACCTGTTCAGAGCTTAGGGTAGTTTATTGATGGCTCGTTGCTTTAGATACCTTTCTCCATTAGCGTCTTTGCCCTTTATTCACAGATAACTCTCTCCCTGTTTCTAGGAGAAAAAAAAAGTGCGTTCGCTACATACAAGGTGAAGGCAGCTGCATCAGCCCACCCTCTTCAGATGGAAGCTTACTAGACTCTCCTCCTTCTTCTCCCAACATGCTAGCCTCCCCCACAAGAGACTCAAAACCACAGACTGAACAAACACAACCTCTCTCGCTCACATTGAAACCCGACCCGCTGGCACACCTCTCCATGATGCCGCCACCGTCCTCCTTAGTCCTGACCGAAAGCTCTGCTAGCAAGCCCAGCGCCCTGTCTGCTACTAATGGTCAGAATGGGCCATTGGATCATCCGCCTGCCACTTTACAGCCGTCAGCAGCACCATCCTCATCGTTAGCACAACCTTCGACATCCTCCTTGCATTCCCGTAATTCTTTGGCTGGGACGCAGCCCCAGCCGCTGTCACTTGTAACCAAGTCTTTAGAATAGCTTTAGCCTCTTTAGCCCTTGCTTTTTTAAAAATTGTGTTGGGGTTTTTTTGTTTTTGTTTTGTTTTATTTTTTAATTTGTGCCATATGGCTACATTAGTTGATGTTTATCGAGTTCATTGGTCAATATTTGACCCATTGTTATTTCAATTTCTCCTTTTAAATATGTAGATGAGAAAAAGCCTCATGATTCTGCCAAAATTTTTATCAACAGCTGTTTAAAGTCTTTGTAGCGTTTAAAAAAATATATATATATACATAACTGTTATGTAGTTCCGATAGCTTAGTTTTAAAGACTGATTTTAAAAATTAAAAAAAGAAAAAAAGAAGCAATTTTGAAACAGCCCTTGCAGAAGGTGTTGGTTCTTTATTATTTGTATTAAATACGAGCTTGCGAACCAATCATTTTACATCTGGTTTTTAAACCTTTAAGGGCACAACGAATGCAGTGCCGCTACTTTTTTTTTTTCTTCCTCGTGTGAAACAACTTTTATTGTGATGTTACTTGTTATTGTTTAAATGTACAGAAACAAAAGGGTTAAAATGTGTTAAAAAACCTTGTTCCATGGTGTTGTTCTTTTTGGGGGAGGGAATGCTACTCAACAATTAAAAGTATCACAACGCTATTGGACCAGTAGTATTTATTGCTTTAGAGATTGCTTGTTGTATCTGTATGTTGTCCATTTTTAAATATGTTTTTTCCCTTTTTTTTCCTTGAAACATTGTATAAAGTTTTTTTCCTTAGTGTAAGCATCTTATATATAACAACTCATTTGTACAAGGTTTTTAAGTTTATATATAAATGTGTATATATATATTTTTTCGGAGGTGGGGGGTTTTGTTTTGATTTTTTTTCCTGTATGACACACAGTTGCCACCAAATGGACATTTGCAGATGCATTTTAAAGGATCAATAGTGTAAAAATAAATAAATGAAAAACAAAAATCGCTTTAAAAGCCATTACACATACAAAAAGACTTGAAAAATTAGCAAGGGACTTTTTAGCAACGCTGTTTGAAAAATAGCAACGTCCAAGTGTCTCTCATTCAGAACTGCAATTGAATCCCCTGCGACATTAGAACTGTAGACCGTGTGCAAAACTTTTATGTGCCAAAATTCTCAGTGACTTAACTTTCTCCCAACGACTTTATTTTTTTTAAATGCTGTAATTTTTTTGTTCATCATGTTTTGCTGTGATGTTACATAGGTAGATATGTATGTAGTTTTAATGTCACCTATAACAGACGTGTTTGGTAGCAGATTGTCCGGAAAGCATTTAAAACGAAGAGGTATAAACCCTTAAGGGCCAAATTCTGTATATTAGATTACTCATAAAAGGAAAATCAGACTGCCACTTTTATGTACACTTACTACATACAGGTAGGTAGCAAACTTAAAACAAACAAAAAAAACCTAGGCATGTTGATGTTGCAAAAAAAAAAAAAAAAACCGCTGTATAAAGCTGAAAAATTGTTCATCTGTTCATTCAGTGCCATTGTAGTTGACATGAAGCGATTGTAAAACTGTCTCCGATTTTTCTCTGGTTTATTAAGATGCTAACTATAACATTTTTTGTGAATACTTTGAATGTTTCCTAACAGTTGTGATGTTACTGTTCCGTTTTATGCTCTTATTCCGATTTTCATTTTTAATGGTTTGGAAGCCATTTTTGTAATGAATAAATGTTCATGCTGTACAGTATCTGTAGCATGCAGTTCTGGATTAATAAAAGCAACTTAGTATGTGCACAGAACGACTTGTCAACTCATTTATGTGTGGATTGCATTTTATGGTGGTCAAGCAGGTTTAAAACGTGGACTCACTTTGCAGGCGTCTGATAAGAAGAGCTGGATGAAATGATTTCAAATTTTCAACAAATGACAAAAAAAATTCTGGTGTTCATGAACTTTTTGCCGATTTTCGGCCTACTCCACTCATGGGAAATATTTTCGATTTGTATAATGCCATTGTAGCGGAGTTCCTGTAATTGTTCATTTCGGTGGAGAAAGCCTTTGCCTTGCTCAGCAAACTGGTGTGTGTGGAGGGGGTGTGTTTGTGTGAAACAGCAGTGAAATCACTTTTATGTTAAGCAATTAGCTCATTGCTGGCATTATACAATGAATAAATAATAACATGAACTGAAAATAATGTTATTCTCCCATTTGATTCTGACAGCTGAAGGGAAAGATAGGTCTGATTGGTGATGCTTTAAAAGCAAACTCCATACGCTCAGCCCAGCAATCTAGTGATTCATCAGGTCAGTTTCACATCATAGGGGATGAAATTCCCCTAATTGAGACTGACGTGGTACACATGCATAAGACCATGTTCTGCTCCTTTGCACAGTGCTGA
Organism: Chrysemys picta bellii; assembly: GCF_011386835.1. Taxonomy (NCBI): domain Eukaryota; kingdom Metazoa; phylum Chordata; order Testudines; family Emydidae; genus Chrysemys; species Chrysemys picta. Next base: position 118,047,973 of record NC_088797.1, on the reverse strand, counting down.
CATGAACTGACACGTGATGTGTGTTTGAAAGAAAAAAGGTTTTGGTTACAATGGACATTTTGAGCACTTTGGCTGATTACTGCAATTTGGAGGGAGTAACTCCCAGGTTCTACTGTTGCTTAAAAAAAAAAAAAAAAGTAGTTTCCAGCTTGCCCCGGCATTCGCTTCTGTCAATCAAAAAACAAAAAGGACCAAAGAATATTTTCAAGAGTGCTCAATACCCCCCAGAGAAGAGCAAAGCGGGGTCCTGAGTGCTTTTGAAAATCTCACCCCTAATTCTTAAACGCTTTTCTTAAGCAATTTTCTGATAGTCCAGTGCTAAAGCAAGATTTTTTGGGGGGGGAGGAGAGGAATTTTGGTGCTCTTGTTTTAGAATCTCGTGAGAATTTGATCCCCAAATATTCCCACTGCTGATAGTGCCAGCACTGGCACAAGCTATGAATCCTGGCATTTTTACCACCATTAGTTTATCCAGGGTGAAATTACTGCCAATGCACCACTTACGTCTCTCAAAATGGGGCTCAAATAGAACTTAGATGGTCACATAGCCATTTTGCTGGCCCCCTGCCTAAGGGAGAATTGCGGCCTGTGAGAAATGGTTCTGAACTTTCTTTGTTGGGCTGAGTAATTCAGGCACAGAGCGTGGGCCCATTTCTACCAGCCTTTACTCCCAGGAGTTCTTAGACAAGTACACCCTCACTGCTATCAATGCAGCTATCCATATAAGCAAGACTTTGCAGTATATTGCCCTTGCTCGTTCAGCTGTTCTGTAGACAGGAGAATAAATGTATATGCATGTGTGTGGCTGAATATGTATTTAAATATGGCTGTTGAGGGTTTCAAAGCCGACCAGCGGATTATATTCCCCATTAAAATGTCAGTGAGAACGGTGTGGCTAAATCCCCTACTCATCTGAAATCGCTGCCATTATCCTGGCTAGAATATTATCCTGAAGAGAATTGTGAAGGTGAGACTCTTATAACATACCATTCAGTGCAATTGCATATCACTTAGCTCTTCTACAGTGCTTTTCCTCCATTGACCTCCAGGCACTATACAAAGGAAGGGGAAGTATTCTTTTATAGGTGGGGGAAACTGAGGTGCACAGTGGTGAAGTAGCCTGTCCAAGGTCACTCACAGAGCCAGGACTAGAACTTAGTGCGCTGACCCGTGCCCTAGACCTACTAGACCATGCTGCATCCATTTGCGGGTAATTTATCTGCTGACCCTGTGTGACCCAGCCTGAAGTGTGTTGGGGTGTTATCAAGAGCAAAACGAAAATCCATTAAGGCAACAGTTTAATCTGTCTCTGATTGCCTAATTGCTTTCTATGATACTTGTTCGCTAGGGAAAATATCTGTGCCCTCTTCAAAAGAAAGGAAGAACGACTTTTCTGAAGAATGCTGACCCACGCCCCCAATAAAGCCTAAATTGGAGACAAACTCAGTCTGCTGGCTAGAGAATGAGGTTGCCCTGCTTGAACAGGGCGGTGCTGGTACGAGTCTCTCCAGAGATTTAAACTGAGTATTTAGAGCTTCTAATTCCTTTTGTTGTCGCTGTTGGGAAAAGGGGGTTAATCCCATAAAGCCGTGCAGCAGCCAGCATTGTTTCTGAAGCTGACGTTGCTAATAATAGATCATAAAAAGTGTGTGTTGAATTTTGGCATGTTTCCTTCTAAAGGGATTAATGCAAAGCAGCAACCCAGCAACCCCCCTTTGGTGGTTATGTACATTTAATGAGTTCCCTTTTTCCTGTAGGTCCAGGGCCTGCTCCTGCTCCCACTGAGGTCCATAGAAAAACTCCAATTGACTTCATGGGAGCAGGATCAGACTCGACTCTTTCCCTTCCTTCCCTTCCCAGACTTGTATATAAAGCTGAAGGCGTTTTCTCCTGTGCAATCTGCCTCCAGCCTGGTTCAGTTGTTGAGGCTGCATTCCAGTGTTGGTGAAACCATATTTATTTCTATGTTTGTGAAAGAGACGTCACCACCCATGACTGCAAGAATCTGATGCATCTGAAACACATAAAATGCCAAACCTCACTACAGTTGGTAGCCAGGAAATTGAACATGATGCTGGAATTACTGTCCAGCTACACAAGGGTTTTGGGGAGGTTTTTTATGTTTCAAACTCTTCCTGGAACACAACCATCCATCAGCCAAACACATGTGCTGTATCAGTGCTGAGGATGGCTGCTCTCTTCCAGTATGAAATACGGCACTCTAGGGAGGACTTTGAGAACCATGGTTCAAAGGAGACGCCATCAAGGTATGATTCATGTATTCAGCAAAATGGGGTTTTTTTGCTTGCTGTTTTATTAGCAACTTTTTGAAAAGCTAAGCCCAGAATCTGATTCTGGACACAATGGTTTTCCTCATGTGCACACTATGAGAGAGGCACCATGCACAACAGTGTTGCAGAGGTCTTGTGTGTGATGGGCTAACTGGTGTTGAGGTGTATTTCTGACATGTTGAGGGAAACCATCATACAGATTTTGGAAACAAATAACATGGGTCATAATTGAGTATCATCCTCCAGACCCTGAGAGAGAGCTCTTCAAACAATTCAGGCAGGCACTGTTGATATTTCTCTCAGTTGTTTTACATCGAAGGGCATGATCGATCCAGCAGGGGTCGATTTATCGCGTCTAGTGAAGATGCGATAAATCGACTGCCAAGCGCTCTCCCATCGACTCCAGTACTCCACCATAGGCAGAGTCGATGGGGGAGCATCTGCTAAGTGCTGTACGAACCCAGCACAAACAGTTCCTGCCCCAAAGAGCTTCCAATCTAATTATAAACCAAGATGGATCTGAGAACATGACTGATCTGGGGACTGAGCTACTGATCACTGCACGCCCGCTGCACAGGGGTGAATTTCAAACGTATGTTACACCAAAGACTTTACCAAAGGGATGGTCTGATTAAGGGGCCTTATACGGCCAGGGAAATTAATAATGTGGGGGGCTTCCACGTGACCACATGGAGTCCTACATACAGCTAGCAATTCACCATAGCTATTCCTTCCATCTGTTTTTATAGGGTAAGGCAAAGAAGCTAGTCAATATTTCTCACAGTCAGGAGACATTTATTTTCCATGAGCTTTGTAAAGCTCATTTTTCACTTAGTGGATGGAATTTTAAGAAGTTAAAGCTGAAGTAGTTGCTGACTCAGTAAACCAGTGCCACATGGTTCTACGCTTTACTGAAAGAAAGAGAACGAAAGAGAGACTCTTTAGAGGTCTACTAGTTTTATTAGACCATAAAAAGATGTAAGGGGGATTCACAGTGAAAATAACAGCATGGGCCATTTGTACTATCATGAAAACAAACAGTAATAAACAAAAATCTGGTGCATGTGTGTGACAGAACAGTTTGCAGCTAAGATGCAACATAGCTATGGTTTGCATATAGCTGTGAATTCTTTATCTCTTTGAGACTAATCAAGACTGGATGCCTTTCTTGAAGCGGTGCTTCAATAAAACACAAGTTACTGGGCTCAATACAGGAGTAACTAGATATTATGCAGGAGGTCGTTCAGATGCTTAGTTCCTTCTGGTCTTAAAATCTATGAATAGGGAAACAATCTTAAGAGTATGTCTGAATTGCAATAAAAGACCTGCAGCATGGCCACCTAGGCCATAACCTAAGCCATCTGATTTGAGATTGCGAGGTTGGTCTGCAGGGCTATCAAATTGCAGTGTAGACAGTAAGCTCAGGCCGAAGTCTGGGCTCTGAGACCCTGCAACAGGGAGAGTTTCAGATCCTGGGCGTGAACATCTACACTGCTATTTTGAGCCCTGCAGCCTGACCTCCATTAGCCCAAGTCAGCTGACGTGGTCTCTGCCACTCAGTGCCATGGTTTTTTTTTATCTCAGTGTAGACATACTGTGAAATACAACAGTGATGGTCAACATTATAAAAAACCTAGATAGGTAGTTGGCTGTTATTTTAAGATGTTCTTGCACAGATTTAAATGTAGATTATATACATTAGAACATGCACATGCAAACAGACCAGATTTACCAACACAATGGTGAAGCTGTCACTAGTCCAGCTTTAACTATCTTCCTACTTAAAGATTCCCTGAAAGATTAAGTGTTTTGTAGGCCTTATGCTGGCCTCAGCTCAGGGATCAATTTCACCCCAAAGACTCGACCTCACGAACATTAATTACTAATTAACACCCACATGGCTAGATCTGCTATTTGCCTGAGGTTGGCACCTAATTTAATTTGATTTTTTTTTTTTTAGCTGAAAAATAAAACACATGAATCCCCCATGTTTTCATGTGCTTCTGCCTTCCCTGCTTGAGAGATAAAAGTTTCTTGTTGGACGAGTTCACCAGAAATGAAAACAACACAAGGACTAGTAGCTTTGGCTCTTGTTTGTCCAACTGCTTCTCCTCACTTGTGTTGAAGTAGCGTGTTGCAATACCCTTTGGCTTACCCCTTTGGCGGAGACCCAACCCTGCCATGGAATTGTGCTACAGCAGTAGAGACCGAGGGCCGTTGCACAATTCTGTAACATGGTTAATAACACATTTTGGTGACATCCAGGGAAGCAAGAGCAAACTGGGTTATACACACGATCCTCTGTGTAGCGTACAAGGGCCATTCATCTCGGTGGCCTTTTACAACACATGGCTGTGTGTGTTATGTCTTGCTCGGCTGCTCTTTGAGCACCCCTGTTCTATATATTTATCTGGTAGGCATGTGCATGGCAGAAAGGCTTTAAAAAAATTATGGCAATCTTATTTGCAACAAGCTCATTTGTAGCTGCTGGTGCTTGGATTTTTGGCAAGCACCGTGTTTTATCCTCCTAAGAAAACATCTCAATTTCTATCTTCTTTTACCTTCCCTTTTGAATAGGCGGCTGCTTTTTATTTGGCTCCAGCTATACCTTTTTAATCTGGTTCGCTTTTCTTTCTGTTTTCATCCTCTCCGTCAAACTTATATAATGGCACATTATACAAAATAGCTAAGCAGGTGGTATTTTTAAAGACCATGAGTGAGCATTTTTTTGGCCTAAATTTGGAATGAAGCAGATGGATTTAAGACTCCATGTTTTCCTATGAATAGTAACCGTTGTTCTCCTCTGCCTTAAACACCAGTTTCAAGACCACCTCCAGCAACCAATCAGCACTCTGTTATTTAATTATAACAAAATTCTTAGCTCTGTCTGCTGCTGCATGGGCGGGGGGGGGGGGGGGGGGGCACTGGATCAACTTCTGGAGCCAGGCAGACTTGCCAACAATAATTTTCCTTTTCCCAGAGGGCCTAGGAGGCCTGGAGCAGGTTCCAAGTTCCTTCTAAACTGGCTGTTCAGTTTGGGCTCCCTGACAGAGTGCTTGAAAAGGGTTATAGAAAGGCAGATAAATGCACTTCTTGTTGCAAGCTTCCCTGACAAGCCAGGCCTCAAGAACAGTGATCTCATTCCTGCCTCATTATTAGTGGTGCCAGATTTTTTCCATTAACAGGTAATTGAGTAGAAACTCAAATAAGCTAAGTTTGTTTTATCCAGTGCATTTTCTTGCTTGCATGCGCAAGAAAAACACTTTAGAAAGGAGTTTGCTTATAATGTTCAAGAAAATATATTTACATCTTCTTAGAGATTTCTCTCTGCTTGAGTGTAATTAACTGACTGGTCTTTTAGTTGTTTTGGTTTTAAAGCACAGACATCGGTGCTCGGGGTTTTTTTTTGTTTTTGTTTTTAATGGTTTGAATTCCTCTGAAACAACAGGGTTGAACTTCATTGTTCCCTTGACATGGGCCACTCTGCTTTTGAAAGATTCATATGTATACACATTAGTGTTATGCAATTGACTTCTTTCATGGTCCCCAAGGGGAACCTAGAGCAGGAGCCAATTAGATCACAATACTGCATACAACTTTCAGGCTCCCAAAGAGCTTTTCCATTCCTGAGGGGGACAGTGGGGGCAGGGCGACTGGAGGAATCAGGCACTTTCTAACTGTCCCATTAAAACAGGAAAACACGGTTGGTTCGCTAGGCAGCTTGTGTAGTGCAGATACGGTTGCTGAAGAGGTTTTTGTTTGTTGCTAATCAGTCTGGAGTATGTGGGAAGAAGGTGGCGGGTGTAGTAGGAAGAGGGCCTGAATGGATGCCAGGATGACAGCATGATGGATAGAGATGTTTTGATCGAACCAACGTGTACAAGGTAATGGGTGGCACCCAAGTACATCAGAGGGGCAGTACATGACTTGTCTGTATTGGTGTATAAAGATGTATCTCAGAGGGAGTGTCTTTGTCTGGCCTTGGGGGGAATGGAAAGTCCCGCCATTCACTGAGCTGGTCCATTGTAACAGTCATACAAGTGTCAGTGGTCCTATAGAGTCTGCGGGATACTAGGGCCGTGCCTCATGGACAGTAAAACTGGCCGGGTGCCTTCGCTCAAAACTGAGTCTATGGATTTCTTGGCCGGTTTAATTGAGGTCTGCTATCTCCGCTATCTGCGCAGAGCTGGGACAGCATGCTGAATGAACACACTCGCAGCCAGCATCTGACCACGGAGGAGGGCAGGATAAAGCCCGATCTATGCACAATTTTTTAACCGATTTTCGCTGTGTCGATTTAGGAGTTGTGATTTTATACAGAGACGGTTAAATCAGATTTCCCCCTAGTGTGGACACTGTTATACCGGTATAAAGGTGCTTATATAGGAATAACTATGTCCATACGAGAGGTTGTACCACTGGAACACTATCAGTTTCTTCTAAACCAATGTAGTTTCTAGCAGTATAAACACCGCTGGTGTCAACCAGGTCTAAGAACCATTACAGAATATCTGAGCCACTTGCTTTCAGTGTCCTTCCACTCAGAACTCCAGCGCCTCCTTTCACCAGCTCCAAGCAGTAGGCCCTGCCTTTTTAGGCACATGCCTTCTGAATGTTTAAAGGTGACATGCACAACTCCAGCAAAAGTTGGAACTCCCTGGAAGCTGTGCTGATCGCCCCTATAAACCAGGCTGTGGGTGCATCCTGCGGAGAAATGAATTTCCAAAATCTTCACTCATTCTTCCTGGGCTGTGCTCTGGTGCTCCCTGATCCTCTAGCGTTCCATTCTCTGACTGGTGTTTCTTGGGCCACTGATTGAAAGAAGCTGACCTTGTTCCCAGCACCCGCTGCTCCCAGAACCAGCACCATATTCTCTATCTGTCCTAGGGGTGGAGTCCTATCACCCATCACTGGAGTAGCTCAGCACCTTGCACCCAAAATAGATTACCCAGGGCAAAATCTTTATATGACCTGAAACGGGAGAAGAGTTAAAAGGGAAAGATCTTTGGCCCCAATTCTGGGCCCTTTGCAATGTAAAAGGACTGGAGTGGGTCAGAAAGGGACCCTAAAACCCCACGTATCTGGCCCAGAAAGGATTTCCCCAGCACAGGCACTGGGGAGGGCACCTATACGGTTGCTTTCAGAGATCCCCCTCACAAGCCCTGGCATAGAGGGAGTCCCAGTGGAGGATCAGGCTGCAGCACCTCACTCTGTTTGTCAGAGGGTAGAGATGGATGGCAGGAGAGAGATCACTTGATCATTACCTGTTAGGTTCACTCCCTCTGGGGCACCTGGCATTGGCCACTGTCAGTAGACAGGATACTGGGCTGGATGGACTTTTGGTGTGACCCAGTATGGCCTGCCTTATGTTCTTAGATTGCAAGCCCGGGGGGAGGCTGCTGTATCTTAAGCAGGCCCCTCAGGGCTGTCTAAATTTATGCCAGTGGCTGCAGAGCAGCCAGGGCTCAGAATGGTGCAAAGGTGGCTTAAAGTTACCTTAGCCCTCCTTGCTCTGGGCTCTAAAAGAGACCAGTTACCAATTCAGCACAAACAGGACCTTCAAAGAGCCTGTAGCCCTTTTATCCCGCTCCTAAAAAAAGAAAAGCAACAACTCCCATTTTAAGGTCAAGTAACTAATTGTTTCAAACAGGAATTTCACGCGTCATCTCTTCCTCTGCACAGGTAGTACTTGGTCATGTACCCCAGCTGCTAGATGCCAGCTACTGAACCACAATGGCATAATATGGACAGCAGGATGCAACCTTCTCCACCACACGTGGTCACTGCTTCAGGCCAACTCTGATCTGAGGGAACCATTTCTGGGTATGAGAAAACCATTCTATCTCCATGTTCATTCAGTCCTCTTCTATTCTATTGGGTGGAGGGATAGCTCAGTGGTTTGAGCATTAGCCTGCTAAACCCAGAGTTGTGAGTTCAATCCTTGAGGGGGCCACTTATGGATCTGGGACAAAATCAGTACTTGGTTACTGCTAGTGAAGGCAGGGGGCTGGACTCAATGACCTTTCAAGGTCCCTTCCAGTTCTAGGAGATAGGATATCTCCATTAATTAATTTATTTATTCCATTCAGGGTTTTATACCGCGTTCCTCCCCATGGTATTTCTGCACCAGGGATCCTTTGCTGAGATTGCCAACAAGTTTACCTATTGTCCTGTGTTTTGTGTCATCCCCTAGCAACCAGATCACAAACCAGACATTGACATATAACTTTGTTACCCCTGACCAAGGCAGGATCCAAATCAGTGACCCAAAAACTAAAGACTTCCATCTTGCTCCTGAGCTACTTGCACAGATTAGATGTAGGTAGTTGACTCTCAGATAAATCATTATTAGTTTAGTATCCGAAAATCAAAAACATTAACGGGGAAAATATCTATGAATGTAAAGTAAAATTTTAAACGTTGGATTCCTGGGAGAGACATGTTTTATAATAGCACTATTAGAGTGAACGCAGTGCTGGTGAAAATGCTAGGTTAGCAGGTAGATCTGGTCGAAAATTGGGAGGTTTTCCCACAGAAAATTTCAATTTTTTGTCAGAAATTCAAATACTGAACCTTTATGGCCAAAACCCAACATTTTTTTGTTTTCTGGAAAACTTTTTGGGGTTTTGGACTTTCAGATTTTTCATCAAAAATTTCCTCAGAAAGTAGACACTTTTCATGAAAAATTTCATTGAGTCAGAATCTCAATTTTCTGTTGATAAACCGTTTAAATGGAAAATTTTTGACTAGTCTTATTACCAGGCGATTCGCAAACCTGGTCTATGGATATCCAGCAGATGTTTGCAGATTTGCAGGGCACTAGATATAATCCACAAACATGGTCTGCGGCTATGGAGCAGATATCTGCAGATTTTCAGTGTCCCTAGATATAAAATTTGGATCCACATCCATTCGTGATCCACAAATATGGACTGCAGACTCGTCGGAACAGTGACATTATGCGTATCTTCGCACTGTCTGTCTAACAACCTAGCATTCTGTTGGTGTTACATAAATAACAGTAATGTTAGAAAGGGGAGAAGATACTTCGGTATAAATCATTGTATGTAGCCTTTCCATTTGAATATACTCAGGTTTCGTTATTTCATGTCTTTTCCCTTGCTTATTCCTTGAACCAGGTTTAACCATACAGTGTATAGATCATCCTAGCTCTTAATGTTGTTGTTATTATTAATAATATTTCCAAAAAACCCTGTTCTTTCTCTTTCTTTATTCATGCTGTTGTCCTGGCTATTTTTTTTTTTTTTTTGCTTTAACAGATATGATTCTGCAGCACATTTTGTTTGACAGAAATACACAAAACCAACACCGATCAGTTAACATAGATGACATCTTTAAACTTTAATACATTTTTTCACTATAAAACGCCACCAGTCAGCTTTCGTGTAGGTAGGTTTCCATTGTTATTCGTCAAAGTCTTCTTGAGTGGATTTCCCACTGTGTCACTTTTGTGTGAGTCAAATCAAGATTATAGGTAACAGAGAAGAAAAAGAAAAAGAAGAGAAGGTTAGACCCTCATTTTAGAGTTTAAGAAAAATCTGCCAGCAGGTTGCAGTTCGAGTTGGTAATATACATGAAAGGGGAAGCCCAAGCCGTGTCACCAGTGTCAGTATATTAGGCTTTCAGGAAAAAGCATACAAAACACATATTGTAGTGGTCACACACAGAGCCATAAATTTAGGAACAAGATCTGCCTTAGCTTGAACATAGTCTGCTCTGATAATAAGGAACAATGAACTGAAGCTATTATGAAACGAAGCCCAGGAGTTTGAATAAAGGGCGCTTTTAGTTGAGTTCTCCCAAAAAATAAAATAAAATAAAGTCACACAAATTTGTCTAACTTTTTTCACAGGTTGTATGTTGTCCTAATTTTCCTTCCATTCCATTTCCCCACCTCCACTTTAGAAAAAGTATAGGTTATGTTTGTGGGTCGATTTCGTGAATGGGATTGACTGCTCTGCACTGAATTATTACTGGTTAAGTCTGAAATGATATTAATTTCCTCTGTAGAACTGGTGGCACTCTCTTATCCCAAAGCACATCAATTTTACTAGGAGTTTTGAGTGTCCAAGGAACATAGGATCAGATCTCCCCTCCACGCGCACACACCTACAACATACACGTCGCATTATGATGTGCTGGGTGTGACCGATTTGCAGCTTTATGGTTTATCTGCTTGTCTGATTGTTGTAAGGATGTCTACTGTCTGCATATATTGAGTTAATTCAATAAGCAGGATTGTCAGGAAATGCACCCAGGAAGGGAGGAGGTAGACTGTGACATACACTTCTCCACTAACACTTGAGACAATGCAAGAGCCACTTGCTTTGTCTGGCTTGCTCAACCCCTGGAGCTCACCAAACTGGTTTTAGGCAGCCAGTCCAAGCCTGTGGGATGAGAGAACAAAGACCTTTGGCTGGATTTCAAGAGACCGTCAAGGACAGGAGGGAAAGAGACTGTTGGGGAGCAGACTGACACCCCAAGACCTCAGAGGTAGAGGAAATTAGACCTACCGGGCCCCAAGAGGAGGATTGAGGATGGTTAGACTCTAGGTAAGATAGACATGCATATCAAAATCCTTTCCCCTTGCACTGTGCTTTGTTCCTACTGTTAGGAATAAACAACACTTTGTTTTAAGAAAGCTGACTTGGATCACTGTATTCACTGCTGGCCACAAGGGAAGAATGACATGTATCCAAACCCTGTTGGAGTAATCCCGGTGGACCCACAGGGTTATGTAGCCTAGGAGTGGGAGCATTGCTGGATTCCCCCGCAGGGCAATAAAGGCACAAGGTCTCCTTCCTGAGAGGGATGTACTTAGAGGCTAGAGAAGGGGTCAGAGGTGAAGCTAGCTCTGTAACTGTGACAGCGAGCACTGCCATAATAAAAACAATATTCAACTACAGAACCTCATCACAGGTGTTGTCCACAACAAAGTTGATAGCTTTGAGCCAGGAATAGCTTTGTCCCTTTTACAAATTTCCCCGTGTTTAAGGGTGTTTGTATTAGCATTTTGGTTGAGCCCATTAGAAAGGTAGAGGGCAAGGTGTAAAACTTGTTACACACAAACTAGGCAACTTGCATTTTATAGCAGAATCATGCACTGAGCTTCACAGGGTGACAGCTTTGGAGAGAATGGCCTCTGCAGGAGTAAGAACATAAGAACGGCCATACTGGGTCAGACCAAAGGTCCATCTAATGCCAGATGCCTCAGAGGGAATGAACAGAACAGGCAATCACCAAGTGATCCATCCCCTGCTGTCCACTCCCAGCCTCTGGCATACAGAGGCTAAGGATACCATCTCTTCCCATCTTGGTTAATAGCCACTGATAGAACTATCCTCCATGAATTTATCTAGTTCTTTTTTGAACCCTGTTATAGTCTTGGCTTTCACAACATCCTCTGGCAAGGAGTTCCACAGGTTAACTGTGTGCTGTGTGAAGAAATGCTTCCTTTTGTTTGTTTTACACCTGCTGCCTATTCATTTCATTTGGTGACCCCTAGTTCTTGTGTTATGAGTCAGTCACCAGAGAACAGTTGAAGTTGGGTTTTTACACTTGGTCTATCTTAAAAAACCATTGGGCCTGATTTCCCTTGTGTGGCTGTGAAATAGTTCAGGGGGAGAGGACTCTGAACATGTCACTCTTTCACACCACTTTATCTCTGTCAGTACCATATGGCCTTTCATTTTCTTTTTAATCTCTACCATTCTCCATATCATCTCTCTGGTTTGGGTTGGGTTGGGTTTTTTTGCTTTTTTCTGAAAACATTTTTTGGAAAACAGGATTTATCGTGACAAAAGAACCCATCCCTGTGAAAATGCAAAAGATACTAGTTAACCAAGAACATTGGCGCATTATAAAATATGTTTACATATTCACAGCTCTTGTGGTCTTCAGACTTAGAGCTGTGGCAGTGGTATATCAAGAGTGAGCGCTTTAATCAGGGTGGAGATCAAAGACACTGTTCGCAATCTGCAAAGAAAAGGATGTGCACACAATGTAAGGATTTGAGTAACGTGAAGGCAGCCTACAGATTTCTGAGAAAACAGAATTTTTGAAATTTCAGTGACATTTTTTATTTGAAAATGTTTGGTATATTTTTTGCAAACAAACAAAACAAAACAAAAACCAACCCAGCCATCTCAATTGGGCTCCAGTGATGGGAAAACTTTAAGGGTCTGACCCAATGCTGCACATGAAAGCATGGGGGAGGGATAGCTCAGTGGTTTGAGCATTGGCCTGCTAAAAGTAGGGTTGTGAGTTCAATCCTTGAGGGGGCCACTTAGGGAAAAATCAGTACTTGGTCCTGATAGTGAAGGCAGGGGGCTGGACTTGATGACCTTTCAAGGTCCTTTCTAGTTCTAGGAGATAGGATATCTTCATTAATTTATTTTAAAGCCAATAGAAAGATACGCATTAACGTCACTGGGCTTTGGCTTAGGCCATAAAAGGATCTATATGAAGGAGATGTCACACAGAATTGAGCAAGATCTTGTAGAAGAAGAGTTTAGAAAATCTCCCATACCACAGAGGAATATTAAGGGTAAAAGAGGCAGGCAGGCAGAAGAACTCTACTCTCAGCCAAGCTGTGATATTATTAAACCAGAAATAATAGGCTAAGAATGCGGCTAATAAGGCCAATTGATTCCACCAAAAAGATACTATTTAACAGTCTCCAGCCTCAAACAAGAAGGAAGCACTGTATACAGTAGACAGTAACATGGCACTCTTCCAGTCTATCATAATCTGCTTTTATTTAAAATGCTTAGTAGTATTTTATATTTCCAATAAAATATATTTAGTCCTGTTGGTGGCTGGAGGCAAGAGGGCTTTTCAAGAGATTAAGCTATACAAGCGTTCTTGCTCCAGTGAAGCTACACTGATTAACAGCAACTCTAGGTCTGGCCCCAGATGTACATTTTGGGCCTAATTTTGGGAATTGTAGCTAAGTTCTCTCTAGGCATGCCCCTGTTTATACCTAGGTAACTCTTATTTGCATTAGTGATATTTTGTATGTATATCATCATGTTTTTGGGGGCGTACTGGAGAGGGGTAGCACCTCTATTGGAGGAACACTTCATGCATCTCGGGGAGGAGTTCATCCCATGTCTCACCTATGGCTGTAAGTAGCTATTTGTGTAGGACAGCGGCCACACCCCAGTAAACCGCTTCAACGAGCGGGTTAAACCAGGTGGGGGTAGGCGATGGGTCCTTTGTCCTAGGCGAGATAGGGAAACTGCTTTTCTCTAGCATGCGAAGACTGTTCTGGTGGCTGGGCGGAGGAAATCAATTTGTGATTCAGCGGCCATAACATATTTCTGACCTTCTGTGCCGTAGCATCTTTTGTAATCCTGGAGGAGGAGACTGGAAAGAGCAAGTCTGGGGCTTGTAACTCCTGAGCATTGAAACAAGTGAATGAAATCAACATCTATCTAGGCATTTATGTGGCCGTCACCAGTGCCTTTCAATGGATTAAGGAAGCCATCTTGGACCTCTGTGATCTGCTCCCTAGGGATATAGAGTGTGGGACAAAGCAGTCATTCTATTTTTCTCCTATGGTAAGTGCTCTCTGCCCTTCTGATATTAAAGATGGGGTCTTTCCAGAGTGGTAGCACAGGATGTCAAACTGATAATGTATTTAAGCATTCATCTGGTTTGCAACCATTTTGTACCCAGCACACAAAGACATAGAAGGCTTCTAGGTTCGCACTCATTTCTCTGCACTTGTCATGATGCCATTGTGGGACCAGAAGATAATGAGATGAATAGGAAGCATTTCCACAGCATGAGCAATGTATGAACATCATTATTAATGTTCTTACAAAATATCCCATCTCTACATGATGTCTACCTATCTGAGATACAGCCCTCTGCTAGATATAAAAAGCCATGACCATCCAACAGGGATCAGCTGTTTAATGGAAAGTCTGCTCTTTTTTCACTTTAAATGATATTTTATTATTTATGTCTCAGGTATAAAGTATATATACTAGGTGTTTCTTCAGGTTATAGTGGTAGAGAATGAATCCTTTCCCCTTCAAACAGTTAAATTTTGGCACAGAAACTTGGAAATCTAGAAAAATTCTGCAGTTATTTACACATTGTACAAATCCACCGAAATCAGTGGTATGTTAAATCAGAGCAGCAATTGGTCTGATAAATGTGATCAGGTAAACTCTGCCTATATTCATAGTTGTGTGCATATTTAGGGGCAGATTCTGATGGTTTTACTCATATTCAATAGTACCTTAGTCTTAGTCCCATTGGCTTCAGTAAAGCTGCTTGTGGAGTAAGGTACGACTCATGTGAGTGAGAGGGCAAAATCTGACCATTAATAATTTTAGGAGGACCTCAGAGACCATTGTGATGGGAACCATATAAGGGCATAGATGGACAGAGATATCCTTGTATGTGAATGCTGCCAGTATGGCAACGGGTTCCCAGGTCTCATTATGGTCCTTAGAGGAATCAGCCAAGACAGTAACTCAAAGGCATGAGAGACTGATCTCAGTGGGACCGCTCATGTGACTAAAGTTATGCACATGCTTAAGTGCCCACAGATACACATTTTCAGCTTGCAAATTTTTGTTATAGGGCTGCAAATTTTAAAACAGGAATGTTGAACTGAAGATATTATTCTGAATTAGCAAACTATTATTTTCAAGCAAATGAATTTTTCATGTCGTAGAGAGCAACCATCAGATAGATGTAGTTGCTATGGATGATTTATTGTATTTTGATGCCTCGAAAGTCCTTGTACGGGCCACATTCTTGCAGTATCTGAGCACTTCGGAACCTTTGATATATTTATCCTCATAACACCCCTGTGAGGTAGGGAAGAACTGTCGTCTCCATTTTATAGTAAGAAATGCCATCTCTTTATAGTTTATATAGAGTGACCGGATGTCCCAATTTTATAGGGACAGTCCCGATTTTGAGGTCTTTTTCTTATATAGGCTCCTATTACCCCCCACTCCCTGTCCCGATTTTTCACATTTGTATCGCCTGGAAGGGCTCTTCTACTAGGAAAGTGACTTTAAAAATGGTACCATATTGATTGTCTCTCAATGACTTTCACATCAAGTTTGGTTTACAAGTTAAAAGATGTCATTCATAATGGCCCAGCCCCGGGACCTGAGAGTTAAGGTATGTTCTTTCTGCTTATGCATCATCATCAGTGATTAAAAACTACAAATTCTGCCTTGATTTGCCTCTACGCAACTCCATTGTCATTTAGATCTGCTTTCACTCACTCTTGTGGTGCCCCGATTATCTTCAGTAGGGGCTCCCAGGTGAAAGGGAGACCAAAATTTGGCCAACAAAAGAGCAACTTATTTTAAGACAAACCTCAGCACCCATGCAGTTCTCAGGACAGGACTGGTGCTTAAGTTTACAATTCTTTTGATGGTGGAGTCAGGAAAGACTCTAGCTCACCCTGCCATAGGTGTGTTGGCTCCGGAGGTGCTTGCAGGGGTAAAACGTAGTGAAAACATCATTTTCATAATAAATTAGGCACTTGTGACTTGGAATTAAAACAAGGAGAATAATTCATTATTAATAATTTCTTGGAATTTTTCCATCATATTCTGTTTAGAGATTGTCCTCAAGCAGATTGTGGTTTTCTCTAATGTATTAATTAATTGAAGTTTTGCCAGATAATTTCTGCTAGTAATTTTTGGTCTGTAGATTGTTCACTTGCAAATATTTGGCACCCAACATTCTAAATATGATCTGTCTGTTTAATTTGATTGGACACACAGGTCACATGACATTGTTTCTGTTCCTTGATTGGGTGCACCTATGCTGAGAATCAGGTTTGCAGTGTGAATCCTTGTGTTTACGAATTCAGAATTCACTTCTACGTGTATTTTCCTGAGCTTGAGCAAGTCATTTCAGCTCTGTACTTCAGTAAAATGGCAATAATAATACTTACCTCATAGGTATGTAGGGAGGCTAAATTCATTCGTGTTTGCAAAATGCTTTGAGATCTTTTGATGGAAGGTGCTATAATATTGCAAATCATTATTATTGTTTATTAATATCTCATTGTTATCACTCCTTACTGTAGTAGAAATGTTCAGTCCTTTGCTTAAAGCTGTTCCCTGCAGTGTACAGAGAATCAGAGATGGTAGAAATAGCTTGGAAGTTTCTTAATATATTGCAAATTATGAGCTAGACAAGGTCCACAACCTGTTCCAACAGATTTTCTCGTTCTTAAGGCATTTTACTGTCAATATGCTCCGTAACAATGTGCTCAGAGTTGTTTAGGGACATGAAAAAATATTTACCTCAGCCTTCCACAATGTATTACTTATTGTTTGAAAAAGTTGCTTCCTTTCTGTGCCAACAGTTATCATCCTGGGAAACATATGGGAGAATAGCTGTGATATTGAAAATAATATGCTCTTCTCTAGGATAAGTTAATATTGATGTGCCACTGCAACACCAGCCAAAAACCACCCTGTAAAACCATTTATTTGGAAGCTCAACAAGTCCCAACATTTCTTAGCAAATAATTTAACTAGTATTGCATACATCAAATGACCCAAGCAACCCCGGCTAAGTCTTTTTGAATCTTCGCCTTCCCATGAGTGCTTGAGGCTTAAAAAACACTTTAAGTATTACCATGAGTAGAACAATAATAATCGGATCCCTTCCCCAATATAAACCTTTCTTGAAAGAAGAGTTATTGGTGGGAGGGTGGGGCATGCAAGGGAGTACCTCAACCATGCCCATTAATGAGACTTCTATTTGCTCAAATATGGCTGCCATCTTGGTTCCCCATCCTGGCAGGTGTAGCTACAGGCTGCCATCTTGGTTTCCCATCCTGGCAGGTGGAGCTACAGGAGGCCATCTTGATCCCCCACCTCTGTTCTGCCAACAATGACAGCCTTTTATTCACATTAATAATGCTTTCCATCAGACACCCTCACACTTTCTCCCTTATGCTTAGGAGGCGTGCCTCATAAAAATCTGCAAGCCACTAACCTATCCTCCTTAAATTTAACTTCTGTCTATGAAACACATGACAATGGCTATACCATTTTGACCTCTGCTTATTACACTAATTGCTTCACTGTTACCTTTACTCCTATCGTCTGTTACATGTATCTGCCTATCATCTCTTCTCATATATTAAATTGTAAGTTTTTTGGGGCAGCGACCGTCTTTCTCATTATTACAATGCGAAGCACAGACCCTGATTGGTGCCTCTTAGGGCTTCCCATATAACAAATAAACAATAATAATTGGATCATTATTCATGTAATGAACTAGGTAGTTTACAGTATATACTGTACCACTGCCCTCTTCTGGATGGAATCCACCCTATTCATCCATGTGTCGCGGGCGCCATCCTGCTAATCAAATGGAGCTCAAGCTCTAGAGGCCAGTGTTTTCTTGCAGGGTGATGTGAGTTCTATCTTTACTGCTGCTGGGAAGTTCTGAGTTGCATCGGTATGCAGCATAAAGATGGCTGTGAAGTCCTCTTTCAGACTGACTATTTCTTTCTTGAAACACCCATTTTATCACACCTTGTATGTTATTTACCATTGAAAGACCCATTCTGTCTATGCATAGAGTTATATTGTGCAAGAGTATTTCATCACATTGTACAAAAGAAAAAAAAATGCAAACTTTGCTTTCCTGGCAACTCTCCATTTTGTTATATGTGAAAAGTGAGGGCTAGATCAGAGAGGAGTTTGGCGGGAAAAGGAGAAAAAATAGGATAGAAGGGGAAGGAGAAAAGGAATGGGAGGAGGATGGAAAACTCCTCAAAGGGTTTAAACAATTAATCATTTCATATATCTAGCTTTTTTGTCCTGAGAGATTCAAAAACACGTTATGAACTGGAATAATTTCACCCAGCTCTAAAGTGCTGCCACCTCTGGGCCAGAGTGCAACAACTATTTTAACAGTGCACACCAGACTCTACCACAGTGATATCAAAACTTTCAGGGGTGTAATAAAAATCTTTGACTCTTTGCAGGTTGGCCCACTGCCAGTTCCTTTCTGTTCATCAGAAGCGGAGATGCTGGCATGGTAGCAGTACAGCACGGAACATTTATAGCAAGGCCAAATCTTTATGATGTCTCTTGGCCCAGTTTAGAGGAGAACACTGCTGGGACTGATTTCGGTTTTGATATCATACACTGAGGCTGCAGACCCTTAAGAGTACAAACTGGAGAAAAGAACATAGGAAACGTTAGGAATGAGAAAAGGCCATTCAAACACATTGATGCTTGTCTCTTGTAATACAACAGTTCCCCCAGGATAGCATCTAATTGCTTCTTGAACGAACCCACTGTCTTTGCCTCAACAACCTTGCCCAGTAGGGCCATTCCAAACATTTATTATTCTTTGAGTGACAAAGCACTTCCTTACGTCTCTTCTGAATTTGTTTTTTTTGAACTTCCATGTATGCCCCCGATCCTGTCATCTATGCAGTTTCAAAAGTAGTACCATGCATTGATATTATCCATTTGGCTAAGATTTTTGTATACTTCAGCTAGACCCCCCCCCCTCACATGTCTTTTTTAAAAAAGTTGAAAAGACTGAGTTTTTTAACCTTTCGGTAACTTCTACAATTTTATCCTGAAACCAAGTTGAGGAAAAAAATATTTGTTAAAGCCTGACTTACATTAGACCAAACTAGGTGAAAGCATAAAGTCTACTATAGAAACACATTGCAGTAAGTTTTCTTGTGGAGACTAAACCATCATTTAGTTTCCCTTCTGCTTGCTTCAAGTTATTTTGACAAGAGACAAGAAAGGATAGAACAAGAATCAAATGCCTGATAACATTTGGAAAAAAGCTGATAATATAAATGGAAAAATTGGTGATTTACATCTTTTTTTTCCCTCCAAGGAACAATGTTTTGGGGGAAAGTAACTGTTTATAAAGCAAGCTTTTCCATCTCCTCGTGCCTCTCCAAATTCTTATTGAGAGCATGTCTACACGTACAGTGCTGCTTTGCTGCAGTCTGTCTGGTGAAGACGCTCTATGCCGACCGGAGAGAACTCTCCCATCAGCATAATAAAACCACCTCTGCAAGTGGCAGAAGCTCTGTCGGTGGAAGACGCTCTCCTGCCGATGTAGTGCTGTGCACACCTGCTCTTATGTTGGTGTCATTTATTTGGCCAGGGGGGTGGCTTATTCACACCCCTGAGCAACATAAATTCTGCTGACATAAGCTAAGAAGGGTCAGAAATCACCTAGAAGCCCAAGACAAGCCACAGGATCAAATGGTTGCAGTGGTCTCTGGTTCAAATTCAGTCTAATCTGTCACAGATATTCCCTTACCTTTTTGGATGAAATTATATGCCTTGTGTTACGAAAGAGGTCAGACTAGCTGACTTTATAGTCCCTTCTGACCTTAAAAAAAAATCTATGACTGAGTGTTATGGATGAAATTCACACTCCCTGAGACAATGGGCGTTGGGTGAAGAACCAACATGGGGAAAGGAATCTGCCTCATTCCCATCCTTGTGGCAGGGTGAACAGCACCAGTGCACCATGCCCATAGCTGCTACTAATACCCAGGGTCATAGCAGTGGATAGGGCCTGCTTTTCACACTGCCTGCCCATTTTTAGCTAGGGTTGCCAACTTTCTAATTGCACAAAACCGAATACCCTGCCCCGCCCCTTCCCAGAGGCTCCACCCTTTCCCCCACTCCTTCTTGGAGGCCCGACCTCCCTGCTCACTCCATCCCTGCTCCCTCCGTCACTCACTCTCCCCCACCCTCACTCACTTTCACCAGGTTGGAGTGCAGGAGAGGGGTGTGGGCTCCGGCTGGGGGTGTGGGCTCTGGGGTGGGGCCGGAGATGAAGGGTTTGGGGTGCAGGAGAGGGCTCTGGGCTGGTGCAGGGGGTTGGGGAGTGGGGGGATTGCTGGGTGTAGGCTCTGGGAGGGACTTTGGGTGCGGGAGGGGACTCCAGGCTGGGGCTAGGGGT
Organism: Chrysemys picta bellii; assembly: GCF_011386835.1. Lineage (NCBI taxonomy): Eukaryota > Metazoa > Chordata > Testudines > Emydidae > Chrysemys > Chrysemys picta. The sequence goes on along the minus strand of NC_088797.1, from coordinate 118,027,706 downwards.
TGAGGTGCCGGAGAGGGTTCGGGGTGTGGGGTCCCAGCAGTGCTTACTGTGGCTCCCAGGAAGCAGCCGCTAGGTGCATGGGTGGCCGGGGAGGCTCTGTGAGCTGCCCTCGCGTCTGCAGACGCTGCCCCTGCTGCTCCCATTAGTCGCAGTTCCCAGCCAATGGGAGCTGCTTAGCCAGCACTCGGGGTGGGGATAGCATGTGGAGCCTCCCTGGCTGCCCATGCGGGCAGGGGGCCGCAGGGATCCAGAGGCCGCTTCCAGGAACTGTGATTAATGAAAATGGGATCACAGCCACGGTGGCTGGAAGGCTGTAAAGGACATTTCGGATAAGACAAACTTCTTTCCTCTCTAGAAGTCATGTTATGATTTTGTTTTATATGGAACTCTGTGGTTGCCGTTATCCTTACTCATTATCTCTTGGCTCTTGAGCCTTTGGTAATAATAGTATAGTGATTTCTCACTATAAATATATTTCAGTGTTCAGATGTTATACAACTTTATTGTGATCCAGATTTAATACCTTAGTAGTCCTGCATTCTATAGATCTATTCCTTACCATGCTACCTTCACTTAGCTCATGCTTACTGGCAATGCCCTTTCTCCTGAACTGATTTTGTCCCTAATTGCTTAAAATGGGCCCATTATACTGGCAGGAATAACTGGAGCACAGAATACTCTATGCTAGATGAGTTAGTTGATGGTATAGCTTTGGCTTTGCTGGGTCAGCTATACCTGCCAAGGATTTCCCATACCAGGGCAATCCTCAGCAGCACACTTAGAGTGACTTTAACTGCCTTTGCAATCAGGAATTCTGCACTGGAATGGCATCTTGGATGGAGGGACAAGAGTATTCCATTTCAACCAGATCCTGTTTAGGATTTTCATTGATTTCAGTGGGCTTTGCATCAATGTGTTGAACATTGTGTTAAAATTACAAGCTGTCACTTTAAATCCGAAGGTGTTTCCTGGCCCTGTTTGCATGCTAGAGGACATTGTCGGGAAATGTGTGAGCTGTGTCCTCAACAGTCAATCTGCAAACAGTCAACCTGGAAGGTGGACTGAACCTTAGAAAGCAGCCTGCTTTATCTCTCTCTGTTTTTGGTTCTTGTGTGTTAGAGCTCTGGATTCTAAGAAATAAAGTAGTGTTACAGTACAATCTTATAGAGAGATAAAAACATAAAGTACTCTAACTTCTCTCCATATGTATGCCATGAACATAACTTTCAGGATTTAGAAGTAGCCTTCCCCAGTCACTCAGATTACCTGATATTTCCTCTGAGAAACATGAGGTGGTTTCTGCCTTAACAACACTCTGGAACCCCAGTGTCCAAGGCTCTTCCCCTAAGTTTTTCTTCTAACTCTTTCACGACTCATAGCAGAGTGTCTTGGATACATAGGTGGTTGCTCCCTAGCTGCTCAACAGATTTTCATTCAAAAGACTATTTTTCTCTCCACATAACTGTGTGAGGCCACCTACCAGGTGATCTTGTAATGTAGAGAACTGCGGCTGTGTCTTTTGGGTCAGAGTTGTCTGAAGGTAAGAACACCTACGAGAGCACAGAGACTCTGATAACTCAATGTTCTGGCAGATGACAGGAGAAAAAAGCCTTGGGGCTTTCATTATCCTTGGCAAATGTTTTCTTCCAGAGTGATTCGGATTGTTAGGGCCATTTGTCCTGTCAGACCTACCGAATATAACTGGGACATTCACTGGATTTAAACATGTTCAAGTGTTTACAACCACATCTCCTCCCTTGAGCCAAGCTGCCTGCAGTATTGTCTTTGGCTGGGTCTCTAGAGTTTCTGAATTAATGTGCTTAAAATTCAGTGAGTCTTGGTTAGAGAAGAGCTCAAACATTATGAGTTCTTGTTCGGTGACTGAGTCCAGCATTTCACATAGGGAGAGAAATAAGTTGAACCCTTGTGTCTTTCACAGTTTCCGCCGAAGTTTTAAGTCTATTAAAAAATGAGGGCCAAATGATACCTTTGGAGCATGGTGTGGATGCTTTGGGGTCTGCACACAGCTCTGAGGTTATGTGTCATCTGAGGTCCTCTCACTCTGCTTGGCCTCAGGCAGAATGAGCAGTGCCCTGACCACAAGAGGTGTCTCATTGCTGCCATAAAAGAGTGAGCCACCTGGTATCCCTCTCCCTCCTCTGAAGCAGTCACGAAGGGGTCAGGGAGAATGGGGAGGAAGAGACATACAAGGGAAACAACCCCTCTCCCTTAGGCCCAGCAGCCAGAAGAGAAAGAGGGGAGAAATAATTCCCTCTTTCAACAGCAAGGGAAAGTAGGTGATGGACCATCTCCCACTCAGCATTCAAAATTGTGTCGGAAGGAGGAGAGGGGGACAGAGATTATATCCAGTAAAATGAATGGGCGGCCTGGATGGAGATCTTGCCTTTGCTTTGTCACGTTTGCATGTGATTATTTTGTGATTCTCTGCAGCCCCTCTGAGTGAGGAAAATGGTTCTCCAGCTCTTCAAGGTTGAATGCCACTGGTAGAGGAAGCAGCAGGACTTCATAAGCCAGTTGCGACAAGTAACGAAAGGACCCTTGAGCAAATTGATTCTCTTCAAACCAGGCTTTGCACTTCACAACCCCTACTTCATGCTCTGCAGTCAGCCAGTGAGACATGCTTGTGTCATGGGTACCTAGTCTTCTGCTGAATGAGCTGAAAAGGATTTTCCATAAAGCTCACTGACAACCTCGGAAGTATCATCAATTTCAGATTGACGGTTTTCTCCACACACTTCAGAATGATCTGTTTATGTAAAGAGCTGAAGAGAATACTTATGATACACTCTGCATGTAAATCACTGAATGTAAGGAGGCAGGAGCATAAGAATTGCAGTCAGAACAGAGCAACAGTCCATCTAGTCAGATAGGCCTAGATCCTCAAAGGTATTTAGGTGCCATTGAAATCAATGGGAGTTAGGCATCTAAACACATTTTGAGGATCTGGGCCATAGGGCCTGATCCAAAGACCATTGTAGTCAATGGAAGGACTTTGGATCACTCCCCATATCAGTAGCTTGTCCTCACAAATGACTGAAACCTGATGCAGATGAAGGATTAAGGCAGGTAACCTCTGATGTGTGACCAACTTATTTCCTATGATAAGGAACATTAGGAGAGATCCTACAGAGAGGAAAGTAGCCTGCCAGTTTAAAGGGTGCTGCAGGAGGAGAAAGTAGCGTGGAAGCTTAGAGTAGAGATGGTTGACATTTTTCAAAATAATTTTTACAATCAAAAATGGCCTTTTTTAAAAAAAAAAATTAATTCAAGTGTTTTTCTTTCAAAAATGTCCATTTTGTTGAAGTCAAATTAGCCATTTTTGTTTTTATAATTTTTCCTATCTCCCCATCCGTTTTCAGTGACAAAATAGAAAATAAATAAAAAGCCAGGGGAGAAGGAGAAGAAAGGGGACAGGAAAAGCAAAACATTTTTGAAAACTGAAAATGGTCACAAACATTGTCGAATAGCCCCTAAGCCATTCCTTTTTGAAGCCTGCAGAATGGAAATGACGTCAACATGTCTTGTGGTCCCACCCCCTGTAAAGGAAAAATGGGTTTGGGAAGTAGTGCGGCTCAGCAAGGGGAGATGAGTGGAAGATAATGAACGGAGGTGGAATGACTGGGCCCCAGGCCAGGGTGAAATTGTGGAAGCATAGGACACTGTAGACATATAGGCCTGGTCTACATACAGTTTTTGTACCAGTATAACAATATCATGTGAGGTGGGATTATTTTTAATTAAGGTAGTTATTCCACTACAGCCCCTAGTGTGAACACAGTTATATGGTCTAAAGGTGCCCCATCATGGTATAGTTTATTCCCCTTCCCATATAGCAGTGATTCTCAAACTTTTATGTTGGTGATGGCTTTCCCACAGCAAGCCTATTAGTGCGAGCTCCCTTATAAATTAAAAACATTTTTTTTTCATATTTACCACTATTATGAATGCTGGAGGCGAAGCGGGATTTGAGGTGGTGGCTGATAGCTTGTGACCCCCCAAGTAATAATCTTATGACCCCCTGAGGGGAGACGACCCCAGTTTGAGACCTCCGGCCATATCGGAATAGCCATAGTGGCATAAAGCACCTTTCTACCAAAATAATTGTGTCTGCCTTAGGGAGGGATTTTATCATTGTAATTACACTGGTATAGTGCAAATTTTGTGTATGGACAAACATTAAGGGTGTTATTTGAATAACTTGATCATAAAACACCCAATCGGGAAAACACTGCTTTACAGCATTAAGAAAATAGAATTGAAAGCTTTCCATTGCGACATAGAATGAGTTTCTAGACCTGATGGCTGAGAAGATAAGCCCTGGATATATTCACTGGTTCCATGGCCCAGCCAAAGAAAATAGACCCTTTACCAGACAGGCCAGTATACTTTGAGTATCTGAAGCCCCCTGGGAAATTCAGTCCCTGAGAATGAGTGACATGTCCAGTGTATACCACCCTGGGAAATCAGGGGAAATAGATTTGGTTCTATGCCGTTATCTTTTTGGGAGGAATGGAGGGTGGGGTTCTAAACAGTCTTTTAAGTGTTTTCCAAAATGTCTAGGAATTCCTTTTAAATTTTTTCTATTTAAGGGTTTAAAGGAATTTTGTAAACACCCCCTAACCCCATCCCTTTGGCCTCTCCCCATCTTTAACAGGCATAATTTATGACCCAAAAATGTTAAAAGAAAGCTGTAACATAGAGAGAGAAAAAACAAACTCAAATACAAGGAATCGCTTTGCTCTCCACACCAGGAAAATTCACACCTCATTACCGTCGCAGTGAATTCCAAAGAAAGCACATCCAAATGGAGAACAAAGTAATCTGAATAAAAAAGTATTCAGTGGTTAAACCCAACTCCCCACTACCTTGCCTTGGACTGGCACACAGAGGGCGAATGCTTTGGCCTCGTGGAGTGTTTGAAGTGGAAACTTTTGGGGGAATACTGAAAGTCACTCCCAATACAAGGGGAACAGTGAGCCTTCCCCTGCCCTCTTTGTAGTTCCCTCTTCATATTATTTTTTCTTTTGCAGCATTTCTAATCACAGTATTCAGTGACATTACCCCATCACCTCCTCATTGTGAACCATCCCGTTACTTCAAGGCAGAGGACCATGGTGGGGGTGGTAAGTAATTTGTTTTGTTCAATAGATTTCTTGTTCTGCATGTAGGCAAAGCCACTTTTATCTTACATTTAAATTTGTGTTTTCCTTTTTACGATTGGTTTTGCTACATCAAAAAGCTTTCAGCATCTTCAAAAATCAAGAGGAACCAACTCAGAGAAAAATAAAATTAAAAAAGGAGCCCTACCTAATACACCCACCATCGCAGTGCCGCTTCAGAAACGATCAGATTCACATGGGATATTGGCTACTGACGACTATGGAAATAAGAACGATTTTTGATCTTGAGGCCCAATTTTATTCATATTTTTCTTCTTAGCCTCAAACAATGTCTTCAGCTAGTCCAGGTGAAGGCAAGTCAGAAACAAAATAACATAATAAAGGCAATGCTTGATGCAGACACTTTTAGTTATGCTACACAACTCACATTGTCTTTGAACCCTGTGTGATGAGAGAACTATTTGAGACTCCAGGGACTATTCTCGGATATGTTTTTACTTCACCACACAGTAGTGAGACAGAACTCTTTGGCTTAAGAAATATGTTCAGCAAGCTTTTGCAATTCTTCTTATTATTTTATTTTAACCATTACGCTAGTAATAATTTGGAAAGCAATGAGAGCCGAGGGCCGAGAGCAGACGTGCCACACAGGACCCATTGTGCAGCAGCTCTCTAAGCTTTGGTTGAGCAGTTTGTTCTTACATGATGGAGGGTAGGAGGCGAGGACAGGACGGCAGGAATCAAGAAGTGAAGCCTTGGGACTAGAAGGAGAATTTAGTGTCTGATCCAACCAACAGAAGTTGGGCCAATAAAAGATATTGCCTCTCCCACGTTGTCTCTCTAATATCCTGGGACTGACATGGCTACAACAACACTGCACACCCTGAAATCATGGCAGACATTGCACTGACTTCAGTGGGCTTTGGATTAAGACCCCTGTTTGACTCAGAACTTAAGCAGGCCCTTAAATCAATCAGGACAACATTTTAGCATTTGCTTAAGCATAAGCTTAAATCCACTGACTTTAATATGACTTAAGCACATGCTAGCATGCTGTCCTGAACAGGGCTGCTTTCCTGAATTAAGGGCCAGTTTTACAAAGGTATTTAGGCACCTAAAATGGAGATAGTGGGATTTTCAAAAGGGCCTAAGAGGGTTAGGTGCCCAATGCCAATGAGAGCACATCTTCTGCTTAGGTGCTTTTGAATGTCACACTGGATGCCCATGTGCATCTTTAGGCCCTGAGACCTAGATGCCTAAATGCATGTAGGTACCTAACTCCCATTGATTTCAAGGCGGATCTGGGCCTCAGTCCTTAGAGATATTACTTTCCCCAGAGCCAATCATCCATAAATAACTTGCCCAAGCACTTCACACTGGGGGAAAAAGAGGACTAAGGCCATGTCTACACTTACAAGCTTATGATCGCTTGTGTAGCCACATTATGCTGACGGAAGACATCATAAAACCAGCTCCATGAGCAGTGGTAACTATGTCGGTGGGAGAGCATGTTTCTTTCACACTCCCGAGCGACAAAAGTTTTGCTGACATAAGAGCAGGTGTAGACATGGCCTAAAATATCTGACATTATAGCAAGAGTGGGTATGTAAGTACATAGCTCAGTAGTTAGATATACCTTCTTGAGCATGGGTGATTCAGATACAGTCCATAGAGTTTACAGTATCATGTATTGCCTTATATTGATTGTAAGATGTTGGGGACAGGATTTTCCTAGGCGTTTGTACAGTACCTAGTACAACGATCCTGATTATGGCTTCTAGGCCCTATTGGAGCACAAATATTAAGAAATGGTCATCTACAATAGATCCAGCATCCGCCCCATCTTTAATATAGTGGTGTGAACTACAGGGACTACGAGTTTGAGCATGCGCCAAGTGGCCACTAAGTTCAAGGTGAAGCAGTGCATGCTGGGACTTGCATTCTCCACCAGCCATATTGAAAAAGTGACAATATCTGCAACTCATTTTCTTATATTTATGCACTCCTGAGGTCGGGAATACAGTGGGACGTTGGAGTCGCTTAGAGCTTCACACTAATGCACCGGTGTCATTTCTTAGTGGCCAAAACCTGAACCTTTAGAAGAAATTAACAAGGGAAGATTTCAACATGATCCAAGACATTCCCTGAAAAGCGGCATTTCAGGAAGAAGTAGCAACATTGCTTAAAATTCATTGAATTTCCGGGATCTTTTCATGATGTTTTAAACTGATAAAGAGGTGTAATTATCCTTGTCTGATCTGTCTGTCTAGCTATCTGTCTATCTGCTTGCCTACCTGCCTATCTCATTTATAATCTCTTTCCCCCATACTAACCAGAAGCCAATTTTCCTACCCTTTCTCCTTAAGAAGTTTTATTGATCTGAATGGGACTAATTTAGAAATATGTTATAATCCAGTGTAGGGGCAGGAGAATCTGGCTCTCTGGGTTGGATCTTGCACCACCCAAGTCAATGGGCATTTTTCCATTGACCTGAATGGGAGCAGCACCAAACCCTAGGTGCCTAGCTACAAAAGTGAGATTTGAGGCCATAATTAGAAAATTGGGAGGAAATGTTCTAGCAAAGCACAAAAAATTTCCACTTCCAGCCCCCTGCTATCACTCTTCCCCTCACCAGCCTTTTGGATATTATAGGCTTTTCATTCTGGCAAACATATTTTATGACCTTGATGTACATTTAGCTAGAACAATCCCACACTGGGATCTAATTTCAGACCTACAAAGGTTGATTTATCCTTTTTCAGGCTATGTACTCATTTGAACTAAAATTACCCTGCTGCCAGCCTCCTTGATAGCAATTACATCTAAAGAGAGAGAACTACTGAACTTCATGTATTGGTAATGGACTTTCCTTCTATATTTTTCCTTGGGGATAAAGTGGTATGGGAAAATTAGCCACATTAGCCTAGGAAAATAGTGAACAAAAATACATATTTTATATTTTTTACAAGAATCCTCATGCTACCTATTAGAGACATTATTTAAGGCAGGTATGTTAGCATTATGGTGCTAGTCTTTATATAACGCAGAATGAAACCATTTTGATAGTTATTTAAGGGCATCCAAAATACACTCAAGCATGGTACATTTTAATTTTCAATAATACCAGCAGACTCAAGTATTCAGATTTTAGCATAACCAGCAGGAAAACTGTTTGATGTTTTAATTATGTCCCAGAAAATGCTGAATGGGTTATAAAAGCAATTTGAAGAGGGGAGGAGGAAAAAAAGGGAGTTTATTACTATTGGAGAGGAAAGATGTTTTACAACGTAGCATTAAAAATGTAAAATGAAATAATGGGGGGGGGGGAGAAGAACTTGGCTAGTCAAAACTTTATCTGAGACAAAGTAGAATGATATGTATCTGTTACAAGCAAACAGGTCTAGAGCTGAAGGAAAGGAAAGAGCCTAAAAAAAGCCAATAACCCTAAAGTCTTTTAAATTATATTTAAGACTAGCCAGAATTCTGTAGCCGTTCCCAACAAGGTATCTCTAAGGATTTAAGAGTTCCTGATTAATGCACTGACCTACTGCTCTCTGATGCAATGAGTTTAAAACCCAGCTGGGTATTCTCACTCAGGATAAGGCTGTTGGGACTTCCTAGGGCTCTATCCTGCTGGCATAAGGGTCATTCTCCGCAGTGAGACTCAGCGGAGTTGTCCCTGAGGGAGGGGAAAACTGAGAACCTGAGTCATTTGCAATGAACTGAACCAGATGTACATAGCTACAGTAATTTAAGCAGTAATAGGAAGTAGTAAGGGGGGGGGGGGGGGATACTCTGATTTAACTCTTCCTGCCCGTAACAGGTGTAACAGCACAGTGAAAACTGTTCGAGGGTAAGTGGCAAGATATGAATAGAAGGGGGTGGGGGTCCGAGCCCAAATCTTTGTGGATGGTTGGATCTGGGGGTTTGGTTTACCCCACTACAGAGATGGCGGCATCTGTGAAATGTGCCTCTGGACCTCAGATTATGAACCTCCTCAGCAAAGGTCAGGGGTGTTGGTTCACACTGACCACTGGATACAATTTCTGGGCCCTGTTCAGTATTGCCTTAAAGCTACTTTGTGCCAGCAAGGCTGTCAAGCCTGCCACCTTGATTGTGGAATACCCCTTGGCACAATGGGCCCCTGTGCCTGGCACAAAGGTACTGGGGGTATTCTGAGACAGGCTGGGGCAGAGTGGGACAGAGGTGGAAGGAGGCCATGGCTGGTGTGGACTCTGTGACCCTATAATGGCCTATGTGGACTGCCTGCAGCCCTAACACATGCATGGGGCCACACCTGCCCCCAGCAGCCTCTGAATAGGAAAGGCACGAAGTAAGTGTCTCTCCTCTGCTGCTCTATTGGTGCTTGTGCTAGTGTAGGATGAATTCTCAACCTCCCTTCTATTTAAAATCCCATTTTCCTTACCTTGATTACTAATATAATCGTAGACAACAAAACCTGCATGTTTTATCCATTGCATTTACTTCCCCGTATTTATGCTCTTCACTTGCTGCAATTCACTCAGCTCAATGACATAAGACGGGTCAGTTTCTTCCTCTGGTTCCCATGTAATCACCCAATACCATTATATTGGGATTCATGGGAATGGTTCAATAAGATACAAGTATAGATACACCTCTACCCTGATATAACGCTGTCCTCGGGAGCCAAAAAATCTTACCGCGTTATAGGTGAAACCGCGTTATATCAAACTTGCTTTGATCCGCCAGAGCGCGCAGCCCCGCCCCCCTGGAGCGCTGCTTTATCGCGTTATATCCGAATTCGTGTTATATCGGGGTAGAGGTGTATATGCTTTTCTACTAACACCTGGCACAGAACTCTGATGATTTTATTATTTTTAACAGCCTTAATAAAAATTTTGTTTAGATACATAATTCATGTTTTATCATTGAAGTTTCTTTAAAGTTTTTAACAAAACCTAATATAACTATTCACAGGAATTTTTGCACTGGATTTTTTAAATATCCGCAAAAGCAGGTTTTGTTTATTTAATACTATAATGTATATATACAGACACAAAATTATTTATATTTATATATATATTTTAAAATAAAATTAAAACAATGATATAGATAGTCATGTTAGGTTTTGTTAAAAATAAAAGAAGTTTTTGATTAAACTTAAAATATGTATCTAAAAACAAAATAGATGTCTCTTTAAGAAGGTTGTTAAAAATACTAGAATGAGCGACGGTTTCAGGGTCACTGGAAGAGAGCTGTGAATTCTTTCATAAAGTCCAATGCAATCCTGAGTATTTTGCTATATGTTTGTTATTTTATCATAATCAACAGTTCGTAGAGTCTCTGTGCTTTGTTGTTTGATGTTTTGAATATTTTTATTTAAGCTCTATATGACAAATGCGAAGCTGGGGTGTTATTAAAGAAAAACTAGAAGGCCAAGGTTAATGTGCTAAGTGAATGTATCTTGTAAATGTGACTTCTTAGTCTGATTTTTATAAGATGTGTGGTCATGATTTCAATAAAAAAACCCAACATGGTACTAGAATGGCCTAAATACCTTCAGACAGGGTTATATTTGAAGACTCTTTCTTATATGTAAAAGAATCACACGAAATGAAGCCCACAGCATAGGTTATTTTTAGTGAGGCCGTAATCCACTACACGGTGATTTTAATACTTTGCTGTTATTGCACATAGCTCTTCTTTGCGGTTTATCTCTGAGAACTCCACAAAGGTGTGGAGTGACCTTGATTATCAATCACACTGTTTAACAAATAGGAAACGGAGGCATGTGGGGGTGGGTGGGTGGCTTAAAATCACTTGCACAAACAAGGTCACACAGAGACTGACTTCAGAGTCAAGGAATGAAACCCAGATCTATTTACGCCTATCCCATTGCTCAGTCCACTTAAACCCCTGGTACTCCTTAGATCACAGCTCAGTAACAGTACCATAAGACTATGAGGCTGTTGTTTTTTGTTTTCCTTTCTGTGTAAGAAGCAGAGCTGGTTGCTGATACAGCGGTTGGCATTGTTATTTGAGATTATAAACTTTCCTCTTTTGAATAGTATTTCTGTGTGTGACTCAAGGCTGGAGTCTGCCAGCTTGGGGTAGGGGTGAAGAACTGCTTGGCAAGCTAGGCTTTCTCCAAAAAAAGGGAGGGAGGGAATCACTCCAAACTCACAGGAATAGGTGAAAGCAAGGGAGGCTGGAGAGTAAGATGAGATGCAATCCTTACTGCATGAGCATAACTATGAGTGCTATGGGCAGCTTTGTAGGCCTAGCCAGTTACCCTAGAGAGAAAACAATAAAAAAAAAAAAAACCCCAACCTGTAACAGGGATTAGAGTTTGGAGGCAGACAGGAGGCAGCAACAAGGGGATTAGAAGATGTGGAGAATAAATACTCAGATGAAGTTCCTTGCTTCACACTTTTGCTATTTACATTTTTTGGAGTTGCTGCTCTTCTTTACATGATTCGGAGAATAAGATGAGATATGGTAATTCCATTTTCAGACAGTCTCTGTGAGCCCTGGACAAAGTGTCATTATTTTTTTTCCCCTGTAGGATATAAAAGTCAGTTAGGAATCCATGCTAATGGGGTTCCTGCAAGAGCCTCAATTTCTGGTCATTGAACTGGCCGGGTAATTATATCACAAGTAGTGATTGCTAATCAAAGAAAATAATAAATAAATGATCGCTTACATGGTGCTTTTCATGCTATATTTAATCCTTTTAACAACCCTATTAAGTAGGTATCATTATCCCTGTACTGCTGCTGGGGAAACTGAGGTGAAGAAAGTCAAGGCCAAAGGGTGGGCTGTTCAAAAGCATTAAATGGACTTAGGAGCACAACTCCTACTGAAAGTCAGTAGCACATGTGTTCCTAAATCACTCAGTTGTGTTTGAAAATTCCACCCAAAATATTCATGCTTTAGGCACCTCAGGTTAGGCATCTAAATCCATATTTAGGCACTTCAGAATACTAAGGGATTTTCAGAGATGACAACTGCTCACAGCTCCCCCTGAGGAGCTCAGGACCACAGAATCATAGAATCATAGACTATCAAGGTTGGAACGGACCTCAAGAGGTCATCTAGTCCAACCCCCTGCTCAAAGCAGGACCAATTCCCAACTAAATCATCCCAGCCAGGGCTTTGTCAAGCCGGGCCTTAAAAACCTCCAAGGAAGGAGACTCCACCACCTCCCTAGGTAACGCATTCCAGTGCTTCACCACCCTCCTAGTGAAATAGTGTTTCCTAATATCCAACCTGGACCTCCCCCACCTGGTTGTAGACGACAACCTTTGTTCGAGTGATTATGGGGTAATTCAGTTTAAATGAAATGGAAGGATAAACAAAAATAGGGATGCAACTAGGGTCCTTGATTTCAAAGGGGCAAACTTTAAAGAATAAAGATAATTAATTAGGGAAGTGGATGGGTGAGCCTGGACTGTTTTTTGGGCTGCAGGGTTATTTTGTTTGCCTTTTTCGTCTTGGACTGCTATGTGCCTGAGGGGTGAGGGGCCGCCTCTCTAAGACAACTGGCAGACCACTCCCCACAGTCCAGACTGGCTCTACAGTGATGACTATGTTCAAGAAAGGATATTGGGGGGCATTCTGAAGGGGTGCCTCTTGAGGTATAACCTGTCACATGCCTCCAAACTGCATTTGGGATTCATAGCATTTAAGACCAGAAGAAATCATCTACTCTGACCTCTAGTATATCACAGGATATTAAATTTCACCCAATTACCCCTGTATTGAGCCCAGTAACTTATGTTTGGTTAAAGCATCTTATCCAAAAAGGCATCTGGCCTTGATCTGAAGGCATCCAGAGATGAAGAATCCACCACGTCCATTGGTAGTTTGTTCCAATGGTTTATCATCCTCACTGTTAAAAATGTGCGCACTATTTTTAATTTGAATTTTTCTGGCTTCAGCTTCCAGCCATTGGTTCTTGTGTGGCTTTCTCCACTACATTAAAGAGCCCTTTAGTATCTGGTATTTCCCCCACATAAACTAAACTGACTGAGCACTTTAACGCTCTCTCTGTAAGGCTTGTTCCTTTGTTAGTTTTCCTTATCAATTCTTTAAACTTCTAAGTTATGTTTATTTCTATCTATTTTCCCTTTTTCCCCCATTTGTGATATGTTGCTTTTTTATTTCTAATTGCTGCCCTCATTTTGCCACTGAACCAGGACAGGCCAAAGTTGTTCTCTTCCTTGATTGTGGAAGCATGACTTTTTGCCCTTATAATAAACTCTTCTTAAAGAACTCCCAGTTTTCATTCATGTTTTTCTGTCTAATTTCCCCCCTTCAATCAATTTCAATTATAATTTTCCTCCACTTTGGGAATTATTCCTTTGGAAGCACCATGAACATATATATATACCTGGGTGGAACTGTCCTCTTTGAATGTAACCAGGTCAGTCCTTTAGGCAACCACCAATTTACAGTCCAGGGATGAATTCACCTTTGTTCATCATTATGATGTGCAAAGTGGAGTTACTTCAGGTTGGGTGCAATACCTTTTGTGTTAGAAAAAAATCATCTATACTTTTTAGAAACGCCAATGATGTTTACTACTTGCTGCATGAGACCTCCTCCTGCATATATGTCCCAAATTGAAGCTCCCAAAACAAAACAAATTTTCTTTCCACTCAATACAGACAGGTGCTTAAGGAGTAACTCATTCTGTTCTCTAACTTGATTTGGTGGCACCACTGCCAAACTTTGCTAATTAGTATATTGATCCATATGCAGTCATGATCTTGCACTTCAATAACGGTAATGGAGTCTTTAATGTACAGCCTCATCTCCCCTGCCACCTCTTGTATTGACTTTATCCTTCCTCAACAGGCTGACGTTGCCCCAGGAAACAACACCACAAAGTTAGCAGCATGGAGTGGTGTCATTTGCGGAATGTCTTCTGCTGCTGGTAACTCATGAAGCATCTTGACAGCATGACGGCATCCTGCAGCTCATTGTGCTTCTTCAGGTAAGTCAGTGGCATACCTGCAGGGCAATCAAATCATAGGATTAGAAGAGTTAAACGTGGAAAATATCTGTCAGATAATAGAATACATCCCCCTTGCCAGTGCAGGATATAGTATCCTGATAGAGGATGCCTCAGATTTTAAACAGTTTAAAACTTTTATTAGAAAATATTTAAAATTATAAGACACACAAATTTTGCATACACATTATAAATACCCCAGCCATGTCAGGGCATGTGTGTCAGAAATGACATTATAGCCATGAATAGCAAAATCAACCAACCAACCAACCTCCTCCCCCACCCCGACAATTGGCTGCGGTAGAGAAGACAAGCGGAAGTTAATGGCCAAGTAAATAACATTTAAAAAGTTCATCCATTAGTTTAATAAGTTCAAAGAAGCCATCAGCCTTATCACTTCAGTTAGTGATCTGGATCATATTATCTTTATATCGATGGTATCCAGTACTATGTTCAATATAAGTATCCCTCGACCAATGGATGGTATCGGAAACCATCAACTGCCACATCAGCTTGGTGTAGTGTCTGAACATGCTACGGTCTCATTCATCGGGTCCTAGGTGCCCAGTGCTCCAATGATCAGCATGTGAATGGTAGTGGAGTATCCCCATACTCTCAAGGCATCAGCCGGGGGGGAATATTTCTCCAATTTCCATTCCCATTCCTCAACAAAGGCAGGGATCTGGTTCTTGAAGGGGATCGTCACATCAACTGTAATGATCTGCTTCCATTCCACGACATCAGGTCTCAGGTGGCAGGTGGAGTCCAGATTAGAAGACTGATCCTAGCCAAAAGACCAAAGGGAGTTGGATAAATTCTTTATGTCTGAACTCTAATATACGCAAATGTTTTAAAAAGCCCGATGTGCTGGGAACCTGAATTCAGGATTTGAATTCGGTCACTGGTTCCTAGGATGGCAAGTGTTGATTGTACTACTGAGAATCAGCCCCTTGTGCCACTAGCACTCCTTGTGGTTGCATGTGGTATAGCAGGTATCTTCCCATTGGGTACCTCCTGCCGATCGTTGCTCTGCCTCTGCAGTGATCTGCCTCGTCCTCTGACTTTGCCCGCTGGCCAGGTCACTTCACCAGGGCCGGCTTTAGGCCAATTCCACCAATTCCCCCGAATCGGGCCCCGCGCTTAAGAGGGCCCCGCATCCAGTGGCAGGGCCGCCCAGAGTGGGGGGCAAGTGGCAGAGAATCCCTTCCCTGGCTAGAGGCACCTTTTTAATTTTTACTCACCCGGCAGCGCTCCAGGTCTTTGGCAGCGGGTCCTTCACTCGCTCCAGGTCTTTGGTGGCACTTTGGCGGCGGGTCCTTCAGTGCCGCCAAAGACCCGGAGCGAGTGAAGGACCTGCCGCCAAAGACTAGGAGCGCGGCCTGGTGAGTACAAGCCCCACGTGTTTTTTTTACGTGTTTTTTTTTTTTTTTTTTTTTTTAAGTCATCCCTGTCGGGGCCCCATCGAAACTGTTTGAATCGGGCCCCGCACTTCGTAAAGCCGGCCCTGCACTTCACATTTTCTCTCCTTCTGGGGTAGTCCGTGAACAAAAAGCTAAATGAATGAATGCAACTAAACTGTTAATATGAAATAGCAGGGAATGATTCTCTCTCAAGGTATGTCTGAATCTGGCCCACCCTTCCCTCAGAAGGGGCCACCCGGCAGAAGTCACTTAGGAAGCTCCTGCCTTCAGTCAGCCCTTTCCCCATGAGCTGAAGGTCTGTGCTCCTCCCCAGTCTGCCAACAAGTGAGCTGCTCTGGTTCCCTTTTCAGCTCCTCCTCCAGCCTGTGCATGTCGTGCAGGTGTGGTGAGGCAGAACAGCTTGATCCCAGGGCAACTTCTTAGCTCCCTGTTGTCTAGTGTGGGGTTTGCATACCCCATCATACTCCTGAAGGGAAGGGAATGCCTCATGAGAGTCTCCAGTGACCTCCTTTCTGTCTGACCATGGAGTGGTGCAAGTGAGCCACCTCCATTCTTCCTCAAACAGAAAGGTGGTCTTACTGAGCCAGACAAAGCAGGGAGAAAGGGGGGTTGCTCAAGAAGTGTGAAAAAATGCAGTGAGCATGAAAGATGTGAAATCTGAGACACAAAATTAGCAAAAACCAGAACATGTTCTAGGCTTGAGGTACCTGAAGAACCAATGTTTGTTTTAGATCCCAGCAAGGCAAATGGGATCAGTTGAGTTCTCCTGTATTTCTGTTCCGTGGCTCCAAATGCATGAAGGAAAGGGTTCAGGTTCAACCCTGTGTGGATTGTGGAGCTATGGAATTCCCCTCATGAGTTCATCCACCCCTCTACAGCTGTCTTCAAGACTTAGTGCAAGGCCTTGCTGTTTGGATTAGTTCATCTCTTAATCATTTTTTCCCTTCCCTGTTTTGACAATTCTTCCTTTCTGGATTGTTTTTAATTGGCCAGTCCTCTTTTGTTCTGATGGAGTGGCTGATTTCCTGGTCAGGTGAGTGCAGTTTTGTTTAATTGTTGTTCAAGTGCAGCATCGCATTGGGCACAAAAATAAAATAAAAGGGAATGCTGATGCTTTTCAGTTTCCCCCATCACAAGGAGAATAAACTACAGGCAAGCACATGCTGTCCATGGCATTATTTTCACCAGGTTCATTTCTGCATCGTGCATGAATTCAGTGCATGTTCACTTTTAAAAAGACTTACATTTTTCCTTGTATAAAGGTGATCTCTGGTTACTTTGTCATTGGCAAATATTCAAAGTATTCAACATTCACTACACACCAGGAGTCAATGGGGGGGTCTTTCCATTGGCTTCAATGGGCTGTGGATCAAGCTGTAGTTGACCTGATGGTTCTATTTTGTCTCCCATTTTTGTACCTCTTCCTAAATACTACACTTTTCTATTGCAATTGCACAGAACACTGAGTAGCATTTATTGTAAAATGCAGTGTTTTGGACTATTAAAATCATAGTAGAATACTGTAATATTGGTTTATTGTAGGCAGCATTGGTAGCAAGGTTGCTTGCCACTTCCCATTATAAGACCTTGCTTATAACTTTACAACTCTTTAACCATTCAGATTGTCGGAGAAAAACGCATCCCCTTCCTGTCAGTTCTTTCTCTGCTTCCACAACATGTTCAGGCTGAAATTTTCCATGCTGGGGGTCTGTTGTGGTGGTGTGGTTTAAATTTCAGCTAACATGGCTGACCCATTTCCAAGAACAAGGCTCCAAATTTCCTTTACAATCATTCCATTGAGAAGCTCTAATACCTTCATACTTTGGAGCAGAGAACTGAAACTTGCCATTGGGGAGGGAGTTGCCCTGGGACTTGGGATGTGTCTTTTGCTGTCCCCATGAATATTTACCCAAATATGGCCAAATTATAAGTCTCCGAAAAATCTCAATTCACACAGACCCGTTAGAATTTGGCAGTTAAATTCTGCAAAGATTCCATATGCATTGAGTGAGCTCTGTCCCATCACAGTTACTATGTGCAACATACCTATAGTCTGGTGGCACCTTAAAGACTAACAGATTTATTTGGGCATAAGCTTTCGTGAGTAAAAACCTCACTTCTTCGGATGCAGTGAGGTTTTTACTCACGAAAGCTTATGCCCAAATAAATCTGTTAGTCTTTAAGGTGCCACCAGACTCTTTGTTGTTTTTGTAGATACAGACTAACACGGCTACCCCCTGATACTTGACAACATACCTATAGTGCAACTGAGCATGCACCATCCCAGGGCTGCTGGGCCTGAGTAGGACTTTTCAAACAATTGTACCTTTCAGTGGCCAGAGGACCACTGTGGTGCCTGGTACGGGAACTGAGAGCAGGAAGACTGTCTCTCCTCTGCTCATCAATGCTGCCATTGCTGCTGACCAGGCAATGAGGAGATAGCCACACTGGAAAGTACAGGGTTAAAAAAATGAAGGGAGGAGGAGAGGTGGGAAAGGTTGTAAGGAGAGTGGATAGCAGCAGAGAAAGGGGCAAGAGTCATAGGTTATAGAGAGGGGGTGGGTTGCAGAGTATTTTTTTTTAAACCCTGTTCATAAACAGTTCACTGCAATAGAAAGCAGGTTTCAATTGGGCATGTACACCTTTAGTTTTCTTTATATGCACATATCTATAAGGCCAAAGATGAGTTCAATCAAATACTCATGAGCAGTGAATTTTTGGTCTCTTTAACTTAGATTGATTTAAAGTCTGAACCTGAAAGGTGCTGGTGAGGATTTTTTTGACAAAAATTTTTTTTTCACTGAAAAATACCAATTCATTGAAACCAAAACTGTTTGTGGTGATGGGTTGGTTCCAACAAATTTTCCCAACTCAGATTGATTTTTCATTTAGAAATTTAATTTAATGTATACTAAAACAAGGACCAGAAGAAAAAGAAAACAAGATAATTGTCCATAGGTGCTGAAACAATTTTTATAGTGGAGGTGCTGAAAGCGATTGAACAAAACTGTAAACCCTGTATATAATGTAAAACACTTCAATCCAGGGGGTGCTACTGCACCCCCAGCACCCCTAGTTCCAGCACTATGTAAATATCTAAATGAAATGATTAAAAACTATTTAAAACAAATGTTTTCATCCTGAATCAGGAGGGGAAAAAATTTCAAAATCTCAACAATTCTTGCAAGATGAGAAAACTGTTTACTTTCTTGTCCTAGTCCTTAACTTCCATTGAATTTCTCAGCTCCTTGCAAGATGGGGCCCTTAAAGAAGAAACTAAATGTGTGTAGTACATAAACAAAATTCATTTCACATGGTTACAGAAGTGGTTTATAAAAGGTTAAATCATCCAATCGTGAGTCAGAATCAATACCATGTGACTTAGATATCAATCAGAAAGGTGGACTAGCACATTCTTTGTACCACATAATTGACTGAGCACCCACTACAAATTTTTTGTGAGCAAACTGTAGCTCAGATGTGTTGGTAAAAACTTTTCATCAAGTAGCTTGGAATAACAGACAAATTAATAAAAAAACCGCAATGTATTTGTGGACAATTCTCAATCAGAAAAAGGGCTACATTCGGCTATAAATTGTTCACAATGAATAGCTTGGCCACCTCTCCTTTCTGTAAGGGAAATCCTGAAGCCTTTCTTTTTATTTTATCCCAACCATTTTGCCATCTCTAGTATCAGGCCATGGGGAGATTTATAGATGCAAGTAACTCCAGGAAAATCAACCTGAATTATGGAGGCTCAAACATCCTGCTGTCATACTCATGCCAGTCCTGATTGTTCCCCTGTATTATTTAGTGTACAAATCCATTAGCATTGCTTTTTCTTACGGCATCAAAGAAGTTACAGTCGATCACTTAAGCTATTCACATGGCATTTTATCCTTTCTTCAGAAGACAATCGTGTCTTCAGTCAAAGACCTCTTGACAAAGAAATATGGGAGGAAGAACTTGAGATGGAATAATGCAGCAAAGTGCTTTCTGTACACCTGTGTAATATGACTCATCCTACCATTACTCCCAAAATTACTATGCTGAAAGATTTCTCTTGTTTACGTCTTTTTTTGTACCCTGTCCCATTGCTCATTTAACCTTGAGGCTCCTTTGATTTCCCTCTCCCCCCAAACCTACAACAGCTATTATTTCCTTTGTTGGTTGCATTTTGTATAATTATGTTGCTTCAGTCATCATGCAAACATTTACTTAGCCTCATTCCAGACTGAAGAGGCTGTGCACGGTAGTTTTGTTTAAGTATGTTAGGTCGTTTGTAAAACAGAATCTCCTGTTCCATTTATATGATGCCTCTTTAGGCCCAATTATAAGATGTTGAGGGAGTTGGGTTGTTTTTTAATTAAAGGGGGAAAAAAACCACTTGGAAATTTTTCTTTCGAATCCAAAGCTTTCAGGGGCTGATTCCATAGCCCTGGAGTCAATGGGAGTTTAGCCACTGATTTCAATGGAGTTCGATCAGGCCCCAAGGGGATATGTGACAGATTCGCTGCAGCTGGCGTAGGGAGCTGTGAATTATGTGCTCCTTCATTCCCATGCAGGATTGACCCAATGGAAGGCAAGCAGTGTTGCTGCCACCATACTACTTCTGGTGTTTTCCATTAGCTGGGGTGGCTTTAAGTTTTGCTAGAGGATCCCTAGAAACACCCCCTGGATACATTTGTCATGTCTTCTCGCTGCCTCTTTTGGGGGCTGTGCTGGTCCCTGTATGGCTCTCTGGTTTGGACAGCACATGATTGTGGTCAATTTCTACCTTTGCAACCCACTCCATGACAGTTTTTTTCACTATCAAATGTCTCTGTTTGGTACTGGCAAAGACCCTGGGCTAAATCTGGTCCACGGTGTGTACCCTGGAAAATTTAGGGCCTGATCCACAGCCTGTTGAATTCAGTGGGATTTTGTCCATTGACGTCAAGTCTTAGGGCCTGATAAAATGCCCATTAATGGGATATTGTTCTTTCTTTCTTTCTTTCTTTCTTTCTTTCTTTCTTTCTTTCTTTCTCTCTTTCTCTCTCTCTCTCTCTCTCTCTCCTTGGCGTCCATTTCCCTGCCCTCTAGTGTTCCTTTATCCCTTACTATATCCTTGTTTACGTGTTTTTCACTTCCTGTGTCTTAATACCAGGCGCAGAGATTGCACATAGAGCCCTGCACGGAGTTCTGTCCACATAGCGGTGTGCAATCCTGTCCAGGAGTGACCAGGGACAGCTGCCGGTGAGCCTGGTGTCCGCCCCAGTGGGCAGCCAAAGGGTTATTATTATTATGGACCTTTTCCCAAAGCAATTGTGAGAAAACCAGATCTATCTCTTCAAGAGTGCTGGGTTTCAGGCACAGCTTTAGCATGAAGATGGCATTGCTCACTCTGTGTAACCATCCCTTCTTGTCAATGGACTCAGGAGAGTCCATGGTGGTTTTGTTGGGACTGTTGCCAGCCTTTGACACCACTGGCCCTTTCAGTGGTTTCATTCTGCACCACTGTCTCAGAGAGTAATGACTGAGTACGTACGCATCCCAAGGCATTCATGAATAAGGTTTTGCAGCGTTCCAGCCTGCTACTTCTCCTGTTTAATGTGTATGGACTATGGGTAGCTGATGTGCCCTGCAGTGTACCCAATATGGAGTGCATCTGAGTGACCTAACAAGAGCTCAGCATCTATAAAACAGAAATTATGCTAACTAGCATGGGGCAGTATATAAAAGCACGTGAGGAAGATGGCTCCCTGCACTGCTAAGGCTTGATGTAGCGTCAACTATTGCAACAGAACCTGGATTATGCTTTTGGCAGATAGCAAACTTTTAATCTCACAGTAAGTGGTAACCTCCATTTTACACTCTCCGGTCTCTTGTTTCGTAATTAAGGCTGCTTCTTTTCACTAAGAAGTTGTAAATGATGATGAATTGTGGTTAGTTACCAGCAGGCAGCGGCTTTTCAACGTTTCAGGGTCAAAAAGAAGAAAGGTTACATAATATTCATCAGCTGCATCCTAGGGTTTCAACACTAAAATGTAAGAACCAGATTCTTCTTCCAGCACCACCAGTACATTCAAGAGTGTCTGCTGTTTAAACAGAGGACAGTTTTAAAGCTGCAATATGTAAAGGGCAGAAAATGGACTTAACCTTGTCAAAAGCATTTCTATCTGATCTTATTTGCTAAAAGAGCAATATTGAAAGGTCTGTTAACATTATGCAACGTTTCAAGGTGTTTTCCTACAATTTTTCCTGTGATGACATTCCCAGGAGTTGGACTGAGACTTCCTAGTGCTCATCAACATTTCAGTGCGTTCATCCCTACTGCACACCTTTCGCCCGATTGGAAACAGTGTTGATTGCACAAGATTTACCCCATTGTTTGAGATTTAACACCACATTATAATGCAAGTGGCATCACACCTGGTTGTGCTCCTATTAGCTCTCACATGCTAAGCAGAGTCTGGCCCGGTTAGTAGTTTGTTGGGAGATCTCTGATGAAAACAATAGATTATGCACTAAGTGATGTAGGTGATTTGGAAATTGTATTCATCCTTTGACTCCGCAGTAATTAATGCCCCATGTTGGTATTAGGCAGTATCATAATGCTGGAGGTGCTATCTTTGTGATTTGTTATAAAAATGTGATCTTGATATTAATCCATGGTACGCCTACATCTTGAATACTGCGTGCAGATCTGGTCGCCCATCTCAAAAAAGATATACTGGAATTGGGAAAGGTTCAGAAAAGGGCAACAAAAATGATTAGGGGTATGGAACAGCTTCCATATGAGGAGAGATTAATAAGACTGGGACTTTTCAGCTGGGAAAAGAGATGACTAAGGGGGGATATGATTGAGGTCTATAAAATCATCACTGGTGTGGAGAAAGTAAACAAGGAAGTGTTATTTACTTCTTCTCATAAGATACAAGTAGGGGTCACCAATAAAATTAATAGGCAGCAGGTTTAAAACAAACAAAAGGAAGTATTTCTTCATACAACGCACAGTCAACCTGTGGAACTCCTTGCCAGAGGATGCTGTGAAAGCCAAGACTATAACAGGGTTCAAAAAAGAACTAGATAAGTTCATGGAGGATAGGTCCATCAATGTCTATTAACCAGGATGGACAGGGATGGTGTCCCTAGCCTCTGTTTGCCAGAAGCTGGGAATGGGTGACAGGGGATGGATCACTTGATTACCTGTTTTGTTCATTCCCTCTGGGGCACCTGGAATTGGCCACTGTTGGAAGACAGGATACTGGGCTAGATGGACCTTTGGTCTGATCCAGTATGGCCGTTCTTATGCTCTTACGATCATTGAGGCTTCTAAAAATCCTGTGTAACATTTCTTTAAGGTGGAGTTTCACTATTCTTCATGCTCTGTGCTTAAACACCTATGTAGTATAAAAGGCAATATTACGAGCCATTCCACCCCAGAGATGGCTGCATTTTGGTAGTTAGTGAAATGAAGTGATCCTTTTATTTTTATAATTTTGTATAGTGGTATAAGGCTCATAATGGGTGCTTTATAAGTGAATCATTAATGATGATACCTATAAATATTTGTCTCTAGAAATCTGGTTATTTAGCACGTGCATATTCAAATAAGAACTTCAGCTGGTATAAATCGGAGTTGTTCCGTTTAAGTCAATGGTACTACACTGCACAAATTTACATTGTCTAAAGATCTGGTCATCAGACACCTGTGTGCCAGATACTTGCTAATGTAGAGAGCATCATATTTATATCCATCTCAGATGCTGAGCTATCAAGGCAACATGAAAACTCTTAGCTCCTACTGGAGATAGAATGATAGAACGATAGGGCTAGAAGGGGCCACCAGGGTCATCTAGTCAACCCTCCTGCCAAGATGCAGGATTCGCTGTGTCTAAACTGTCCAAGACAGATGGCTACCCAGCCTCCTTTTGAAAACCTCCAGTATGGGAGCTTCCATGACTTCTCTAGGTAGTTTGTTCCATTACCCTACTGATGTTGGTTACACAGGATGAAATCCATACTTTGTTAATTATATTGGGATTAATGATCATATGTTAACGTACCATGTTATTAGAAAAATTTTTACCCCCAGAGTCCACACATCCTTTGCTTGTTGCATTCAGTTTTATATGGGATTTGATTCCAATACGAGTCCAAACACAAGCCCAACATTTGTTTCCTGGGGATGGGGGAACCATTTTGGGACATATTCATGTCCATATCTCACTGTAAAACCTTAGTACTGTAAACATAGTTGCAGATGCATCTCTGGAACACACCTCATCTTGATTAATTTGCTTCCGGTGAGTTGGGAATAGGGATCCATTAGAGAGAAACTTCACAGCATAATTAGGAAATAGCAGGGTTTTTCCCGCCCTCCCTCCTTGCTTCCCTAATTGTTTTTCTCACTTTAAACCTGTCCATGGACTTATTTTATCTCGCCCTGGACTTGGGAGCTTGGCATAAAAAGAGCTTTCTCACCAGGTGGCATTTTCCCAAGCGTGTCCAGCTCTAATTCTAACATGAATGCTTTGTACGTGTAATTATAAAACAAGGGCCACTAAAGTGCACCTATAGAGCAAAATCTTGACTGTTCTCTATTCTGTTTTAATTATTAAGCCTTAGAGCAAAAACTAGGTTTCAAAGAAAACTTTCTGTACAGGCCTCAATAGAGTTAAAGGAGAAACATTTTAAGCTGATGAGCTGACACTTGTAGAAGCAAATATATTAAATAAATCATGATTCGTTTTGGGGCTAAGTCTGACTTACATCAGCTCTGGAAGAACTGGATCCTAATGAGTGACAGTTTCGTGTTTTCTGTCACTTCCTACAGTAATGGCCCCAAGGTGACACTGCTCTGTGGGAGTCTAATACTTCTGAACAAAAGTTTTTTTTGGAGTGAGATAGACAAGGTAGAAATCCCAAGGTGACTTGGAGGAATGTCTAATGACTGGAAAGACATATTTACTGGCAGTCTGTATGTAAGCTGTGACAGTTGACAGGGCTTGATTGTAATAAATATAGTTGATGAAGAGAAGGCTGACAGGTGAGGACAGACAGAGAAGAAGAGTCAAAAGACCTGCATTGGCTGAACCTATTAATGGTAAGTTGGTTACAAAGCCCAGAGTCATAAAAGAAAATGGATAGCTTGAACTGATGTCTAAACACTGAAATGTGTAGGGATCGCAGGTTGCTATAACAGGCTCAGATTTGTTGACCTTTCTTCTAGCTACCGTTATAGGTCGTGTTTTTAGTTGGAATTCACACCAGCAGCAGGAAGGCACCTGATATTTTTAAATACTGCATATGATTAATCGTGTAACAGCCTGATCAAGGTCATAATTATGGCTTCAATCTCTCATTTTCAGTACTTTGATCAAGGAATTTGGCGTTTGAAAATGTGCCTCCATAGGCTATGAAGGAAGTAATCTTGCTGGAGCGCGGTTCTGTTGAAAACAAAATAGGCCCCTGTAAAGGAAATTAGCCAAATAAAACCAGAACGTGTTTCTTTAAACACCCCTCCCGCCCCCACATGGAGTGATTGACCCTGAAAATGGAGACAACTCTGGCATATTAAATCATGACACTCTATAACTGACTGGTCAGGGTTTCAACAATAGGATTTCAAATGAGCTCTGCACTTTCTTCCCCCAGGCAAATGTCACACACTGAAACTGAACAGGATCTCTCTTTTTTTTTTTTTTGTTCATCCTACGTGCTGTTTTCTACGCCTGAGATATGGTTTTATATTTGCAAATGCATTAACCCTTTAAAAAGCCAGCCACTCCTTTTCATCCCCAATGATTAGGAAGTTTTACAGCAGGTATGTGCCTCCGATGTGTCCGCTTTGGTGCTGGAGTGAGGCAGGATGCTAATTGTGCTCCCAATTCAAAGAGAAAAAGAGAGAATAGGGCATGTGGGGATGCCTGGAGGAAAGCAGGCAGGAATGACACAAACTGAAAGGAAAAGATTACTAAAGAAAAGTACCTCACGTTTGGCGTGGCTGATGAGGGTGCTTCCGAACCATGGAAATGTACCGGTTTAATGGTAGAGTCCAGAACTTGTTTGCTTTCATAACTTCAGTTACAAAGTCATAATCAATTCACCTGACTGCTTGTGTGAAACACAACACCATTTCCAAAATGGCTAGACAACTTTTCTTTAAAGGAGCCTATTATTTTGAACGCAAACCATACCGTCCCCCCGCCTCCTCCCATGCCATAGTCCCTTCAAGCAGCGCTCCCACAAAACAAAATTTCAGGAAGTGCCAGGACAACCCATGGCAACATGATAAAGACTCATATAGCAGCACAGTGCTTATGTGTCAATCATCTCCATGCTCTCTCTTTGCTGGCTGCCTGTCTCCCACAAGGCAGTGTTTCTATCTACTTTGCTTAACACAGCTACCTTTCTGGAGCTGCAGCATTCAGATCCGCAATCCATCAGCATAGGGGATGTCAGCCTAATTGACACATATGTTCACTTTCTTAAGCAGACACACACACTTATACATGTATATATGCATGCACACAATAGGCCAGATCCATAGCTGTTGTAAATTAGTGTAGCGTCATAGCTTTATTGACTTCACTAGAGCTAAACTCTGTGCCTCAATGTAAATTTTACACACACACACACACACACACACACACTACATGCATGGCAACATTTTTATAGATATACATGTGTGTGTGTGTGTGTGTAAGTGTGTACTGTGATTGTATGTATTTATATGAGTTTTATGCCTAGCTCTTTTGTGGACACGTAGCCCTGTATCCGACAGGATTATGATATGCAGCATTGCAGCACATCTCCCCGTGAAAAGTGGCCATGTTACAATTGATATAGGCAGGTAAAGGGATTTCCTGAATCTGTTCCAATAACTCATTAAGCTTCCGTGCCATTTGCAAAGTCGGCAGCAAATGCAAATTGAGGATGATCCAGGGGGCTGCAGGCTCCGTGGAAAGCCCTTTCTATTGGGTAAAATCCTGGCCTCTTTGAAGTCAATGGGAATTTGAGCATTGACTTCAGTGGGGCCAAGATTTCACCCTTTCTGTCAATACTATATAAATTATAACAACTCCACTGAGCAGATTTAATGTCTAGCTCACTGATTTGAATCCAACCCAAATCATCATCTGAAGAATGGGAAAGCTGAGATTGTGTCTTAGGTAGAGCTGTCGAGCAATTAAAAACATGAATCACTTGATTAATTACGTGATTAATCGTACTGTTAAACAATAATAGAATACTATTTATTTAAATATTTTTGGATGTTTTCTACATTTTCAAATATATTGATTTCAATTACAGCACAGAATACAAAGTGTACAGAGCTCACTTTATATTTATTTTTAATTACAAATATTTGCACTGTAAAAAAACAAAAGAAATAGTATATTTTAATTCACCTAATACAAGTACTGTAGTACAATCTCTTTATCATGAAACTTGAACTTACAAATGTAGAATTATGTAAAAAAAATGTGTATTCAAAAATAAAACAATGAAAAATTTTAGAGCCTGCAAGCCCATTCAGTCCTACTTCTTGTTCAGCCAATCGCTCAGACAAAAAAATTTGTTGACATTTGCAGGAGATAATGCTGCCCGCTTCTTGTTTACAATGTCACTTGAACGTGAGAACAGACATTCACATGACACTGTTGTAGCTGGCGTTGCAAGATATTTATGTGCCAGATGTGCTAAAGATTCCTATGTCCCTTCGTGCTTCAACCAGCATTCCATAGGACATGCATCCATGCTGATGATAGGTTCTGCTCAATGACAATCCAAAGCAGTGCAGACCGACGCATGTTCATTTTCATTATCTGAGGCAGATGCCACCAGCAGAAGGTTGATTTTCTTTTGTGGTGGTTCGGGTTCTGTAGTTTCCACATCGGAGTGTTGCTCTTTTAAGACTTCTGAAAGCATGCTCCATGTCCCATCCCTCTCAGACTTTGGAAGGCACTTCAGATTCTTAAATCTTGGGGTCGAGTACTATGGTTATTTTTAGAACTCTCACATTGCGTTCTTTGCGTTTTGTGAAATTTGCAGTGCAAGTGTTTTTAAAATGCACAACATGTGCTGGGTCATCATCCAATACTGCTATAACATGAAATACATGGCAGAATGCAGGTAAAACAGAGCAGGGGACATCCAATTCTCCCCCAAGGAGTTCAGTCACAAATTTAATTAACACATTATTTTTTTAACAAGTGTAATCAGCATGGAAGCATGTCCTCTGGAATGGTGGCTGCAGCATGAAGGGGCATTTGAATGTTTAGCATATCCGGCATGTAAATACCTTGCAATTCCGGCTACAAAAGTGCCATGCACTTTCTGGTGACATTGTAAATCAGAAGAGGGCAGCATTATGTCCTGTAAATGTAAACAAGCTTGGCTGAACAAGAAGTAGGACTGAGTGGACTTGTAGGCTCTGAAGTTTTACATTGTTTTGTTTTTGAGTGCAGTTATGTAACAAAAAAAAATCTACATTTGTAAATTGCACTTTCACAACAAAGTGATTGCACTACAGTACTTGTATAAGGTAAATTGAAAAATACTATTTCTTTGTTTATCATTTTTACTGAGCAAATATTTGTAATAAAAAATAATAGACACTGATTTCAATTACAACACAGGATACAATATATATGAATATGTAGAAAAACATCCAAAATATTTCATAAATTTCAACTGGTAATCTATTGTTTAACAATGCGATTAAAACTGCGATTAAGCGTGATTAATTTTTTTGGGTTAATTGCATGAGTTAACTGTGATTAATCGACAGCCCTAGTCTTAGGATAAACTAATAGCCTGCTCCAGGAAGTGATGAGTACCTAATAGAGTGAACCAAGCACTAATCCTGCATCTGCCGGGAGATTGACTAGAGGGCATAATAGATTTTTCCAATCTTCAATATCTCTGACTCTACAATGGTTTTGGGTACTCTATGTATGATGAGTTTCCATAAAGGCATCTAACCTCTAATCTAATCTGGTCTATGTTATGAGGTCAGACTAGATGATCATAATAGATCCTTTTGGCTTTAAAATCTATGAATTTAACCTGAAACAAAACATTTCAGAACATACATTGAATGAATTTTTAAAAACTGATTCTGTACTTCTAGAGATGGCCTAAGAGCTTCCCCAATATTCATGGTAGGCCTGGTCCCGGATTTTGGAGTGAACCATTTATAAAGATTAGAATCCATTTGCAAAATTGTCCTCTGAATTAAGATTTTGATCACCCCTCATATTTCAATTTTGTTCTCTGGGTTCCACTATGAAGACAAGAGACAAAAAAAAAAAAAAAGAAAGAAAAATGTTGCTAGTGTCTTAGGTTACGAGTTCCTTCCCCCAAAGATGGTTGGTGTGCTCACATCTGCTTTTCTAGTTTGGGCTCCTTTCTAGTATTTATTTATTTTTAATGCAAACAAACCTTTCATACCGATACTATAGACATTATTATAGGTCTACCGAACAGTGTAGCCTACCTATCTGGCTACAAGCACATTTCTATGCGATTTCAAATAAGTTAGCAGCACTGACATATAAAGTTTTGGATTTTATTTTATTTTTTTAAAGTAAGGGAGCTGGGAGAGAAGAAATGGCATTGTTGCTACAGCGCGAGGTGGAGGTTAATGCCCAAGGCTTCAGCTGCAACACTCCTGTTTTCTGTTCTACCACTTGTTCATAAAAGGCGGCCAAGAACATTGAACCTCATTATATTCCGTCGTTATTGTCACTCCATCAGAACACCCAGAATGTGCTTCCCTCCCGAGGATGGGGTTTTGTGAAGAAGAGAAGAGCCTACACGGCTCTGAATTATGAATAGACAGAGAGAGAGAGAGAGAGGTTTGGGGACTGATGCGTAGGACATTTATCAAGACAGCCACAGAGCAGAATACATCAAGTCGAACTTTAAGGAGAAAACAAAAACAACAACAAAACAACAACCCCACAGTGGACCAAATCTATCCCTAGTATAAATCTGCTGAAGTCAATGGAGTTACACCAAGGATGACTTTGGCCCAGTGTGTTCCAGCCTTTTCATTTAGGCTGATTACACGGTAACACAGAATTGATTTTTTTTGAGCTTAGGACAGTTGGCAAACTTGACTAGACTTAAAATGAACCTCTTTGATTCCATCTACAAAATTAGAGCAGATTTGATAAAGTAAAGATGTATCCTTTGAAGTATTCCCTATCAACATAAGTGCTAAGAACACTTGAGCAAAGGAATTTTAACAGTTTTGAAAGCAGTAGCAAAAGAACATCAATAAGGATTGCAGCTAAGGGCATGCCCACAAGGCACTAGACTAACTGCATCTATCCTGCAGGCAATAAGCAGTTGCTAAAGATTTCAGACTTTTTAAAGTTCATGGTTCAACTCATAAAAACTTTATGTTTAACTTATGGTAGGTTTTGCTGTGTGGCTTTTGGTTTGTTGCAAGCTGCTCAGTGTGAGAGGTTTTTTTTTTTTTTAAAATAAATGTTGGTATGCCAGTCTACATAGGAGGGCATCAGTGAGTAATTTTCTTCTTCATAGCCCATAATGATTGATTCAGGGCCCGATCCTGAATGGCGCTGTGTGCCCGCGACTCTGGCCGCTAACAAACCATTTAAACATCTGCTTAAAATTCAGCACATGATTAAGTGATTTGCTGAATCAGGATCTCCACACCTGGGAGGATCAGGCCTCCACACTCTCAAAAAGGAGACGGCCAGATTCTACCACCCATGTCTGCAATGAGTAATACCTTTCACCTTCAGGAGTAGTAATAATAATAATACCTAGCTCTTATATAGTGCTTTTTAATCAGTCGAGCTCAAAGTGCTTTATAAAGGAGGTCAGCGTCATTATCTCAATTTTACATAGGGGGAAACTGAGGCCCAGAGCGATGAAGTGCCTTACTCAAGGTCACCCAGCAGGCCAGTGGCAATCCCATTCTGGTGTGCTATCCACTTGGCCACGTTGCCTCTCCCAGCCCCATTAAAATCAGTCGGACTACTTGCAGAGAAATGTACTTACTCACTCTGCGTAAGGGTGACAAGCTCTGCGCCGGAGTGCATTTATTACATATTCTCCCAGTACCATAAATGCAGGGAATTGGGAGTTACAATGTAAAACGAGGATCTGGAGGGAAAAAAGTAACAAAACCAAGAGAGATCAGGGGATTTAAAACAATTTAAAAAAACAACAACTAGTCATAGGGCAAGCTCCCTCACTCTGGACTGTCTTTGCAAAGAGGTCTCACACACTCGTATGGGCACTTTATTTACAATGTCTTGTGCAAGCTTCTTGTCCCATCATCATAAGGCTTTCCCCAAACTTCGCCCAGCCCCTTAGGCACAGGGTGACAGGGTGGGAGAGAGGTTTCACCTCTCTGAGATCCTACACCATGGGGGGGGGCATTTACAAAGTCCACAGAGTGGTAAGCCTACCCTAGGCTACTCCCCCCTCTCTCACCCTGAATTATAGCTACTTTTAGAGTTAGTTGGGGGTGGGAAGTGGGGGGAGTCTTTTAATTAAAAGGTGATGCGTTCTAAAGTGTATTTGATACCAGTGATATGTGTGGGATTGACAGTCCAAAGAGTGACTCTAAAGTCCTCTACAAACCCACCGAAGACTTACAGCATGGGCAACAATAGTGCAAGCAATCCCGTATTACGGCATTCGTGCGCTTCAACCCAGATAGGATTACCATTTTTTATAGTTTATTTATAGTGTTATCAACTATGTTCTAGGTGCTGTCCCAACACTCAAGAAGAGGGGACCCTGCTCTGGGAATCACACAGCCTCAGGATAGATAACCTCTCAAGGGGAGAGAGATGTGATTGGTCTTTTAAGTCACATGGCATGGTGCTCCTAAATCACATGGTTCCTGACTCGATGACCTAACCTTTATAAACTAATTCCACTCAAAGTGCACCTTGACTATTTCCCCAAAATTCACTTTCAAAGCTTTCCTCCCAGGACTGGGCACAACACAAAGAATTCAAAGGGGCTGTGAATACAGGGGAGGCGAAACTGTATTTTGGAGTTGTCGAAATGTTTGTGACTAATTTTTCTCCCTGTGGACCTGATCCAAAGCCCATAATAGTTTTCCTGTTGACTTCAATGGGGTTGGAATCAGGCCCTGTTTCCCCAGATTTAATGAAGAATCTGTAGAAGGGAAAATTCTTAGCTCTGATTAATATAGTTCCTAAGTGCCACAATGATAGGTGCCTTAGAAATGCATAAAATAATAATGGATAATATGTTACCTTTGTAAACTCCCTACCTAAAATCCTACCTTGCTGTATGGTAAAGTTTCATTGCCGATTAGGTAGCTCCATATGAATTCCTTGAAAGCTAATAAAAACTGGCTGATTAGACAACCCCAGACAACCCCAGGCAGCACATCTTAAATAGTCATTAAACAATCATTATACATGGAAACAGCTACAACTGGCTTCTCTTGGAATGCTGCTTATTATTATATAATCCTTTTTCAAGTCAAAATGAATGTGTAATCAAAGCACAAAGCAAACAGTTTGAAAGTTCTGAGCTGGCTGTGCAAAGCTATAATGCATCAACCAACCTCTAAATTAGTGCTTGAAATATTAAATGAGAACTGATACAGAATAGAGTAAGTAATGAAGTAAAAGCCGTGATCCTACCACCTATTGGAGCTCATGACTGGACACACAGTGACAGCATCCCCTGAAATCAGTTGATACAAATCCAGACATGAGAGGAGTGATAACTTTTGTGACTCTGACCCAAGGTCATTTGATTGGGGTCAAGACATAAAATTCAGTTTCTTACCAACACTCCTGTAAGTTGTATCTTTATTACAGCCACTGTCTCCCATAAAGGGTCAAAATCCTGGATCCAAACATCGAGAGGAGTTTGGATCAGGATCAAAACTCTCTGAGTCAATTATATTCCTACATTCCCCCAAAGGCAGATTCTTTAATGGAAATTCATGGAGTGCTCACAAAACCAACAGGGGGTAACTGGTCTTCGTTATGCCTTGTGTAAATTTGGAGTAACTTCACTAAAGCCCGTGGAGTTGTTCTGGATTTTTCCTAATGTAAATGGGACCAGAATTAAGATCAGAGTTTAAGATCAGGCATTGAAATAACCATCCATTACATGTCTAGTACAAAACCTTTCGTCTTTTCCTTCTTTGTAACAGTTACTCTTGAATGTTCCTCATTTATTCTTTACATATACTGCATGCTATGCTGCGGTAAAAAGCCAAAAACATCTGAGGTTCCACCCCAAAGCACCTGCAAGCTACAGGCAACGTGCCATCTGCTTGATTGAGGGAATGCAAGACTCATTACCGCATAGGTCAGATGATTTTTTTCCTTAAACACCTGCAAATGTAGGTCACCTGGGAGTTTGAACCTATTAAGGATCTTATAATTGAGACAAGGGGTGATGTAGTTTACAATGGTACATGAACAGAAACGACTGGGCGAGATGCTGGTTGGATGGCAGGAAATAATATAACCATATTTGCAACTGAGCGTTGGGAGCATGGCTTTTGTAATGGGGTTAGCTAATCCAGATAGTAATAAGGATAGGAAAGTCAGCAATCATAATCATATTTAATGGATGCCAGATGGAGAAATATAATTGTTCTTATTATCATTGTAAAAACTCCAAGGAAATATAATCTCAAGATACTTTACCTTGACAGGCAACCAGGAACAATAATGACATCGAGCCATGGGTTTTGTAGGTAGAGTTGTCAGTTATTTCCTTTTTGTAACATTCCCTTTCTAGTGTAATGGTTTCATTAACCTAAGACATTTTAATATGAGTAGAAAAGTGATGTTAATGAAATGCCCCTTTAATTGACTGTACATCATCTATGCTATACAATGTGGTGACTTACTAAGTACAGAGTGGCATTTTTAAAGAATACCTTGTATTTCATAAGACATTTTGTAATGTGGTTGAAATGAAATATGGCTAGAAGGATAAGCCTTTTTAGGTGCAGCTGTTCTTTTTGTTTGGGTTATTAATTGGAACCAGTCCCAGGGTCTATTTGATGATCTCTCTTATTTAAAACGTAACTGTCAAAACCTATCCCCCCGTGTGCCCAATAGTGTTATAAAGGGACTAGTTCCAGGTAAACTTTCTTCTTGAGTCTTTGTAACCTCTACTTCCCAGACCCATGCTGTAAACCTGCTGTGAAATGGTGTGTACCCAGAGGCACTTGTATCACAAAATATTTCTTCAGGGAAGGTTGATTCTCTTTATTATACTTGTCCTCATAGTGTGGGGAATGGGCTTGAACCACAATGTTTGGATCTGAATAATCCCACACGAGTGGTCAGACTAGATTATCACAGTGGTACCTTCTGGCTTTATAATCTATGAATCCCAATGTTTGGGGTATTGAGATCCTGGATTTTGGACCAGCCCATTTTACTGTAGGGAGCAGATGCGAAGTTTCATTCGTGGAGCCAAACAAGAGGGTGTTTTGGTTTGGGCCAATTTTTACTTCACCCCTTTCGTTTCCCTTATATGAGTAACAGTTTTGCGAGGCAGTGATTGCAGAAGTGAGCCATTCCTATAGCTTAGAAAGGTCTTTGCTTCCATTACAGCTCCCTGGTCACTTCTTTAGTCCTGCCCTACTCTGGCACCTCAAATGAACAACACAGACTTTGGTTGTTGGACTGGCTGGTCATCTGCCAACTCTCTTCTGCTGTTCTAACAGCTGCAAACAAAAGGTCTTTTGCTAAACACAGTTTTGTCTGGGAATGGGCTGTTATCTTGTTATCCCTTTTACATGCTGTTTTGATACTTAAAGTGATGCATGTATAAAGGGCCCGACCCTGAAGGATGGAAAGGGGGGGGGAATGAGAGACAATGAAGGAGCAATAATAGAAGTCGTTATCATTGTCATACTGACTGCTTCAGGTAAACGAGGAGGAAACCAAAACCACAGTGCTGCTGTGGTGGTGATACCCTTTGTAAGACGCTATATGCTACAGTGACAGATAGAAGTCAAATGGCAGAACTCTCCTTGATTTCAGTGGTAGCAGGATTCACCCCTCTATTTTCCAGTTCCACTCAGAACTAAAGCCGAGCAGACTGGGTGCTGGGAAGAGGTCTGGCACGGGACAAACCCAATGCTAAAGCAGTCAACATGGGGCCCTTATGCCGCTTGGAAGGATTCTCACAGTGGTGGGTCCCTGGCTTCTTGCATGGTCCACCCTTCCCATGCCCTCTGTCCTTCCACCTGAATGACCCATATGGAGCCCCTCATTGCACAAGGCAATCACACTATTGTTAGTACTCATACAAGGTTGGATAGATAGACGAGTTAAACAGCTGTTCCTCCTTTAGCTGCCATTCACATGGTGGGGAATGCTGCACCTGCAGAGATTGTGGTTCAAGTTAGGAGTCATTGAACGCTATGTTGGTGGTGGGTTCTCCTTTCCTAGCATGCACAGAGCATTTCTAATGTGGGTAGTACAAGACAGCAGACTGTGGCCTACTATTATTGTCCTGGCCCTGGTTAGTGATGAAATATTGACCTCAAATACCTTGATTTTTGTTCTGCAGTTCCTTCCACTCCCATCTCTGCTAGGCTCTGACACCTGATCATAAACAAAATTCTTCCCAGTTACCAAATTCAGCTGCATCTCCTCCTCTCCCCAGAGGCTCACCAGTGCCTACATGTTGGCCTCAGGCCAGCTGGCAACATTCCTAAGAAATTGAAATTGAAGCATAGTCATAAACAAAGAGGCAGCTAATAACTGGAAAAATAACACACACCTGAGCTCTATTTGTCCAGGCAAGTGTCTTCTGCCCAACTTGATCTTTCTGCAGTGGACTTCAGGGAGTAGACTGGACAGGCTACCTAAGTAGTGACTGGTGCACTGTCTGATGACTATATGTACCAATATGACTGTTGCATCAGAGATGTCTATCCATTCTGGTACAGCACTAGTGGAGACTGGCATAGAGGTTAGACTTGCTCAAAGCAAGTCTTCTCAAAAGAGTGGCGTGGTTGCTTGTTTGCCAATGGTAGCATTTTGGTGTATGTATGGTCCTACGGTATGTTATAGAAGAGCTGGGGGTGGGGGTCCAAATAGTGGTTAGAACAGATGTGGGCAAACTACGGCCTCTGGGCCACATCCGGCCCGCGGGACCGTCCTGTCCGGCCCCTGAGCTCCCGGCCGAGGAGCCTAGTCCCCGGCCCCTCCCCCGCAGCCATACCGCTGCGCACTGGCCCACCGCTCCCGCTGGGCAGCATGGGGAGTGCAGTTGGCTCTGGCCGGGTGTCGCGGCTGTGAGCTCCTGCTGCTGGTAAGGGGGTGGGGAGTGGAGGGTTTGGATAAGGGAGTGGGATGTCCTGGGGGGCAGTCAGGGAGGAAGGGGTGGTTGGATGGGGCGGAGGTTCTGGGGAGGCGGTCAAAGGATGGGGAACAGGGAAGGTTGGGAGTGGGAGTCCTGGGGGGCCTGTCAGGGGGCAGGGATGTGGATAAGGATCGGGAGGGCAGTCAGGGGACAGAGAGTGGGAGGGGTGGATAAGGGGGTGGGATCCCGGGGGGGGCAGTTAGGGGCAGGGGGTGTGGATGGGGTTAGGGCAGTCCTGGGACAGGGAGCAGGGGGGTTGGATGGGGGTGGGGGTCGGGAGGGCAGTTAGGGGACAAGGAGCGGGGGGGGGTTGGATGGGTTGGGAGTTCTGAGGGGGGCAATCAGTGGGTGGGAAGTGGGAGGGGACAGATAGGGGGTGGGGGCCAGGCTGTTTGGGGAGGCACAGCCTTCCCTACCCGGCCCTCCATACAGTTGCGCAACCCCGATGTGGCCCTCGGGCCAAAAAGTTTGCCCACCCCTGGGTTAGAATGTCAAATTTCTGCAGTGCAGATAAAGTCTGGATTCCGGGACAGCCTAAGTAATCAACTCGACATTTAGCCTCTGTGATGAACTAAGGAGTCCGCCTGTTTAGAAAGAGGGCTAGACTAGGCTCAGGTCTATGAAGGCAAAGAAGGACCCAGCCTTTTAAGAGAGGGAAGGCAACAACAAAGTTAGTCTCTCTTGCCAGTCCATTTAGCCATTACGGTCTACACAGAGCTGTTGCGTGTTTTGGGACGGGGGGTGATTCTGAAGTCTCTTTGAGGGTGTGTGAAGAATATGGGAACGTGGGTAATATTTCTATAATTCCAATATGCATCTCAGTTTCCCTCTGTCCTTGGTATTGCTATGCTCTGAGTGGCAGGAGCAGGAGCCACGTGGTGTTTTGTCACATAGCTGTATGGGGTGATGAATGGGTAGTTAAGGACTGAGTGGGACCAACCCCTGAGGGACTGAACAATTGACACCTATGAATTCAGGAGTCCCCAGCTTGACTGGATAGAGGACACGTAAACTCAGCAGGGTTCTGGAGCATGAAGATCTGGGCTCAGAGAGAGACAGGGCTCTCCTGGAACTAAGACAAAGGGACAGAGAAAGTAGACCAGTTGCATAGTGCAAGGGAGTCCTGGCGTTGGCCAGTATGGACTATATCTTAATCTTTGCTTCTCTAGATTAACCTAAAGACTTCCCAGTGCTGGGTTCCAGTTGTCTAATGAACCCTACTCTGTTTTAAAAGACTGCATAGTGTTGCTGCAACTGTTTTCTGAGCGGCATTGATCCCTGAGAAGGGAAACACACTGTGAACAAAAATCTAGGTCAGTTGGACTTGCTGGGCAGAATTCATGGGGAGAAACAGGAGTACTGGAGCCAGAGGTTCAGACTTGGAGGCACTGAGGCCATATGACCTACCTTTGTGGAAGAATGGAAACCCTTGGAGATGTGGCACACTGAAGGGGTATCTCCCAAGGACTGTTTAAAAGCCAGGGCATAACATAGATCCTGTGGATCCATAATACCCTGCCATGGTACATAGCAGATAAATATGTTTCTATTTAAAACCAGTAGTATTGGGATTAGACTGAGAAAAGGCCAGTTCTAAAAAGACAGGAAATAACTAGATGCTTACACAAGGGAATTTCCAGCTGCTGATAATCATACCATTCCCATATTAACAACGAGAATCCACTGAGCAAGGAAAAGGAACAGTAATTTGCATGAGTGTGAAAGATAATGGGCCTCTTCCTAAACAGACCAGGTGGAAAAGAAGCAACAGAAAGAATACATATCAAGCAGAGAAAGGCAGCTTGGTATGAGGTGTTTTAAAATGCCCTGTGAAAAGGGCTACACAAGAGAAGCCAATAAATCTCAGCTTGTTTTCTCAGGTAGGAAGGGAAAAATGTGTAAAAGCATTTAGGAGGAGTTGCCTGCCTGGGAGAGCTAGGCTAAGAGCGTATAAGTGACACAGTGAGAAGGGTGATGGCCACATCTGCTAGGCAGCAAAGAGTTTGGTCTTTTCTGTTTGCAGATTCCTACCTGAAAGGAGCAGCCCAGTAAACAAGAATAATAAAAGTAAATAATTCATAAAGTGCCTTTCACCCAAGGATTTCAAAGCAATTTAGAACCATTCATTCATTGTCACAACACCCCCGAGAGATATTGTAGGTAGAGTAATTATTATACCACATATTTTACAAATGGGGAAACTGAGGCACAGTTGCTTAGTGGCAGAGTTAGGAACAAAACTGATGAGTCCTTACTTTGTTTTACCAACTCTAACCAGTAGATCACACTTCCTCTTCTGCTAGCCTGTCATGTGTGGGGGCCTTTTTGCTACAAAAAGTCCTGTATCATAGGGTGTGTCAGTGTCTTATCACATTCTGGAAAAATTGAATCTCCCTCCTGTAACTTTCTTCTGTCCTTAACTATTCCGTGGACAAATCTAAGTTGTCATAATAGTTATTTACAATTTTTATTTGCGATATGTGTGTTTCTTTATATGTACCTCTCCTTGGATCCCTCACCTTTAAAATTCCTCACTAATAAATGTCACTATTATTTGAAGTGATATTAGCGGGGTTTGATATGTGGATCTATTTAAAATCTTTGACCTTAATCTGTCTCTAACTGTCTGTACTCCACAGAAAGTCGAGATGGATTTGGGGCAGTCAGAATGATGGCCATTCTGTACTGGGACTAATTTTAACAAAACTTCCAATTGTCAGGGTTTTTTGTTGTTGTTGTTCCTTATTTCAATGAGGTTCCTTTTAGGATTCCCTTTGGTCCCCTCTGCACTGTGCAGTCACATTACTGAAGCATTGCTGGAAGGGTTTTAGGCTCTAGCGTGGTTTTCTTTCCTCGTGGAGACAGGCATATTTGTCTTACAGGAATCAGTGTGGCCCTGCTCACTTTTGGGGTTACACCAGGCTGTTTTCCAGTCCCTTGATGAGGTGGGGATTGCATGCGGTTTGTGCCGCCGTGCCCACATTGCAAGCAGAATTACCATTGCCATTGATCTGCATCCTGGAGGCTAATCAGGTACCTCGTTCTAACTAAGGACCTGATCCAAAACCCATTGAAGGTAGTGGAAGGAATCAAACCCTAGAGACTTGACCTTTCAAAGTGACTTTTTTTTATTTTGTATTATACTCTGTATTATAATACACACTTTCAAAAAGTAAAAATCAATTTTTAAAATTTTGTCAAAATGTAACATTCCAGTCGATCCCAAATAAATTTGGGAGGTGGGAGTGGATTTTGTTCCAAATTGGAACAAAACCAAATTTCAGAATCTCAAAATCCTCAGTGAAATGGAATTTCCATTCTCTACCACAGCTCCAGCTGTGGTCCTTACATGAACATAATGGCCATGAAGTCAATAACAAAAGTCTACAGGTATGTATGTGACTCATATGTTGCTAACGTCCTTTCCCCTACTCCTAATTAATCCATTTCCATAACTTTGCTTATTATAGCACAGCACTAAACTGGTTAGCTGGAGTAACTTAATGCACATGGCTGATTTTAGAAAGTACAATAGACTTAATGCAAAATTCTTCCTTTCCTTTCTTTTCCTTTCCTTTCCTTTGGCATAACAACCCAAAGTGTTACAGAAGTAAAAAAAAAAAAAAAAAAAAAATCAGAGCTATATCTGTGCTCAGACTGGATAAGATTTTTTATTTTACAGGAAGTATCCCTTGAGAGATACACATCTCAATTACAACTCATGTTCTACTAAGATTGCCTGCAGATAGGAGCCGTCACACGTACAGAATTACTTGATCCTTGGCAGACTGGAGGTATTGGTGGTGTACTAAAAATAAAATAAAATAAAATAAAAATAAAAATAATGTTATTTTTCCAATGTTTGTTTTTTTCTTTTACCTGTGGGCAATATGGAGGACATATATCTACTCTAGCACCTCTAGTTTTGTGCACATCAGGTCCCTGGTAATATAATTGCATTGTAATTCTAAGTAAAACAGTGTCAGAGTGGTTTTTAATTTTTTTAATTGGCAAAATAATATTTCCTTGCTTTGTTTTTGTAGTATCTATATCCTCTGTGTAGTGTTATGGTATGTATCCCAACCACTAATCTTGGTTATTAAGAAGGAAAGAACCAAATCATAGATGAGAAGAGAAGTTATTAGATATTCTGGTGCTAAACTTTTGTTGCTTTTTGCTTATTTTTATATGGAGATCTACCTATCTCATAGAACTGGAAGGGACCCTGACACGTCATTGAGTCCAGCCCCTGCCTTCACTAGCAGGACCCAGTACTGATTTTTGCCCCAGATCCCTAAGTGGCCCCCTCAAGGATTCAACTCATAACCCTGGGTTTAGCAGGCCAATGCTCAAACCACTGAGTTATCCCCCTCATCTTTCATTTCTAAATGGTACAAAATTCTTTATAACTCACAGTCAGCTGTTTCTATAAGAACTGAACAGTTGTTGTGTTCCAGTGCAGAGGCGGATGCATTCAGGATGGATGCTCAATAGGACTGAAAATCCTTAGAAGCCCAAGGTTAGGCTGTAACTTTTGGAAACCCTGTCCATTATCTGTCTATCTACACACACACACACACACACACACACACACACACACACACACACACACACACACACACACACACACACACACTTCAACAGCTAAAATATCAGCATTGACAACACCACATTTTTAAAAAGCCCAACAAAATCATTAGCTTAAAATTCAGGATAGTTTTCCAAAGGTTCTTTGCATTTTTCCATTGGTTTCTGAGTCTTTAGGGTGGACTCAAGCTTTTCTCCATGACCACAAGGGCTAGAAACTTACTATATATAGTAGGTATATATAAAAGAAAGCTGACAGTCTTATGGAATCGCAGGATTCCAGGAGTGAGGCTTTAAGGAAAACACCTAATATCACAAGGCTCATGATAAAATTGTGAGAGATGGTTCCACTGAATGGTTTGAGGGATCTGTCTTAAACCTTCAGAAGCCAGGAAATTCAGCATTAAAGGGATACCATCAACTTGAAATCTAGTTATTTAAAAAAAAAATAAGTTAAAAGTTATTAGCCATGTAGCTGTGCTCAGATGGATAAAATTCTTTATGTTACAGAAAATATCCCTTGAGAGATACACAGCTCAGTTGCATCTCATGTTCTACTAAAACTATTATTTGTTTATTTATTTGTATTGCAGGAGTCCTGGAGCAACATCCAGTTGTGCTAGACACTGTACAATACAGAACAAAAGGACAGCCCTTGGAGTTCACCTGCCAGCTTTTGTGGCTTTACCATCTCATTTTCCAGTTTTTACCGACCTTTCTCGCTCTCTCCCCTGTTGCTGTGTGAAAGAGCTGCACATACTCAAGGTGAACTGACTGACCGACTATACAAGGAAACAATGAAGCTGACTTCACCCACGTCCAGTCAGGAGCACAAAATAAGCAAGCTCAAAAATAGACAAAAGATAATCAATTTTTGAACCTCTGTCAGATACAGTGATCTTAGGTGTTACTTGTAGCAACAGGAAGTGTAAAAAAAATTGAGACAGATATGTGATTTTTAATTTGATAGTGTCACTTTAGGGCTGAAACACAGCTAGCCTGTGGGCCCAATTCAGGCCATGTGAAAGTGTTAGCCGCTGTGTTTGCTCTCCATTAATTTCAGTCTATCAGTGCCAGAGCTGAATTTGGTCCTTTGTGCCTACCTATTGCAGGTTTTGATATGTGAGATCTTTCAGTGATGTTCTTCTTGCAACAGGTCTGTATCTGACTAGAACAAAGAGGGTGAGCCCATGATAGCATTGCAGCTTGGGGCTTTGACTGTTCTGGGTTCAATGTGATATAAGGCTGAGTCTAGCATTTTTCTCCACGTTTCTCACTATCGTGCGATCACCAGTGGTAGCAAAAGGGGGAGCCCTGGTGCAGAGACGCTACTAGCAGTGGTTGAAGACAGGGGTTGGTACTACCATGTTGCGCGACGGACACTTGACAAAATTACCGTACTTTGTGATGGACATTGGGGGGGAGGTGCTTATGTTATTCATTACCATGGACTCCAAATGTTTACCACAGACACTTGTGTCCATGTACGGACACGTTGCTGACCCCTGGTGGAAGCTGAGATTTTCAAAAGAGCCTAGAGTAGTTAGACATCCAACTCTCATTTGAAAATCCCAGCCTAAAACACCAGCGACCTGTGTCCTACCTCTGCTACCGCCAGTGCTAGAGAAACTGTGGGAAATATGAAGAGAAATGCTAGTGTAGATAAGGCCTTAAAGTTGCTCAGGGACCTTTTAAAGTGTACTATGTGTCTGGTGTGTTGGAAGGATTTTTTTATTTTTTTTTGGAGCCGTTGAGGTGTACTGAAGAAATCTGTGCTGAGGGACTTTTAAAAAAAGGTGCTTTTGACCCAGCAGACAATAATGAGCCTTTTGGCTATATTTAGGGAGCCAACTAGTACTTAGGGACTCCTAAATCCGCATAATATTCAACTACCCCATGAAAGTTCTGAATGAACTACTAAATTTACACTGTTGGGAAATCCCTGTCATGGCCCCTCTATGTTTGCTCTTGCCTGCATGGATGTGAGCAAAGCTACAACCATGTTACGCCAGTATAAACACATTCCCGGTTCTGTTTGCAAGCTGGATAGTTCTCTGCGTCGACAGACGAGGAGTATGCTCAGAAGCAAGTCTTTCATTCTCTTTCGAGTCCATACGTGAACAGTTTTCCCTCAATGCCTTCCAGGCCCATGTTGGAAAGGGTTGAAGGACAGAAGTGATATTAGAGTCGGTTTTTTAATTTGTGTTCAATTGTTATTCGTAATAGGCACCCAGAAGTGACTTCAAGAGTGATACTTCAGCAGCAATGGGTCCTTTCTTCATTGAACCTCCATTTTCTCTGGCTCTGTTTTTACAAAGCAGATAGGAGGTTACAGCAGGTCAAGTATAACATTTGCCTACACTATTTTTTTGTCAC
The DNA here is from genome assembly GCF_011386835.1 of Chrysemys picta bellii. Classification (NCBI taxonomy): domain Eukaryota; kingdom Metazoa; phylum Chordata; order Testudines; family Emydidae; genus Chrysemys; species Chrysemys picta. Next base: position 117,984,822 of record NC_088797.1, on the reverse strand, counting down.
TAGTGTGTACTGCACCTGCCCCACTGCAAGAAGAATCGTAGAGCAGAACTGGAATAGTCATCCAAGAGGCAGAATGCCTCTGAGTGTTGCTAAAACTAAATGAATCACACTCAAAGGAGTCAAAAGCATGCAAGATAATTCCGGATACATTAACATAACATTATCTTAACCTTGTAGATAAGATTATCTGATGTGTGAAAATGGTCATCTTTTATATTGGTTCTGCAGGACCATACAGCAGTTCTTAGGAAAATGAATGGGTCATTTAATGTTCATTACTTGATGTTCTCTATAGTCTTTGTTTGAGCAGAAAAGATGTGTTAGCAAATGAGTTAGCAGCTGGGCTGCAGTTTACTTATATTATTAACATGTACGTCCTTCTTGTGCAATAAATAAATGCTATGTCCCTCAAAGCCACGTCTACGCTGATAGACAGCAGCAAGTGCTTATTATTCCAAGAACATTTACATTTCAGATATTCAGATATGCACAAGTAATTCATTTGGTAGGTGGGAAAGGAGAATTATCTGAATTATTGATCTATATGAAAAGCGCTATATGAGAGCTCTTTGCCGTATTGTAGCATTGTTTCTCCCAGAATATAGAGATACAAGGCGGGGGAAGTAATATCTTTTACTGGACCCCGTTCAGTTGATGAAAGAGACAAGCTTTCAAACTTACACAGACCTCTTCTTCAGGTCTGGGAGAGGTACTCAGGCTATGTCTACACTACAAGTTTTGGTTGACACACGTTACATCAGCATAATACTTAGTATATTGCTTGTGCATGTGCATATTTGGTTCCTTGTATCGATGGTGCGTGTAGTTACCGGGAGTGCTTGTACTGATGCTCAGTGCAGTGCACCATGGGTAGGCAATCCACCACCGTCCAGCGCATTCTTTTGGGAAGTTTTGGCAACGCATGCTGGGGCAGAAGCGAGTTGTGCAGATGTGACTGGAGTGCAAGGGGTCAACTTCCCAGTGTGCAACTGTCTCCATCCCCTAATTTTTGCATCTTTTTCAAAATCCCACAAACCCGCACGGTCTTCCTTTCTGTCCGCCATTTCTGACACAAGCATGGAGCCTGTACAACTCTGCACTATTGTCATGAGCATTGCAAGCACAGGACGCATGATCTGATCCTCCGGTATTTGCAGAGCCACAAGATGGACTGAATCAGTGGAGAACATGATGATTTCTTGGAGGACAGATTGCTGTGGGACAGAGTGAGAACCAATTTAAGGTTGTTGATGGCATTCATGGAGCAGCTGCAGTTGGAGAAGCGCTGTTTCTGGGCCCGAGAAACAAGCACTGACTGGTGGGATTGCATCATTATGCAGGCTTGGGACAATGAGCAGCGGCTGCAGAACTTTCAGTTGCACAAGGCCACGTTCCTGGATCCGTGTGCTGAGCTCGCCCCAGCCCTCCAGCGCAGGTACACCAAACTGAAAGCTTCACTGACAGTGGAGAAGCGAGTGGCGATCACACTGTGGACACTTGCAAAGTCAGATGGCTACCGGTCAATGGGAAATCATTTTGGAGTTGGAAAATCCACTGTGGGGGTCATTGTCATGCAAGTGTGCAGGGCCATTAATCACCTCCTGCTGTGCAGGACTGTGAGTTCTGGCAATATGCAGGACATAGAATGTCAGGGTTGGAAGGGACCTCAGGAGGTCATCTAGTCCAACCCCCTGCTCAAAGCAGGACCAATCCTCAGACAGATTTTTGCTCCAGATCCCTAAATGGCACCCCTCAAGAATTGAATTTACAACCCTGGGTTTAGCAGGCCAATGCTCAAACCACTTAGCTATCCCCCCCCCGGTGGATGGATTTGCAGCATCGGGGTTCCCAAACTGCAGTGGAGCAATAGATGGCACGCATATCCTATTTTGGCACCAGACCACCTTGCCACAGAGTACATCAACAGAAAGAGCTACTTCTCTATGGTTATGCAAGCATTGGGTTCTCCAGGGACTCTTCACCAACATCAGTGTGAGGTGGTCAGGGAAAGTGCACGATGCTCACATCTTTAAGAACACAGGACTGTTCAGAAAGCTACAAACAGGGACTTTATTTCCTGACTGGCAGGTTACTATTAGGAATGTTGAAATGCCAATAGGTTTCAGAGTAGCAGCCATGTTAGTCTGTATCAGCAAAAACAACGAGGAGTCCTTGTGGCACCTTAGAGACTAACAAATTTATTTGGGCATAAGCTTTCGTGGGCTAAAACCCACTTCATCAGATGCATGGAGTGGAAAATACAGGAGAGAGGTATAAATACACAGCACATGAAAAGATGGGAGTTGTCTTACCAAGTGGGGCATCAATGCTAACGAGCCAATTCAATTAAGGTGGAAATGGGCTATTCTCAACAGTTGACAAGAAGGGGTGAATACCAAGGGAGGGAAAAAATCACTTTTGTAGTGCTAATGAGGCCAATGTAATCAAGGTAGTCCATTTCAAACAGTTGATAAGAAGGTGTGAGTATCAGCGGGGGGGAAATTAGTTTTTGTAGTGACCCATCCACTCCCCGTCTTTATTCAGGCCTAATTTGATGGTTGTCCAGTTTGCAAATTAATTCCAGTTCTGCAGTTTCTCATTGGAGTCTGTTTTTGAAGTTTTTTTGTTGAAGAATTGCCACTTTTAAGTCTGTTACTGAGTGTCCAGGGAGACTGAAATGTTCTCCTACTGGTTTTTGAATGTTATAATTCTTGATGTCTGATTTGTGTCCATTTATTCTTTTGTGTAGAGATTGTCTGGTTTGGCCAATGTACATGGCAGAGGGGCATTGCTGGCACATGATGGCGTATTCTGAGGGACCCAGCCTACCCATTGCTCCTCAAGCTGTTTGCTGGCCAACTCAACAGCATCAAGGAGAGAGTCAGCTACTAGCTCAGTAGTTGCCGAATAACAGTTGAATGTGCTTTTGGAGATTGAGGGGACACTGGCGTTGTTTATGTAACACCGACAAACCCCGGTCCTTGGTGGGCAAGATCGAACCTGGGACCTCTGGAGCTCAGTGCACGAGCCTCTACAGCATGAGGTAAAAGCCACCTGGCTGTTAGCTAAGGCTGTAGAGCAAACTCATTAATCTCTCTCTAAGTGGTCTCAGTGCCACTCGATGGGACAGAACACCACACCCAGGTGGAGTGTGGGTTACATTTACTCAGAAGTCATGCATACTGCATAATGTCTGAGAAGCAAAGGAGAAGAAGTTTCTGCTGGATGGAGGGCAGAGGTGGAACAGCTGTCTGCTGAGTTTGAACAGCCAGACACAAGGGCTATTAAAAGAGCTCAACACGGAGCTATATGGCTCAGGGAGGCTTTGAAAGAGCACTTTCATGGTAAGCCTCAGTAACGCACTGTGGTGTACTGTGCTCTACCTGGCCCTGCTGTTTTGGGGCCAGTTAGGGATTGTGTGGTGCTTGGTGTACATGTATGAATATAACACTGTTAATGTACCTGTGAATTTTGTTTGACACTGATCCTATGGGTTGTGTCACATCATACAGTAACAAGTAATGGGTGGCTGCCCGAACTGCTAGGCACTCTGCAGCCTAGATTGTGAACTAATAAAGATGAACGATATTGCAAATAATAGAATTTTATTCTGTAATATCAGTGAAAAGAAAGATCAGTGCCATTTTAAAGCCAATACATCAAAACCTCAAATTAATTGAACAGAACGTATGAATTTATGAAGGGGAAAGAGTATTCATGTCCAACCGTGGCTTTCACAGGGCACTGTATGTGAAGATCTGGTTGTCTTTAATATTCTCTGGGATGGAATGGTAGGAGTAGTGCAGTGGCCCCTGGAACCACATGGAATGTTGAGGGAGGTGCTACGACGAAGTTCTCCATGGACCGCGGAGGGAGGCAAGCCGGAGATTGTTGAACTTGTAGGTCCACAAGAGTCTGCAGCATTAGTGTTTGCTGCTGTAGAAACCCCATTTTGTCCTGGTGCATCTCCAAGTCCTTTTCCTGATGGGACTCCTGGGCCTTTCTCCTCTCCATTCTTTCCTTCACCAGGCTGTCTGCCAGGTTCACCCTCCAGGCCCTTAGATGTCAACGTTTCTATGGCTGGTCTGTAGCTGTGCTTTCACAGTCTCTTCTCCCCACAGGCCCAGGGGAGCCAATGTCTACTCCAAGCCAGAGTGCATCTGAAGTGTGTAGCCACCATGGGCAGCTGGGCAGCTGCAGACAACAATGGAGAGCTGCGAGGTGTGCTCTTCAAGTAGAAGGAAAAGGCATTTCAAAAGTTAGAGGAGCTTTAAAGAGGAGGGAGGGAGGCATTTTTGTCTGTGTGTCCCCTGGGCAGTGGAGTTCACAACTGTGACCAGAACAATCAATGTCAGGCATTGTGGGAAAGCTGCTGGAGGACTGTTACAGTCAGCATAGGTAACACAGTGTCTACACTTGTGCAGCATTGATCTCAGGACATGACCAAGGCTCAGTGCTGCTCAGGGAGGTGGTGTTACTATGTCGGTGTAATGGGGCACTTCAATTGGTGTGAGATAAATTTTAGTGTAGCACATGCACGAGGTGGCTTTCATTGCTCGGCTGCAGTGACCCCAGCCCCGTCTGCACAGCACACAGGGGCTGGCCACGCTGCCCAGAGCACCAGGGCTGGGGGCGCTGCCACCCAGTGCACCAGGGCTGGGGGTGCTGTGGCCGTGCTGCCCGACCACCCGGAGCACTGGGGCTGGGGTCTCGTCCCCCCAGCCACCCGGCACTGGGGTCTGGGGCCACAGTGGGGGTGCTCTGGGCTCCTGTGGGGGAGGGGGCCAGAAGGGGAGAAGGGGATGGACGGGGCCTTGGGCACAAGGGGAGGGACCGGGGGCTAGGCTCCCCCAATGCCCAGGTCACCAGCCACCCATGCCTGGGAGCTTAAATTCATAACTCCATTAGATACCAAAAAAGGTGGACTTAATAAAGACGCAGGATTTATGGGTCACTACAACAACCTGTAACCCACCAGCCTTCCATTGTCCTACTACTTATGCAGAGGTGTTAGCTGGCCACTTCACCTTTAAGGGCAGTTTGCACCATGTGTTAATTTCTTTTCTGTTCCACCCTTGTATTTAGCTGTGACACTCTTAGTACCATTCGGAGACCCGAAGAAGAGCTCTCTGTAAGTTTGAAAGCTTGTTTCTCTCACCAACAGAAATAGATCCAATAAAAGATATTACCTCAGCCACCTTGTCTCTCTCTATAAGAACTAGGTATTATTACCCTCATAACTGTAAAAGAAAGCCCTCTCCACATTATTCTTATTTTCATTATAGTCAGGCCCATAGGTGCCGACTTCCCCTGTTCCCAGTGGGTGCTGGACCCCCTCCCAGCCCCTGGCCCCACCTCTGTACCACCCTCGCCCCGCCCCCATTCCACCCCTTCCCCAAAGTCTCCGCCCCCTTCCTGCCCCCATTTCCCCAAGTCCCTGCCCCGCCTCTTCTCCGCCTCCTCCCCTGAGTGCTCTGCATCCCTGCTCCTCCCCCTCCCTCCCGGAAAGTTCTAAGCGCCACCAAACAACTGTTAGGTGATGGGGAAGCGCTGGGAGGGAGGGGGGAGGAGCAGGGACGCGGCACGCTCGGTGGGGAGAAGGAGGTGAGGAGGTGGGAGCTTGGCTGCCGGTGGGTGCGGAGCACCCACTAATTTTTCCCTGTGGGTGCTCCAGCCCCGGAGCACGCACAGAGTTCGCGCCTATGGTCAGGCCTAGAGCCCCCAACAGAGATAGTGAAAGTCTCTGTCCCCAAAGTATTTAGAATCTACGTAGATAAGACGAAGGATTCTCATCACCAGTGGAGAGAGATTAAGGCCCAGATCCTGAAATATATCTAGCCACCTAAGTCTCATTGAAATCAATGAGAATTAGGCACCTAAAAACATTTGAGAATATGGACCTAAGGAACTTACCTAAGGTCACAGAGGAAACCTGTGGACAAGGCAGGGATCAAACCCAGATGTCTTGAGCCACGTCTGGTGCCGTAACCAGAAGGCCATCCTTCCTCTTCCCAATGGTTGTGTTTACACTAGTCTTTCTTCTGAAACTGTTCCAAAAATTACAGCAGGACTTGTAGTGTAGAGAGGGCTCTAGGCAGCTGATGGCACTTGAAGCACCTAAACCTGCTCAGAGCTGTCTGGCAGTAAAAGCCCCAGTTACTGAAAACTGCTACACAATGTGGTGGTAAAAATGCCAGGGGCTACCATTGCCTTGTCTACAGTATTGCTCCCATCAGTGCTAGGAACAGTGGGAAATCTTTCCAGAAACAGCCAAGTGTAGGAAAGATCAGTAGGATTTGTAACTATGTTTCTAACTGCTTTGCAAAGGTATTTGTGTCCACACCTACTCCAATCTATGTTATAAATGTACTAACCAATTACATGTTAGATTGCCCAGAGGGGCAGTCTACAGTGTGATTTTGGCTAGCACCCCGTAACAGAAATCTCAGTTTGTGATGCTGGAGAGGGAAGGCGTGCCAGGAAACCTCTGGCGACGGTTTTGAACACAGCACAGCTGTGAATACTAGCACAGTTCAAGCTGTGGCTGGGCCAGGGCCTTAGAGACTGATAGCGCTTGTCACAGTGAGCCAAACATTGTTCAGTCAGGAGCTGTGCAACGTCGCTCAGGCCTAACCTGCTGCACCACCTGCTGTTTCAATGCGTGGTCTCTCCCGAGCAGCAGAGATTCCTGGTTGTGCTGAAGGGTTTGATGAGATGGCGATACTGAGACAAGCAAAGTCACTTCACTTGCTGATGCTGAGCGTTCAGACTCCGGAGTGAGATTAAAAACAAAACAAAAATAACCAAAGGCTTTAAAATCCTGAGCTGTAAAAAAGTGAATTGCTTTTTAATATTTTTTTTTTGGCCTGCCTTTTTATTTGTATGCTTTTAACGGGACACTGCCCACCCCCAATTCATATGGGATCTTCCCAGAATAAAATTTCAGTCTCAGTTGAATTGTAAGGGCTAGACACTGTAAGGACTACAGATCTCACAATGCAGTGTTCGGCCCCCGTGGGACACAATGGATCTGGTCAGAAGTGGAAAGCCAGGAGATCCTACAGGGACTGCACTGATAGGCTGGGAGAGAGAGGCGCCATTTATGGAGAGCGGGGGGGCATCTCTCCCCCCCACCCCCGAGTTTCGTACCACATTTGGGTGAAGTTAGCAGCAGGAAGGAAGATGCTGCCCCTCCTTCCCCTGCTGCCCTGCCCCCCATACCATGGAGCCAGCTCTGGCCAAGCTGTTCCGGACCAGGAGCCTGCCTCCTGATTTGCTGCACAGTGCCAGAAGGGGGGCTGATGTCAGGGGGTTCCCCCCTCCCCTGCTGACCTGGGGTAAGGAGGACAGAGATCCTGTCTGTGCTGGTGCCTCTAGCTCAGGTGTGGGTGCTGTGGGCAGCTGCTGCTGTACTGAACAAATATTCAGGCTCCCGACTGCTAGGCTTAAAGAGAGAGTGCGCTGACACATTCTTTCTCTCTCTCTCTCTCTCTCACACAGTCTAACACACACACTCCCCTCAATACACTCTCTCTCACACACACATGTATTGCTGGTGTTACTTCTTCGTACTTCCTGTTGAAATGCGTAATGCACGTATATTCTCTAATTTTATTCTTTCAAAGTTCGTTAAGGATTGCAGTGCTGTTATTTTAATTTTTGGATTGGTCTGTGCATTTCCTAATTTTATTTCTCTCTTATGCTTAAATTTAATTCTTCGTGTAGTGAGTTCTAACATGTCTAGTCTGTCCTGGCTGAAGTAATTATCATTATTACCATATTGTGTTTTGTCATTCATTATTTAAAGTGGTGCAAGCAAATAATAGTATCCTTCTAGAATGTAAATTTAGCTTGAACTCACCTTAGCAGTGCCTGTTTAAAAAAAAAACAAAAAACAACCCCCTTCAAAACATTAGTTAAACACATAACTTTAGACATTGTGCAGATGAAAGTCTCTTATTTTCCAACTGTATTTTTAGTTAGGTCTCTAACATAACTTAAAATTTGTATGAAAATAAATGTGGCTCCAAGTCTGATACTAATGTTGGAGTCAAATGTTAGTGACTCACGTACATGTGATTGCAAACATAAATGCCAAAATAATTAGAAAATAAATTCCTTTTCTTAATAAAAGAGAAAAAACCCTTAATCACTTATGTTAGAATTAAGTAAATACGTTTTTAGTGGAGTGAAAAACTAAAATAGAGTAGTGAATGGCAGTAACACAGAGTGTCTGTGTTGGAGAAATTAGCAGATTTTAAACAGATTTTATTTATTTTTAATTATCTGCACTAAAGTTAGTATACAAAGTATCAAACTTGTGTTTCTGATATCTGTCTTAAGGCTCTAAAACTGATACCTCAAAGCTTGGAAATATCTTGTTGTATTATCTCCTGATTATTCTAAACTTACATATAAACTTAAAATATGCCTTTAATTGATGCTTATATGTATTTTTGTCTTTTTTATATAGGAATTAGATACAGTGCTCATGTCACCTAATTTCTAAGTTCTCATCTGCAAAAAAATGTAGAGTTTTCAGATGCCGAAGTAGCCCCTGGAACCATGGTTAAAGTTGCCTAACTGAGCAGTTGTGAGGCCACCTGTTGGCTTGTCACAGTAGGTACTCCATTTATTCTATCGCAATGTCATATTTTGCTAGATTCCTATATTCTAAGTAAATTTGTTCCAGGGTGTCTAGTGTTTTTCTTAGAGCAATAACTATCATTTGCCCTTATCTACTAGGCCTATTGCATGGTTTAGGCCAAAGTTGTTCCTGGAAGCTATCAAGGTACCCTAACGGGTATACGGTGAATATCTAGGTGGAGGCATTGCTAACTGTGATTCTTCCTATGAATAGAGAGCTACTGCAGATGGATGGATAAAAGAGTCCCACCTATCCAACACCACCGTTGGGACCTTCTCAGGATCTCCATTTTCCTCAAGAACATCAGGCACCTGGGCAAGAGGTGAGCACTTTCCTGCTCCTGTGTGATCTGGAAGGGAAGATAGGGTTACACATATAATCTCCTGTCTCCTTCCAATCCATTCCCTGTGTTACCTCCACCGTCAAGGCTCCATGCTCCCCCACTGTCTTCTTTATGTAGATGTTTGGTCTGGGGATGCTACCCATACTTTATCATCTCCCTGGAGCAGATGTAAGAGGGACACGTTCCCAGAATACAAGACATTCCAGTACTTCTGGGACTGGCATGGGTGTGACGGTGCATAAGAGCCAGAGGGGGTGGAGTGGGGTCCCCTATCTGAAACTGGACAAAACCACGTCTGGTTTTGTCCCAGTACAGCACAGGGAACAAATCTCTTAAAAAGAGGACCATCTGGATGAGTGGCCTTCCTAAGCAGGTAGGCATGGAATAGACAGATTTTTGGCTCCACCCCCTATTTGCTGGCCAGCGCAACTGACCCAATATGGGAAAGGATGGTGGCAGAATGTAGAGCTGGGTGAATGATGTTTCCGTTCATTCACAATTTCCAAAAGTTAAAAAAAAAAAAACATTTTGTGTTGGTCCAAAACAGAAAATTTCTTAAATTTTTGGCAAACCAAAAGTGGAAAAAATTGTTTTGGATTGAACAAAACATTTAGTTTTGACAGAACTGAATTTTTTTTTGCTTCTACTTCAATCCTTTTAAAGTCTTTTTTTGAATTTGTAAGAAAAAAAGGAAATTTTGAAATGAAAATTAATTTCCAGCCAAAACATCAAAATGTTTCATTGTCAAAATGAACTGTCTTGATTTTTTTTCAGAAGTATTTTTTTTTTCTGGAGAGGAACAATTTGGCAAAATTGGCACAAATTCACAAAACCGTGCAGTGTCACCAAATCTGCATTGTTTGCTGGAAAAAAGCTTCGGACAAAAATTTTCACCCAATTCTAGTGCATTGGGATTTACTCCTGTTATAGGCTCGAGGGCAAGGGGCAAGAATTCTCTTTCAGAGGAGACTGTCTAAAGTATGATGCCAGTTCGGGATTACTCCTGGGATACTGCAGTTTGTAGTCCCCTCCTTGTTCAGGACTGGGTCTTTAAGTCTCAACCTTGTCCCAGATAAATAACAAGTAGGATTCCATTTTTCTTTCTATTTCCTTTGGGTGTCACAGTTTTCCAGGGAAGGATTCTGAACCCCCCAATTCCTTTCTATTGCCTCCCCACAACATCACGTATCCCTGCCACTTTTATATGGCTAGCCTTCCTGCCTAAGGTGCCGATCCTGTAAGATTTGAGTGGACAGATTCCTGTACTCATGCAGACCCCGCTGTGATTTTTCTTGCTGGATTGGGGTCTAAGTAGGTCATACTCCATGTTAGATTTAATTTGGGACAAGAGAAACTCTGTTTTAAAAACAATATTTACACCATAAGACCAAGGAGTTTGCAACTTTGGGTTTTATTTCAGAGTAACAGCCGTGTTAGTCTGTATCCGCAAAAAGAAGAACAGGAGTACTTGTGGCACCTTAGAGACTAACGTTCTCTATGCTCTAATAAATTTGTTAGTCTCTAAGGTGCTACAAGTACTCCTGTTCTTCTTTTTGGGTTTTATATTTCTTTTAAATGTAGCATTTGCAGATGTTTTATAGCCACCCAACTACTTCAGCAAAAAGATAACCTGACAATGTTATTTTGCTGAATTTTGAACTCTGGTCTGATTGCATTGTTTACATAAGACCACCTGCAGCCTTGATATATTTTGTGTCTTTCTAAGGAGAAATACATTTGTAAGTAGGGGAGCATTATTCAGGTCTTTTCTGGTTCATGAATGGAGCTCGCTATAACATATGCAGTGGGACGCGGGTAAGAGATGAATTAATCCTGACACACTACAGAAAACGAAGTGCCTGGCATTCATTTAACAGTCAATCAAGTATCTTAGAAACCATATGTCTCTTGGTGATTAAGAAACTGAATATTCCATCATGGTAGTACCTACAATGAGTCAGTGATAGGAGACATAGTGTCATGGGTTGTTCATGATCATGTGACTTATTGCAATCATTAAACACTAATGAGAGGGAAAAAAAACCCTTACTCCTGGGATGAGCAAGTGTGATGCGAGGATCGCTGAATGTTGCACGTAATGTCAATACACTAATACATCTGCAGTCCTTATGTTCCTTTAAGCAGACATTGAACATTGTCAGACAAGTTGGGCACTGTGCAAAGATTCAAAGACAGAAAAGTTTATCACAGTTTTAGGGAAGTCATCCTTTCTCCTGCCAAGATCCCAAGAAAGCTACTTTGTGAAAAATGTGTAAGGCTAGATGTGTAATGACTGTGTCTCAGTGTATCTTAGTCAAGAATATGTCACTTCATTGCTTTTGAATAGGCTAAACTGTGAATAGACTCCAAGTGGCTCCATTACTGTCAGGATGTGTGTAAGAAGTGGTAAGACTCAGAATCAGACAAAAAATACTAAAGCAAGTGCATTTTGATAGTATCCATCTTATTTTTAACTGGTTAATACAATCAGTCTACTTCTCTTTGTGTTCATGAGAAGAAAGAAAGGAACATCATGATTTAGAGATGGTCTATAACAAGAATTTATTCAGCATCCTCAACCCTTTTATGATTCAGGTAAAATGGACTATTCCAGATCCAAACTATCCCTGAATTTGTTTGTGGAAAACCAGTTCTTAAATGCTGAAGAAAGCCAAAGCTCACCTGCGTTTCCATATTTTATAGATACAGAGATTCCTAGGTTCCAAGGCCTGGGGGTACCATTGTGATCATCTAGTCTGTCCTCTTGTCTAACACAAGCCAGAGAAATTCCCCAATGGAGACTCCATCATGACATTTGGTGAATTGTTCCAATAGTTAATTACTCTCACTTTAAAATTTTCTTATTTCTGGTCTGAATTAGTCTAGTTTCAACTTCCAGCCATGGGATTGTGTCATACCTTTCTCTGCTAGATTGAAGATCCCGTTATTAAATATTTGTCCTGCATGTAGATATGTATAGACTGTTATCAAGTCTCCTCTTAACCGTCTCTTTGTTAAGCTAAATAGATCGAGCTCCTTTAGAGATGAGACAAAGCTGGCATATTTTACCAGAACTTCCCCTAAACTTTAAAAATCAGGTTAAAATGCATTTAAACTAGAACCATCATCCCTGCTTTTTACAAAACCAAAATACATCATCTTTGGCATGTCCTTAGTCTTCACTAGTTTGTCCCTACAACAGTCCCAATCCTGCAACTTTTACCTATAAGTAGTCATATAAAAGTCATCCAAGACACTCAGACTTGAGTAAACATTGTTTGTGCTATTAAGGGTTGCAGAATTACATGCAAAGAGCTGTTTAGGTGTAAGACATGAACAAAAATAGCTATTTCTGTTGACTAAAGCTCAGTGTAGCCCTGATGCACCACTTGACTCACCTGGAAGATTTGTTTCAGAGTAGCAGCCATGTTAGAACAGGAGAACTTGTGGCACCTTAGAGACTAACAAATTTATTTGAGCATAAGCTTTTGTGGGCTACAGCCCACTTCATCGGATGCAAAGATGCTGCCTATGAACCAGGAGGCCCTGGGTGTATTTATTTATTTATTTGTATTATATTAGCACCTAGATGCCTCAGTCACCTTTGTGCTAGGCATTCTGTGCAGCATTCCGGCATTGATCTGAACCTTCACCAAACCCTACAGCAAAATTGTGCTTTTTTTTTGTACCACCAGAGAGATCTAGCCAGACTGGAAGTAGGTGGCATAGGAATTCTCTTGGGGCAGGAGCGGAAATATCCTGTTCTCACAAGATTTCCAGCTCTATTTTTCATACCCAGGAGTTTGGATAGAGGTTAGGAAGCAAGTCAGGACTGAAACGAACCTCTCAACCTCTCAGAGGTTTATTCATCATTCATTCCTCTCTGCAGGAATGTGCTGGATAGAGATTGAATCCAGATTTGATTAATTGGTTAAATCCACTCAAGTGTCTGGACATCACTTGGCAGGCACAACATGTAACAGTGCCACCTTGTCTTTCCCCAGAAGATCATTGCTCTCGGATTCCCCAGTCTCTTTCTCCTTAAGTGATTGTTTCTTTAATTCATGATGGCAGTTTACTCTTTATTTTCTCCTTTTACAAACATCTTTCTTTAGGGTTAACTTACGCCCCCTTCATTTCCTTCATTTGTCACCTTTGTCAGGAAATAGGCCTTGATTGTTTCAGTCACACAATCTAAGCAGAGATGAGCGGCAGCCAAGCTCTAATACTGGGCTAATTAATGACACAGTAGCAAAGTTTCCCTGAAGGAAGGCCTGTCACATTACCAAAACTTGCATGTTAGCCCTTTCAAGCAGTGACAAAGTCTTACCCCAAACCTGTCTCTCCAGCTCTTGTGTTTCCCATCTAACCCATTTCTTCTTCCCCTCTGAACTCTTTTCTCTGTCTTTCAGCAAATGTGAAACAATTTCCTTTTTTCACAGGGGCCTAGTGGCAAGCAGATTAATGAACCCTTAATACAACATGGAACACTGCTGCCAAAAAATGTATGAAATGCATTCAGCAGTCCCCATGGTGCACTGTGTGAGGGACAGGTATAGAAAACAAAAGTTGCAGAGCAGTTCAGTTCAGTTTCCAACAATCGGAAGGGCTTGGATAAGATTTGGTGAACTACAAAAATGAATCCATCTTTTATTAAAATGTGGGTTGGCCTGTAACAGGTATCCTTTATGCCTTTTTATACAAAACACTATAGAAGTTAGCTCTGATAGGAACGGGCGGCCTGGTTCTTCTCTGGTGTAAGTGGACTGAAGCCAATGAACTTACAGCAGGGATGAATTTGATTCTCACAAGATTCACTGACATTAGTATCTGCCTGCTAGATTTCTCTATATTGCTCTGAAATGGAAGTTAATGTTTTATACTTCAGAATGAATTGGGAAGGTGAAGGAAGTCTATCATCAGCATTCACTGATCCATGCTAGCCCTGGCCAGTGGTTCTGTACAAAAGATTAGGAAAATAGCTCCAGTTTTTTTTTTAATGAGTCTGTTGGTCCAGCTTGCTCTCTCGGTCTCTTAACACACGTGTGTGTGGAACACTAGCTCCGTGAAATGTGAAACAGATGGACCAAGTGTGGGACTTGGAGATATTTGTTTTGGAACACGGCTGCACATCAGTGTCTGAGGAAGCATTTCCAGCAGCTAGGTGAGCCTTCTGAGACTTCCCACGTTTCAGCACAAAAGAGGGTCCCCAAGAAGAATTTTGTCATCTCCATCGCTCCCCCTGAGAGTGGCTTGCAAGTTGCAGCACACAAAATATGGACAATAAGCTCCCAGGTCGATGCACAGCGCTTTCAAGTTAAAGTGCTAAATGTGGAGCCAGTAAGTTGTTAAGAGCCCCAGGTATTTCTGCCAGTGAAATGCACTTGATGTAATGCAATTTTTAAAAAACTTCATTAATGACACTTTGCACTTCTGCAGCACTTTCTATCCAAGGAGCTTAGAGCACTTAGAATTAAGCCTCATAACACCCCGTGAAGTAGCAAAGCATTCTTATCCCCATTTTACAGATGGGGAAACTGGGACATAGAAGACAAAATCCTGGCAATACTCACATAAACAAGGCTTAGCGGGATTAGGTGCCTAGGCCAACATTTTCAAAAGTGGCCCCAGGTTTTGGGTGCCTCAGGTTTGGGACATCCAATTTGAGACACCTTTGGGGGCTTTCACTTTCAAAGGTGTGGGTGCCTGCTGCTCTCATTGTGCTCAGTGGGAGTTGGGAGTGCTCAGCAACTCTGAAAAGCCACCCCAGAATTAGTAGTCACCTTTGAAAAAAGTGGGCTTGTGCAAGGTCACACAGGCAATTCATAGCAGAGACAGGATTGTACCTGAATCACAAGACCATCTTTGAAGTTTATCAGCTAACATGGTGACGCTGTACCGAACTGACTTCTCAGGAGAAGGTAACTTCATCTGCTATAAAATGGCAAAGCACCGCAATGAGTTTGAGTGGAAATCCTTGTCAGATGTGATTAGTAAAATGAAACAAGTAACAGCTAGATCTGTTTGCAATTCAGTGGGGGAGGGCGGACAGTTTGCAGGAAATTATACACACTTTTTCTTGCAGTTGTGTGGGATCCCATCCCCCTGGCGTTTGAGATTAAATGAACAAAAACTCTCAGTGAAACTCAGCCAGAACTGACAAATTTTGCCAGCTTTAGGACTCAAGATAGGTAAAATCGCGTATTGGGCCAGGTTCCTGAACCTCAGTGAATAATGATACTTTATTTGTTCTTACAGCACCTTTAATGCAAAAACATCAAAGTGCTTTATGAAGTAGTATAATCACATTTGATATTTGAGTTCAACGGTTTTTGAATCTGACTTGGAAATTCCATAATTTATTCACGGCCACATAATGAGTCATTGGTAAAGTTAGGAACTGAGTGTAGATCTCCTGACTCCCAGTTCCCTGTTCTAACCACTAGATACCACTGCCACTCACCTTTTGTTGACTCTGGTTTGCATTCCAGGTTTGTTTTTCCTGGTTATTGAAAGCTGTGCACAGCTCTAATAACAGCATGCAAGACTTGATTGATAGTTGTAATCTATTATGAACCTGCCTAAGCATTGATTTAAGACCATAGAAGTGTATGGGAATGAACAAGGAACTACTGTGAGAGGTGTGCTCACAAGGGATAATGACAATGAACGCTGTGGGAAATACTGTATATAATATATCAGGAAGGCTTCAGAAAGTTCTCCAATTTCGTTTTTAGATTGCTCTACAACTGGTAGAAGACACTCAGAGTGTTATAGCTCAATAAAACATAAGAATTTAAGAATGGTCATACTTGGTCCGACCAATGGTCCATCTAGCCCAGTATCCTGTCTTACAACAGTGGCTGTTGCTAGATGCTTCAGAGGGAATGAACAGAAGAGGACATCTCCTCTTATCCAGTTCTAGCTACTGACAGTCAAAGGTTTAGTGACACCCAGAGCATGGGCTTGCATCCCTGACCATCTTGGCTAATAGCCATTGATAAAACTATCCTCCATTAACTTTTCTAATTATTTTTTTAAACCAATTATACGTTTGGTCATCACAACATCCTCTGGCAATGAGTTCCACAATATGATTGTGTATTGTGTGAAGAAATACTTCCTTATGTTTGTTTTAAACCTGATGGTTATTAATTTCATTGTGTGACCCTTGGTTTTTTCTTATGCGATGGGGTAAATAACAGTTCCTTCTTCACTTTCTCTACACCTTCATGATATTAGAGACCTCTATCAGATCCCCCCCACCCTTAGCCAGATGGAACATATGGAACAGTTTTCATAGCATAAGTAGTTAACACATATAGTAAAAGACCATTCAAAGTGAAGTGGCCAGTTAACACCTCTGCAGTCATAAGTGAAAAATGGGATGGGGGGGGAGGTTTAGTGGGTTACAGATTGTTGTAATAAGCCACAAATCCAGTGTCTTTATTAAGACCAGGGGCAGCTCCACGCACCAGCGCAGGAAGCGCATGCCTGGGGTGGCAAGCCACGGGGGGCGACCTGCCAGTCGCTGTGAGGGCGGCAGTCAGGCGGCCTTCGATGGCGCACCTGCGGGAGGTCTGCCGGTCCCACAGTTTCGGCGGCAATTCGGTGGCGGATACGCCGAAGCCCCGGGACCGGCAGATCACCCGCAGAAATGCTGCCGAATCCACGTGACCGCGGACCGCTTGCAGGCATGCCGCCGAAGGCTGCTTGACTGCCGTGCTTGGGGCGACAAAAAACATAGAGCCGTCCCTGATTAAGACCACGATTTTTAGTATCTAGCGAAGTCATGAATTTAAGATTCCAAGCTTGTCTATGGAAGGTGTTATGTAGGTTTCCTTTGAGGCTGAGGACTGAGAGGTCAGATATGTAGTGATCGTTTTATGAAAAGTGAGTGATAGGGTGTTTTTGTCTTTTATCATTTTTCTGTGTGAGTTTTTTTGCGAGTGTACAGATTGTCCGTTTTCACCTGTTATTGGGACATTTAGTGCACTGGATGAGGTACACTGTAGAATCAGGTCACTTTGGGCAAGTTAAATTTTCAAACGATGGTTTATCTTTTGATGGACTCTGATCCTTTCCTAGGCAGCTGTGTCTATTACAGGAGTCTATTACTATGTCTATTACAGGAGGGGGTGGGTCATGTTTGTGGCCTGCAATGTGCAGGAGGTCAGACTAGATGATCACGATGTTCCCTTTGTTGACTGGATATTATACCTTGGCTGGGGGAACCAGTCTCAGATTCATCTCCCTACCCCGCGTCTATCAATGGATTTTGTTTACCCAAAGAAAACTGACAAGGGAAAAGGTGCAAAAACAGGTAACAGGGTCAACGTTTATTAACGGGTCAACAGTTAAAACAAGTAGGTAAAACAAGGTAGGTAACACAGGTGAGTAAACACTAAACACTAAAGGACTCCCAAAAGTAAGAGAAAAGGGACCAAATCCAAACGAGGCCAGGTTGTAACAGGAAGGAGGGCTTGAAGCCCTGACCTAAGAGCTAATCCCAGGTTAGGCTAGTAAAGAACAAGATGTTGTATCTTTACCATCTCTTGCAGCTTGGTAGTAGGCGACTCACACCGAGACAACTGGTTCGACTCCGGATCCAGGTGACACCGGCAGGTACAGGATCTCTGGACAGGTAGGTGATTATTCTGTCTTCTTTTGTAGATCTTCTTTCCCTGTGCCGTTGTGGGTGGATGTGAGCCGAAGTATCAGAACAGCAGATGACAGGCTGTCTGTGCGTGCAAGGTGAGTTGCCCTCCCGAAATAACCCGGGTGTGGTACCAGTCCTGTCTATCAGGTAAGTAACTGCACTAACTGGATCTCTAAGGAGCAGCAGCACATGCTACCTCTAAGACTCAGGCTAAGGGGCTGTTTAATTGCGGCATAGATGGTGGGGCTCAGGCTGGAATCTCAGCTCTAGGACCCTGTGAGGTGGGAGGGTCCCAGAGCTTGGCCTACAGCCTAAGCCTGCCTCCCCCACAATTAAACAGCCCCTTAGCCTGAGCTCTGAGACCCCGAGGCAGCTGGCATGGGCCAGCTGCGGAGTCTAACTGCAGTGCAGACATACTTTTAGAGGGAATGGAAGTCTGAGCTTTAATGTTCTGTGGATGAGCTGCATTCAAAGCCAGTTAAGACTGTCGCATTTGAAATCAGCGAGCACTCAGTACAAGTTACAAGTTCTTGGTGATACTTACATATTTTTTGCAGGTTAAACTAAGATTTGTCTTCCACAACATACAGCTGATGGGACGGATCCTGAGCTAATAGCTTCCCTGAGTTACACCAGCTGAGAATCTGGCCCAATATGTTTCCATTAATAAAGGTGGGTTTAGGGAATTGAGATAATCTGAATGTATTGAGTTTGTGTAGATGTTGGGTTGATTTTATCTTAGGTACGGGCCAGTTTCCCTTTAACAGCAATCTGACCCACAATGGTAAGAATAAGGATGATGATGTTGTTCCTAGGATGAACTAACAAATGATACGAGTAGAAAACAAATTAAAGTCAATGAGAATTGCAGCTGTTCAGCACCTTTTAGGATTTGGCCTAACGTGACTTCAGCAAGAGTGTTTGCATATGGAAGGACTTCATTATTATAATCAAAACATGACAAAGTCAGTCATGGAGTTCAGGTAACAACAGGCATATTTTATTGTGCATAGAACCAAAGAGGCTTGCTGCTACATTACATTTAAGAGCTGTGTTGATTATTCCAGTGGAGGCTGTAGTTTGAGTGTTTTATTGGGATTAAATGTTAAGAATAAATTAAAGATTGCTTCATTTTAAGGGTGCTTTAGGAACTTGGCAGGTTAAAAAAATCAATTTATCACAAGAGATTTTCGTTAAGTCAATTATGATGAGGAGATGAGGAATTCCACATCTTTTATCAACAAAAGGAATAAATTATCGCAGTAGCTAGAGTTTAGAACACTTAGCCCTCGCAACATTTCTTAGTGGGGTAAATAATGCGTAGCTGTCAGCTGACTTGCAAGCACATTTTCAACCTAGAAATTTGAAGAGCAGTTCAAGTTGGCCTTGGCTGTGAGAACATAGTCTGTTTTTATTGTATGTCGGCACTCAGCATGCATGCCATATCATTCGATCAGGAAGAGGTAGATGAGCTATGTAATTACATGCAAATGTTCCCCAGGATTGGGGTTTCACTCTGTCAGGCTGGAAAAGATACATCTTGTTCTTCCGAAAAGTTTCCAGACGTGTTCATTAGCGAAATAACAACTTAGTATTTTTTTAAAGGTTTGTTTTAGGGAACTCTGTCCTCTTCTGAAAGCTGAAATCTGCCCTAGAGAATTGTGCATTTTCTTTGACTGATTGCCTCCTCCAAACAGTGCATACATGCCAGCATTTGAAAGCAATTACTAGAGACATTTTAGAAGGAAATAGGGGACATACTGTGGGAATAGAAGGAGATATTTCTCATTCCTCTTCACTGCTTAGGTTATGTGGCACGGACATCTCAGATGGGGTGAAGTTCACCCCTGTTCAGAGATCTGCAAAATTGGGATCCAGGTTTCAAATACTTCAACATTGCAGATATTAGGATATGATGATGTGATCATACAAAGAGAAGGGCCATTTGCAAAGTATGGAGAAGGATTCTAATTTGGAACCTTTCTAAATTGGGGAGTGTTCAAATCTGGGTCTATAGCTATATTAAACTAAAAGCTACTTCTGTTTCCAGCCCTCAGAAGTTGCTTCTTTGCTGGTTTTCTCTCTGTCTGCTTCCTTTCGGCTAAAACAGATTCTAGGTGAGAGAAGCACTATGCTAATTAGGTTGTTCCTTGTTTTAAAGGGTTACTCACAAGGAGATAAAGAAAACAAGGCAAATTTTTTTGTCTTGTTTTTTCAATTCTCCCCCCCCCCCCCCCGTCCTAGTTTGATGCAGACATGGAAATTGAGACACAGACACCATATAATGGTTAAATGCAGAGATCACAACTTTTTTCAAAACGGGATAATCACCCCAAACTACTCGGCAGGGTTGTTCCAGTGCAGTTCTAAATGGGCACCAGTGGCCCCGGTGGAAAATATACAGCCGGAGAGTGGTTGTGAAGACCATGTCCCCTCTACAACCTCAGGTCTGCCAAGTGACAACGACTGGAAGCCAGAGTCCTGACCTGCTCTCCACCTCTCGATGGAGGTAGGAGAGATGAGATGAAGCAATCATATGACCAATGCCGAGACAGTCCTCTGAGTTACAGGGACCTCATTTGGACACTTTCTAACTCCACAATTGCACTGGAGCCTGCTGAAGTTACAACCATTGTCATTTAAACCTCCTGGATGCTGGGTAGAATGTAGAAAAAACCCGTGCAGCATTTTTGCTGATTTTGCCATGTGGGAAAGATCCCTTCCAGACTCCAGAATTAGTGACTGGCCTAGTCCCTGGCATCACCAGAGATCCAGCAACTAGATTAAGACCTAGAACAGAGAGCTCAAAATGACTACCCTGTGTAGGCAGCAAATGGTACTGAGTCCCGTCATCACTACCCCAGCACAAATCCACCGCCCAATGGCAGCAGCAGCAACTGTGGTGGGACAGGTCCTGCAGCCTGGTGCCCCACTTCTCCTCCCCACACCCTGAGCATTAGAAAGGAAGTGGGGGAAGAGCAAAGAAGCAACCCCCACGTGCTAAGAGCAAAGGGGTTGGGGGAGGAAAGAAAGGAGATGGAAACATAGACCGGTGCCTCATCTGCTCCCAGATGAGATCTCTCCCCCAACCCAGAAAATGTCTCCATTGCTCTGGGCTCCCATTTAAACTGCACACTGGTTAGTGAGGTGAGAATGTTTATATTAGACAGTCAGGTATTGTCTAGCCTGTCTATTCTGGAAGTCTGTCTGGGCAAGTGGAGAACTGAAGGGGCTGTATGATATCACGGGTACGGAGGAAGTGAAGCCCGATTCAGAGAACGGGGAAGTGATTTCCATTCTTACTATAGATAAAGATTTTTTCATGAACTCCTCTAACTCAAACATCCAATAAGTACTTTGAAGAAAAGCTCTTGTGTTAACTCTTCATCCTCTTTGATTAAGGGGTGAAAGAGCTTCTCGTTCACACATTTGAATCCTCACAGGAAGGAAGACATCCAGGAAAACAGGGATATAGGCTTGATAAACCTGATACTTCTCAGGCAAAAAACAAGCCGATTTTTAAACTCTGGTGGCCTCCCCTTTCTGGTCCTCCTTACGATTTTTTTAACACAAAACCCTTCTTGAAAAGCTCTAATACAATGTAATGGGATGATAACAGTAAGTTTCTATGAAACCAGTAATGTTCTCTGAAAATAATTCTCAAAACCTAACAAACGTATGAGACCCTTGCCACAGAATTATGAATGATCCTACAGAATTCTTTTGCAGGAATATAATTTTGTATTGGATTCTGTACGATGGTTCAAAAAAACCCCTTTCCACGTTGTTTCTCTTTTCATTAAATCATGTAATTCCTATGAATAAGGGATACCTTTCAAACAGACCTAAAATAAAGGGAAACAGTCACAGAAATATTTTTTGAAGATTTTCCTGTTTTGTTCTGGTTTTTTATTTCAAAATGTTGAAAAACGTTGACTGGCTTCCTAGTTAGTTAAAAATGGAGGAAGAAGGGGGATTTTGTAAATACACTGACAGCTTTCTTGTTTGGGGAATGGGTTTATTTTTTTTTTCTGTTTTTTTTTTAACACATTTTGAAATTTCAATGAAATTGAAACAGTTTGACAATCTCTACTTTCAGGCTACAGTATTTTAAAACATCCTAAACAAAAAAAGGGGGCACTATCTGACTCTCGTCCTTTAAAAGGATAAGCACCCTTGCTGTGCTAATCTGTGGCCCAGTCCTGTAGACCTTTACTCATTGTGGTTCCATACTCCTGCCATGGGTAGGCATGCTAACATTTTAAACCCTAGCCCATGACATCTGGCTGAGTACAGGAAATAAAACCCAGTCTATTACTGGCACTTATCAGATGGCTGCCAGAGCTTCTGACATCTAACCCACTTGAGGGCAAAGTTAGACAATCCCTGCTTAGAACAATGGCAGCCCCCATGGAACCATGGAAACTTCAAAAGTTTTTTTTCTCTTAATTAATTGGCCTCTCAGAGTTGGTAAGACAACTCCCACCTGTTTATGCTCTCTGTATGTGTGTATATATATCTCCTCAATATATGTTCCATTCTATATGCATCCGAAGAAGTGGGCTGTAGTCCACGAAAGCTTATGCTCTAATAAATTTGTTAGTCTCTAAGGTGCCACAAGTACTCCTGTTCTTCTTTTCATGGAACCTAGTAGTTGCTACCTTTGCATGAACTGCACTGGTGCTAGGAAGGGTGGTCAACTTTTGCCGAAAATGCTAGTCTAGAAAAGGCCTAAAAGACAGATACGTAAGAAAAGACTCAGAATCAGAATTTCCTGTAGGTGCCCTGGCCATGTTCCTTCCCTGGCTTGCACCGCCCACTTCTGGTGCAGGGTTTGGGGGTGCTTTGATCTGGTTCACGTTCCCCTCCCTCTGGCGTGCTTTCTGACACTGCGGACTCCTAGCCCTAGATTACACTGGCAGAAACCTGCATAACTCAGGGCTGAATGTAGCCCAGAGTGTGTTATTTTTAAAATGCCCATATTAACCTTAGTAATAATAGTATGTGAATTGAGGAAACAGTTTTCTGCAGTGAAGAAAAAAGTATTTCTGGGAAGTCAGGGTGAAGAGGAAATAGCCTCAATGAAGTGATTGATCAGCGCTAAGATAACATGCATTTTAAGGCTAGAGTACTTCCATTTGGTTTGTTAATTGGCAGTCAGATCCAATAAAGAGATGGATAATTCAGCAATGACTCATTATTAAGCACAACTGAGCCAAAACGTATTTGCAGGCAATTTTTTAGGCAGTTAACAGTCATTTGCAGAGCTAGTTTCATAGCAGATGCTTTCTTTTCATTTGTGTAATCTGTGGAAAGCCCAACAGGAAAAAAAAAAATCAACAACCAACATTTATGTTGAGGAACCCTCTGTAGGAATGCTGAATATTTTGATTCTGTGAGTGCTGTTATTTTTTCTGTTGGCTCTTGCAGACAGATATGTCTTTTAATGCAGAACTTGCTAAAAGCTTGAACTGTGGACCTGTAAGATGAACCATGGGGACCCAGTGTCCAGTCAAGCAAGAGAGTCCCTCTTTGTTTCGTTGTTTGTCCAAGTGTTAGACAGAGAACATATCAGTTCTCAAGACATGTCTTTATTATTTTTTTTAAAGACCACGATTTCTCTCCATAGCCAAGGCCAAGCATTTCATGTAACCAAATAAAGAAAATGTGCAAAGGAAAAAAAATTGTTACACGGACAAATTGTTTTAAAGCTTTCTAGGGACTGCATGTCTATCTGGGATCCCATGGGTAAATATAAAATAGCTATGCCTTGCGGATATAATGGAAAGTTATTATCAACCATGGTTTACAATAGAGAGAAAGAGAATCCAGCCAGACTTCCCACAGGTTATGAGGACAATCCTATGAGAGAGAATGAATCCAGTAGGATTAAATATGCTATATATGCTAATCGTGTGTATGAGATTATATTATACCCCGGTGGAAGTCACCTACTTTTCTTTCTGTACTAGTCTTTTAATTATTGCTTTAATATAATCTTTTAAAAATAATTCTGACCACAGTGATACATAGATCGTCATTTATCAGTGCACGCATCATTTTGTTTCATTCAAGTAATAGAGTGAGAGTCTAATATCTGCTCATTCGGTTCATGACTTTGAGGAATAATGGAGAAATATGTTGCAAAGAAATATTGACTACCTAGCCATTCATTGAATGAGGCTAGGGGTTCTTGTGAAAAAAAAAAAATATTTTGAGATTAAAGACTGTATCATAACACATATGAGTTGAATTAAGGTTGCACCAAGAACCTTACCTCTGGCCTTTCCTAACTTCTGAAGGCCTAAACTTTGCATCCTTACCATTCTTTTAACATAATTTTTAATGCCATTTTTAAAAAAACAAACTGAACAAAATAAATTCTATCATGTGGAACCATGTTGATGCCCAACCTGGGTCATCAGCAAGGTTTGGAATCTTTAGATCCACCACCCAGACCTCTGCCACTGGAACCAACAGAGTAAATGGTAGCAGTAGTAGGTTGACATCCTCTCTGTGGACCAGCCACTAGAAGAGAATGAGAGACACACTTTGCCAGTGGGTTTCGCAGCTATGTGCTGGCAGCAGATACAGAGACTGGGTTCAATTTCATGTTCTCTAAAGGAATGTTCTCTAGTGGTTATAGATCCTCCTGCTCCTGTCCCCCAACCCAGTCTGTCTCTGTCCTCCTCTCTGCCTCTTTCCATCCCTATCTTCCCTCCTCCCATGCTCCTCTGACTCCCACCCTCTTTGCTCCTATCCTCCCTCCCCATCCGTGTCTATATATTCCCCCAAAGTTTTAAACAACTGAACACTGGGTCTTATAATGGGAAGTGTCAGGGAACCTTACTCTATGCAGCATCGCCTGCGCTATCTAAAAATATATCACAATTCTTGAGTCCATCTCAAAATCTTTAATCAAAGAATTTAAAGTTAAACTGCTCTGTTGAAAAGCTAGTGATCAGATATAAAAACAGACGTTTTGTGTTGAATTCTGTGATGAGCCAAATCCTATGGTTCCAGTATTAACTAAAAGACCAGTGTTCTGTATATCTCCAGAGTCTGGGCCATTCAGAGAAAAATGGCTTTTTCTAAAATCAAGTTATTCAACCTGTGATCCATGGATCCCATTGATAGTCCATGGAATACTTGGAGGCGGTCTGCAGAGAGCTGTTTGGTCTGTGGTCCTGGCCCTGCTGCTAAACTGCTTTAAAAGAAGCTAAAAATATATGACGTGCTTTCTCAACGGGGCTGGCGCTTCCATTTAGGTGACCTAGGCGGTTGCCTAGGGCGCCAGGATTTGGAGGGGCAGCATTTTGCCCCCCTTGGAGGCAATTCGGCGGCGGGGGGGGGGGTGTCCTTCCACGCTCCGGGTCTTCGGCGGCAATTCTGCGGCGGGTCCTTCACTCACTCTGGGACCAGGAGTGCGGAAGGACCCCCCTGCCACAGAATTGCCGCCGACGACCGGGAGCGCGGAAGGACCCCCGCCTAGGGCTCCAAAAACCCTGGTGCCGCTCCTGTTTCTCAATATTGCTTTTCTGTGTAACTGATTGTTGTAATTTTCACAAGGGCTGATGAATGGGATTGGAGCCGTTCTATGTAATTATGAACAGAAGAGCTGGTGGTCTGCACAAGACAAGCTCTGCATTGAAAGATGAGCCATGTTGTGAAAATGTTTGAGTTCCCCAGGATGTAAAAGGTAAAACAGAAGTGTGACATTTAGACTCCAGTCCACGAAGCAATACAAAATGCCATAAGGAAGTCAATGGTGAAGTCTAGTGGTGGATAATGTAGTCCTGTGGCCAAATAGAAGTAAAAACGGAGGCAAATAAACAGAGATGAGAAAATAGAATCCAATTAACAAAGGATAGCAGCAAGCACATTAGAAGGCCAAGAGCTATGAAAGAAGATTGGCAAAAGTCGACACTAGGGTAAAAGCCTTGTTGTACTTTGTGAACTTGGAAGTTACAAGCCAAGTCAGTTAACTATCGCCCAGGGGAAGTTCTGATTTGATTGCAAAATTATTTTGGGGGAAACTGTGAGAGACGGATGAAAACGTTGAGTCAATGATTTCTGATGTTTAGTGGAGCTTGCTAAGTTTTCTATTTCTATTTTGTCTTCAGTCGGGTTTGGCTAAGAAAGCACATAGGAGGCTTCTCAGATTTGATGCAAACTGAATGAACTGTGCTACAGCTTGTCAGGACAAAATTTGTTAGAAAATGTCTTGTCTTTGTAACAGTGGCATTGGACAATTTTTATAGTGGAGGTGCTAACAACCATTAACAAAACTATAAACCCTGTATACGATGGAAAACACTTCAAGCCAGGGGGTTCTGCCACACCTCCAGCACCCCCACCAGCACCCCTGTTTTGTAGAAGTTGGCCCCACAGGAACAGGTAGATACTTGTAGGAGACAGGCAGGAGCTGGCGAATAGCTGCCCACTAATACAAACTAGTATCACCCAGTCAAATAAGGCCTAAACCAATCAAGTGGTGTGAACCAGAGATACTGGTGTATAATTCTAATTTTTGTACAGTAATAAGATTTCATGATTACTGCTCTGCACTCTGGTCAAGCAAGATAACTGCTGGCAATTTCCCTGAGCCTGAATTCAGTAAGATATCACATGTCACTTTCAACAATGCTCCCTGTATGCTGTGTTGAGATCAAAACCTAGACTAGAGTGTATCAAACAGATCATACAGTTTGTTAGGTGATGGTGTAGTTAGGTTGCCACTATCTATTTCAATATCGGAATATTCAGGACAGAGACTTTTGTGAGTCTGCTGCTATAATTTCAACCAGTGGTATAACAGTTGCAAAGACTAGATGCTTAACTGATGTAAATTGGCAATCTGGACCCTTGGATTTTATGGATAAATCTCAGTAAGGATTTGTGGAATGGATAATTGGTATAAAACTTTCTTTTTTTAAAAGCAAGAATGTAAGTAATGAATAGACCAGACATTTTAGGGCTCCGTTCTCTTCTTCATTGAGCATTCTTAACTTCCATGGACTTCGGTGGGATTTGAGGGTGATCCGTGTGATATATCAGATATGATGGGGTTTGGAACGAGACATAACTGAATTTTCAGACCACAAACTTGTTGAATTGGTTTGGAAATGTGTGTATGGGGATTGTTTTAGCGAAAAGCTATTGACCAATATGGTAAGGACTGAATCACCACTGTGTTACACCAATGGAATAATAGAGAAATCCGATGAATGTATCTGGTGTAACAGGCTGGTGAACCAAGTCCATTGTCAGAATTTAGGTATAAAGGTCATCCAGTGTGACTTAGCGGTGAGAGCATTGGATTGGGACTCGGGAGACCATGGTTCTGCCACTGGTCAGCTGGGTGACCGGGGGCAAATCTCTTCACCTTTCTGTCCCTCAGTTTCCCCATAGGGATAATGCTACTGACCTCCTTTATAAAGTGTGTTGAGGTCTGCTGATAAAAAGTGCGATATAAGAGTCAGGTTTTGTGATTGAAAGAGGGGCTTATTGGTAAATCACTTTATTAGAACTCAGAAGATCTGCTTTCAGTTTCAAGTTCAGCTATAGACTTCTTGGGTTAATTTAGGCAAATCATTTAATCTCTCTGTGTTTCAGTTCCCAATCTGTAAAGGGGGATACTAGTTCCTTTCTCTTACCCTTTTGTGTGTAAGGTCTTTGGGGAAGGGGCCGTCTCTCACTACTTGTTTGTATGGTGCCTAGCCGACTGGGTCTAATCTTGGCTGGGACTTCTCCAGTACAAATACCATAATATGAATAATAAGGAACAAAGATCTCATGCAATTGCTGACAAATAATAAACCAGCATGAGAAGTGATTGCAGCATTTAGTTGCAGTAAAATAACAATAGTTATTGAAATGTCGGGAAGGTTTTTCTTTGTGCTACAGTGATTAAAGCAGATAAATAAGTAGGAAGTGTGAGGTTTTTTCCCTCTTCCCCCCCCCCCCCACCCTCCCCGCCTCCCAGTTAACATGTCTTAGGGCTGCCTGTAATGGACAGAGTGATCTTTCTGCAGTTGATAATGGATATTTAATTGGGATTTATTTCCATGGAATTTTTGTACCTTCAGATCATTACAGCACCAAGGGACACTCATAGCCATGGGGATCAACATGGTCTCTCCAGAGGTTCTGTTTGATGAATGAGATTGGAAGGAGTTGACATATAGTTAGAGACCGTTACCATTTAGAAACACCTATAGGAGTGATAAGACTTCTTTTCAGCCAGATCCTCTTTGTCCTTTGGCTGCTGTCTGTGCCAGAGCTTCAAAAATGTAGCAAAATGACTGTCTAATTTTTTTTTTAAGTTTTAAAATTCTTCAGCTTTCCTCAAAATTGTAAACATTTTTTCTAGAGCATAAAACCACCAGCCCGTGGAGTTTTTAAATATTGCATTTTTTTCTAGTTTTGGCATATTATAAAAAGCCCACTTGGAAACAATCTGCTAGCTAATGAAAGGGGAAAATGTGCTCTGTACAAGAGTGAGAAAGCTAGTCCGGAAATTACATCATTGGCATGTAACTCAGGAGAACTGGGTATGTTTCCCATCTCCGCCCCAGGTTTCCCGCCTCACCTTGGGCAAGTCACCTACTTCTCAGTGCCTCAGTTTCCTCTTCTGAATGGTGGAGACAGTAATACTTCCCTATTTCATAGGGCAGGACAAATGAGTTAATGTTTGGGTGGTGCTCAGATACAATGGTGAGGTGTGCCAGAGAAAAGCACATAGATAAATAGAGTTTGGCCAGTCCCTTTGGGCTCTGTGATATCATGGCCTGAAATACACACTGTACCTCATCCAAACAGATCTGCAGCGAAGGACAATTGCTGGCTAAACGCAAGCTTCATTAACAATGCCGCTTCAGTAACTGTTCCACAGCATAACAACGCCGTGTTCTTCCCATCATGCAGACTTCAGCCATTCCTTGTTGTCAGATTGCTGGGTCAAGGTCTTTCCTACTGACCCCTCACACCATTAGTTTGCCCTCTGTCACATGACTCCCTCATGGTTCCTGTCTTGTGTCATTGTGTGTAATGGTGTTGCACACACACAGTGACATGTGGAATAAGGAATAAGGATCTCCTCCAACAGTGTGAGCACTTTAAAGAAGCCTCTGGCTCCCCAGTACAGTTTGTTTGGCCTATGTTAAATATCAACCTGAACTAGGCAACTGGTATTTGCTCATCCCTTGGGTGGTCACGTAAGACAGATTTCACTCTGTATAATTGTTCTCAACCTTCACCCCTCCCTTTAATCAGTTCCCCAGGAAATGCATCCCAGCCAGCAATCTTGGGGCCCTTTAAAAATACAGATTCATGGAAGTGTTTACATGTTAACCCTTGGGTTGTCCACACCTCAGGTTGTTGCAATTGAAAATGTAACCCCTGTCCTGAATTGATGAGCGAGTCTGTGGTAACAGGATGGTGTCCAAATTTGTCATCTGCCTTTAAGTTTTAACCCTTTGAATCCTAAGGATGTGTAACTCCTTAGTGCTGTACTGAGGGACTGGAGGTGAAAGGGACTCGGTCCCTTTCCTTCCCTCAGACATCTCCTGCATTTCACTCCTTGTGCACACACTCACACTCTCTCTCTCTTCCAGCCCTCTGCCTCCTCCAGCACTGGAAGTTCCTCTCCATCCAGGAGACTGGCAGCCTCTCTCCCTCTTCCTACCTCATCAGCCAACTCCCTCTCTCCTTCTGATAGCACCATATCGATTCTCAACCCATCCTGATTTGACTCCCTTCCCCCAGGCACGAGGAAGGAGTCCAGAACTGGCAGAGGGTTTGCTTCAGGAACCCAGGCCTGATAAGAAGTGAGAACCCTGTAGCAGGTAGCACGATGGGTTGGGACCAGATCCATTGAAAACTCTTTCTCCAACCCGCCCCACAAGAGCCTCCATTCTCCCAAGCATAGTGTTCCACCCCAGTGTCTGGGCTGAATCCAAGGAATCTGGTCAGTGATGTAAATCCAGGAACTATCTTTTATCTGTGATCTAGATCTAGGGCCGACGAGACGGGGGGGAAGCCGATACAAATTACTGGGCCCGGCGGTCCGGAAGGGGGCTTGGCTTCCCCCCCTCCTTGTTGGCCCCGTTTAGCCGGTCCACCCTTGCTGGGGGGCCCGAAAAAATTCCGGGCCTGGCTTCCCCGGCTCCCCCCCTCGTTAGCCCTGTTTAGCTGGTCTGCCCTTGCTGGGGGGCCCGAAAAATTTTTTTCACCGGGGCCCAAACCCGCTTTCGCCGGCCCTGTGAAAGGTGCTAGGTGTTGTCCAAACACATAGGGCTGATTGTAACTCTGTGATCTGCTGGAAGCAAGGGGCCATGCATAGCTGTACTGCTCAGGAGCAGATCAAAGAACAAATTGTGACTTTGAGACTCACGGAGACCTCCCTGGTTCCCCTCTGCTCCGGAAGAGAGCAATTTACTTCACCCCTTTGCATGAAGGAGCTTACCTCCCATCACCCCATCCCCGCACTGCCCCACAGACAGGAGTATCAGGTGAATAGCTCCCCCTCTGAGCCCAGAATCACAATCTGAACAGAACCAAACAGGAGAGTAAGAGGCGGGACTACTCTGTGCAGCTGAGTAAGGGCTGTAATGTTCTAGCCTACAGATAGACAGTCCCTGCCCTGAAGAGCTGATGAGATAGACAAAGGGCGTATTATTATCCCCATTTTACAGATGGATGAACTAAGATACCGAGAGACCAAGTGACTCACCCAAGGTCACACAGGAGGGTGGTGGATGAAAGAAAGACTGAACCAGATTGCCTGAGTTCCAGTTTGGTGCCTTTACCACAAGATCATCCTTCCCTTCTAGTCAGTTCCTAAGGTTTAATGCTGTATGTGTCTCTAAAGGGAAGTCACGTTGCATCCCTTGTTCTGGGGGGATTTTTATTTTAATTATTGAGGAATTTTGATTTATGGTTTTCTTCATCTTTTATGGGGTTGGGCATCAAGTGAGATGGAACATAGGGGGATGGAATTAAGAGCATTGGGAAGGGGAAAAGGTCAGAAAACCATCAAATGTAACACAAAACTGCTTTTCTATCAACTTTCCTTCCCATTTTGAGTGGCAGATTCAAGCTATATCTTCTGTTGAAAAACTGAACCATCCACCATCACAGTTATACATAAAGGCATCTCTGTTTTGGCTACCTCCCCTTCTCTACTGCAGGAGTTTATCATTGAGGCTGGGAGAGACCTGCAGATCTGTGGCTAAATGTCATCCACTACTTCTCCCACAACCCCATCATCTAGGTCTAGATGGGAGGTAGAGCTGGGGAAAATTTTCCAGCACAACATAAAATGCTTGGTCTCATCCTCTTTATGATTAATACAAAATAAAAATCTTGAATAGAGCTGGAGGCACTGTAGCTTCCTGGCATACCGTTCCCCTTCTCTAGATGATGATTTTCAGATGATTTTCTGTTGGTGTTAGACTGTATCTTGCTGTAAGGGACTGATACATTCGGTAACACAAAGACAGGGTAGAGTACTGATCTAATATTTGATATAAAAATCTGATGCTTGGATAGAATTTTTCAGCTCCTCCTTTGAGCTACAGAACATTGCAGCATCAGCTGTTTCTGATTTCCTGGATGGGGCAGACATCTATTTAAAAAGGAAGTTCTGACTCTTTTTAGGGGCATAAGAAGACAATAAAAGGGAGAAGGACTTTTCACAGTCCTCCTCTGTTGGAGATTTGACTGGCTGTTGAAAAATATCCTATTAGGCGAATGAAAAATATAAACTGTACAGGGAGAGATGCAAGTAAGGAGAAGGGTTCAAGTGGTTCCAGGGCTACCTAAAGTTATGCTCTTACTTATGGGATAAAATGGATTTTTAAAGAATCTGTTTACAATTGGATGACTTATGCAACTGACTATTATGTAATTGGATAATGGCATAATCTGCCATAATAATAGACAGAAGCCTTCTAATGTCTGGGAGAGGGCTGCTATTTTCTTCTTACTTGGATATCTTTCAGATCCATTGTTATGCAATTCTTTATATGATGCTTCTTTTCTTTCTTCCTTGAAATTCTTCTGTGCTCACGGCATTTCATCTATTGTTATGCTTGCTTGTAAATGTCTTCCCTTTTTTATTTATGTAAAGATAGACCTGAAGGCAATGTTGGAAATCTCTCTTCCCTTGCTACAGCAAGTTAAAGTCAATGAGTCCAGACCTGTATAGTCCTATCTATTGATATGAATACTTCTTACTCACATGGGATAAAGCTCATCTCCATGCAGAGGACCAGCACAAGCTCTATGAAGGCTGAAGAGGGACTTAAGTGGGGCATAGGAATAGGATGGAAATCTGCACAAGGATGAATTTCACCCTAGAATAGTCCAACAGGCTTCAATGGGACTATTCACCCAGTTGATGACTCACGTGACTAAGGATTTACAGGATCAAGTGCTGTATCAAATACGCCACTGTTTACCTTGTATAATATACTGCAAACCTGCTTATGTTTTTGCTGAGAAAATGTTATATGTCAATTTGGGGTTTTTTTTTTGTTCCATGAAATTCTGGAAGGACGTCCCAAAAATCTACACAAAGAATGAATGATAGCTTAGAGGCTGAAGGAATTTGTCCTTCCACATTCAATCAGTGGTATGTGGAGTTAGTCAGTGGAAGGGTTGTCTCAAACATTTTCAACAAAATGAGAAAAAATCAAGTTTGGGGATGAGATTTTTTTTTCTATTTCTTTTTGAATTTGCGAAAAGCAATCCATTTAGCCAAATCTTATGAACCATTGAGGTTTCCATCCAAGAAGAGCATTGTTTCTGGCCTATTTTCCAGCAAAATCCTTAAGGATTGTCCAGATTCTGAACTTTGGCACTTGAAATCTCATGCAGAAGGAGATCAATTTATTTACATTGAAACTTACACGTATTTGAATTTGCATGTTTCATACAATCATAGAAGATTAGGGTTGGAAGAGACCTCGGGAGGTCATCTAGTCCAACCCCCTGCTCAAAGCAGGACCAACCCCAACTAAATCATCCCAGCCAGGGCTTTGTCAAGCCGGGCCTTGAAAACTTGTAAGGATGGAGATTCCACCACCTCCCTAGGTAACCCATTCCAGTGCTTCACCACCCTCCTAGTGAAATAGTGTCCTAATATCCAACCTAGACCTCCCGCACTGCAACTTGAGACCATTGCTCCTTATTCTGTCATCTGCCACCACTGAGAACAGCCGAGCTCCATCCATGCAAAACTGGCCAACATTTTTAATAACATAAACAGGTTTATTTCGTGATCAGGGATTAGTTTAGCCATAGGCTAAACTAGATTGGTCACATGTGGTGTTACGACTGACACAGTGCCATCAATGGACCACCCCCTACAAGTAGCGCTGTGCTGTTTAAAAAAAAAAGGATAGGAGAAGCAGAAAGAAAAAGCACTTGATAATTTTGCAGTTTAACTGGGCTGCTGTTGATGTTTTGAATAATGCTCACTGCTTTTGAAGAGAAAGCTAGAACCGGTTAGAGCCTTAATAAGAAATAAAAAAATAGGAGGTGAAAGGGCTCAGTGATAAAAGAGCTGCTTTCATTTAGAGCTCTAGGCATCTGCTGTAAAGCAGCCAAAGTGAATGTGCGAGCATCTGAGACAGTCGCAGGAGGGAGGAGGCACCAGTCAGAGCTGTACATAAACATAATTTAAATCAAAACAGCTGAATAACAATTTAGGACCTAAAAGAAAAGAGAAAAGGTGAAATGACGTAAAGAAAAACAAACCCTCCCAAGCGACCGCAGTCAAACGAGAGAGGGTCCCTCTAGAACTGCAAATGGAAGAGGGAGAATCTAGCAAAGCCACAAGGGTCCAGTGGGTCACTCCTGTGGTGCTTTGTGGTTCCAAGCTCAAATACTCAGTCAATCTCAGGCTTTCCAGGCCAGTAGGAGCTCAGAAGTATCAAATTTTTTCCTTCAGGCCTCTCGTTCTCCAGTCCAAGGCACTTTACAATTCTGCCCCTCCTTACTTCTCTGCTCGTGCCTTTCTGTGTTATTCCCCTGCTCTGCTCTGCCCATGACCATGCCTTCTCCCACTACCGCCTTTGTGTCTTCTTTCATCCCTCACGCATGGAACACCCTGAACTAGTCCTTTTCTCCTTCAGCTCTCTTCCTCAGGACCCACTTCTCCTGTATCACTGCTTCTAGAAATCGGCCAGGAAATGATCACCAGGTTGAGGGGCAGTCAGTCATAGCTGGCGTCAGTATATTTATTTGTATATTTTAAATAAACCACCATGATCTGGGAATAGTTATGCATCTAGCTGGCCTGGTTAACCACATTAATTTATTGTTATTAGCCTCATATTCCCTCCCCTTTCCCTCCAATGTATGTGTCACATGCTACTATCTTTTTGTTCTGTGTTTGTACTGCACCTAGCACAATGGGGTCCTGGTCCATGACTAGCGCTCCTAGTCACGACAATAAAACAAATAATAACTGTCATCGTTTTTCATACATATCAAGTCCATTTGAGGAAGGTGTGAGAAACTGCATAATGGAATAAGTCACTCATTGGGGAATTACCTACCTAGTCTCCATCAGTTATTGGTTAGTTCATGCTCTGGAACCATGGAAATCAGTATATTTTAGATTTTTTTTAATCCGACCTAATGTAATTGGATGGTCTCATTATAAATACATAAAGGTGTCTACATATTTTTATTCCTACTAAGTACTTGGCCTCAATTTTACCTTATGGCAATGAGTGTCACAGGTGAATCCATTTTAAATGTGTTTTCCTTTCAGTTTTGTTGGATGGTGAGGCTAAGGAGAAAATTTCAGGGTTAATATGGCTATTCAGGAATGTTATTGATGGGCTCCACAGAGAGCGATAGCTCTCTGATTCATATCCAGAGGATGTTGCTGCAGTGTTAGTCTCCAAGTGGCACAGAAGCAGACATTTCAGATGGGGCGAATGCAGTGATGTATGGAGCATTTCATGAAGAGGAGGGAAAATAGGTGAAGAAAAGGGAAGACGGGTTAGTTCAGTATCATGTCTCAAACAGAAGCCAGTACCAGATTCTTCAGAGGAAGATGCAAGAGACTGCAGTAGGCAGTTATGGAATAATCTGCTTCCCTGGAAAGTTCCTTCCTGACCCCACTATTGCAGCTTTTTTTGCTCTGAAGCATGAGAGTTTAAATTCCATCCCAAACTCTTGATGTTTTGTTTGTTTGTTGTAATCTTTTCCAATGCCACGTTAGCATTGCATTCATATAGAATCTGCACTTAATTTCCTAGATTTTGTTACATGGGGAAAAATGAATAATAAAAAAGCTCATTAGCAGGACTCAAACTCTGTTATTGTATTTCAAATTAGTCCATGGATGTTCCTTTCAAGGAGTATTATTTATACACAAGCTTCCAAGTTTATTTGTGCTTGAGATATCAGGGGAGCAAGGAGGGGTGGGGAAATGCGTGGCAATAATTTTTCACATCACAGTTGTGTATGGGTTTTTTTGGTGGTGGTTTTATTTTATAAGGCATGTCTAATTTAAAAATGGCTTTAGTCAAGCTTTCTCCAATTTTTTTTTTTCTAAATCGTATTTCGGGCGAGATCAAGCAAAAGCACTTTCAGCCCAAAAGGAAAATGTTTGGGAAAAGTTACTGTATCAAAGAAAGAAAACACTGTGTTATAATTGAAACCATTTTGCAATCTTTACTCTCGCCTTTTCTAACAAGTGACTGCTATCATGCAGTTACAAAGATAAATTATATATAATAGCAAGGGTAGAGAGAAATGAAGAGATATAGGCAAGGGAGGGAAAGAGAGCTTTTCATCTTAGATTTGAAATGAAACAGAGACCAGAATCAGCAGGGTAGGAAGTCTGTTCCAGATGGCAGGAGCTGCAGAAGCTTTTGCACCAACCATAGACAGATTGTCAGAAGGAACAGAGAGGAATATTATGGGCTCATCCAACAAGCGCTCAGGTCATGTAAATGGGTGACTAACAGAGCATTGATTGATAGAGCATTGATACAGGGTTAATTCCTGGAGGGGCTAGTCCTGCAATAATTAGGGGAAACAATTACTGTAAGAGCAGCAGAGGAGGTTGGGGGGGTTAACACTTTCTTCCTAGATACAGCTCTGAGTCATAAATACTATTTTTTTCTCTTGTTAAATGGACATGATTCGGCACACATTTTCCATAAGGGTTTGAAGAGCACATTCTCGAGAGGCAGCTCACAGAGTACAGCAAACCTTCCGTTGTCAGTTCGGTCCTACTGCACCAGATAGTCTTCCTTCCTCAGAACAGCTGATTTTATCATTTGCCTTGCAATAGCCAACCGAAATGGAGTCTCCAATATGCCACGTGCCCCACAGTCCCCGTAACAAAGAGCTTATAAGCTAAATAGACAAGACAGAGGGGAAAAGATATATTATTACCCCCATTTTACAGAATCCAGGCGCGCAGAGATTAAGTAACTTGCTCTGTCCCACAGGAATGCTGTGGCAGAGCCAGGAACTGAAACCCAATCTCTTGTGTCCCAGGCAAGTGTCTGAACCATAAGATCATCTCCTATCTTAGATAGCTGGTTTGGTATGACCCAGTTTCAGGGCCCATTAATAAAGGGTTAAAGTCTATTAATGAAATCAGAAATCTCTTTTTAAAATGTCTTTTTAGGCAACTGCAACAACAAATAAAATGCCTGATTAGTACATTTCTCTCCATTATACCTTCTATTCTTGCCTAAAAGGTACCATTAACAACAGCAAAAATACTCAGGTTTTTGGAAGTCCCCTCAAGGTAATAGAATCCACAGCAAATTGATCTTTCAGGGCTTCCATGGCCTAAGACTAGTTTCCAGTGCATTGAACCCTGACATATTTTGTTGTTGAAATGTGCCCAAAAAAAAACCAGTTTCAGTGTGTGTTTCTTTTTATGTTGCCTAAGATTCTGATAAGAAGCACAGCAAACTTACAGCTTTTTGGGGCTCAAAACTCAAAAGCGGGAGGCTGAAGTTATCACTTTGATCTTGGAACCCACACTGATGTTTTGGAAGGATGGATATTATGGAGCAGTTTAGTCACCTTTGAGTACTGTATAAACAGACAGGGTCTGATAAGCTGGTACCTAGATCCAGATTTGAGTTAGATTTAGGATGCAGTCAGTCACAAGGTTCAAATCCCAGGCATGCTCCAGGGTGAAGGCTTGGGTTTGATAACTCCAAAATTCAGTGAGTTGTTCTTCCATCATTTTAGCTCCTAGATGGCAGAAATCTCATGAGAGCAGGTGATTTGACAAGATTTCCTCCATTCTGAAATCTTGCAAGATCAGAAAGTTCCTTGCTAGAACTTCACTGTACTGGGTTAAAACAGAAAATGTAGACCCCTTGGGTCGATGAAACCGAAACAGTGAAGTCATTTGGATTCAGGGATTGGAATCTGGAACCCTTTAAGTTAAAGGAATTTGAGTCAAAGTTATAGTTTTTTAAAGGAGTCAAACCTTATATTTAGTTTAAAACAAAAAGGCCTTAGTTATTTAAGAACTATGCTTGCTTGGTCATCACATATGCTACACATCTTAAATTTGAGAAGGTCGAGGGGGTATAGTAATCATACCACCTTTGAGACCATGCACACAATATAGTGTGGGACACTATATAGTTTAAAATGTCAGCTGATCACACTGAGAGTGACACATTCTCAGTTTTTAAATTGCTCCATGAGTCTCGATGCAAGTCCATTATGCTGCTGGCCCTTTAAAAAGCATCACTTTGTTGACGGGAAGGCCCTGCCTTGAAAAGGGTCACATGCTATTTAGCGGACTGGAGGACTATGCTTTTAAAGGGCCATCAGCTTTCCAAACAGATATTCCAATCACACTGGAAGCCAAGCAAACTCCACAGCTGATGTGAATTCTTGATCTACATGGGTTGCAAAGGAAAACAGTGGAGAGCTAACTGCTGTAAACCAGACATGTTTTCAAGGCCACAGCAGTCTTTTCAATAGCTGCACTGGGTTTAGTGCTGCCAGCTCTGGGAAATCTGAGAAGAACAAGATTACTTAGAAAAAACATTGAAATTGCAACCAGTATTATTTTGTAAAATCTGATGATGAACAGAAAAGGTTGAAAGAGAAATCACAGTTGCTGAAGGAACCTCCGAGGCTCCATAAGCACCTACCCCATCCCCTCAGCTCTGTTTTCTTTTGCCAAAAATACTTTGCTGCTTTTTATGTATTGTTTTGTACTGTTGTGGGCAGGAGGTCTATACATTGACTTTTATAAATCCTGGTAACATTTCTATAATATATTCCATGGAAATACATATCTATGAGCGCAGCCTATGTTGGTAAACAGACCTCAAATTATGGGCACTCCACTGCTAATCTTCCAATGAGCAGTTTAGCAAAGCCACGTGACAATCTCAAGGGACTCCAAGGTGCCTGAGACTGAGGGAGCTGCTAAAATATAAGTTTGAGCTCAGTGTGTTGGCACTGGGTCACATAGGCGCTGACTCCGTGGGTGCTTCGGGGCTGGAACACGAACGGAAAAAAAAATGGTGCGAGCCCCCATTGGCAGCACCGCGTATCAGCTCCTCCCCCAGTCCCAGCGCCTCCTGCCCGCTGGCGGCCCGGCCGAACAGCTCCTCCCCCTTCCTCCCAGTGCCTCCTGCCTGCCATGATCAGCTGTTCAGCGGCGTGCAGGAGGTGCTGGGGGGCGGGGGAGCAGAGGCAGGAAAAGGTGGGGGAGGGGGCAGAATGGGGTGAGAAGGAGCAGGGTTGGGGGAGGGAAGAGACGGGGCAGGGGGGAATTGGGGGGAAGGGGTGGAGTGGGGGCAGGACCTGAGGCGCAGGGTGGGTCGAGCATTCCCCAGGAACTCGGGAAATCGGCACCTCTTGCTGTGATCTGGGATTTTATTAACTATACGTGTGAGGGGAGCTCTCAACCAGACACTGTGAGAGATTGGGGAGTAGAAGAAAATTCCTGTGTGACTTTTTGGTGACCATGGAATAGACAGTTAATCGATCAGACTTCTGTGAACCAGGCTGCTATCCAAACCCACATCTCCAATGCTCCTGAGTCCTCAGCAGCCGTTCCAGTCCTCGGCTCCCACCTCTCTACCAATAAATATGGCTGCAGGTTTGTCATGACAGGAAAAGAGCCACAGATGGCATTGATTTTCCTGTTGGTCCATGACTTTGTGTCCATGATTCTGCCACAGCGGCAGCTCCTGCAGGGTTGGGTCTGGCTCCCCGCTCCAGGCCTTGTGACCAGGCCTGTGGGGGTCACAGCACCAATTGAGTTAGGCCCAATCGCTCCTCCATTGTGGCAAACCCAAGTGGTGCTGCCCCCTAGCATGCTAGGTCACAATGCCTGGGTGGGGAGCTGGGCCCAGCCCCACCGGAGCTGCTGTTGCCCAGGCCCGGGACAGGCTCGCTCACCAGACCCTTCCCCAGCCGGGCCGGATTAGGTTTGAAGTGCCAGGGCTGAGGCTGTTGCAGCGGGTGATGCCCCCCTCATTTCTCAGGGCATTTTTTATTAAAAATCTCAGCGTGGTCACTAAACCCATCACTTTTACTAAATTGACTATAACTGCGCCATCATTTTTATTTAAAAAAAATGCCATGGCAACTCTGCAGCCCTACCAATGGACCTCAGTCTGGACCCACAGGACCCTGGCTATTTAAGGTATGGCATGGGTAGGATTAAGGCAATATTCTTCTACACTGCTCAGCCCCTAATTCTGAGGGACAGCCAGTGAGGGGCAGAGAATAATTCAGTTTCTTCTCCTTGCCCATTCAGCAGTTTCGCTCTCTTAAATGCCCAATAAGAGGTGCCAGTACTGATGGATTTGTGGACAGTTATTTTATACAGAACACTGAATAACCATCTGATGGGGACATCTTTTGCTTGACCAGCTCTTCTGGGATTTAACCACATGAGTGACGGGTGTCTCTATTTAGAAACCCCCAAAGCCATTCAGTCTCCATCCCTTCACCCCACCTTATTGTTGACACTCCTAGATTTTATTTCAGCAGCACTTGAGCTTTCTGTTGTCTGAGACAAGATGAAAGATTTTTAACAGCGATGACACATGCCTCTCGTGCAGCAGTTTGAGCAGACAAAGGAGCCTATTTTCCTATCACCTTGTGTATGCTAAGAACTCTCTGCCTTCATCCAACAAAGTTCAAAAGACAGAAAATCAGAAACGAAGTGAATAATTTTCTAAGCCGGTTAACAAAACAACCCCCAAATGGTATAAAACAGCCTTCCTTTGCCGACCCTGGTTTCCCATGACAAATGATGCTCCCATGATCTCTGCCACCTCTTACGAAGACAGAAAACCTTTAGAACTTGTGCAGGACTCTCAAACTTTCGGTGTGGCTTGTATGGCCTCAGGCATTTGAGATCTATTTTGTGTGTTTTGGCAGTGACAGGAGAATGCAGAGAGCACTGTACATCCTGCAGTTGTGCATTGGACCAGGAGATCTGAGAGGCCTGTCTGTAATAGTGGAATCATCTTTTCTTCAATGAAGTGCTACTATTGCTGTGATCTTCAGTACAGGATATAATGGACGCATTCGTGCGGAGGCTGTTGTTCGTGTGTAATTCTCTTGGCGTACTGCTAAACGCACAAGTCTTTTAAACCCTCCTCTACTCAGATCCAGAAATTTAACATTTTATGCCAGACAGGGTTGGCTTTTCCCCTGTAAGCTTCTTTTCCTATTATTTTTGGATAAAGTCAATTGACCATGAAATACCTCTTTATTGCAAAATGATATTTCTAAATCTTCACCAAGGGATTGTGGGTCAAAACCATGGGTTAAGGCACATTTGCACTGAGGTGCTATTGAATTAATAAGAGAGAGAGAAAATGTTACGTTGAGCTTGCTCTAAAGAATATATTTAAATCAATATGCCTACATTCAAATAAGTTTAGATTTAATTATCCATTACAAATCCATTTTTCTGCCTTATTAGCTGGAGAGCCTAGGCACTTTTATTTAAAATTTGTACCTATCTCAACTTCATTTAATAATACATTGTGAACAGTTTAGGGAGAGAAAAAAAAATCGTCCAACATCTTTTCTTTTCAGGTGAGTTGAAAAGGATGAGCACCTAGCAAGGTTTTTTCTAAAGTCACTTTTTAAAGATTGTTATCTTTTCATATTAAAGTTAACATTACCATATGCTGTTGAGCTTTTGTTGATGGCGATGCTTAAACTGGGATGTTGTTTCCTTTGGAGATTCTTACTGCCAGTCATTAATTTACATTTTTTTGAAATCTTACAGAGAGTGCTTTGTTGATGCCTGTTTTCATTTTGCTTCTCTCTCTTTTCAGGTCACACATGAGGAGTTTTTTCAAACAGCAAGTTAAGGCCATGGAATGAAATCAGTGACATCTGCCACTCACTCTCACTCTCTCCATCCTGTTCACCCGTAACCCTTTTTTTTTGTGGTAACGCTTGTCATTTTCTTCCACTCCAAGGGCCAAATTCAGCCCGCAGCGTAACTCTGCTGAAGCCAGTAGTTGCTCCAGGGAATGCTTTTGGAGCAGAATCTTCTTTTTTGTTGTGGTTGTCATTTTTGGGTTGCCTCAGTGTTTCCACTTGAACTGTGACGCCGCCCTTCATACGCTTTTGCTTCTCGCACAGAGTCATGTCCATTTCTGCATTTCCTCCAATGTAATTAAAGATCGTGCAGTGAAAATGAAGTGTCACTTATTGTCATTATCCTGTGCTGACTGCAACAGCCTCCTATGAATTGGCCTGTACTGTGCTTTTCAGTTCTTTATTGTGGCTGACCATCTCCATAACCATCTACGTACATGAAGTCTCACTTTAAAAAAAATGCACAATCCCACTGCTTCAAAAGCTGATAGAATAACATGTTTTGTTGAATCATGTCCACTAGGCAAATGTACCAGGCTGACAGTTAAGAACCTGATCCTGCAATCATACAAGTAATCCTTGCTCACATGACCTATCTCATTGGCTTCCACGCACATGAATAAGGGATGTAGGGATGAGCCCTAACATTTCAGAAATTTGCAGTGAAACAATTTTTCTTACAGTTTTGAATTTACGTTTTGTGAACATTAACCACTGAATATGCAGACAGACATAGTGAGTTAAATTCTGAGGTTCATTACTCAATCTTTACTCAGGCAATCAAAGCTAATGGTAGTTTCCCTGAAAAGGCTGAGGATTTGATCCAATTGGAATACCACTAAAATTTCTCCAGTAATGTGCTCTAAGTTTCTATATCATGTTTTGTTTAGAAGCAGGGCCCAACCAATCCCCCATTGCCTTACACGGGGTACCTGTTGAGATGCTCTTAATGTTTAGAATAGGTTGCTTTAAGAAATGAAAAAAATTGGATGCTTGTGTTGCAAACAGCATTTGTGATAAAGCTCATCAGTAAACAGGAATCAAAGGAAATTCTAGATTCTAGTATAGTATGCGTGCTTAAAACTTAACGTGCACAGTGAAGATCCAGTTAAGTGAAATTGTCTGTCGCTGAAACTTGGATTCCACAAGTCCTTCTGTAAAGTTCCTTTCCTGATGTCATTGCAAAGCGAGAGAAGGAGAAGCAAATTGACACGTACTGTGATACATTCCTGTAATGGATTAGGAACAGTGCATGGCTGACACTGAAGACAGAAGAACAGAACAGTTTGGGAGATTGTTCAGAGATGCTGGCTCTGGTTATTTCTTTCAACAGAGTAATAAGAATGCTGGAAACTTGCCGTGTGTGTGTGTGAGAGAGAGAGAGAGAGAGAATCTAGACTCCAGTCCCTATGGAAATGTATTAAACAGAGAGAGAGAGAGAGGGTAAAGGGTTTGGAAAATTACAGAAAACAATAAGAGGCAACTTTAGAAGATGGGTTATACTAGGGTTGCATAATGTTATTCAGATCAGGCCAAATCGTTCGTGACTGAGTAAAAACTGGAGGCAGCTCAGGATTTGGCTTGTAACTACTTCCCAAACAAATCAGGTCAGAGGAATCGATTTTGTCTTCACAAAGGTCTCTGGTATTGGCTTTTTAAGGAGCGGGATTCTGTGCTTATGTAGAGTGTGTTGTCGGGTTAGGTATAAAATTACTCTTTTTCTTTCTGTTTGATATGTGTAGAGACACATGCACATACACACCTCGGATGTTACCCTCCAGCATCTGGGAATAATTTTTCTCACCAAATGATGGACAGGCAATCCCCAGTTATACCCCTTAACCCACTGAGAACAGCATGTCTGCATGTGCTCTCCCCACTTACTTCCAGGTCCAGAACAAATCTGTAGTGTTAGTGATCTGGGCAGAATGTTCTGACTGCAGGGGGAGCCCCCTTCCTGTGATTGCAGGGGGAGCCCATGGGAGCATTGGGCTTTGACATGACCCAGTCAGCTTGGGTCATTCTAGCCTGGTCCCAAATCCTGCACTCCCTCCTCAGGGTTTAATCAGTGTTGGCCTGGCACGGGCAAAGCTCCCATCTGCATTCTGTGCTGTTGCTCAGGATTTTGGCCTTTTAATGTCAGAGGGAATTTTGCCTGAGTAAGGAGTTAACAGCTAATGACTAGATGGGGCTGTTTAGACACAGTTCATAGCAAGGGGTGCACACTGTCCAGGGGGAGAAGGGGCAAGGCATAGTGCAGAGAGTGTGTGGCTTCTATTACACGTCTCTGTAGGATACCGCTTCCTTCAGCCCAGCACAGATGTCTGGCCAGCTCCACTGGCGGGTACATGTCGGGGGAGGTGTGGATGATCACACCCTTCCTTGCCCCTGGGGGGCAATCCCCACACTCCCAGGAGAGAAGGCACCCGTCCTACCCTTATGGAGGAGGGAAGAATAACCATGACAGCCTCTCCCTCCCAAGCCCATGCACCTATCTGTGTAAGGACCAGGCTGAGTCTGGCTCTTAGTAAGGAATTCAGAATTCCCCCCCCCCCACCTCCGAGGTTTTTTCCTCCTATGCACAGCCTTGAGCAGAGAGATTTCAGTTCCATGCAGAATTGGGTCCTGAGTGCTTTCTTTTCCCCAGTGCTGGCCTTGTGGAGGGGCTGCAGGCACTCTATGCAATGGTGCAAGTACGGCAGTCCGGTCCGGAAGGCCGTACCAGTAAGCTATTTATAGCCAGTACTCTGTACTGGAAAGAAACAGGAGGTGCAGAATGTGGGGCCGCTGGGTGGCCCCACGCCGGCAGCTCCTCTGGCGTGGCTGTACCACGCCCAGCCACACCCCCAGCCCGTCCATGTTCTGCTCCTTTTGCCGCTGCAGTTCCGGAGAGCCCTGCAGTTCAGAAGTCTCTGGCACAGAGGGAGGAGGACAGAGCCCCCCTCCCGCCCAGCTAACGTGGGATAGATTATGGGGAGGGGACGGGGAGAGCATGGGGGCCCTGGGTTGGGGGCGAGGTGAGGAGGAGTCATATGAGGGGTCATGGGGAGGTCACATGCCCCCCCTTTAGCTGGTGCCCCCTCTTTGTGTCCCTCCCAGGAGTGCAACATACCGGCGAGAAATGAATTCTACTTGCAC
This sequence comes from Chrysemys picta bellii, assembly GCF_011386835.1. Classification (NCBI taxonomy): domain Eukaryota; kingdom Metazoa; phylum Chordata; order Testudines; family Emydidae; genus Chrysemys; species Chrysemys picta. The sequence goes on along the minus strand of NC_088797.1, from coordinate 117,940,662 downwards.
CATTGACTCTATCACAATTATTATTCCGCTACCCCCTTATATGTGCAAACCACACTCCGGTCTGTGAGAAGATTAATAACATCTGTCTCCTTGGTTAGGTTAAAATATGGACATTTGCCCCTCAACTAACCGTATGAAGCAGGAGGGAGAAAAAGAACGCAGAGCATTCCTGAGGAAGGCTGGCTGTTGGATCTTAATGGAGGATGTAAAGCTATGTAAGTGCTAAGTATTGGTTTTGTTATTTATAAACTACCCTTTCATATAATATCTGACACCCGTGCAGATCCAACTGAGATACTGTTTTACTTGCACATGCAAAACAACGCAGCTATTCAGCATCCTTTCCTTGGCATATGTTTGGCTGTCACAGCCTGAAACGGGGCATTAGTGCCATGATTCCAAAGCTGCAGCTCCCTAGGGTAGGTCTACAGTTCAGTTAAACAACCGCGGCTGACCCGGGTCCTCTGACTTGGGCTCAGGCTATGGGGCTGTTTAATTGCGGAGCAAATGCTCAGGGGGGAGCCAGGCCTCTGAGACCCCAAACGTGAGGAGGGTCCCAGAGCCTGGGCTCCAGCCTAAGCCTGAATGTCTACATCACAGTTAAACGGTCCCATAGCCCAAGCCCCGTGAGCCTGAGTAGCTGACACGGGCCAGTCACTGGTGTATAATTGCAGTGTAGACATATCCTCATTGACCAAAAAACATCATGAAAGACCGGCTACATTTTGTCTCACAGGGAGTAAGTACTCAAGTAGAATTCTTGCATGTGCATCTTCACAGTGATCTGTAACCCAAATAGTTTTGCATGTGTGCTATATAGCTGAGCACACCCAATAAGGAGTGGCACAATTATTTGAAGTTCAACAATCTGAGCAACTAGGAATGACACCATAATGTCATCCGATTAGCATCATTGCCGATTAGTCAGCTAATCAGGGTTGGCATTTCTGAAGTTTAGTGTTTGGATTGTATTGAAAAATATAAAAATTACAAGCTGTCATTTTAAATTTCAGGAGTTTTCCTGATCCTGCTTGCATTGAAGAGCCTCTGTAGTGAAGCTCTGATCCGGGCCTAGCTGCAGTCAGTTTGCAGCCAGCTAACCTAGAGTAAGATGGGGTGAGTTGTCTCTCCCTGTTTTGGTGGTTCTTATGTATTATTCTGAATTTTAAGAAATAAAATAGAGTTATGTTGCAATCTTCCAGCAAGAGTGTTTGTTTTTTAATCTAACTTCTCTGTGTGTATGCTGTGAAACATAACAGTTTATCAACTGATAGCAAATGGCCTGTGGCAGAGAAAACCAATGATCTGAACTTCTGTATCAATAGGTGTGGGTGGATGACATGGTTTGAATCAGTTTTCCCCAACTCCACAACCCAGAAGGGCAGGCTCTCTGTTCCTTTCCTGTGTGCAGGGTTGGTCAGGTTGGAATGGGCATCTCCATCAGAAATGAATGACTTTCAGAGGAGAAGCATTGCCTAGTATCCCTGTTTTGTCCCTCATTTGGCAGTCAGAGTAACGCCATCAAAATATATCTAGTCTATTCTCCCCTTCCCCGCCCCGCCCCCAAAAATATAGTGCTTATCTGTTGTCTTCCTTTGAATTAAGTATCATGGATTTAGCCTGAGCAGAGCAGCAAATCTTCCCTCTGCTTTAGCTTCCTTCCTCTCCTCTATAAACGATATTACCTCCAGCACTGATTTATGTATGGTTCCTCAGGAAAAGGGTCAGCCAGAGAAAGCTTCAGACTTTGACAATACAGTCACCAGAGATATGCAGTAAGCTTGCATACCTTGCCAGACTAGCTGCAGGGGACGCTCAGTCTACCTCTTGACCTTGCTTTCTTCACTGTTCGCCAGATTTCCTGTGTATTCTTAGGTTTGCCAACACATTGCTTTGATTGACACTAAATATGGCAAAAGAGTGGCCCAGAGAACCCAAGAGTATTTTAGTGGAGTCTGGAAATGCAGTCTGCAACCAGCCCTGAGTTTGACCCCAGTATCTTAGGACTTGTCTACACCTGCATCTGCACCACTGTAGTGCTTAGTGAAGATGCTACCTACAGGAGAACTTCTCCTGTTGGCATAGAGGCACTTCATCTCCCTGAGAGGTGGTAGCTATGTAGAAGGGACAAGCCCGCCTGTTGACATAACGCTGTCTACACCGGGTGTGTGTGTTTGTGAAGTCAGGTGGGTATAACCACATTGCTCAGAGGTGTGGACTTCCCACATCCCTGAGCGATGTCGTTCTACCAACATAAGATCCTAGTGTAGCCCAAGCCTGCGGTACAGAAGTTGAGCCTGCAAAGACTTACAATTCTAAAAGGCCAGTGTCCCTTGTCTCAGGTTGTGTTGTGCATAGTGGTTTGTTGTGGAGACCAACAGTCAGGACTCCTGGGTTCTGACCCTGCCACTAGTTCACTCTCTGACATTAGGAAAGTCACGGAATGGGCCAAATTAAGGGAATTTGACCCTGTCTTTTTGTGCCTCAGCTTCTTTATCTGCCAAACAGGGATAATAATGAAATCCTCCTCAGATGGAAGGTGCTGAGAACACCGAGCTAAGCCATTGTTGAACGCCTCCTGGAGTCAGTGAGAACTGAAGTCAGTCTGTGCTTCCCAGGAAGTGTTCTGCACCTTGCAGGGTCTGCCTTATTAAGTGCAATCTATTATTACTTCTTCAGATTATTTATTCTTATTATTGCTCCTCTGCGATGCCTCGGTTTGCTGAGTGAGTGTTGTTTTTTTCATTGGTGGCGATTAAGGAAATGTTTTCAACAGGAACCAATTTTGATTCGTCTATCAAAGGATATATAAGTGCAAGCACATATTTGGTCATGCTCTTTCATTCCTGATAAGAGTATCATCATCATCATCTTCATCCTTCCTGCACCATCAGGTCCAGATGGCAGAAGCCAAACGGCACCAACCATCCCTATCCTGAGCTCATTTTCCCAGATCTTTTATATTCAGATGTAATAACGCTGCTTCAGCCATTATTGTGCGACACAACGTGTCTCTAGGTAAGAGTATGCAAATGTACATGCACACTGGGCTTTTGACAAGTTGCTAATGTATCCCTCGGTGTCTCAAAGTTTGGGCTGTCCAGATGTACAGTATAGTCAGCTAAGAGTTTCATGGATTATTTTCTTATGTAGTTTCTTTGGAATGAAACAACGGAAGTCGGTCAATGGGCACTCTGTATCCTCTATTCCAAGTACAGAATGTGATTGTCATACGGGCAGGATGAACTACTTTGCCACTCTGCATCTTACATTGATGATCCACAATATATAATAATGCAAAGAGTCCCGTTAATTTCAGTGGCCCCTGAATCAGGCTTTAGAACAGTTCTCCCTGTCTTTAATTTCTGACTTGGTGTTTTTCATTTAAGTATTTAACTAAACCCAGTTCTGAACAGGGTAAAAAGATGCCACAGCTCATCTGCTCTAACAGGTGGTCTTGAAAAAAGAGGATTTCCTTGCTGAACTTTTATTCTGACTTAAAAAAAAAAAGTCTTCAGTTGACTTTCCTAGGGTCTGTTTTGTTTCAGTAGGGAAACAACTTACTAATTAGGGCAAGGCTGTTTAAGAAAATATGGTTTCTATTGCACTGATAGTCAGTTACAAGCGATAACATTGTTAAATGTAGTGCCTAATAAATCTAGAAAAAACTACCCAATAAATGTAAGTAATAACAATGATTAACAATAAATTAAATGCAGAGAACTAGGAATGTACCACTTTATTTTTAACTACTCTGGTCCATCAGGTTCTTATTATTCAGTTTGTCCTCCACACCTGGAGTTTATTAGAGTGTAATACAAACTAAACAGTCCCTCAGAGAGGCCATTGAGAGGGCTTAGTATAAAACAATATACAAGTTTAATAGTGGTAACTGACCTTTTTTTTCTTTTGCAGAAATATAGCTTTGTAACTTCAATCCCAAGGAAATGTAAAGCTTTTTACATAATCCTAATTGCTAATTTTTTTGTACTTAATTTGGATGAATTTGTTTAATTTGCAAGATATCAGTTTCGATGGCAAGAATCAAATGATCTCCCATAATACAAAACAGAGAGTAATCATTGTCCATTTTAGAACCCCAAGCAGACAAAAAGGGTTATTCTTGATAACATCCCTTTATAAGTTAGAAATGGTCTAACGCCCCCAACATTTAGAGGTGTCAAATGTCTCAAAGTTTAGGGTTGTTCAGACTGAAGTGGCTACATTGTTTGGCGTAGTGTAGAGAGAGGGTTCATTTGCTAAAATATGGATCCAGGGTCCACTTTTGAACACCTCAGAAATCTTTAGATCTGAGGTTTTGATTGAGTCGATTTTCAGTTAAAACATGCACCTTTTAAAAGAGCCAAATATTCAAAACGATACATGTTGGGTTTGCAGTTGAGATGCATTTGGCTAATTTTCCTTCTGGTTTTAAATTCTTATACCAAGATGTCAGAAAATTTCTCTCTCTCTCACTCAACCAACCGGAAAATTAGGGGCAGGGTAAATCTGCTATATAAAATACTCCTTTCTAATTTAATTTCCTGGATTTCCATTGTTACACTTATGCCATCTAATGGACTGCTGTATTTTCTGATCTGCCCCCATCCTTTTTGAAATAAAATAAAATGTAATGCTGCTTTTTAAAAAAAATAACCCAACCAAACAATGATCCTGTGTTTTAAAAGTTACAAATTCCTTTAGCAATGAGACATCTTTCGTATACCATAATCTGTGATATTCAGCATTCTGTGTATCCCAGAACTATGCTACCATTGCAGGCATTCTAACCACCATACACTGTTTCAGACAAAAACTCTCTTTGCTTAACTGCCTTTACATGTTTTCAACCTGCAATATCTTGCAGGCATCGACACTGGCAAATTAGACCATAAAAATCTAACATGGAGATAATTAAATAAGAATGTTAAATATTGTGCTACTCAAAGGTGCGAATAAGTCAAACAGCAGATGGAATTTGGGGCAGGGACAGGAATAGATCTTTATAGCCTATATTATCTTCAAACCTACTCATCTTGCAGGATTGGTTCCAATTCTTATTCACCCAAATAGCGGTGCCAAAAACCGCATGCAGCTTGCTAACTGCGAGCCTTCATTTTATAATCAAAACCATTTTATTTTGATACACTCCCCCTTCATCTAAGGGTTGAGCAACTATTCCTTGGTTCTGCAAAGATTATCTTTGCTTCGAAAGCTTGTTCAATGCTTGATGAAATGAACAGACCAACATTACAAAAAACAAAGATTCTGAAACAAATAAAGATAAACCAGTGTCCTTTAAAAAAAAAAAGTGACTGGCAGAAAAAAACCAAGAGGGAGTAATATTTATGGATCCTTTTTGTAAATGCAGCCAGAAGAAAATAGAAATTTCTTGTTGCAACAAGAAGGGTTAATTAAAGGGATTATAAAGCCTTTGCCCAGTAAAGCTGAATGTATAGATCAATTTTTTATGCACGTACAGGTCCACACTCCTAAAAACGTATGTCTTGAAAACTTGCAAAACAGCACAGACTCTGATGCTCTATGTTCTAGTTTAAAAAAAAAAAAGTGCTGTTTTTTCCAGTTGGCAATGGATTGTGGGGTTAGAATTTAAATACAGGTTCCACTCTTGGTGCAAGCCAACCAATGGCAGGACTTGCCAGTTAGAAGGCCTGCCATTGGTCAGTTCATTACTTTTCATAAACGGGCAGTCATGAACATATTTTGTTTCCATTAGCAGCAGCACCCAGTTTGTTTAGTTCTCATAGGATATGGTTATTAGTGAGTTTCTGTGTGTTTAAATGGCCATTTCTCACTCTTTGAATTTGGGTGATTTTGTGTTTCCATAGCATTATGCCTTCTCTTCACTTTGCACTGGCTTGGGAGTTTTCCATGCAGTTGCATTGTCACGTTGTGCTGGGCACAGACTCCAAGAATACAGACTTGGGTGTGAATTAAGTTCCATTTTTGTTTTGATTCATGAGATCATCACTTTTGGTGGTGTGTCTTGGCAGTGAGGGTTAGATTAACCCTTAAGAATTGGGTTAAAATAATTGGGAAAGGGATGGCTGGAAGATAGAGGAGGTGCTCTTTGCTGGAGATTAGTCACAGTGGAAGGGTTGTTGGTTTTCCTGGACTGGTAGCTTGTGCAGAATGGTGGGTCTATCTAGACTTGGAATTATACAATTCCATCTGGGCCATGATAGGCTTCTTAAATCTTAGATAAGATACCCATTGTTGGCCTTATCCATAGCCCATTGAAGTCGATGAAAAATTACCAAAAATTGGGGAATCTGGTGATGCCTCCTAACTGCTGTTGCTTCCTACCCTTTCCACTGATGTCAAGATCTTCTGAGCCTGATTCTGATCTTACTTACACTGATGTAACTCTGTTGACTCCAGTGGAGGAAGTCTGGGTTTGGCATCGGAATCTATCTTTAGGTGCTGTCTTACATTATTTGCAGCCTCTTGGCTATAATTTACATAATTGGATGTCTGTCCTTATTGGTCCCTGCTCTCATGAATATGCTTCGTGCAAAGGTTTTGTTTTGTTTTAAATTTTGCTTTGCTGTGGAATCAAGCACATACTGATGTCACATAAAAATTCCTGGGGACATGACACTGTTTCTGCAAAATGTTTTATTTTCATTGCACAGCAACCAAAGAAATTGGAGTCAGAGAGAGAGTATAGAGTTTTAGTATCAAAGTGGAAAGTTCCCAAAATAAGCTGAGATTGAAATAAAAATGCATAGACATAGGTAATCATAGCGTGGTGGGGAACTGTTCTTTTGCAGTTGAATGTATTGAACATATAAACAAACCATAGTTTTTTTAGAACACATTTCTTTTGGGAGTCAAAGCCCTATGCATAATTAAGTAAGTTTCTTTTTTACCCTGATGCATGGTAATGTGATGTGTGCCTGCTAAACAAAATAAATAACTATTACAATGTGTGAACCTCAGAATTATTTCATTTCTTCCCCTTGTTTTTTCTCTGTGGAAAATCATATAGTGGATTCGATGACTCTAAGATCAGTTCAGCTATCTCATAGTCTGCTGCATCACGGGAGTCCAGGGATTTGGCAAATATGAAATATTGGTTGGTATATCCTGCAAGGGGTACGGTTCAAAGGAGGCAGCAGCATCCAGTGGCACTGGAGTGGGAATCAGGGTAGCTGATGCCCTTTCTGAGCTTCATTTTCCCATCTTTAAAATATGGATAACAATAATTGCTCTTTATTAGAACTTGCCGTCATCAATAGATGTAATGTGAAGATTATACCTGCATCTTTCTTTGCAAATATCAGAGGGGTAGCCGTGTTAGTCTGGATCTGTAAAAAGCAACAGAGAGTCCTGTGGCACCTTTAAGACTAACAGATGTATTGGAGCATAAGCTTTCGTGGGTGAATACCCACTTCGTCAAACGCATGTCTGATGAAGTGGTTATTCACCCACGAAAGCTTATGCTCCAATACATCTGTTAGTCTTAAAGGTGCCACAGGACTCTCTGTTGCTTTCTTTGCAAAGTGCTTTGAGACCTACAGGTGAAAAGTGCTCTGTGTCGTCATATCCTGACACTGATCCAGTCTCTCTTTCTAACTGGCATTTGGTTAGAGTCAGGCACCTGGAACTGGAGCTGGGGTCAGAGTCAGGTGCTAACATGAAGGTCAGAGCCAGGGTTCGAAGCTGGAGTCAGTGTCGGGGTAGGGCATATGGACAGCGACCTGGAGCGAGTCAGGAAAGAAATAACTGGCAACGTATAGGGGTCTTAGATAAGGAGAACAGGAACAGATGGAAAGGCAGTTACTCAGACAACTTCCTGTGCCTCTTTCTGATTTAAGTAGATCTTCCCAGCCAATCGGTGGAGCTGGATGTCTCCCCAATCAGGAGCTTCATGGATGGGGACCCTTTGTGAACTAGAGCTTCACTGGCCCACTTCTCGAGTTGTTCAGGTGAGCTGCAGGGTGGCAGCTGTGGTCTGAGCATTGTGTAGGGACCTGTAGGCTTAAGCTTGATGGTCCGTGAGCCCTCGCAGATTTGACCCTGTACAATGCTAAGCACTGTCTGTGAGACTGTGGATGCCCTGGACACCCATTGAAATTACTGAATCACACAAGGAATGCTGAATTGAGCCCTTAATTTGATGCAATGAATGTGCTCTCATCTGAAATGCATAGATGCAGAATAGATGCTGGGATCTCCTGCACAGCCTGGCAGGATACCAATTAATAACACAGCTGATGTTGGCATAGGAACAATTCTCTCCGCTAATCAAGCCACGCCTGTAGCACATGATCTAACTTTGTTTTGGTTTGCCTCTGCATTTGGCCATTGCACTGTGTCTGAATTCACAGAAGAGCAGAATATTCCTTTCAGAAGCTAATTTGTGATTTTAAGGCGAGACTGGAAACACGGGGCCAAATTACTGCTGTTGTAAATGGATGATAGCCCAGGGAGGCAGATGGGAGCTGTTGGGTGCACAGTGCTTTTAAAAACTCAGGTCATTTATTTAGGTGCCTAAATATGGATTTAGGAACCTAGCTTTAAGCACCCACTTTTGAAAGTCTTGGCCTGGGTATCTACATTTAGGTTCCTAATCCAAATGTAGCAAGGCACAGTTTTTCAAGCTCAACTATAGGCACCTGGGTTTGAGTTGGCCATTGGCCTTAGTGGACATAGGCTGAATCCAGCAGTCCTTAAGATATTGAAAACTGGAGGAGATTTAGGTAAAATATCAGGCTTGGAAGGGACCTCAGGAGGTCATCTAGTCCAACCCCCTGCTCAAAACAGGACCAATCCCCAGATAGATTTTTGCCCCAGATCCCTAAATGGCCCCCTTAAGGATTGAACTCATAACCCTAGGTTTAGCAGGCCAATTGCTCAATCCACTGAGCTATCCCTCCCCCCAACTGAGCTAGGAATGGGGATAGGGAATCTCTTCTGTGCCAAGACAATGCTGAACTGCACTATTTGCTATTTGCACTGCCAGTTCCTATCTGTTAGTGCCTTCCATGTAAAATAATTCACAAGGGGTTAAATAGTTCACTCTGGCACAGAGAGCACTTCCAGGACAGCAGCCACACGGGGTGCTCCCACCCCCTTTGTGTCCTGGGGAAGGAGTTTTTGCACTAATCCATCCTTAGAGGTTTTTAAGGCCTGGCTTGACAAAGCCCTGGCTGGGATGATTTAGCTGGGGATTGGTCCTGCTTTGAGGACGGGATTGGACTAGATGACCTCCTGAGGTCCCTTCCAACCCTGATATTCTATGATTCTATGATCCTGAACAGGCTGGCATGGAGGACAGGAGGTAGGGTTGTGCTGCATCCACATTCTTGCCCTTGGTTCACAAGGTGGGTTTTGCATCCTCGCCACTCCTACATCGCCCATATCCAGCCCAATCGCTCAGGCCTGATGCAGCTGGAGTAAATTTCCTCCATGGAGTCACATTCTCTGGCTCGACTGTGCTCGCTCTGTGCTTCTCTTGGGCTGTAAAGGGAGAGGGAAGGCGCTGTTTTTCTCAGTGTAGGGAATAAGGGAGAATCCAGATGGGGTGTAGCTGGAGCATGAAGTGCTTCAACAGTCTGCAGCTGCCGTACGGCCTCTTGGGGATCTTGGCCAGCTAGGGAAAGTTAGAGCAGCCCCTGCACTGCTCTAACTTACACCGGGGCACACGCAGCTCGGCCATAGAAACAGGGAGATGTCACTAGCATCTTAATGGTCCCCCTCTGTACTGAGTGGATCTCGATACACTAGGGAATCTGGGCCGTTGAGTCTGTCTTGATAACGTATCTAGGGCCAATGAAACTGGCATTAACTGATGGGAAATGTTTGGAATCTTGCCTCTTTTGGGGAGAGAGGATGGGCGGGGGGAGTTCTGTGTCTTTTTCCAAATGTTTCCCTCACATTCTAATATAAATGGGTCACAGTGACGTCAGAGACCTTGAGCCAATCTGCTGTTTCGTGCCTCTTCAGGAGATTATGAATTTAGGTACTAACTTTGCCAAATTTGACTCTGTTGGAGGAATGGAGAGCTCCTCTGATGGATGATTGTATTTCAAGCTGATCATTGTTATGTTAAAGGGGAAAACAGTTTATATGAAACACTCTTCTCTCCCTATGTCCCATAGCTCTGTGGGGCCCGCTGGATAAGTGGTATCATAAAAGTGTGCTCTTGGCAGAGTTCAGATAGCAATACAGTTATGTACTTTAGATTATAGCTTTGAGAGAGAAAAAAAGGGAAATTCCTTTGAAAATTGTAATTTCATCATGATAAAGTTGGCTGGAGAAGTGCAGCATCTGATGAAAATCTCTCCCAACAACGGGCTGTGACTATACATTATACAATGAAACGGTGACATGAGCCTGAAGTGTTCCATCATGAATTAAAAGCACAGAGAGTCTATCAATGTGCAGCAGTTAGCTAACGAGAAAAGCAGATGCGTGCATTTAGGAAACGTAAAGCAAACGTAAACCTTGTAAAATTTTATGTATTGCCTCTTGCACCAAAATAGGAAAACCTGTTAAAAGGAAAAGACAAAAAGAATGTCTTGTCCATAAGTAAATTTGGAGACACAGCTGCCCCTCACCCCCCAAAAAAAAGGAAAGAGAGAGAGACAGAGAGAATAGATTTTAAAAGGGCAAACCAAAAGATTAAGAACAAAAATAATAAAACATAAAGAAAAAAAACCATTCATTTTTTGACTTCCCTAAAACCTTTTTTTAAATCACCATGCTATACACCAGAAAAATGTTCTTTCTCCCCTTAGAGACCCCACTCTTGACCTCCTTGGTAAGCCATGTCTGTTGAATATATTTGAAGAATGGCTGTTTTATATAGGTAACATCCTCAGAAGGACATGTAGACATGATGAAGACATTTTTATCAACTGTTTGTTGAAGTCTATAGGTAAATGTTTGCCCAGAGGCACCCAAAAAACCCCCAAGTGACCTTTGGAAGAGTGAAGAGTCTGGAGACGCTGGGTTTTCACTGTTTGCTTATCATTTTTTAAAACAATGCCATTTGCTGACATGTCATTGAAATATGCATCCCACAGCCTTGTCTCCCGGCCAGGTAAGACAGTCTCTTTTCAATCAACAGTTGGCTAGAATGAGTTAGTTGTTGATTTAAATAAAAGAAAAAGAGAGTTGTGAGGAGGTAGTGACAATGCACTTTGTTTTATGAAGGATTTGGTTTGAAAGGAATCTTTCCAGGATATTAAGTTCTTGAAAAAAAAATCTAAGACTTTCTGATCTTTTACACATAATAATAACTTTATTTATAATGGTCCAGATTCTGAAGCTCCTTTGTGGTGACAGGTGGCATAAATGGGAAATTATCTGTGTATGAATGGCCAGTGGCAGAACTTAGATATGTCTGGCAGCAGCTCTAGGTTCTGTCACAGTCCAGTCCTTAGAATATCGGGACGCCAACTCCCGCTCCAGGGGCTCCACCCTCCTCAATGCAGAAGAGAATCTGCACCATAGGTCCTGATTCAGCAAAACACTAAAGCACTTTTCAAGTGTAGACACGTGCTTAAGTCATTGACTTAAAAGTTAAACATGAACTTAAGTGTTTTACTGAGTAGCGATGGATGCAAACATGTGCTTAAAGTTAAGCATGTGCTTTAAATACTCGGCTGAATTAGCACCGAACTACCAAACGATCTCAGGTGCTAAAACAAATACAGATTAAGAGCTATGATTTGCTTGAAGTCAAAGGGAGATTGGCTAGAGAAAGGACATTAGGACTCAAGTATCAGAGGGGTAGCCGTGTTAGTCTGAATCTGTAAAAAGCAACAGAGGGTCCTGTGGCACCTTTGAGACTAACAGAAGTATTGGGAGCATAAGCTTTCGTGGGTAAGAACCTCACTTCTTCAGATGCAAGACTTGCATCTGAAGAAGTGAGGTTCTTACCCACGAAAGCTTATGCTCCCAATACTTCTGTTAGTCTCAAAGGTGCCACAGGACCCTCTGTGACATTAGGACTGGCTCTAGTATGAAGTGATGAATATATACCCATGTCTCCAGGCAGTGCATATAGACCATGGGTAGGCAACCTATGGCATGTGTGCCAAAGGTGGCACGCAAGCGGATTTTCAGTGGCACTCACACTGCCTGGGTCCTGGACACCGGTCCGGGGGGCTCTGCATTTTAATTTAATTTTAAATGAAGATTCTTAAACATTTTAAAAACCTTATTTACTTTACATACAACAATAGTTTGGTTATATATTATAGACTTATAGAAAGAGACCTTCTAAAAACATCAAAATGTATGACTGGCACGTGAAACCTTAAATCAGAATGAATAAATGAAGACTCGGCACACCATTTCTGAAAGGTTGCCGACCCCTGATATAGACCTATGTTTATACCATTGATCCTGCAACTAACTCCACTCAGCTGCAGGGAGACACCTATACAGCGTACCTTGCAGGACTGAAACCTATGTCTATTTACAGCAGGCTAAATCATCAATCACACAGCTCCATCGGCTTCAGGGTCTGGCCCAGCATACCTCTATCTAGCTACTCTAGCTATAATAAACGGTAGCAGTTAACCATTACAAGTGGTCATATAACTCAAGTGCGGAAGGGATTAGACTTTAAAGGTTCAAGAAAACACCTTATACTTTGGGGTTTATTCTTTTTAATTTTAATGCGATGGGCTAACGTGTTTAAAATGAATCCTGTTGTTGTATTGGCATTGTGTTATTTTCAGTCTACACATTTTTTATTTCTCTGCCGTTAGGTTCCAACCGAACCCAAAAAGGAACCTGCTCTGCAACTGCCATTCCTGTTCCTTCACAGCAGAGGCAATTGTCACCTCTGGATTTTTTCTCTCTCTCATTCAGTGGTTGTGCAGCAGTTGATCAATTGCAACAGTACCAACCCCCCCCCCCCCCAAGGTTAGTCATACATGATCAGCAAAATGGCCCAAATGATGTCATCCATCAAGATGGACATCGCAATTTGCCAACTATTTTCTCATAAATCAAATCATGGTCCCACAAGGAAGAAGAGCAACTCATGAAGAGCCAACATGGCAGCAGTTATCGGCAGACGGAGAGAAATGCTCCCTCAAGTATACAGTAATTATTTTACTCGATGGGAAATAAAGAGGGGAGAGATGGGAGTGTAGAACTGGAGAGTGTCTGCCTCACTTCATTACGATTCCCTAGACAAGGGGTGCAGCATATGCTTTTCATTGTGAAGCCAATAATTTTGAATCTTGGGACAGGTGAAAACTTAAATGACATTTGCAAACCTTGATTTATTTCCCTGCTTAACTCTGGAACATGCTTTAGATTTAGCTATATAAGTTTCCATAGATTAGTGGTCAATGTCAGTGTATTTGCAGTGACCTGTACCAGCCCTTTCACTTTCCCTATCAGTTAATTCAATATTTTTGGTACTAATCGTCGCTTATTGAAATTCCCCTTTTCCTTTTGGTGTACATTGTTTAAAAAAGGGTATATACTGTAGTTTTAACTTTCTATTTTTAAACTTAGATTCTCTCTTTCTCTCTCTCTCTCTGGTTTTCCCTCCATGTGCTATTTTAGTTGCTGGAAATCTCATTAAAAGTTATTTATGAGCTGTTAGCGATCCCGTAAGGATTACACCTAATTCAGTCTGTAAAGCTTTTGAGTTACATTGCTTCCCAGGAATAGTCCCTACAGCATAAAAGGACCACCTTTCCCATTGTTTGACTTTCATTATCATTAGAATAAATATTGCATGTGAGCTTTCTAGCAAATGTAAATTTCTTGTATTCTTAACCACATTGCATGACTTAGAGATTATCTGCTACTCATTCGTCAGTTCTTTACATTGACTCTTTGTATTCATCCTATTCTGTAGGTGGAGAAACTGAGGCATACAGATTAAATAGTTTGTCCAGGGCTCTCAGAGGGAGACCGTAAAAGAGCTCATGACTGGCTGAAAACAGCCAGAGGTTAACAAATACTGAGGTCTGGAGTAGTTAACCAATCAAATTGAATATACAAATAATGCCTCATGGTGGTTACATAGTCAGTGAAAGCAATTATTCATCTCTTTAGAAGTAAAGAATATTTTTTTCCTAATTGTTTATGTCATTTCCCATTTACACTGTTAGGTTCCACTTTTGCCTTTAATTCATGGTGATCGTGGATTGATTTTCTCTTATTAAGATGTTCAGACTGTATGTAATAATTCATATATCTCTTTCAATAAAAATGATCGATTATTGCCCCTCAACCTTTGTTTGAGTTAGCTTTGCATCTCCAGTAAACACATCTTTATAACCCCTAAAATAAAATCAATATTTGTTTATTATTTCTATTTTACAGATGAATAAATGAAGTTAGATGATTTGTCCAAAGGCACATGTTAGTAAGTGGCAGAGGCAAGGAAGGAAATAAAAAGTCCTCTGCGCTAACCAGTAGACATCACTGTCTTTTTCTTCCTGGTGCTGCGATTTTGGCAAGATCAAGTTGTTGCACTTAGAGCAGAATACCTAATTTTCCAGTGGCTCGGAGCTGAATACTGACACATCTGAGTCCTCAGTGGTCCAATTAATTTTATTTATTATTATGAAGAAGTATCTGCCTTGAAATAATCTATAGACCACAGCCAAAAGTGGGAAAACATTGTGCGTGGCACAGTACTAACACAAGGGGCACATCTATACTTGGAGCTGGAGGCATAAACTCCTGCTAGCGGAGACTTAACACAGGCTATCTGTCGTTGAGCTAGAGTGCTAAAAGTAGTGTAGCCAAGGCAGTGGGGGGCCCAACTGCACAAATACTTACGTAGCATCTTGGGTGGGATCTTACCTGAGTCAGATTTTAGCATGCTAGCTATTTCTAATCTGCTAGTTCTATCAGAGCTAGCACAGGTATGTCGTCTTGAGCTGGAATTTACATCTCCAGCTCGAAATATAGATGTACCATAGTGAGAAACAGTCCATACCCCAATGAGACTACCTCTAAAGAGTCCAGAGGTTGAAGGGAGAAGGGAAGTTGTTATTTTACAGATAGGAAGCTGAGGCACAAAGCGTTGAAGTGACTTACCCAAGATCACCCAAAAAGTCTGAAAGGAGAGCTGGGAATTCGAACCCAGATCTTCTGAGTCCCAATCTAGGGTTTTACTCATAAACTTGTCTTTCCTTTCTGTTGATGCTTAATTGTTTTACCCAGCCCGCCTGGTAAACATTTAAAATCTTTCAGGCCAGCTGTTTAATAAGGGGAGTAATTTTTGAAGGGGGGGAAAAATAGCTCACTTGGGATGTAACCAGTGTTGTTTCATCAGCTGTCAGGCAGCATCGCAGGTCTGGTATGAAGGAAAGGGGGAAAGAAGGAGGTGAAACAAAATGCATGTTGTTTTTCAACTTGTCTGCGGGGGGTGAGGAGGAGGGAAAAGAACATGCTGACATGGTCTATAGCACCTTGCTTCTGAGAATGTCTTGCCACTTGGTGTCTGTGGAAACATGAAGTCTCTCTAACGTATTTTCCCAGTTCTAGTTATTGTTCAAGAAGAGACTGCTGAGTGCAAAGCATGGTATGTAGCATTGTTTCTTTCCTTTCTAAATACTTGTGTTTCATAAAAGTAATGGGGGAGGAGGGAAGGACAGAAAATATACACTTAGATGAATTGCAACCCAAACTGTAGATATTATTAAGCCAAGTTATATTAAGTAACTCTTGGGAATTACAAATAAAAGAATAAACATTTTTGAAATATGTCTTATGCTTAATTAATCATATAACTCTTAGAACAAAGACCACATTTCTTCAAAGTTCTCAGCTTTCCCTCTCATGCAGTACAAAATCATTTCTAGGATTCCTAGTTCACTCATACCCGAGTACCACTTGGCTCCATTCCACCTGTAATTGGATTTTTCAGTTTTTCAGAATAATCTCTCTTTTGCCATTTTTCCCTATTTTCATCCAGGCTAGCAGGAGCCAATGAGAGAGGATATTCCCCCCCAGATTGCTTCAAAACACTTTATACATATTTCTGTGTGTGTGTGGGTGTGCACGCGTAAACTGGCAAAACAATGTTTAAAATTATCTTTAGAAAGATTTTGAACACTGCCCCTGACTCAGACTTTATGACGTAGGCTAAATATGTTTAAGGGCAGTAAAGTTTACTCATATGTGCTTTTTCTTAAAGGTGTCTGATCTGTCTTCTGTTTCGTTCCTGTGTACCCCTTCTGTCTAATGGTTAGAGCAGGACTCCTGGGTTCTATCCTCAACTTTTGTCATTGATCTGTCTGACTTTGGGCAGGTCATTTAGACTTGATCCTACACTCCTGAGTGTGGGAAGATAGTTGGTCTAGTCAGTGTATAGGCTACTGGACTGGGCCACTGAAAAACTTGTTCCAGTTCCTGGTTCAGCCATAGAGTTCCAGTGTGATCTTGGGTCAGATGCTTAATCTACCCTGCATTTCAATTACTGATCTATAAAATGGGATTGATACCTCCCTACCTCATAGGATAAAATTCATGAAAACAGTGAGGTGCTCAAATGCTGTGGTGATGAGGGCTAGGTAGCTATTGAACTCAATGGGACTAGACACAGACATAGAAGTGTCTACAAGATTACATCTCTCTGTACCTTAACTTATGCATCTCTTAGGTAGGTAATTGTTATACCCATTTATCTCCAACTGTTGTTATTAAGATTTACAAAGTGCTTTGAGATCCTTGGATCAAAGGTACTACAGAAGGACAAGCATTCACTGAGGAGCAATTGACAATTTATTCCCTATCTCACTGTGTATTAAATGAGGAAGTAACTAGAGTTCCGCCACAAATTATTGGGTTCAATTGTTTTCACTTGCATGGTAAAGAAGAATAATTCCCCCCGCTTTCGGAATCCCTGGGAGATCAAACTACATGATCACGGTGGTCCCTTCTCACCATACTCTCTGTGAATCTATGCTCATAGTGTACCATTGATCTTAAGCATGATAGGATCTTTGGGCATCACTTAGCCCGACTAAAAAGGCAAAATTGTAACAGCCTTGGGGCATGACAGATTTTGCTATTGTAACCCACACACTTCCTGGGTGTGGTGTTCTGCCCCATCTAGTGGCACTGAGACTACTTAGCCCTGGTCTACACTGCGGGGGGGGGAGGGGGGGTGTAGGATCGATCTAAGTTACGCAACTTCAGCTATGTGAATAAATATGTGTCTTCACCCGGTGAGTTGACTACTGCCGCTCCCCCGTCGACTCTGCCTGCGCCTCTCGTGGCACTGGAGTACAGGAGTTGATGGGAGAGTGCTCGGGAGTCAATTTATCATGTCTAGACTAGACACGATAAATCGATCCCTGCTGGATCGATCACTGCCCGCCAATCTGGCGGGTAGGGTAGACATACCCTTAGAGAGAGATTAATGAGGCTGCTCTACAGCCTTAACTAAGAGCCATATGGCTTTTAGCTCATGCAATAGAGGCTCATGCACTAAGTTCCCAGGTTCGATCACGCCTGCTGACGACCGGGGTCTGTCAGTGTTATACTATGTCACAGAAAACAATGAAATTTCCCAGGTGTGGAATTCACTCCCTACCTGTGATCAAATTCAGCTGAAAAATAGACATGTTTTATTTAGTACTAGTCCTGTGTAGCCCCACCCCAGTCAGAGCAGGGCTAGCAGTGTGGAGATGGAGAGCAACCGTCCTGGGTTATTTCAAATTGTACAAGAAGACTGGAGTAATATTGTGTGGGGAGGATCCCCAACCCCATTGCTGGTTGCAGATAAATATGGCATGGGAAGGAGCCACAGGAGCTGGCAGCACGATATAGATAATGCACCTGAGTTGGTTCCCCGACCTCCAGCTCTATTCACTGAATACTGTTCTTAATTCAGAAGAGCAACAGATTTGTGTTTCTCCCTGGAATGGTCATTTGAGGCAAGTTTCACGGTAATTGAAATGACACATGTAAAAGTCACCTTGCAACATCTTTCTGAGGGTCGTGTTTCACCTGACACGATAGACAGATAGTGGCCTCACCCATCTCCGAGCCAGCCACAGGCAAATGGACATATCCCGCAGTGGTGCTGAGGTCACCTCAACAAAGGAAGTGGCTGGTAAGGCTAAAGGGAATTTTTTTGCCAGTGCTTACAAGGGTGGTGGGAGTAAAAATTTACCTGCAATGACTTCGGTGCAGTTCAAAAACAGGGAAGATGATATTTTATTTATATTCCCAATGCTCCATAGTCTGAGTAGCCCATTAGTCATTATTGCTCTGAGGGCACATGGGATGATAAAATGTGGCTCTGGGTGAGTTAGCACTGCATGAACGTTTTAGTTCCAAGGGCAAACTGTTATTTATATTGCGGTTGTGCCTAGAAGCCCATTGTGCTAGGCACTGTACGTACACATAATAAGAGACAGTCCCTACCCCAAAGAGCTTGCAAGCTAAATAATAAGATGGATGGGGAAACAGAGGTGAGCAATTTGTCCAAGGTCAGTAGTAGAACCAGGAATAGTACCCAGGTGTCCTGACTCCTAAGACAGGCCACAGGCCACTAGATGACAATACCTCTCAGATGTAGAATCAGACCTGCTTCAACGTCCACCTGTCCCCACAAACCAGCAGATCCCCATGCCTGTGGAGAGCCCCATTCTCTGCAAACTTTTTCAAGGTTGCTGCTCTCTAAGTGTTTCAAATTTGACCCTCGTTTCTGGAGATGGGTCACATAGTGAAAGTCACAGATCATTTCTCTTTTTTCTGTGCTTGGCTGTGCCTGTCTCATGTAGGGTGACCAGATAGCAACTGTGGAAAAACAGGATGTGTGTGTGTGTGTGTGTGGGGGGGTAATAGGCACCTATATAATAGGGTTACCATACGTCCGGATTTTCCCGGACATGTCCGGCTTTTGGGGGCTCAAATCCCCGTCCGGGGGGAAATCCCCAAAAGCCGGGCATGTCCGGGAAAATCGGGAGGGAGGGCTGGGCCGGGGTCGCGGTGCCGGGCGCGCGGTGCCGGGCCGGGGTCCAGGGGCGCAGTGCCGGGCCGGGAGCCGGGCCGGGGCCGCGGGGTCGGGCCGCCGAGGGGGTGCGCTGGGCCGCGGGGCCGGGAGCCGGGGGGTCGGGCCGGGAGCCGGGCCGCCGGGGGGGTGCGCTGGGCCGCGGGGCCGGGAGCCGGGGGGTCGGGCCGGGAGCTGGGCCGCCGGGGGGGTGCGTTGGGCCGCGGGGCTGGGAGCCGGGGGGTCGGGCCGGGAGCCGGGCCGCCGGGGGGGTGCGTTGGGCTGCGGGGCCGGGAGCCGGGGGGTCGGGCCGGGAGCCGGGCCGCCGGGGGGGTGCGCTGGGCCGCGGGGTCGGGCCGCCGGGGGGGTGCGCTGGGCCGCCGGGGCCGGGATCCGGGGGGTGCGCTGGGCCGCCGGGGGCCGGCCGGCAGTGCTGGGCGGGCCGGGGGTGGTCGGCCGGGGGCCAGGGCCGGCACCCCAGGGCCCGAGCCGACCCAGGCTGGAGCCGCCGGGGGGGCCAGCCTGGGCCGCACCTCCTTCCCCCACACCCCCCCTTACCTGCCCAGGCTTCCCGCGAATTAAATGTTCGAGGGAAGCAGGGGAGGGGGCGGAGACTTGGGGAGGGGGCGGAGTTGGGGCGGGGCTGGGGGCGGGGCCAGGGCCCCGTGGAGTGTCCTCCTTTTGGAGGCACAAAATATGGTAACCCTACTATATAAGAAAAAGTCTCCAAAAGTACTGTCCCTTTAAAAACGGGACATCTGGTCACCCTAATCTCATGTGATCAGAAAGAAGGGCCAATCCAGCTCATTAGAAGCTGCTTCTGTGTAGTTTCCTAGAGACTGAGGTAGCATTTTATCTGTTGGAGTGACACTGAAAAATCTGGAAAGGGGGAAAAATGTCTCCTCATCCTAGTTCCAATCTGCACCTCTAACTCTGGCTTGCAGAGGCCTTATACATTTAATACCTTCCCTACTTCCTTTGGGAAGGGTCTTTTATTTTTAGCCTGACATAAATATCTCCTAATTTTACACAGGAAGATGTATTTGTTTCAGTGCTGGCTAAATTCTCTTGTGCCAATGGCACTTATAGGACCATATCCTCCGATAGCGTAAGATGGAAAAGCTCCATGGACTTCGGTTCAGTTGTGCTGACTTACTCCAGCAAGGGTCCAGTTGATAGTGTATTGCTTCTGGGTAGAGGCCTGCATAGAGTGCCGACATTCTGCAGTTCCTCAGACGCTGTTTTTTTCCCCCACCACCATATCCCATTTCAATTACGTCTAGTTTGCTGTCTGCTATCACACCTAAATTTCTTTTATCTTTCATGGCTTTTTCCTCCCATTAAATATAAGTGGTTTCAGAATATCTTCTTCAGATCTTGCTCCTTTTCCAGCTGAATTTCATTCCGAGTTTCATTCTGGCCTGACATTAAGCACAGAATCTCCTGAATGTACAGAAGGAAATTGTTTTTGTTTTCCTGATTTCCCACCAGATAACTTTCATGGTTCTGATTTGATAGCAGTTTTCACTTGTTTGAATTGGTACACATGAATACATAAGGTACAGGGCAATGGTGAATAGAGCTGGTTGGAAAATGTTTCCCTTTACCCCGCAGAAAAACTTATGAAACCAGAAAAAATATTAGGGTCTTTTTTAAGTGAAAATGCAAATATTAAAAAAACTTTGGCTGAAAACTGAAACTATTTTGGATTGTGGGCATTTTGGGGGGCCAAAAATATTACATTTTCTGAGCAAAGAAGACACTTTTCATGAAAAATTTCAATTAGTTGAAAACTCAATCTTTGACCAATCCTAAGACCTATCTCATAGAGCTGGAAGGGACCTTGAAAGGTCATTGAGTCCAGCCCCCTGCCTTCACTAGCAGGACCAAGTACTGATTTTTGCCCCAGATGGCTCCCTCAAGGATTGAATTTATAACCCTGGGTTTAGCAGGCCAATACTCAAACCACTGAGCTATCCCTCCCCCCTATAATGGTGAGTCAGCCCTAACTGTGCATTAATCCTGGACAGGGAAAGAGAAAGACAGAGAGAGGTTACAATACCCAGTATGTTGTAACAGCTACAGTGTCAGTTACTGTCTGACACTCTCCTATTTCTGTTTGTTTTTATGAAGCTGAACAACAATTGTATTCAGCTGCTGTTTTGCAGGTACAAAATAATCTTTGCATGGGTGAGTGACTGGGGCTCAGTTATTTTCCTTTTGCCTCCTGTTATTTTAATGTTACATATTAAACATTATGTTCTGGTGCTGACGCACTCTTTGTGTTCTGAAACGTCTGCTTTCCCCTGCTGTGGAGAAGACCAGCGGTCCTGCTTTTACCTGAATTTAGCATATTTTATCTTTTTGGCTCTTCTTCAGCCCTGTGGCTTCACACAGGGCAGAGCTCAGATTCAGGAATGCTTTGGCTATATGTTTTGAAAACTTCAGTATCCCGCAAGGGTAACCCACTCATTGAGGTACTCTGGCCCCCTCTAGGGGCGGCTGGGCCATACATAGAGGTTGGTGACCCTGCTATTCCTCAGCTAATAGAAAAGAGTCTTTTAGCTCACCTAGTAGAGGCTCATGCTTTTAAATTCAGAAGTCCCGGGTTCAATCCTTGCTGCTGACAACCCACCCCGGGGCATGGCATTACACAAGCTCACGGTCACCGAGGCATTCACAATGACCCTTGATCCCAGGAGCTCACATGCATGGCAATGCAAGGATTTGTGTGTGAACCTATGTGGACTTATGAATTCATGCGCAAATAGGGCCAGAGGTAAAGCGCATGGGCTAGACTGGCGATAGACCACACAGCTGTAAGGTGAGTTAATGTCCTGCTTGGAGTTACATGAAATATTCTGAAATGGCTCCTTTGCTGTTGCCTTTGTATCCTATGAAGACCACAGAGCTGAACGATCTAACTTTGCTCTCTCACTATGCAAATCTTTGTGCATCCGAGTAACTATGCTCGTATCAATAATGGATTGTGTTCTCTCCAGCTCATTGATCTCAATGGGTCTTTCATGAATGAACGTACTCATTTGCCTAAGTATTGGGAGATCACACTGTTATGTTCTCCTCCATTATTTTCCCCATTTGCCTGTTTCATTCATCTGTTGTGTCTGGTCATAGATTGTGAGCAGTATTCTAGTTAGTAGAGTGCCTAGTGCAGTGGGGATCCTTGATGGGGATCTCTAGACACTATTGTAAAAGAAATAATAATAACTCTTGTGGGTTTTATGTCATTTGAACATTGTGCTATGCACTTAAAGACAATAGTACAAAGACGTGGGGCCTGATTCTCCATTGCTTTGCATCTTCTGCCATCATTCACTTGTGTGCAAGGTGGGCGTAAAAAGCTACCATATCAAAATGATGGCATTTTGGTCAAAATGACGGGCTGGTCAAAACAGCCCACATTTAGCAAAAACCAAACCAAAACAAAAAACCCAACAATAACCCAAAACTCCAACCCTTCCAAAAACAAAAAACCTCACACCTCCGCAAAAACCACTTTGTTTTTCACTGAAAATTTTCAAAGCTTTTTGGCAAGTTCTAGTTTTACATCCATTTTAGATTGGTGTAAAGGATGCCCCAATGTGCACAGTGGTGGCCTAGGTTCCCAGCTCTAAAGCGCTTCTATTGTCAGCAGACAATGTACAAACAAAAGAGGGGGAATAGGCCATAATGAAAAGCAGCATGACTGAGCTGTGAAGATCTGGATGTGTCTTCCTAGTTACATGATTTTTGTGTGTGTGTGTGTATAGATCTATGTCTATTGTTTTCAGTTGTTTCATTTGCTACCATTCATCTGCCAAGAAACCTACGGATCTAGACCCTTGGGTGGTGGTGGTGGGGAAATACATTTTAAAGAGGAGCTTGCAGAATGAGTGATTTGAGGCATGATGTACCAAATCAAAGAGCTAACTCGACTTAGAAGCTGCATAGATGATCTACAATGTTGCAATACAGGGCATTGACCTCTTCAGTTTAAGAAGACCATACCAAATGGAGCAGCAAATCATGACTGGAGGGAGAATAACCAAGTTTTATATATTTTTTTCTTAATTCCTTTCTCTTGAACTACTAATCACCAGTACTCCTAGAAAGTTAAGCCTATAGCCTTTGTTTTGCATATAGCTACATTTGCATTAGAATTGGATTTTTTTTTTTTGGTGCTTTCATTTCTTCAGCGTATTTATAAAAGGCGCAGAACAGAACATGTGGCATCAGAGGAACACCTGGCAATCAAAGGATGCAGAGCCAGCTGTTGCCTCTGCAATCGGAATTGAAAATCCACGATCCCGATCCTTTATGGCAACATTTGTGTAGTTCATGAAAGCAGGGGAAGTAAGGCGGCATGCACATGTTTGAGGAGCCTCAGTCAGCAATGGTGCTCATGTTGTATGCTAAAAAAAAGAAAATCTTCTCATCTTTAAGAAGTGAAGGTTTTTAAGCCAGCTGTGTTTTGCAGCTCAGGGCTGTTCCAGAATCCTCTCTGTGCTGGGACACACATTTCTGGAGGACTCACTACTTTTAACAATTTTGCTCGTAAAGCATCTAAGTTAAACCCACTCCATTCCTGACCTCCCTCCGGCCGATCCGTGCAATATCCTTCTTGCTTGGGTTCATAGATCTCTCCTCTTCTCCTCCAGCTTATTTAGCTGCTGAGATATCGAAGACCAGGGGTAATAAAAGATGCCTCTGGTACTCTCTCTTCCAAACTGGGTACTGAAGGGCTCGGTCAGGAATGCTGTGCATAAAAAACCAAAACGGCAGCTGAAATGCAGCTTGATCGTACGTGTCGTACCTAAATAAAAAAAAAGAGTCAGAACCACCATTTGAGAATGTGTGAGTCAATAAAGTTTTATAAAGAGAGCCCATAAAGCTGCCATGGAAGTTTAACCATTGCATATAGCAAAGGTGAAGGCAATTCATTTGTGCGGGATGAGGCTATTTATCCCTGCTCCTTTTATCTCCCATGCGGGGATCTTTTTTATTTAAAACATATGGGAAACGCTAGAGTTTGGCATGAATGTCTGTGGTGGGAAAAAAAAATCGAAACTGCTCAAACACTCAAACACACACAACAGATGTGAAGAAATTAAGACTGAATGATAGATGGGGCCTCACTTGCAGTAAAACATGTTTCAAATGATGGAAGAAGGAAAGACCTCGCTTTCCCCATGGCAGTTGATAGACACAAGCACTTGAACAGTTCATACTCTCTCTGTTGTCCCTGTCATAAGATTTGTAGGTCGCTCTCAGCCAGCCACTGGGGTTAAAGGTCACAGGTCATGACCTGTTGATTTACCAAAGTATGATCAACTCACACAAATTACAGGCGTAAGAGAGTCCTGACAACTTCAATATGATGAGCAATGAGAGCAATTATTTGTGACATGTGAAACCAGTGTGAGAGCATAATTCTGTCACTGCGTGACAAGGCATTATTAGCAGGGGCATGCAGCAGCTTGAACCGGGAGCAGCTGTAAAAGAGGCAGTGAAAGGGAGAGGGGCTTTACATGAGATAGCATGACTGAATTTCTCTAGCAGAGTCACAAATATCAACTTCATCTCCTCGTGGTTAGGCACAAACAAAGCCATTCTACCTCAGTGGTTCTGAAAGCTATAATCTTTTTTCTGGGTAGGGAAGAGGAGGAAAAAAGAAAACAAGAGGAAGGGATCTAGCAAATGTCTACAGGACATTTTATATTTCAGTACTTGCGTGGAGAGGTGCGAAATGTGGGGGCTTTAATTCTGATGGGAGGAACTAAGGAATTGAGACCTAGGAAAACGCTGTATCTGGTGGTGTCGGTGTGGTTTAATAAAATGGATGTATCATCTTCTTGATGTTGTTTTTGTGGGCCCTTGTC
The DNA here is from genome assembly GCF_011386835.1 of Chrysemys picta bellii. Taxonomy (NCBI): domain Eukaryota; kingdom Metazoa; phylum Chordata; order Testudines; family Emydidae; genus Chrysemys; species Chrysemys picta. Next base: position 117,915,825 of record NC_088797.1, on the reverse strand, counting down.
AGAATCTTTTTTCAACTTTGTTCATGTGGGAAAAAAATTGCCTGGGGTGGGATGTGCCATGCTATTCAGATGGGGGCACATGCTGGCAGAGAGAGTCGAAAAGATGTTCCCCCTCCTGTGGGATTGACTGAGAGCTTACGGCATGGATGTCAAGTGCGTGGGGGAAAAGTTAGTATCTCCGCGGCACCGAACGCTGGGTGACATAGTATTTTCCGAATCAGCAAGCGTGGCCGTTACTGGAGGATGATGCAACGACATATGAGTCTCTGCACAATTAACATAAAACGGAGCTGAAAGCTGCTTCTTCTCTGGTGCAAATCTGGCAGTCCTCGCACAGACAGCATATCCATTGACTGCAATGGCAGTATAGACACCAGCTAATGCTCAGCTTCCTCGCTAAGGTGGCATTCTTTCTCTCTCTCTCTCTCTCTCTCTCTCTCTCTCTCCCTCTTTAACTTACTGGCCCAAGGTCTCAGACGGCATCAATAACAGCATTCAGGCAGGGGCTTTCTTATCTCCCAGTCTTATCCTCCCCCAAGTAGACTATGCCATCAGCTACGGCTCCAATGGGATGCCTGGATAATGTTAACCTGCTGTTGGAAGACATTACATAGTGGGTAACACAAAGTAGTACATCCATAGAAGAGATGGGCATCCCTGTGACACTTGTCCTTATCAGCCACCCCCCCATATGAACAAATACACGGTGGCCTACCTTCCTCAACTGTGGATTATTCTGGGATCTGGACTATTCGAGGATTACCCTGCGCAGCTCATATTAAGTAACTATGCTCTGATCCATGCGGCATTTGATTGGAATGAATCCTAGAGACCTTCCTCTGGCAAGAATCCCATTGACTCCAGCAAAATTTAGCCAGAGTGAGGACTGTAAGAACAGACCTGTTATCAGCAATAAATAACAAATATACTTAAAGAAAAGTGCTATCCTGTCCACACAATTCCATGGGGTTGCTGCATGACCCAGGTGTGATGGGTTGGATCCCTTTGGATGCCACCTGATGTGCTGAGATACCACTGAGCCCCCCCTGTTATGCCAGTTTGGGCACCCTTTTTACCTGTGTTGCTGAGTCAGGCTATTAAGCCTGTTCCAACACACACAGAGGCAGAGCTAACCCCAACTGCAGAACAAAACAGACACTGAGATCAGTTCTGGGAAGGCTCAGCTTAAGGGACTTGCCCAAGCACTCAGGTGTCCACCTCCCTTGGGGTGCAGACCCAAAGATTATGAAATCCGTCTCCTCCCTTAACGCGGAGGAGGTTATGCACAACTTCTCGCCCACCTCCTCCCCCCAGTTAGAAATTACAGAAACTGGGTTTAATAATAAACAAAACAAATTTTATTAAGTATAAAATGCAGATTTTAAGTGGTAAAAGGGGTAACAAACAGAACAAAGCGGATTACTGACCAAATGAAATCAAACACACAAACTAAGCTAGTTTCACTAAAGAAATTGGTTACAAATAATATTTCTCACCCTAGATATTGTTGCAGGCAGGGTGCAAAGTTTCTGTGGTTCAGCGTTCCAGTTATATTCCTTTTCAGACTGGCGCCGTCTCAGTGTGGACTCCTTCCCTTCCCTTCAGGTGGCTCTTGCAGTCTTTCTTCTTGGGCAGACGGGCCATGGAGAGGAGGAGTCCTGTTTGCCTTCCTCCCCACCCTTAAATAGGATTTACATAAGGCGGGAATCCTTTGTTTCCCAAACTTGATCTCCCTTCCCTTCCAGTGGAAAGTTACAAGAAGTCCCAGGTAATGTTTTAGTATCAAGTGACAAGACCACCTGACTCTGTAGTATCACAGCATCCATGAGTCAGTGGCAGTATGGAGCGTCCACAAGAAAGCCAAGCTTTTCAGTTCATTGTCCTCGCTGATGGGCCATCTGCCCTGTCTGTTTTTTCCATTGTTGTACCTGAAGTGTTAGCAGTGGGCGTCACCCAAAGTAGCATAGTTGAAATACAGATACGTAGTCAATATTCCTAACTTCAGATGCAGAAATAATACAGGCATACAAATTGGATAATCACATTCAGTAAATCATAACCTTTCCAATGATATCTCACATGAGCCATCTTGCTTAGAGTATATCTCAGTTATGTCATATTCATACCATAAGCATATTTTCATAAAGAATATGTAATCTCACATCACACCAGGTTTTAATGGAAACCATAAAAGATTACATCAACTTCCCAGTATGTTTTCTTCACAGTGAATGTATTGTACCCAGCCCAATGCTGAGTTTATTTGTAGCCATTTGATTTCCATTTGGGGAAGAAAATGCTCAAAATAAGTATAATGATCAACTAAAGTAACATACCAAAAAAACTTAAAAACATTTATTTTGTAGCCACCAAATTGGCCTCTGAGGTATTAAAGATTAAAAACCAGGATATTTCTTCATCTATTTGTATCATAATGCCTTTTTTTTTAAATAAAAAGGAGACAGTGCTTTAAATATATCTATGTAGCTAACCTTGGGTTTAAACCAAACATCATAATAATATTTAAAGAAACATTTAATAAATTATTTATTAGCCTGGCCAATGGTTGCAGAAATGCAGTTTATATAAACACATTACAATTCCAGCCATTCTAATTGCTGGGTTTAAAAAAAACACACCCAAAAACCTTAATGCAATTTTAATAAACCTTAAAAGAAACCAAACTCCTGTTTTCAAGCTAAACGGTTTGCTGTTGCTGAATAATAATCATTCAAGACCTAAATCTAACCGAAAGAGTTCAGTGTGCAGATGAAATAGACTTGCTGGGAAACCGTTAACAAATACACGTTTGATTTGGGATCGGAGTCAGTAAAACTAGATGCAGGAGTCTAGTGAGAATGGTTCTAAATAATATAAAAAGAAAGCAACCAACCTGGAAAGCAGGGCTACAATTGTTTAATGACCTAATAGCTCTGTGCGTGGGTGGAGTACACATTTGTCAGTAATAGATCATTATTCCCTTAAAATAAACAGGATTATCAAATGCTTCTGAAAAGAGGCAGATTTATCTGTGTTTTATTGAAGTACATGTGCCGTGAATTGTATGGGAGAGTATATTTTTATCAGGGGGCCAGATTGTGACAATCTTACTGACCCTGAGTAATACCTCACTCCACATATAATCCCACAGGTTTTAGGGGACTACTTGTAGTTTACAATAGGGTGATTAATGTGGGGGTGAAAGATTCAAATACAATATTAATAGTTATTAAAGATCACCCCCACGCTTGCCACAGGTACTATTCAGAATAAGTAAGGATAGCACAGCCTGGCCCAGAATAAATAAATAACTGCGTTAAAGGTAATAAATCCAAGTAATCCATTTTGAACAAGGAATCGCTTTCAGTTGAAGGGTTGGCATTTTCGACATACTCACGTATATATGCACCCTTCTGTTTGTGTCTAAAATAAAAAGAGTGCGTACAAATGCTTATTAGCTACAGCTTGCAATCCATTTATTTGGTTTTGTATTTGGCTTTCTCTTTCGCATACCAGCATAGACAGCAATTTTCATGAAGCTTCATAGGTGAAACCAATAGACACAAAAAAGAGATGAATCATAAACTCTGAGTCAAGAGTTATAAGCACTCATCAAGGTAATAGAGGATACAATTTGGCCATTTCCTTTTGCTTTTCAGTTTTCCTAAAGGGGCAAGAGAGCATGAAGAATAAAGCCAGGCATCCTTATTTGGCTGAAATAATAGCCAGTATACCAGAACTTCAGACAAATCCTTCTTGCTTTCTCTCACTGGTCTGAACCATTTTGATCTCATTTCATCATTGAATGGACCCCTTAACAGACAGTGACCCTATATTTTAGGACGGAAAAGATACACCTTGTTAGTGTGAGTTTATTTTTTGTTGTTTGAAAAGTGGGCAAATGTAGTCAAAGCTCGCACAAAACATCACAAGAGGTTCTTTCTTCTTTCATAGCAGCTTGAACATGTAAAGTGATCATTGTTTACAATACGGAGGCAGATAGCAAAGACTTGTTTGTTGTCTCACGCTGGCTCTAATTATGCATTAGATTTTGATTTCAGTTGCTTTGCCTCTCCGTGTTATTTTAATCTGAATTATGATCACTGAAAAAAAAAAAAAAAAAGGAACAGATCATTGAGGTAGTAGTCCCTTCTCTACAGAGCCCTTATGAGACGGGACCTAGGATACCGTATTCAGTTCTGGGCACCTCATTACCACAAACAAATTGGAAGGAGTTTAGAGAAGAGCAACAAACATGATTAAGGGGCTGACAGGACTGACTTTGGAGGAAAGATTAAAAGATTGAAATATATATAGGTTGGCCATATGACACCTAAGCCCCCCACTTCCCACCAACTGTCTCCCAGAACACAAAGGATGTAAACACCAAGGAAGGAGGGGACTTGTATAGAGAGGGGCCAACGGACGCTAACTAGGAGCAATGGGATGAAATGAAACAAAGGAAAGTTTAAGCGCAATATCAGGAACATTTCTTTTTGTCAGTGAGAGCTATTAGGCGGTGGAATAGTCTCCCAGGAAAAGAGTGTCCTTAATTCAGGACACTGGACTGAGGAAAGCACAAAAAAATGTAATGTAGGGAACAATCCTGGACTGGCTGGCAATGGACAAGCTGAACTAATAGGCTGTTGTGTCCTCTGCTTCTATTATTTCTTTTTCTGCTCTGTGTTAGCTGCTACTCCCTGGTGTGTGTGCTGTGGTGTGTTTGTGTATAAAATGGACAGCGCTCTAAGCTTTATAGTCCTAAAATGATGTGTCCTTTTGTATGTTCTTATTTAAGGGCCCATTCCAGCCAAGCAGGATGCTCTCAGCAGCCACAAAGCCCAGATTGACGTCAGTGTGAATTCAAAGTTCTCAGCACTGTGCAGGGTCGGGTCCTACGTGTGGAAATAGTGTGCGGTGGTGAGTGGATTATTAACTCACTCGTTGTCATTTCTGCCCTGGAAGCTAGGTAAGAAGGGTGGCCTGGTGATTAATGCAATGATCTGGAGAGCTGGGTTCAATTCTCGGCTCTGCTTACAGACTCCTGTCTGACCTTTGGCAAGTTTGTGCTTCAGGTCCTTCTGTCACCACGGGGCTAAAAATGCATCTCTACCTCTCAGGGATGCTACTGGAATACATTAGTTAATGGCTGTGAGGTGCTGAGATACCATGATTATGAGGCCAACTGTGGGAAGGGCTTTTGGTCCATAGTATGATTATGGACTATGATTCTGAGGTCTTAGGCATCTATTAATGAAAGTGAACATAGTGATTTATGATCTGTGTGAAATACGGAGCTTCTTGGAAGGAGGCAACATTGGCTGAAAAGTGTTAAACCTCCACAATTCCCCCTCCCCCCCACCCCAATTTCTAATTTGGTAACTAGCTCTAGTGAGCATCTTGAAACCAAGATGATGAACATGGAAAAAATTACTTGTTGCAAAATTTGAAAATATTGATTGAAACTGACAGTTAGCCAAACTAAAGAGAAAAGCAATTAAAAACAAATCAAACTTAACAAACAGAGACATTTCCCTAATACAAGGCCCAAATATTTAGAGACAGAGGAAATGAAAAACTGTACTTACATGTGTCTATATAAATGGGTATAATGATAGATAGATAGCTAGATAGATACTAAGAAATGAAAGTCAAAAGTAAATGAACCAGGGACTTGATCCAAAACCCAGTGCAGTCAATGGAAAGACTCAGGCTTTGTCTACGCTACCACAGTAAGTTGACCTAAGTTATGCAACTCCAGATACTTGAATAACATAGCTGGAGTCGACGTTCATCTTACTGCAGTGTCTACACCGTGCTCGGTTCTCATTCCGGTGGAGTACCGGAGTTGACGGGAGAGTGATCTATGGTTGATTTAGCAGGTGTTCACTAGACCCGCTAAATTGACCCCTGGTGCATCGATCGCCGCAGCATCGAGCCCCAGTAAGTGGAGACATGCCCTCCCATAGATTTCAATGGACTCTGGATGAGACTCTAAATCCTAAACAGACACTATAAAATATCACAAATCAGTCTTGGGATCAAATTGCATCCATGTAATCTAATACAGATGAAACTACATAGTATTTATCATCTCATTCATTTAAGTACCTTGGGCCATATCATAGCATCCATTTTTAAGTAGACGTCCCCATCAATATCAAAGAAGTGTTGGTATAATATGGTCCATATACCTGAACCTTTAGGGGGAAAACCAGAGATCATTGAAAGGAAAAGAAAGGAAAGAAAGAGAATGGAGAAGAGAAACAAAACGTGTCTTCTCTTCCCTTTTCTTTTTCAGTTCATTATTGCACTTTGGTCTACCCCATTCTGAACCAGAAGTAGGTCGAAGTGCCAAAGCTAATTGTTAGTTTGCATCAGCAGGTTCTACACAGAGAGTATGCAGCGGACTAGATTTACACCCCAGCTGGCCATGAGGTAAATGTTCATGTAGACAGGTCCTTAGCCTCTCTGTGCCTCAATTTCCCATTTTACAGTTGGATATGACAGCTCTTCCCTACTTCACAAGGGTGTTGTAAAAATAAATGCATTGAAGATCAGCACTTTGACACCTACTGATGAAAAAGAGCCGTTATTGCTATTGAAAATTATTATTTTCATGGGAAAATATCATTTTCATTAATTTTTTTATCTTTCAAAGAGAACTTTAGAAATGATGTGAAATGAAACGTCTCATTTTATTTTCCTTTTCAAAAACAGGAAAATGTTCACAATTTTGCATTTTGTTTTTTTCCCTTTCCTCGGCTTCCCCTCCACTCACCCTCCCCCTGGTTTTTTGCCACTGATTGGAATAGAATTAATGATATCGAAGGGTATTGGGGGTTAGTTTGGTTTGGGTTTATTTTCCACTTTTTCCTTCTATTTTTTGACTCTGTAACTTTTCAAAAATGTCACAACTTCTGAAAAGTCACAGAGTGGCAAATGGAAAAAATATAAAACACGGTACCTTTGCCGATCTGTAACTTGTCAAAATTGAGGATGTTTTCTTCCAATTCAAACTGCAAAATGAAAACAACTTTGACACATCACATTTTTGTGAAATTATTTTTCCATTTTGTGACTAGCTCTAATGAATATGATTTGTGATACACTGGGACAGACCCTCAACTGGTGTAAAACGAATATAGTTCCACTAACCTCAGGGAAGCTTTCTTTGTGCATCTGCACCAGCTGAAGGTCTGGTTCAACATACTCTAGTGCAGTGATTCTCAACACGCGGCCTTCAGGCCGCGTGCGGCCCAATCAGCTCACAGCTGTGCCCCATGTGACATCCTCAGGGCCATACAGGTAGTATATATACATTGTGTGGATGGGGCCCACATCACACATAGGGAACTGCATATGCGGCCTACAATGGTGAATAGGTTGAGAAACACTGCTAAAGTGTCATCCTTCTAAGCAACCATGTCTTTTTGCGCCTTCCTCCTTAAAATTTGTTGAATCCCTTTGCTCTCTTAAATAAAAAAGAGGAAAGCGGAAGAAATAGTGAGGGGGGGTAAAAGAAAGTTATTTATGGCCTTGCTTCAGAAAGGTGCTTTAGCTCATGCTAAATGATCAGTCCCAGCGAGTTCAACGACTATTCTCATGCTTAAAATTAGGCACACATTGAAATACTTCCAAGGCCTAAAAGATTCACTTTAGTTGAAACAGATACTGAATGGTGCTGTGTAAGCCTCATCCTATTATAAAAGATGAAGATTGGGCTTTGTCAGGAAATGTAAAACATTGCAGCTCAGATACTGAAAGGTGTTTAGGTACCGAACTCCCCAGGAAATCAGCGGGTGGCAGGTGCCTAAATATCTCTGAGGATCTGCCCCTCTCTCATTACTTACCTCTACTCCAAGAACAAAAAAATAAGGAAACTTAGTATCTAGGTCTATCCTGTCCTGCCTGTCCATGAAGAATCTCCACCTATGAGTTTGAGTAGGTTAAGATACAGCGCTCTGAGGAATATCAGTCTTTGCTTTCCGTAAGGGAATTTATTAGAGGACTGTCAATAAAGTTTTACAATCCAGCCTCTTATCATATAAGAATACAAAGGTCATTAATAAAGTTCTCAGTGGAGACTCTGGTAATGCAAGGGCCATAATATAAGAGGAAGAAATATCTTCTGAATCTCCATACTTCTGCTTTGCAATTATAATTTTCACAGATAACTGTAGTGTTGAATATCCTTTCTTTTAAGAAAGATACTCCTTTACCTGCACTAAAACCCAGTGCCTCCACTAGGTACTTTGCAAGAATAGATTTTCTCTGGGTATTAGGAAACTTCCAGATTCCTAAGATTCTATGCCTCAGAGATATATTAGGGTGCTCCTGCTTCTTGTGAAATAAAACCCCCAGTCCTCCAGTTTGTTTCACCTGGGCCAACCCTGAAGCCACGTGGTGACACATTGACTTCAATGAGGTTCCATGCCAGTGCGTTGGTCTGCCTCGGTGGAACAACTTACATGATCTGGGTCTAAGATATTATCCTGTTCCAAAGTCTGTATAATTGCTTGCATAACGGGACTGAGATTTTCAAAGGAAATTAAGGGATTTTGGTAACTCATACATTTAAGATTATTTTCCATCTTCACAGCCCAGCTCACTTTTATAACAATGTCCATGATTTTTCAACTAAAGAGCAAAGAATATTGGCTTAAATTTTTCAGAAGTGACTTCTGATTGTGGTTGCCTCTAGTTTCGGGTATCGCGGTACCTCTGACAATCATGCCTCACTAAGGTGTCTCAAGTTGTGCACCCAAAATCATGTCACAAAAGATGTAGGCCACTGCACTTTGAAGAAACAATGCTCCAGACTAGAACCAAAGCTTATCTGACCTACTCTGTCCTACAGTGCCAGGGTACCTGGCTCCCATGTCACAAGTTGTACTTCTGGCCAATAATCCAATCTTACCATTTGTATTTTTGTTCAGGCTTCCAGTTTATGATCCTGAAAACTCCCAACATATAATTAATGGAGATATCCCATCTCCTAGAACTGGAAGGGACCTTGAAAGGTCATCAAGTCCAGCCCCCTGCCTTCACTAGGAGGACCAAGTACTGATTTTGCCCCAGATCGCCAAGTGGCCCCCTCAAGGATTGAACTCACAACCCTAGGTTTAGCAGGCCAATGCTCAAACCACTGAGCTAGCCCTCCCATCTGCTTTCTGTCTCTCTAAGCTTGTCATTCAACTCTCTAAAAGCTGGGGCCACCTACTATTTTGGGCAAGCCTGTTTTCAGTGTGTAATCCAAAGCTTTATATATATATATGGGGGGGGGAGACGACACACCTGTATTCCAGGCCAAACTTGTATCTTTACAGGCTGATAGAACCTTTTCCTTTTATTTCAGTAGAATTTGGATTAGGACCTAAAACAGGAGGATATTAGTTTTACTGGACAATTACAGCTTATTTTGGAACATCTCAGTCAGTGGTAGGATGGATTTCATTTGAACAGAGGGGAAACCAATGTATGGTTTGAAATGATTCCATAGAGAAAGCTGTAGTGGAGAGTTTAAAGAAATGGGCAGAAAGGAAGGGTCAGGACCATGGGAGAGCTGGGACAGAATCCAGGAGAGAGGAAGAAGCAGATAAAGTAAGCAGATGTGTGGGCAGGGAGGGAATAATCATAAGCAGTGACACAGATAATGTAAGGCCCAGCAAGAAAAAGAAAAAGACACACTGGGAGAGAATGTTAAGTGAAAAACTCAGGAAATGGAACAAAGGAAGCACAAGAGAAGTTCAGCAGTCACCTGGGGGAAGTTTCTAAGGTGGCTGTATATAAATGCAAGAAGCATGACAAAGAAATCAAGAGAAATAGATATGCCAATATGTAACACAGATGGGATTTTATCACCCTTTCACACACTCTTTGAAGCAGTTTCAGGCCCTGATTCAGCAAGGTATTCAAACACATCAGTATCTTTAAACGCATGGAGTGGAACCATAAAGTTGCTCACATGCTTAAGTACCTCACTGAATGGGAGCCTTAAAATCCCTGGCTGTTTAAGCCTGCAGTGATCTTTATTAATGTATTGCTGGTGGAAAAGAACATCTTGGTGTAACTGAAATTGGGAAGTTGGGAGGAAGTGCCGTGGGCTCTCCTCATGGGCCATGTCTACACTACCACTTATCTCAGCAAAACTTATGTCACTCAGGGGTGTGAAACTCCCCCCCCCCCAATTATGGTGGACATAAATTCCACCAGCATAAGTGGTAGTGTGCACAGTGCTCTGTCAGTGGGAGAGCTTCTCCTGTCCACCTAGCTACTGTTGCTCGTTGGGGGTGGTTTAATTATGTTGATGGGAAAGAGCTCTCTCCCGTCAGCATACAGCGGCTGCAGGAGTGAACTTACAGTGGTACGGTACAGGGGTGTTTGCTGCTGGAGAGGAATTGGCCCTAGAAATCCTGGCACTCTGGGAACTTTCCCACACAGCCTCTGCTGCTCTGAGAGGAAGGGTTTGCTGGAGTCGCTGTAGAAATCCTCCTGAAATCACCCAACCTTGGAGAGGGGGAGGTGAGACAGTGCCCAGTATCCTCTCATGTAAGACATTGTTCCAAGGGAAGCAATTAAAATCAGGATTCCTGCAGCTCCTCCTCAGAGTTACTGTTGCCCTGGAGAAGGCTCAGGTTCTAGAGGCTTCTCCTGATAATTATGCAGCAGGTCATTAATGACAGGTAATCCGGGGGTTAAAGACAGCGTGAGTCTTGAAGGGCAAATTTCAGACCTTGAAACTTCATAGCCTCCTTTGCCAGCTTAGCAGCCGTTATATGTTGTAGCCTCTTGGCAAGAAATCAGATAGGCATAATGTTCTGATTCCTAAGGGGGGTGGGAGATTAGCATGTATGGAAAATGTCAATGCAAAAAGCAAATCTCAAGCTACTTTCATCTTGATCAGGGGAGCAGGTAAATCCTGCAAGCATGAGTTTAGTAGGTCTACAGCTGCTACAGGTCCTTCCCTTATACAAGCACATACACACTGTGTTGGTCTTCAACTGTAGAAGGCTGCAGGATTGCATTTATTTACTTTGGATGGGGATGGGTTCAAACCCACACAATGAGGATCCTGATCTTGAACATCCCCAAATTTAAGAATGTTCTGATCTAGGTTTTGGGTTTGATATAGGAAAAGAGCTATTTACAAAACACCTCCTGACTTTCCCTCCTGGAATCAGACTCAGGGCCTTAGGCTCCTCTGAAACGTGCTTCCATGGGCTATCGTTTAAAATATTTTAGTAGATCTGTCTGCAGCACCTGTAAAATAAATCCTAGGCCATCACTAGAGAAATATTGTTTAATGCCCAGCATAATTTTGAATGGTGTCTATCTATCCTTTGGAGTTCCAGTATTGATTGCTGTTGCCACATCTTCACCTGCATGCTCCAGCTACCCCCTTTTCTGCAGCTGGACAAACTAGTGTAACGCCTACAGACCCCGATGGTTGACGGGCAAGATGAAACTGGGGACCTCTGGAGTGCATGAGCCTCTACAGCAGAGGTTCTCAAACTGGGGGTCAGGACCCCTCAGGGGGTCATGAGGTTCTTACATGAGGGGTCGTGAGCGGTCAGCATCCGCCCCAAACCCCACTTTGCATCCAGCATTTATAATGGTGTTAAATATATAAAAAAGTGTTTTTAATATATAAGAGGAGTCACACTCAGAGGCTTGCTATGTGAAAGGGGTCACCAGTACAAAAGTTTGAAAACCACTGCTTTACAGCATGAGCTAAAAGCCAGCTGGCTGTTAGCGAAGGCTGTAGAGCAAACTCATTTAACTCTCTGTAAGTGGTCTCTGTGCCACTTGATGGGACAGAACATCACACCCAGAAGGCGTGTGGGTTACACCAGCAACTTTGCTTACTGAGCTGCTACATGACCTAGGCAGCATGCTAGTGCACCTGGTGGTGCGTAATTTGCTCCACTTTGTCGGCACAATGGTGTTTGTTACTCATATTAGAAGTGCCGTGTGCCATACAACAGCGTCTCTTTAGCTGCATTGTTCTTAGCAGTTTCTCTGCATTGACCCTTTTCAGCTTAGAAGGGATTGGAGCAAAGTTCTTGATGTGTATGTTCATGATGTTAATAACATGGATAATGCGCAGAGGCTCAAATGCAGAGTTAAGTTCGGCTACAAATAATTGTCAGTGTCTTTCACTCCAGAGATTTAGCAGGACTATCTGGGATGAACAGATAAGAGGGCGATCACTGTGACTTGGAATGAATCCATGGAATCCGCAAGAACAGTGGCCTTTGCCAGCTCTCCAACAAGCTACTGAAAGTGAGCAACACATACTTTTAAATAAATGAGAATGCCTACGCCAAAATCCAAATAGCGTTGTGTATAAAGAGGGCAGGCTTCATAGACAGAGGACTGTAAAGGGGTCTTGGTAGAAATCAGAATCGGGCCAGAATATGTTTCTCCCCCCCCCAAATAATTGTTGTAATAAAACAAAAGGAATCTTTATCATTAAGCAGTTATTATACACATACTTCATTCCATCCAGCCCACCATGCTACCCTATATGTATGTACCTTTGAGCCACTATTATTTTAAGAGTTACCCAACAAATCCAAATTCCAACCCTTTTCAGATTTCTTTCTTGAAATAACTGTGCTGTTGCATAAGCTAAGCAGTTGAATTCAGGTTTTGGATGGGGCCCCACCAAGAAATTCCAAGGTACTGCAGGAAGTGAGTTTGATAATTCAATAGATGGTACTATTCCCTCTACTTCATCAGTGCGGGAACATCGCAGTGTGGCATTAGCACCAGCTATATTGGGGTATCTTTTGAATGACACATAAAACCAAGATCTGGAATATTTAGGATGGGATTTTCAAAAGCAGACCTAACTTTGCTACCGTTCAGTTCCATGGGAGCACAGTTAAGCTGATTTCTCAAAGGTTGGAAACATAACACTCTAAATAACCATAAGATTTTAGTTTTTATTATCTTGCTGCAATTAAAAACGAGGCACAAGTGAGCTGCTGCTTTAATCCCCACCCCTCCGTCACTGCAGCTCTGCCCTCCTGAGAAAATGAAAACCCTGTCATCGGTGCCGTAACAAGGGCGAGGCAAGTGAGGCACTTGGCTCGGGTGCGCAAAGCGGAGAGGCACAGCTAAGCTGCGATCAGCGGCGCTTCGGCGGCAGCTCCACCGCCGCTGCTTCTTCAGCGGTAGGTCCCTGAGTCCCTCTCGGAGGGAAGGACCTGCCGCCGAATTGCCGCCGCCGCTTCATTCATTCTTCGGCGGCAGGTCCTTCCCTCCGAGAGGGACTCAGGGACCCGCTGCCGAAGAGCCTGGAGCCGGCCCTTGCCTCGGGTGCAAAAATTCCTTGTTACAGCTCTGCCTGTCATCATCAAAACATAGAAAGGGACTATTGGAAGGATCCAACCGGTATCCCACCCCCTTCAGTCACAAGAAATGGATCCTGCAGGACACACCCAACTGATTGTACTGGGAGATCTCTGCTCAGAGCTGCCTGTAGTGATGCCCCCGAAACACACAGAGAGAGAGAGAGAGAAAGAGCTCCAGATTCCTATTGTATAGCAGAGACACAATAAAAAGTCAGACTTAAAGAGACCCAATACATTCTCCAAAACAATATGCTATTGTGATGAAATCTCGGGCTATATTCTGTTTATCTACCCTCTGTATTGAGAACACACTTATATCCTTGGTGTCTAACCCCTAATATAATAATAATATCCAGTTATTTTATAGGCTTTCCATCAGTAAATCTCAAAGCACTTTATAAAGGAGGTCAGTATCATTATCCCCAATTTATAGATGGGGAAAGTGAGGCACGGAAAGAAGAAGTGACTTGCCCTAAGTCACCCAGCCAGGCCAGTAGTAGAGCCAGGAATAGAGCCCAGGTCTCCTGAGTCCCAGTCTAGTGCACTATCCTCTAGTCAACACAGCCTTCTTCCTGGCGCTTGGCGTTAGGATTTAGATCCCCTTTACCTCCATTTACTTGACTTCTGATTACTTTGGTTGTCTGATCATCAACAAACCCTCCAGCCTGGGGAAAACTTTCAACTTTTCCCAGCATACTCGCCGGGTCACTGGCCTTTTAAGTCTGGAAGAGACAAGCAGCTATAGCTCTAAGGGGATCATTTGGCATCTGACTGCTGTAGGTTGAACCTCCCTTCCTTATGGCTAGTAAGTAGTACCTGCTGTTAAGTTTTCTACTGGCTTTCCTTTTCTCTTTCTCCTGAGTAGAGGGCACACATTCACATGCACTAAATTTATGGTGCTTGTCAATATTCTTTGGGGCAAAGTCCCTTACTGACTCCTGGTCTGGTTATCTTGGTTTGATCAAGCCATCTCTAATTTGGGCAAGACTGCCCTGTAGCTAATGCCTTTGATCCCATATAACTGTAGCCTATGAAAAACAATTGGTGTCTAAGCAACTGTCTATTTTTGTTGTCTTGAAGGTTGTTGGCATTGTTCTTCTTATGGATTGTGTTTTTAAGCATTTGTCAAGACATCTAGAGCCTGGGATAGAGTCTTATGTGTTGAACTCAGAAGATAGAAATGTAGAGATTTGTTTAATTCAAAGCTGATTTGCATAATCACTATACTCCCTAAATAAAAGAAAATGGGTGAAGATAATGGTGTGTGTGTGCGCGAGCTAAATCCGCTGAAATGGTTATGATTTTAGTAATTATATTACACGCAGTAGTTCTATTTTTAAACAATGTGCATCTAAAGGGTCCACATTCTAGACAGCCTTCAATCCGTATCTGCAACTCCTGTTGACACCAACAGAAACTGTGCTTGGGGATGGAGGATTGGATATGGCCCTCAGCAGTGAGGCTGTGGATTATGTCTGTTTTCCTAACATGTCCTGCGAGCAAGAAAATAGAACGTTTTAAACATGGTTAACAGAAAAGCAGTAAGACTTACCTCAAAAGCCCTCAGAACAAACACAAAGCAGAATCTGTATGGAATGGTGCTGACTCATGGGAAGTCAGAAAGCTGTCTATGGATAAACGTACCTATTTCAAGACAAAGCATTTTGAAATGACAGCTGGTCAATATATTTACTCTGAATAAATTATCCATTGGCGTGGCCCTCCTTTTCGGTTGGTATGTGATTTGTGAACAACATTGAGTTTTACAAAGATATTCACTCTCTGTGGCTGTTTGACAGCGAACAAATTTCAGCCTATGGATCGTTCACAAACTGCTACTTCAACTATTCACTAATCGTGGTGTTAGTCGCCTAAGTCATGTGGTCTTCTGTCCGCTCCCTGATTGGATGACTGAACGGACACTGACTGATGACAACTTTTGTTTGTGCATGAAATACTCTTGTTCTCATAAGTACGGAGCTATTAGACAAAAGAACAGCCATTCAACAAATGTGTGTGAACCAAAACCTATTAGCACAAATGTTTGTGAACTGTACATCAGAACGGCCATATTGGATCAGACCAATGGTCCATCTAACCCAGTACCCTTCCAACAGTGGCTGGTGCCAGACACTTCACAGGGAATGAGAAGAACTGGACAATTTATGGAGTGATCCAACTCTGGTCATCCAGTCCTAGCTTATGACAGTCAGAGGTTTAGGGATGCCCAGATGGTTGCATCCCTGACCACCTTGGCTAATAGCCATTGATGGACCTATCCTCCTTAAACGTATCTAATTCTTTTGAATGCAGTTATACTTTGTATAGCCCTAAAGTATACTTATAACAATGAATGTAAAGGAGGAAAGAATTGGCCCCAAATGAGCTGTCATTCAGAATACGAACAAATATTTGACCAGGTCTACACAAAACAAAAGACTGGAGTTATTATTCTGTAATTGATAGACAACTCAACCCTGGTGAAATCTTAACTCCTCCCTGACAGCTTCCTCTTCTACTCCCCAAGCATTCTATTCAAGTTGAATTGGAATTAATTTTGTTTATATCTTCCTTGATCTGTGGCAGATAATGCTTTGGAGAGTCCCCAGATAGCTGTTTTGTGTTCTTACCAGTGTAATTTCTTTTGGCCTGTAATTTCTTCTGTTGGTTGTTGAAGCTTATGGCTATAAATCCAATGAGTGTATATTACACAAATGGTGCTAAGGGGTAAATCCAACCTCCACAGCTGGGAGAGAAGGCTGGATTTGGGGGGATGCGTATGGCACAGAGCCCAGCTCAATGGGGACTGTCTGCATGGGGCGGGCAGGGGGAAGAATACAGACTGAATGTTCATCACAATAGTCTGGCATTTTGCAGAATATATTGGAAATATTTATGTCTGTTTTTTATTGTTTCTATACTATCCAATAGAAATCTGGAGTCCTTTTGATATCATCTCTCTCTGTGTTTGGAAGGCATCTTCATGGGCGTAGCTCTTCCAGTACAATCAGGTGGCCATGTTCCATGGGAGCCATTTCTTGCAACTGAAGGGGGTGGGGTAGTGGTTGGATCCTTCCAATATTCTCCTGGTATGTTTTGATGATGACAGGGTTTTCATTGCATCCGAAGAAGTGAGGTTTTTACCCACGAAAGCTTATGCCCAAATAAATCTGTTAGTCTTTAAGGTGCCACCAGACTCCTTGTTGTTTTTGTAGGGTTTTCATTGTCTCAGGAGAGCAGAGCTGCTGGGGTTGTGGGGGCGGGTATTAAAGCCGTGGCTCAATTTTGCCTTATTTTTAATTGGGGCAAGATAATGAATGGTACAATCCTATGGTTAATTAGAATCTTTTCTCTACAACCTTTTAGAAACTGGTATCCAGTGCACAACTTTATTCACTGACGAAATGGAGCCACCTCTTGGATGAAAGGTAGCAGCCGTTTAATAGCCTACAAAACACTGCTCAACACTTTGACACAAGAAGTGAAGCATGTGACATCAAAGTGAAAGCATGTGACATAAGCTTTCGTGGACTACAGCCCACTTCTTCCGAAGAAGTGGGCTGTAGTCCACGAAAGCTTATGCTCTAATAAATTTGTTAGTCTCTAAGGTGCCACAAGTCCTCCTGTTCTTCTTTTTGCGGATACAGACTAACACGGCTGCTACTCTGAAACCAGATATTTTCTAAACATTCAGGCAAATAAAAAACCCATTCACCTGAGTGATTGTGAATACAGTACTGACCGATAAGTAGGGGTGAACATGACTGAACTGGACAGTGGCTGGGAATTTGCAAAAACAACAACGTGCCTACACTGAAATCAGTGGTGTGATTTGCAGCTCATATGGGCATACAGGCACTAGTTTAAATTCAGCTTACTCACTAAAAATAGCACTGAAGATATGAAAACAACAAGGAGACTGGTGGGACCTTAAAGACTAACAGTTAGTCTTTAAGGTGCCACCAGACTCCATGTTGTTTTTGTAGATGCAGACTAACACGGCTACCCCCTGATACTGAAGATATGGCAACACAGGCTAGGAATGCAAGTACATACCCAGCTTTCAGGCAGGGTTGCACAGCCAATGCTGAAGCCTGAGCTGCTGTGTCTTCACTGAAGTTTTTAATGAGCTAGCTAGATTAAGCCACAAACCATTTAATAAAATGTCTACATGCCAGGTTGAAGGTGTTAAATATTCCCTTTTCAGGTGACCATACAGTATTCATCCAGGTTTAGGAAATGAAGTCGAATTGAAAGTGGTTCTGTCACTTTAAGTTAGCTAAAGGCGATACATATGCCCAACAAAGCTGACATTTGGAGCCAGCTAGTTATCATTTGATTCTCGAGTTTTGTTTTCTCTTTCGTTTTTCGAGGTGTTTCTACTTGTGAAGGTGCAGGACCAGAGCAGGGCACCACGAAACACTTGCTTAATTCTTTCGGATCCAGCAGTGCTAACAATTTTTAAGTTCATAGATGAAGAGACTATTTAAATTCAAGAACAGTATTTCTCAACCATACTCGTGCACCTGAACCCCTTGGCTTCTACACTCTCGTTTAAAATACCTACTACTAGGGCATTATAGTTTTAAATATCAGATCCCGAACAAAGAGCTTTTTCATATGTTCTAAGATGTGATGTTAGTGAAAGCAGAGCATAGTCCTGGATTTATATTAAATTCATCCTAAAGGCTTAGCATCCATCCCTCCTGAAACCCAATCTTACAAAAGTTCATGTGGCCTCTCAGTGGGTACCATATATAATCGTATATATACATCCATAGTGTAAATTTATACTAGGTTTCAGAATTGGACTATCCAAATGAGCTCCCGCCATTTTATCCAGTGTCCCACATAAACCTGAAAGGATATCTTCGAGTACAGCAAAGTTAATGAATCAGTTTGACTATCTTCCTTTTGTAAGATTCACTATAAATAATATGTGCTGTTTGATACTAGCTGGAAAAAATTCTGTTAGACAAAGATGAATGTTGGGTTGAATAATATCCTGTTTCCCTATTTTTTTTCGTCCATAGTTTCTGTTTCTTTCATTTGCAAGTATTTTTAGTGAGCTGAGGATTATTTGGTAAGATATTCAAGATTTCTAGTGGGATTTCTTGATAATGGACAGATTCTTTCTCGTCATAATGATAGCTGAGCTTCTCGAGAGCAAAGAGACACTTTGTTCTTTGTTCTCAAGGAGACAAACTGTTATTTCTTTCCCCTGAAGAAGCTTCTAATATGATGGGTGAAATATCAAGAATAATTAGACCAAATGATGATGTAAATCCACTAGAAATAATGCATCCATATATTCATTTTATGCCTATCGCTCTAGTTTCTGCCTGATTTAAGTCAATGTGAAAGAAAGCTGTGGGTATTCCCTTTATAAGAACTACATAAAATTCCTCATTGAATATTTACTAGTCCTGAGTTGCTCCTTTTTTGTTGGACCATCATTACACAATTAAAAATATGATGATAATTTATCCATTTGCTAGCCCTTTGTTGCTTAATTCCAGCAAGGCAGGCAGAAGGGCTGATAGTTCAAAGGTTAATATGTTTCAGTAGTTGGGCCCCTGAGGTTCACTTTCTAGAAAAAAGCTCTTTCACTTTTTATTAAGAAACCTGTGTAATGAAAGGGGAGGAAGTGCTGTCTCTTGCTTAGCAGAGAAGGTCTAATGGAAGCCAAAATTCTAGGCCTGGCTCAACTGTTGACTTGGCTGAATGACCTTGGTCAAATCACTTAACCATCCTGTGCCTCAGTTTCCCCCATCTGCAAGATGGTGATAATACTTATGTGCCTCACACAGGCCCTATGAGGTTTAAGGTGCTTTAAGTTCCTGGGATGAAAGTTGCTATACAAGGGCAAAGTATTATATGAAACTAAATGGAAAGACAGTTTACTGTACATTACTCTTGTAAACAATTGCTGGACTTAGCAGAGGAGGGGTGATGCCCTCACATTGGTGGTTCCCTTCAACTTTGCAATGATTATGAAGGTTTGGGAAGTTAATTTGCTTGGGAAATGTAGGGGCAGCAATGCAATGTCCATTACAGGACCGTATTGGTAACTCCTAGGAATCCAGTGGTAACAATTTGTGGAGACTGAAAATCTTAATCAGACATTCTCCATCTTCAGCTATGCAGCCTACATGCTGTAGCTGCTGCAAAAGACACCTATTAAAGGCTTTGGGATGCATTGCACAAATGGCTGCATTTGTCTGACCCATATGGTGCACTTTGGTCACCCTGCGATGTAATGTTTTCCAATTGGTTAAAACTCTTAATGACCAAGAAGAACCCCCTCCCCCACCCTCCCTCACGTCTTGTCTGGCCTCGGGCCTAAGACGGGAAACTTAAAGTAAGTGCACTTTGGGGAACAAGAAATTAAACCACAAGAAAACACTGTCAGCATTTTTCCTTAAGTTGTACCATTGAAGCAATCTCCCAAATCCCTTCCCAGTGATACTTCTCTTTTGTGTTCCTGCTTGTTGTTTCATTCTGAGCTATGATCTCTTCTGACAATTGACAAGAAAAGTACTATGTTTCTAAGATTTAAGCAAGGCTGGGAAATACCTATTTCATGCAATTAAACGTATGCACGTTAGCATGCTATTATAATTCACACGTTCACTGAAAAAGAGAGAACTACATGCCATTTAAAAAAAAGTCATGTTTGGTGCAGAGTAAACACACACACACACACACACACACACACACACACACACACACACACACACACACAAAATCTATTTAGTGGGGACAACACATTGTGAGATAGCCTTAATTCAGAGTGTTAGTTTTACTCTTATGCAGCTAGTGAGTGAACGTTCCAGACCTGAGATCTTTCATATAAATATGGGCATTGTCTTAAGTCTCTCCCATTTGGTAAATTAGCATGCAAGTGGTATTGCTTAACATAATTAACTTGCTTGATTTTAATGTCTGAATCACAAGATTGTAGTTCATTATTAAAAGAATTTTGTAAAAGCTTCCTGAATGCTGATGACTCAGACTGATGTTTTTACTATTATAAAATCCTTGAAACCGAATGCTTAAAGGCATAAGGAGACACTAACAAATACATAAAAAAACTAGTTCTTTGGATCAGAAAGTCGTGTGTGTTACTGGCTGCGGAGAAAAGGTTAATGAAAGAAAGAAAACAAAAAAATCCCTGATGTCTTGCGGTGCAACTGTCCAGAAGAGTTTTAAGAATGTCCCAATGTTTTGTTTCCT
This sequence comes from Chrysemys picta bellii, assembly GCF_011386835.1. Classification (NCBI taxonomy): domain Eukaryota; kingdom Metazoa; phylum Chordata; order Testudines; family Emydidae; genus Chrysemys; species Chrysemys picta. The sequence continues at coordinate 117,895,228 of NC_088797.1, read as the reverse complement.
TGTAGAAATTGTCTCCCTCTAAGCCCTTAATGGGATGTTTTTAGTGATGATCCTCTGTCCCAAATTAGCATCTGAGATGAGCATTAAAACCAATGTGGTTTCAGTTTGGGGAGTTGCACACATTATAAAGTCTTCATGTACATTGTTCAGTGTTCAGAATGAGACATGGGTGGGTTTGCTGTGCTCTCCTTCTAGTAACATTCTTTCTGCTGCTTTCTGGATTTGCTGAAACTGCTTTTAAGCTGAAGTGACTTAAAAAAAAAAGGCACACAAAGTTCCAAACCCTCAATACTCACCCCAAAATCTTTAGTGATCTCTTGTTTTAACAAACTAAAACAGGTCTGAAATGGGTGAGATAAATGGTCTTTTATTAGAGAGAGAAATGGTGAGTTAAACATAATGCTTAGTGAGTGGATGGGGGAAAAATTCTCCACAAATCTGCTTGGAAGTCAGTCTCATAATTCATGCAGATATTTTGAAGAAAAATACCTCTCTGAAGCCTGGAACAATTTGGCTTTACTAGATTCATGGAATAAAATGGCTTTGTTTTCATGTAGTCCTAGCTTTTAGAAAAGAATTGCAGCTCTAAAAAGAAATTCTGTATCCTGCTAATCTGCTTACCCCTTAAACATGGTGGGCTGCTTAAAGAAAAAAAAATATTTATAATCCCAGAGAAATTGGTCATTACCAGCAGATAATGATGGGTGGGTTAATTAATGGAATGAATACAAAAGAGAGCTGGGACAAACTCTTGGTTAATTTGGTAATGAACTACATTCAAAGAGACCTGATGACTATACACACTGTGTATTACAAGGGAGTAATTTTTATGCTTGTCCATGTTAATTTTAGCAACCATAAAACACATTGAATTTGATGATTGAAAAAGTGGTTGTTTCTCATTGTTAACAGACAGAGTTCCCTCCCTCCAGACCCACCCCAGTGATCAGAATGCAGGACAACACTCAGTTTGAAAATGGCACTTAAAATATTCCCTCTTCATCTACAGATATTCACAAAAAATGCCTTCCAATGAGAACGGTGATATCCCTGCACCACTGTTGAAAAAGGTTGCTTTTCAAATGTCCTAAAACTATTTTTCTGAAACAAAAATAGTTGGGTTTAAAAGAAATTGAAAAGCATGAAATAATCCAGCTACAGAGTTTTAAAATGAATGTGCACCAAAAAATATAGCTCTGGTTCATATTTTTAAATACAGTCTAAATAACGTCTGAAGAAATAGTTACAGCAACTTTAAATATTGGTTGCCAAATGATAATTATATTGTTTAATTTTAAATCATATGATAGAGTTGTACCATATGACGCTGTAAACATTAAGCAGAACCATTTTTTGTTATCATGAGGGATTATATTTTAAAAAGCATATAAGCATCTTAAAAAGCAAAAGTAAATAGCTATTTTTATTACGAATGCAAACTTTTCCTATCTTCTTTTCCAAAAGTTATCATTGAATTCTGGATAGCATGCCAACTTCTTGTGGTAAATGTTCCCTAAATTTAGCCCTATGCTATAAAATACACTTATATAAACATTTCAGTGTGTTGATACAAACCTAAAAATTGTCTTTTATGTATTGTAGTTCAGTGTACCCTCTTTCTCTTCTAGGAAACTTTAGGAAGGAGAGACTCATTACAAGGCACAATCTTATTATAAACCTACCAAAACAGTAATTAGGCAAGATAGCAACATTACTTAAAAAACAAAACATAATTAAAACGAGTCCCAATAATCTAAAAGGCTGGCATGCTAATAGTGTTTGAAATAGTTTATAATTTCAGATGTAGATATTCATTACTTCACCCGTCTCTCCTGCTTACGTAGCTGTTGTTTATAAAATGCCAAGGGCATTTCTGTCTCATTATCAAATACATAAATAGAAGAATATACATTTAGTATGGGATCTATTTTCTCATCAGTTTTTTCCCTCCGTATGATATTTCTTGATGTTATCTCTTCCCTTCTCCAGCCTGTATATTTCCAAGAAACTCTTTAAAGAGCTGAAGACAACAAATAACATCTCCAACCAACAGAATGGAATTCTGAAGCAAAACAACTTCCTTTTACTCTAATGAGCATTTGAGAAACCCTCATGTTCCAGACTTTTCTCTTCTCCTGTGCAGTTTTTTTTAAAAATAAGCCTGTCATTTAGTAAAAATAACTTTTTTTTAACACTTTACCATTTTGTGATGTTTCTCAGATTTTGTAATTGTAAGTTCTTGTGAATATTCTTAATGAACTCGGGGTTTGATCCAGCTCCCATTGCAGTCATATTAAGATTCTCGGGGCAGATCCTCAGCTGGCATAAATTGTCATAACTCCATTGATCTCAGTGGAGCTGTGACAATTTACTCCAACCGAGGATCTGCTCCCATTGACTGGAATGGGCTGGATCAGGTCCTAGACCCAATGGGTTTCATAAATGACTTTAATGGGAGTTTTGCCTGAGTAAGGAGGGCAGGTTTGCACCCCTAACATTCAAAACCTGCTGAAGTCAATGGAAGTCTTTCCATTGTCTTCAGTGGACTTTGGATCAGGCCCTAAATACATTGTCACATAAACAAGGAGCCCAGCAGGTACCTATTGTTCAGAAAAAAAAATCCATAGAAGCTAATGGAAGTTTTGTCTGAGAAAAAAGAAGCAGGATAGGGCCCCAAATTATTACAATAGTGTCATTTAATACATCAATTATGGGGAACATGGTAAGATATGTTTTGGTGTGTTTTTCTAGCTTAAGAGGTTAATATCCTCCGGGTTTTCTTAAGGCAGATTTTATGAATATTGAATGTTATAAACCAAATCCAAAGCAAAAGCCCAATTTTATTTGCTTTCTTTTGGTCGTTAAGAATAGGAGTTTTGTGATCACGGGAGTCATTTCAGTTTCTTTAAATTAGGAACTAACAAAAAAAATCCCACTCTCTTTCTGGTGAGTAATGCATTTAATTGGCTCACAGTAGGAAGCAAACAAAGAGTCAAGAATGTTTTTCCTCAGAGAGCCGTAAGATGCACCCACCCTTATTTGTGAATGAAAAGATAAGGATGTAATGAAATAGTATTTGGAAATAATTGAGCGGGCTTTGAAAATAAAGTAAGAATAGCACTTAAGGAATAAAATAATGTGAAAATAGGTTCCCTATATTTTTGTAAAAGAAAAACCCAAACTTACAAAAGTAAAGGACAACTTTACTTAAAGTTAAAGATAGCTGTCTGCAAGCGAGATATTTTGTACAGCTGCACTGATGCTGGAATTATTCCTCTTAGACCAATTTGGTTCTTGCCAATGACATGTTCCTTCCCCCCACCCCGTATAAAACAGTCCACCTTCATATTGGTATTTGTAGTTGTTTTAAAATAATCTGCCTGCTTTCCCCTTAATTTTAGCTTGATATGTTCACACTAAACGCATTTTATATGGTTAAACTTGTTAGCCTAGACCTCAAGAATTATAAACAAATGATAAGTGCAGTACTTTATCCAGATAGACATACTTGGCTTTTCACAAGTGCCAGCTTTATCTTCCAGCCAGCTCAGTCTTCTAGGTTATACTCTACTGCCACCTCCTGTTTCAAAGACTTATCCTTAGAGCGTCCATCCTTTGCCTGTCTGTGAAGAGCAGCAACTTCTTCACGCTGCTTTACAACCCTTGATTTAATCAAGCACTATTAACCTGTAACTCATTGAAATCTTTGCACTGTTGGAATATCAAGCCTGCTATTATTGCTTTGAGATTCTGAATTTTCACAATGGAGCCTCTAAAAATAAATTGTTCTGAAATGATTTCCTCTGCTTTGGTAATGGTTGGGAGTAGTAAATTGAAGGGGAAAGATGGTGTTGTTTCTATTGAACCTTCAGTCGACTGCTGCCTGTAAACCAATTTGCCTACTAGGAGTTAATGGGATGAAATTAGGAAAAGAAAATTTAGGTTGGAAAATCTTCTTGAGACTCTGCAGGGTCAATAGACTCTGGAATAGTCCCTCATGGGAAGTTATGGAAAGCCGCCACACCTAAGACATTTAAAACTACACTGGCTAAAATACATAGCTTAGGGAACAAATTAGCATTTGCAGCGAGATGGACTAATAGGTCTTTACTATCTTTAAATTCTGTGGCTCTCTGATTCTATACTAGTAATTTATTTATAAATCATTTGGTAACAGAATTTGTGTTAGATGAATCACCTATTATTTTAATTATATTTTTCCCTATAGTAATTCATCGTAATTTTATTTTTGCACAGTCTTTGGTCAAAAAGCTATTTTTCCCATTTAGTGAAGTGTTTAATGACTCAGGAATAAATGTAGAAATTCACGTTTAAGTCCCTGACGTTTCTACTGTAAAGGAATCAATTTGTATAAAGGTTTTCTCACTAAGTCTAAAATGTAGATTGAAAAATAATTCAATTATTCTTACAATTAAAATTGTCATCATGCAGGCTATGATTTTTAAGTCAAGAGCAAAGATTTCTCTCCCCATATGTAGATGAGAGGAAAAACAAACAATTTAAATGGATACTAAGAACACTATCGTTAGAGCAGCCGTCACAGTATAATTTTATAGACACTTAGGCAAGCCACGATGATCTTTAGGCTGGGCATGCTAGAGGAAATAGAAATTCAATCCATCCTAAGACAAAACCTGTTATATGCAAGGCTAAATCGCCCTTTGTTAATTATTGTTTGAGCATAAAGCTCCTCCCCCTTCCCCAACAGTCAACAATGCCCAGATGGGTTTCTGTGTTCATGCTTAGCTAACTTTCACAGGAAGGCCATTCTAGACGCAGTGAAATAGGCCTGTGTTTAGTGTGGAGGTGCTGAATGAAGAGTGGCGTTCAATAAAAAGGGTCGCTCACATCAGGTTAGTGAACACAGCTTCTGTTGCAGCTCCATGCGTTTATAGAGAGCAGACTCCTCTCCACCGAGCATCCCGTTCCAGGTGTTCGGCAAAGAAACAGTCACTCCATTCTCTGCCTCTGCTCGGGCTGGCTCTATTTATTTATTTATTTATCTCGCCAATGGCAAGGAGGGAAAGGGCAAATGTCAGGAGAGAAAGAGAGTTGTTCTGCGCTGCAAGGTTGGCCACCACGTTTCTGCCAATAGTGCTGAAGGATAAAAAAACACAGAGCAATATCCCATGTAGCAAACAACTCCCTTCTCTCCTGCAAAATGCCTCCCCCCATCCCAGTCAACACAAGCATTGCTCATTCAGATGTTTGTCATCTCATGAGACCAGATGTTCATGGTCAGTTCTGGATTGACTTGGCTACAGTGAGCTATAGACAATGACGGCTCATAGACCTGTCTTAAAATTTCTCTCAGAACTCCTAGAACATTAACTAGACTGAACGCTATGTTATATCCATGGCCTCACAAGCTAAACCATAAGCCTCCTGCAACACTAACTTGACTTTTCCCTTTATGGACTTGTTCTTGAAGGACTTATGACCATGGCATACTCTATTTTTGAGCATATGCTTCAGTGCACAGAGGGTGGGTGTAGTGAGAGCAGGGGACTGGGATATAAGGTACCTGGGGTTCTAGTCTGTATTCTTCTGCTGACTTCCTGAATGACACAACAGGTAAATGTTAACTTCCCTTTTTTTTACAGATGGAGCATGGAGAATATAAATAACGTGTCCAAGGTCACACAGCAAGAAAGCAGCAGAGCCTGGAATAAAATCTAGTACCACTCACCCCCAGTGTCCTGTTTTAACCAGAAGACCGTATTCCCTCCATGATGCAGAGGATCAGAAGGAAATACCGTGTGCCTGATCCTACAGTCTTCATTCACGTGAGTAGCCCTTATGTGTGTGACTAATCTTGAATTTAAAGGGCCCTCTTCTAAGCATGGTGGGATCGGGCTCTTATGCAGTTGTTTTTAAGTCTAGCACTTGGTTCCAGCTAATGAACTACAGGATGTAAGGCGTAAACCAGGGCAGTAATCTGAGCCAGTCCATTTTAGTTCAGAGTCTTAACCTGCAGCCAGAGCAGAAACACGAACGTCAAAACCAGGCTAAGGGTTAATCTCCCCGATGAGACAACTGCACTGCTTCTTAGAGAAACATTATTGCTAAGTACTAATTTCACAATAAAGAATTTACAGCAACGGAGCAATATTCTTGGCTCAAAAGAACTCTTAAAAAAAAAAGTAGGGATGGCTCCCTTGCCTGTTAGATGTCTGCAGTCCTGCCTTGAGTACTACTGTTGGGAGTCCAAGATTTTTTTAACACCCAATTAAATTAGTGTAATTGGGCTAGAGTGGCAACTTCTTTGCTTCCCGCTGTGAGTCATAATCTGTTTAACACCTGAGTGTTGTTTCACTTTATTTTTAGTACCTAACCAACCCATGGTTTGGAAGAGGAAAAACAAACCCTCCCATCAATCAGGATTTTTTAAAGTGTAGATTACTTATCGTTAATTTAACCGTGGCATTTAAATGGCTGTTCACAGGTGGTTTTAATGCCATTATTAACTTCTTTTGGACTATGTAAGGGATACAGTTGAAAAAGAAATGGCAACCACAGGTATAGCCAGCGATATGTCACCCTTGCTACATCATGGTGAAAACTGACGAGAGAAGAGGTTTTTAATGCAAAAACCAAACAAGGAGGGGTAAAAAAGGATCAGAAACTTGTTCCTGTTTGGGCTACCAGTTCAGTTTAAAATACATTTTGAAATGAAAACTCAGCTACAGAGAAAAACATAATCCAGATGTTTCCTGTGTTGGTTAGTGTATTTACTTCATTGTGGTTTGATTCATGCAGGTAATTTCAAGGAAATAGATGTTATAGTGAGTCCGATCAGTGAGAAAGAAATATTGAGTGTAGAGGGTTAAAAGAAAACATAGTGTTAAGTAAACAGCTCGGAATAAAATATAAACCAACCTCAAACTTTGTCTATGGCTCAAAATCTTTGGCCAGACCTCAAACCATACCAAATACAAACCTTGAAAAACTCCTTTTCCATATGAAAACTGTGCCAGAGATGGACAAAAGCAATCTTGATGGACTGGAAAAGCAAGACCACGCACCAGTCAGAGAGTACTGAATTTCTACACTGTTGAATATAGCTAAATAAGATAGAATCTCTAACACATGCAAGAGTAAACAGGACAAATGTTTTAGTGTGTAAACCTCTCCTGAAACTGCACTGTGACTATCAGTTTGTTTGGCTTGGGTTAACTTTATGTGCCAACTCTAGCAGGTGCCGGACGGACAAGGCCCATGACTACAAGTCTGGACTCTTGGGGCTCCATTCTATGTTGCATAGCCATTTAAACAAGGGGAGTGGGGATGTAACAGACTACCAAATCAGAATGGTAGTGACTTGCACTGACCTGGCCTACACTGTGTACTGGTGTAAGTGTCAGCATGTGATGCAGGACAATTACTTGTTGTGTGACCTTGGGCAAGTCTTGTAAGCTCTACAGCCACAGTTTTCCCATTTGTAAAATAAAAACAATAATACTTGCCCAGCTGGGATGTTCAAATGAAACGGGCTGTGTCAATGCAGGTATCATATTTGGTCTACCTTAGTGCAAACTTCAAATAAGTCTTTCTTTCTTTCTTTCTTTCTTTCTTTCTTTCTTTCTTTCTTTCTTTCTGCTACTGTATCTGCCTTACAGTTTCAAATATAATTGCTCCATCAGCCTGAGGACACCGCAGATTTCTAAGAACTAGAGCTTGATCTTAATATTTGTGTGTACATATGTGAGATACCAGCAGAGACGCGGTCCTTGTGGTAGTCCAGGGGTTTCAAACTCAAATGACCACGAGGGCCGCATGAGGATTAGTGCATTGGCCCGAGGGCTGCATCACTGACACCCACCCCTTGCTGCCCCTGGCCCCACCCCACTCCATCCCTTCCATGAGACCTGCCCCTGCCCCACCTCTTCTCGCCCCTTCCCTGCCCCCATTCCAACCCCTTCCCCAAAGTCCTTACCCCAACTCTGCCCCCTCCCTGACCCCAGGAGGTGCAGGAGGGGTGCAGGGAGTGATGGGGGCTCAGGGCAGGGAGTGGGGGTGTGGGGTGCAGGAAGGGTGAGGGGTGTGACAGGGGGTTGGGGTGCAGCAGGGGGCTCAGGGCAGGGAATTGGGGTGTGGGGTGCAGGAGGGGTGAGGGGTGCAGCAGGGGGTTGGGATGCAAGGTGTGGCAGGGGGCTCAGGACAGGGAGTTGGGGTGCAGGAGGGTGTGGGATGTGGCAGGGGGCTCCAGACAGGAGATTGGGGTGCAGGGTGCAGGCTCCGGCCCAGTGCCGCTTACCTAGAGCGGCTCCGGGGTGGCAGCATCGTGCACCGTGGCCAGGGCAGGCTTTGCCACGGTTCCCCGTTCCCAGCTAATGGGAGCTGCAGGGGGCAGTGCCTGGAAGCGAGAGCATGGAGCCCTCTACTCCCCCCTGCCCCGCCCGGGGCTGCAGGGACATAGTTTCAGCTGCTTCAGGGAGCGGTGCAGGGCTCGCGGCACTATGGGGTAGGCGGGGGAAGGGGGGGGGCGTGAGGAGTTTGGCGAAAGAACCCCATGGGCCGCGTGTTTGAGACCCCCTGTGGTAGTCACAACCCAGCCAAAACCAGGATCACACAAGACAGCTCGACCTTGTGAGATCCTCAGAATGCTTTCCACACTAAAGAGATGCAGATAAGAGTGTGAAAGGATCATGGTAGCTGGAGATGGAACAAAATCACTTAGATTATCAAGTTTATCTTCTTATGGGTCCAACAAATTACCTGTTGAAGGTTGTGTCAGATATGAAATAGATTTTATATCGTATACCTGTACTGAAACTCAAAGATATGTACTTGTAAAGTAGAACAGAATATTTTAACACAGAACTCTGGATAGGTGGATACATCTAGCTAGGAACTTCAGAGGTTTCCCCATCCTTAAAAAACAAAGCAACCAAAAACTAATTTCAGGTAAATGTAGACTATTTGTGGAAAGATTAAAAGCTGGGGTGGAGTTGGGGGGGGAGGAGGGAGAGAAAGGTTTCTGTAACTATATCTGCATCTCTAATATAGCTGCAAAAAGTAGCTCTTTAAAAAGATGTGTGCATCTTTATGTAGTTCCTCTTTGTGGAGACTGTTTACTTCAGGCCGTAGATGTGGTTATGTCATGTTTCCACTGTGTTTTTCATTCAGTGCTGCGCTGTATTTGTGGTTTTTTACATTTGTGACAGTCGAGTAACTGGAGCCATTTGTACCTGAGCAAATAATATCAAATCTGAATACTTTATAAATATTTACAGTATTTGGTGCGTCTCCCATTCACATCAAATGCAAAGTATAAAAAGCAAAAACAAACAGAAACAAACAGAACCCGTGTTACGTTATAATAAATATTTACTGTACGTATTATTGACTAAAGCTTCCCATACAGCTATGTAGGGAGAGTCGGCGGCATTGTTCCTGCCATGCCGTTCTATATTAAAACGCTCTAAATTAAGCTGTCTGAGAATAAAAATGTGTGCGTTAGGGAATGATTGATGTCTGTGACTTACTTACTTTTTTTTTTTTTTTTTTGGCACCGGGAAGTCTTTTCTGCACATGTGGGTCGTGAATTAGGTAGAAGCCTGGGACTTTCTGGCACAGCTGCAGAATTCATTGGCATGAGGGTCCTGTGAAAGGTTTCTAAAGAACATGACCCTTCGTGCCCCGAAATTTTTTTAAGGGCAGATTCTAATTGCAAACAATCAAGTTCCCCAGCCTTGTTTGCTGCACTGAATATGGGGCCAACATTCGTTTGAGCAGCAGCCTGGCCCCTGAAATAGTAAAAGAGGGCTCAAAAAAACCCAAGGCTCAAAGCACATTGGGGAGCTACAGCGTTTGAAAATGTGCAGCCTTAATATATATATTTTTAAATAATGGCTTTATTCACTGAACACACTGATACTCGAGCGAAAGAGCATTAGAGCGTCTCTGGACTCTTTAAAACAAAGGTTCATCAGATCCTGTTCAGGGAGCAAGCTCAGATTCGCACCTGCAAACTCAGTCCCATGAGTTTTATTTTTGAATCCCTTACCAGAGTTTTTTTTCCCCTTTCCATTCATTCCTCTCTGCTCTGTAATGCACTTTCTCATCGTCGTTTTGTTCTTCTCCTTCAGGAAAGTTTTTATCTTTGCTTCTTCTAACTCTGTGTTTACTTACGTGGCACCCGTTCCCATAGTACGTCACAGCCATTAATATATTTATGCTCACAACACCCCAGTAGGGAAGTAATACGATCCCTCTTTTCCAGGTGAGGAGCTCAAACTAAGTGCATCCAAACAACTTCCTAAGAGAGAATTTCCCAGAAGCCCTCTTATTCCCATCAACCCATTTCAAATTCAGTCCCTGGGGCATGCACCATGATCCACAAAAGGGGCCCTTTATGCCTAGATGGAATCTTATTGAAATCAATGTATGAGTAAAACCTAGTAAAAATCATAGGTTTCAGAGTAGCAGCCGTGTTAGTCTGTATCCGCAAAAAGTACTCCTGTTCTTCTTTTTGTAAAAATCATAGGCACTGACTCTGTGGATGCTTCAGGGCTGGAGCACTCACGGAAAAAAATTTGTGGGTGCTTAGCACCCACCGGCAGCCAGTTTCCCCCTCCTTCCCCAGAGCCTCCCGTCCGCCAATCAACTCCTTCCCCTCTCTCCCAGTGCCTCCCGCCCACCATGATTATCTGTTCCGTGACAAGCAGGAGGTGCTGGTGGGGGGGAGGAGAGCAGGGATGGGGGGTGGAACTGGGTGAGAAGAGGTGGGGCAGGGGTGGAGCGGGAGCAGGAAGAGGCAGGGTGGGGGTGGAGGTTTGGGGGAAAGGGGTGGGTTGGGGATTGAGCACCCCCAGCGCCTGGAGGAAGCCGGCGCCTGTGGTAAAAATATCTGGATTCGCTCAACCTATTTGCAAAATAGGGCTGGTCTACACTAGAAAGTTAGAGCAGCTTAGCTTCATCGCTCAGAGATGTGAAAAATGTCACGCTCTGTGTGATGAACTAAATCAACTAAACTCCAGTAGACACTTCTAGGCTGACAGAAGAATTCTTCTGTCAACCTAGGTACCACCTCTCGGAGAGGCAGATTTACTACCAGGAAGGAAGAACGCCTTTCGTTACTGTAGTAAGCGTCTACACTGCAGTGCCGGAGCAGTGCCGCTATAGTTTTTCTAGTGTAAAGGTACCCATATAAGGCAGCTCCCCATCATGACAGCCAATTTAATTTGACAGTGGTGCTGTTAAAAAGCTTTTCTCAATTGGAAATTCCAGCCAAATTGTTCCCAGTTGACATCAGAAAGGAATGCTTTACACGAATGCACCCTGCTAGGTTCCTATTGTATTAACAGATTTCCTCTGCAGGGAGGTAGGAAGAACTTGCACAAAACCCCCCCTGCACTTGTAAACAAAGAGGCAGAAGTGGTTGCATGCACACAGACATTTTAGTTTCTCGTTTCTGGAACTCTGTTCCAAAACAGGCATCACAGCAGAAAAGCATTCCAAATATTGCTATGCAGAGAAAGATTGGCCCAGGAAGTTTCAGGTGCTGGATGCAGACTGTTCTTTACCTAGTCTGAGGATTCAGTGACCATTTCAAGCTGTATCCCGTGAACCAGGGTTAGAAAATCACAGCCTCTTCTCTATTATGCTTATGCCCTTTCTATACCATGTTGGCAGTAGAAAGTGGGTGGAATTTCCCCCCTGAAAATGGCCAATGCAAAGAATGCCCCACTATATCGCCAGCCAGTGAAGAACTGGTGTAAAGGCTCTCCATTGGCCCTTCTTTCAACCCCCAGAGTGCTGTGCACTTCAGCTATTTTCTATCCTTCAGGACCCAGAGAGTGCTACGGGTAGCAGAGTTTCACTTTGAGCAGCCCTGAGACTCCTCTAACTTACACCAGGGGATGGATAGGTGTACAACAGAATAAGGGAAGCAAAACGGTGGATTAAAGCTACCTTTGCCACCTCCTACACCCCGTTCATGCCCCAAATGCAGAAATGGAGTCACTTGGACTCAGGCCTTCAGCTTCTGCAAGAATTGGAAGCTTTCACCAACTTGGCACTGCGTTTCCTACCTTTGGTGGCTCATGAGATAGCAGACCTTAGAAATCACATAATATGGATTATGCCTTTTCATGTCCACCCTGTCCTGGTCCCTTTGACCAGCCATTCTGCCCTGCCTATGTCAAAGTGAGAGAGTGACCACACTGCCAGCCCTGCTTTGCTCTCAGAACCACGGCCCCTCATCCCACGTCCAAGCTGCGAGCAGTTTGGTTGCACTGGGGGTGGTTCAGGCATGCCAGCAGGAATCATTAGTACAATACAATGCCACTGTCAGCAATGAAACTGGGATTATTCTTCAATCCTCAGCACCACCTCACGCTCAACACTGTGGCAGCTCAGTGTGGAGGAAAGTTTCCTCACACCCTTCACCGTAAGCGAGGATCATCATTTGCACACACTGTATATATAGATAATATACAAAGAACAGAAACTTTTCTCCTTTTGTCTCCAGAATGCAAATGCATCTCTGACCTAAACCATAGCTGAGTCAGCTGGAAAATCATCCCAGGCATTGGCATGTAAATCAGCAGCGCACATACCACTGGTGCTCTCGTCTGTGAAAAATCACCCTTTTCATTATAAACAACACACAAGTGAGGCCACCTGAAGCTGTTGTAGAAGGCTGGGCTGGGCTCATTGCGGTCGGGGGTGGGGTGAGGCGGGGGGAGGGTGGGGTGGGGAGGTAGGACCTGTGGAAAATCAGTGTTCCATTTTGGTTGTCAACATGAGTGTCATGGTTTATAGAAAAGTGGCTGGAAAACAAAGATCCTCATTAATAAGTTGATTTTTGGTATTTTTTTAACCAGTTTCTATTTTTTAAGCTTATAGAGAACTCACACGTGCATAAGTACTCAGAGGGGAGCGTATGCATATCTATGCACTGTATAAGTGAATATATGCATAGTATGTGGTGAGTACCCTATAACACCTTTCTTTCTTTAGGAGCAAGAGACCTACTTTAATGGTACCATGGAACCCATTGATTTTGAGATGGTTCTGAGGAAGAATACCTAGCTAGACGGCTTGAAGTTACATTATAACGACGTATTGCCCTCAGCCATTGGTATATTAGTTCCCAAGCACCTTCTGTGTCCTCACAGACCTTTATGGGGCACAGATGGCCTGCGGTGGAAATGTGAGGGAAGATGGATTGAGGACAGGTGACAGAACTCTTTCTCCAAAGTGAGCTAATTGTGGCACAGAAGAGTTTCTGAAACCTTATGCCCTGGCTTTGCAGATGACAGGTGGACAATGTTTTCTTTAAATTTTGCCTGGTGCTCTGGCCCTGAGTCAGAAAGCATCCCTGCTCAGGGATGTACTTAGGGCCATCAAAATCAACAAGACTCCAAAACTGGGGTCTGCTATGCTGTGACAGTGGGTACCACTACATATGTATTTTAATTTTAAAAACTTTAAATAAACATAGAATAAAAATCTTAAATAACAGAAAATATATTTTTAAAATAGTGATGTGAGGAATTGGAAGATTTGAGGTTCCATGGAACCCTAAACCTTTGTGAAATTAAATGTACATTCTTTGCCAAGCGCCCTAGTACTTAGAACGTCCTCCTCATAGTCTCTAACCCATTGTTTTTGCAAAGAAAGTGATAAAAATGTGCTGCTCTTGTTAAATTAATTATTTCCTATCTTGTGACACGAAAACTGGCAGATCACATCAGCAAGCAAAACACTATTCACAGTAGCAGTGACTGACAGTAACCAAAAGGCTAGTCAGCAAGACTGGATTAGGTCCAGGGGTGAAAGTAACTTAACGGACTTACCAGTATGCAGGGCGGCCAGGGTCCTGGCCAAGGGCGGGGGGGACGGAGGGGGCTCTGGGCCCCTGGAAGGCCCTTATTTCACAAGGAGTCCCATTGCAATAGGACAGAGGCAGGCTTAGGCCTGGTCTACCCTAGGAAATTAGGTCGGTATAACTTTGTCGCTCACCAGTGTGAAAAATCCACACATCTGAGTGATGCGGTTAAACCAACCTAACCCTTCGTGTAGACAGCGCTAGGTTGATGGGAGAATTCTCCTCTGGACCTAGCTACTTCCTCTCAGGGAGGTGGAGTACCTACGCCAACAGGAGAACCTCTCCTGGATGTAGGCAGCGGCGTCATGGCAACATTTTAAGTGTAGACAAGCCCTTAGAATTGAAGAGTTCCGACTCCCAATTCTAGCCCTGTGTGTTAATTCTTTCTTGTTTTCTCATTGTCAACTTCAGTGGCTAAATTTCTTAGGGATGTATATTCATCCCTTCCACTACAGGTCCCCGAAATACCACTGTGGCAGTACACAGAAGCCAGAAAAGCCCCGCAGTTGGCTAATTCACCCAAAGCATGGCCCTGGCAAGCCCCAGCATAGGCAGAATGCCAGGGAGGGTCCCATTGCCTTCACTGCTATGGAAACGGGGCAGCTCTGGGTTGAGGAGTAGCCAATAGTCAGCCCAAGGAGGGAAGCAGTTTTCACTGGCTCTGCAAATATCCACTGCTTTTTGCAGAGCCAACTCCATTGCTTGGAATAACCCTGCACTGACCCGGTTATCAACTACACCACAAATAATTTGGTCTCTAATCAATCCATCTGTCAGCTGTTTGAATGTACATGGCTTAGCTTTATTAGTAGGTAGATGTGTGACTGCATGGACAATGGTCTCATGTGGTCGTTGGTTTATTGGAAAAGGTGCCTATTCTCCGTGTCATTCTTTTACGGCTCAAAGTGGTCTTGACATTTCTGAGTGGCTCTTTTTTGCAGTTTGCAATCCCCATTGTGCTCCCAGTGGGATGTGCTGTAGATCTCGAAGTGCCCTTTTCCCTTCCTTTTTGTGGCTTTTAATGGACTTGCCTTCATTAGGCTAAAGGGTACTGATAAAAGTGGTGTGTTAGGTGTAAAACCCAACTGGGGAGGCTGCTCAGTGGTAGCACAACACGGCTACTGCTTTGCTCAATATGGCCCTGGCAACTTCACAAGAACGGCGTAGCTCCTTTCTGCAGTACGGCATCTCCAGTAGAGCAAAATAGCCCAGTGCTAGCAACTGCTTTTGACACTATGCACTGCAGTATTATTCACACCAGTCGGACTCATATTCCCTAACCAGACCCTTTCCCATCCCCTCTCGTTTGATTCTCCCTCTGGAAAGAATCATATAAGTGAAAACATTTGCTCATATATTTTCATTGCAAGCCCAGAAAATAGAGAGGAAGAAAAATGAACAGCTACGCTACAGATGTCTCTTTCACTGCTTAACAGCACTTTTTCTCTCCCTCTTTACAGTACTGTATTCTGCAAACCTTTTTCCCTGGAGACACCCAGCTGAGCTCCCCCTACAAGTGTTTAAATCCCCTGCTGTCAGCTCGAACCCTGCTGATTATGTGGGTCGGATTAAACCAGCAAAAACTCGATGCTGTGAGTGCCTGTTTCCCTTTGGGCCTTCCAGTCCCTGCTTCCCAGTGTGTTTTGCACCTTTTGTTTTCACTTAGGGCTCAGTCTTTCTCACCAGGAATAATCCCTCTTATTTCAGGGCAAGACATAACAGGAAGATTTCTTTGGGGTTAGTCTCATGAACGGAGTGTAGCTGTAACCCTAAATGGAAAAAAGCTTGCCAAAAAACCACCCTTGTTGAGCAGTTTTTCTTTCTTTCTTGCAAAGGCAACTTCTGCCCATTGAAGCTGTGCGTGTGAACCCCTACACACAGCTGTATCCCTGACATACTTTCACACAGCATCTGACAGAGTGTGAAAGGTTAACTTACAGTGGCATGTACAGATGTTCCTGCCATCCCCTGATTTGTTCTCATGCAATTAGTTCCATTAACGATAAAGGTTACGGACTTCAGCTATGGGGGAAGTGAAGTAATATGTGAGAGGTGAAACAAAGGCTAGCCCTGACCCTTGTGAGCTCAGCTTACACTATTGCATGTTCCTGTTTGAGAACTTGGGGGTGGGGGGATATGTTTGCAAGGGTTGGGAATGTATCCTCTTTCTGCCAGGTGCCCCTCAAAGCTCCAGCCTGACGCAGGCCTGGAAATTCTCCACAGTGCTCTTGAGGGTTTAACAATAGGAAAGAGGAAATACTTTGTGCGTCTCATTAACCTTGAAGCACGCTCTGAGGGTACGTTCAAGGTCTGACAGTCATGACGATAGGAATGATCATCTGGCAGGCAATAACTGGCAATCTGGACTGATAAATAATAAAATGAGCCATGGCCCTTGCTTCCCACCGAAAGAGCCCTTTTATCAGTACACCTGATGAAAACCACCCTGCTAATGCAATCAGCTTGCTATTGAAAAGCAGCCCTCTGTCCCTAGTGCTAGCAGAACCACACAGGAGAGTGTGTTGGGGGGCCTGCATTAAAGATTCCTTCCTGGTGCATTTCCCCACCCCTGTGGCTGCTAGGGTTGCAGCCAGGGGCATGGAGGAGAGAGTAAAGGGGCTGCATGCCTACTGCTTCCCCAGCCCCGAAAGCAAGTGAGCAAAGATGAGGGGGGAGGGATAAGGAATGGGCAGAAACATGGATCTGCCCCTGTGACACTTCTCAGAGCACCGAGGCCTGTGACGCACCTGCCTCCAGTGCGGGGGAGTTTTGCCTGTTCTGGCCATCTGGGTGTTAACTCCCTCACACAACCAGCCTGTCAGCCACTCAAGCATTCTCCTCTGGGCTGTTCTAGCCCTGCCTTTACCCTACAGGTTGACAATAGGTTCACCACTAGCCCCCGATTCCCTTTCAGGTGTCCCTCCTGTGGTATCCAGCCCCTGACCACTGGATACCCACCCAAAGGAAGAGCGTAGCCCAGTTTACTGGTTTTACCTTAGCCCACTGCTCCTGTATCACCCACAGTGCTTGAGTTCAGTGATAGTAAAACAAATGGAAATTGATGTTAAGACAGAAGAGAGCGTCAAATAGAAACAACTATGTGTAATGGAAACAAATGGTTACGTACAAAACAAAATCATAAATTGTGAACTTTCTTAGCTAAGAGAGTAGAGTCTCACCCCCAGCTCAGTCTTTTTGCAGCATTTGCTGGCTTTAAGGAGCCAGGACTTGATCTTTCATGAAGCACACCAGCTGTTTCAAGGTACCTCCTCAGTGAATGGATGCAGAGTGTCTTTCTCCACCCGGTGATACACTGAATTAGTCTCTTGTCTTTATTCCTAGGCAGGGCAGCCCCCTCACTTTCCTATCGTTCCTTTTCAATTCCAAGTGGTTTTAATGTTTATAGTTTGTCCTTGATGGTTTTCCATGGACTTTTCTGAGTTGTTACAATGGTGGACAATTGAATATATAATCGTCTAGTCAGGGAGGGGTGACAACTCCCTCCCTTTTGTTTGGGCCATCCCTGAGACTATGATTCCCTGGTGACTAATTGTTATTCCAAAGACTGTAAGAGCATAATTTTAAATACGGTTACATTATTTCATAAATATTACCCCATGCACATCTCACAAGATTGTGAGTCTGGATAAGTTACAAGCTTTCAGTAGAGACCTCACATGCTATCCTCTATGGATAAATACCGTGAAAGTGGTGTGTTAGGTGTAGTGAGTTTGTCAGGTCTGAGACAGGAGTTGCTTGTCAAGAACTATGAACCCTTTGCCAGTTGACACCCATGACCGTCTTTTATGCACTGGCCAGCAAAGATCTCCACATTATGAGTGGGTAAGTAAGTGTGACGCACTTAACTGACCGCCAAGAACAATGAGGGGACAGGGGAGGAATTATGGCCCAGATCCTCAAAGGTATTTAGGATCCTAACTTCCATTGATTTCAGTAGAAGGTAGAGCCTAAATACTTGGAGGATTGGGACTGGTGAATCTGAGTCCCAGAGGTCCTGGGATATCACAGCTTTCCACTTTCTCCATCACAGAGCCTAAAGGCTAACCCTTCTGGAGCACAGTTCTCGGTCCACAGGTAATTCCATCCGCAATGATCATTACAGGCACAAATGCTGTTACTTAGACATTGAGGTACTTGACTTTGCCCTCAAATCAGGAAGTTAGATGCACACACACACACACACACACACACACACACACACACACACACACACAAATGGAGGCTTGGCATGGCCTCCTTTTAAAAATTAGGCTCAATATGTGTAAGTGAAAATGTTTTTATGTAGTGTATCACAACTATATATGATGTAGTTTATAAGCGGTTTTTATATGGTGCCCATCACCATTGTATCTGGTCACTTTTAGGAGTAAAGAACAAACAAAAAAGTCTAATGTCTGTCGTGATGATTTACAAGCAAGATAAATTGAAAGTTAATGGAGCTACAACACGTTACACCAGCTGAGAAACCCAGCTCATGAGGCTAGTTTTGCTTTCAGATATATCCAAGCAACCTAAGGGCAAAATCTGACCTCATACATAGTCTCTCTCTCTCTCTCTCTCTCTCTCTCTCTGTCTCTCTCTCTCTCTCTATATATATATATATAATTACATCCTGTGGGGTCCCATGCGGAGCGGATAAAGCACACGACCAATGTGGTTGCAAGCTGAATCGAATCCTGTTTATTACAAGCATTCTTTTATAGTTTTTTTTAACATTACATAACACAATTAGGCTATAATCACACATCTACGGATTGGACAAGAAGGAGAATCATGTGTTTATTACATGTATAGCCCCACACCGATTGGTTCAACCGTTCCTTACCTAAGGCCATGATTTATCACCTTGTTTACCTCATCTTATATAATCCCTAGACCACCAGGGGGCCTTACATAAGGCCATGAGCTGTTGCCTGGCAAGTGTCCCATCGTGACCCTTACCTCCTCATGGAACTTTCCATTAGGTTGGTGTAGGGATGATACATCCCCACAACATCCAATATACTGAAATTATGTGCAACCTTAATTCAGCTACCTTGTGAGTATGCATTATGATATAGTCTTAAATGACATGATCGCATACTGTTTTTTCCATGGACTCCCTGCCTGATTCAGTGCACAGGATGGGACAATATTCATTTAATAAGCAGCTATTCAATATTTTGTCTTAACCTCATCATTCAATGTGTGGCCCCAGGCTTTACTTACTGCACACTATTTACATGCTACTCTGAAGACAGAAATATTCTTTGCTATGGTGCTCATCACTGTGGTATCTGAGTGCTTCACAAATGTTAATCGTCTGTCTTCACAACAGTTGTGTGAGGTAAGGAGATATTGCTATTCCCATTTTACAGGTGGGGAACTGAGGCAGAGAGACATTAGTGTCAGAAGTGTCCACTAATTTTGGGTGCTCAATTTGAGATGCCTCTGGCTTAATTTTTCAGCACTTTTTATAGCACATCAGTTGGCCCATAGTTCTGCTCTTATTGCCTTCAGTTGCAGTTGTGAGTGCTACACACTTCTGTAAATCAAACCTCAGGTCTCTCAATTGCGGCATCCAGAACACAAACAATTAGTGACCATTTGTGAAAAGTTTGGTTTAAGTGACTTACCCAGCATCGCACAGGAACTCTGTGGCAGAGGCAGGGATTGAATCCAGTTCCCCAGGGCAGCATGAGATCATCCTTTCTCTTCTTGAAATCCCCTGCCTCATTCACTACACCCCTTCCAGCTTCTGCAACAAATGAGGCAGGGGCCCTACAGACAACTGCTTCCTTCCCTACATATCGTGTTTCATTCCCTGATCATCATCCATCCTGTGCACTGAAGCAGGGATCCTGTGGGGGAAAAAAATAGTAAGTGATCATGTCATTAAAGACTGTATCATAATGCATATGCACAAAGAAGTTGCATTAAAGATGTACAGGCAACCTTCATTCTGGCATTTCCTAACTTTTGAGTGGTTGTCTTCAGACCTCTGCCACATGAGATAACAGAGTAGTAGGTTGTTCTTCGCTCTGTGGCATAAGCACTAGAAGGAGATGAGAAACAACATTTGCAACAGAATTTCACAGCTATTTGCTGATAGCAGAGGAATGGGGAAACTCAGGAATCTTGGGTTCCACTCCAGGTTCTGAAGGATTGTACCCTGGGAGTTGCAGATCCCCTGAAACCTGCCCCCATCTGCAGATAATTCCTCCTATCTGTCTTTGTCCCAATCCTAGAATCCATCACCCCATCCCTTTGGCTCCTTGGCCCAGGCTTCTCCCATTCCTTGGCTATACATCCCAATCTCTCACCTCCCAGCTTGGCTCAGTTTCATGTCCCAGTTTCATTCCCACCTGGCTCCTCATCTTCATCCCATTCTCTTGCTCTCCCCCCAGTTCCTCATCTCTGTTCCCCCAAGTCCCTGCCCCTTGACCGAATCTACCTCCTCGCCGTCCCCTAGGTCCAGCTCCTTTGCATTTCACTCAGGCGGTTTCCTCCTGCTACTTGCCTGGGCACCAGCATTGATAGCACAAAAGAGAGAGGCTCCCTGCTCTCAATTCCTGTACCTGAGGCCACGGCAGCCAGAAGCAGCAATTGCAAGGGAAGTCCCCGCAGGCGCCGTGTGGATGGAATCTTCAGAAATCAAACTCTAGCAAGTCTCTGCCCAGAACGTGCGAACTGCGAATTTTTAAAAGCTTATATTTTGGCCAAGTTTTGGTGTTTTTTTTTCCCCAAGAGGGATGGCAAAAGGCACATTCCTGATGCAAAGGCCAACCCGTTGTCAGATTTTAAGCCGTTATTCCAGAGCAGGGAAGCACCTCAGCTTCTCAGCAAAACATAAAGAATTGTTTAACAGAGGCAACCCCCCCATCCCCGTGTTTTCCTCTAACCTCTTTCTAAGAAAAGACTGAACCCTCTAGGCTGAAATTTTCCAGTATCCTCTGCATGGAAAATTTCAGCCCAAACAGTTGAAGTCTGGCAACTATAAACAACCGAAAAGAGGATCTGATAATGGCAAGTGTCTGCACCCTTCACTGTAGGCGTTGCTATATTCACTGCTTGAAACTCATGTTGCACTCTGTGTGTGCATCTCCATTTAGGTGTTCCCACTGGTCAAATGTAGTTTCCTTGAGAAGTTCCCTTCTGCATTATATGCTAGTAATGCACAGGGCATAGAAACAGCATTCCGCTTTGCTGGATTCAGAATGTCAGCGCTAACAATGAAACTCATGTTCATTCAAGGAGGCCATCGTGTTCGCTGGGAGACCAGACTCGGTTTAGAATGTCAAACACATTTTATGGGTTACATTTTTCAAAACTCCACAGGGGAAGAGAGGGAGCATTATTTGCTAACTATTCCAGGCAGGGCATTTAGTGATTTCTCAAGAGGATTCAGAACTGTTGATATGAAAAGCCGTTAGTATTTTATTGTGCTATTTACTTTGCCTGTTTTGCCTGGAAACAGAGGATATAGGAAAATGGAATTTATGTCAGACAAGATGATATGGTAGCCTTCCAGTATGAGACAATGTTACATATGTAAGGACAAATTCTTGCCCTGAGTTACACCTACTTCAGAGTAAAGCCTGGCCCATGGATCACAGAATTACACCTCTTGAGTTTCAGCTTGATTCTCATGCATAATACTGTTGTGATTCTGAGTGTGCAAATACCTAGCACTTAGGGACTGATCCAAAAACCATTGAAGTCAAAGGACAAACGTGCATGGAGTTCACTGGGCTTTGGATCAGACCCCTTATAAAACATTTTATAACTTTCAAAGTCCTTGACAGACTTTAACTAGTTAATCCTCACAAAAGCCCTGCAAATTTGGTATTGTTATTGCATTCATATGATGGGGAAACAGAAACACAGAGAGGTGAATTGACTTGCCCAATGCCACAGGAGTTGTCCGGTTCGCACCAGTGATGATATGAAGGGCCATGTTGATCGCTGAGTCCAATTAGCCACAGTGATTCCTGGAGCCCCATGCTGCACAGTATTTGGAAAGTGCAATAATTAGGGCATCGGTAGGTATCCATTGCAGCACTAATGCCCAATGAGTTATTAGCAAGGCTGAAGAGGAGTGTGAGTCTCAGCTGGACTTTAGCATGTCTTCTTACCGTGCTGTTGAAAGGACAGGGAGCCGTCAAACTTTATCCCCAGATAAGCAGGGTACGGTTCAAAAACGATTGGCTGATTGTTCAGAAGGATGTGCAGCTGTCGATGAGCTAACCAGCTGGCGAGATGGAAACAAGATTATATTGGCTTTAGTGCATTTAGTTTGAGTCACCAGTTCAAAATTTACTTGGCCAAGGTGTCAAGGTCAGAGGACAGGCAGGTCTCCAGCTCCTCAGTGTTCCTTCTGGCTATTGTTAGGCAGATGTCATCAGCATACACTGAGTTGCCAAGGTGGGTGGCAGGTTAGCTGTGTAATATGAAAGCGCATCGGAGGGAGTACAGATCTCTGGGGAAGTCCGTTGTTCATATCACATGGGTAACTTGAACCATCTCCACACTTGACAATCGCTGTTCTGTTGGAAATCATCCGCGTAATAAAATTTACAAGTTTTTTTTCTGGGACCGTGGAATGTAATTTTAGGACTAGTCCGTGGTGCCAAACTATTTAATATGCTGATGAAAGGTCAACAAAAACAGTGCTGGCCTTTTGTCCTGCCTCAAAGGCATCCTCAATAAAAGATGTCAGTCTAATCATTTGATTCTCAGCACTACAACCCTGCCTGGTAATGAGGTAACTATGGGTCAATTAAAGGCAACAGTTATTTAAGTACCGGTCTCTCAAGCAACTTAAAAGGGATGCTGATTAGAGGGATTGGGCGATAATTCTTTGGGTCATCCACCATCCTTCCAGGCTTAAGAAGTGCCACAATATGTGACCTTTGCCAGACCTCTGGAACTATACAGCATTCCAGACAAGTATTCTAGAGTTTTAGCAGAAAGTTGCAAAAGTATGAGCTCATGTGATGCAGGAACTCCCCATGGATATTGTCAAGCCAAAGAGCCTGGTAAGGTTTTAGGAAAGAAATAGCTGATTCCACTCCCTCGTGAATGGTTGAGATAAGCTGGAGTCGGGTGAGGGAGTTGACCAAATCTTCCTGAGAGCAGACACTATTTTCTGATCAAGAGCACTGTGATTGCTGGTAGGCTGTTGGCCACAAGATGGGTTGCCTGTTGGGTAACCTTGGGCAAGCCACTTCATCATCGCCCCATGCCTCAGTTTCTCCATCTGTAAAATGGGGATAATGATGTTGACTTCCTTTATAAGGTGCTTTGAGATCTACTGATGAAAAACACTTATTAATTTATTTTATTATTTTATATTATATTATTATCATATTGATGCTGGGATTTCCAAAACAGAGTCCAAAGGGAGTTAGATACCCAAATTTCAATGGAACTTGGGCCTATAGTATCTCCCTCGTAGTCAAAAGACTCATTTCCTGGAGGAGGAAAAACTTTCAGGCCACGAACAGGGAATAACCCACCATATTAATCATTAATAGCTACTGATTCAAATGCCTTACTTCCTCTGATGCTATAAATAGAGTAATTGCCAAATGAAAATTCAGAGAGAAACCCTGGTATTCTAAAAGACCGAACAGAACCACAGCTTGTGAATAAAATACATAATTACATTAAAGACAATTTGTGATTAATTAACATCAAAATGAACCCATTAATACCCATATGGGGAAAATGTTAGTCTCTGGGAAAGGTGGCTCTAATGGTATTTCCAATCCAGACATACCCAGGTAGTACAATACCAGAAATTCCATGAGGCACTTCTACTAAGATTTGCTGCCGAGTGTTGATAGGCACAGGTGGTTTGGATGAGCTTTGTATAAGCATTCAAGCATCAGGGGGTTTATCCAAACACAGCCCACCCAACACACCTTGTCATGTTTGTGCTTCACTGGTTTAAACCAGCCCACCCACTGACACAAACTTTCTTGTACTCTGAATCTCCTTCTTGAAAGAGGAACAAAAGGCACCAGTTCACTTCCATATAGGTAAAATGGGAATTGTTCCATCTTCAGCATTTCATAAAGGCTCTAAGAATGACTCAAATGTCCCATTAGGTGGCTTTCCATCTTTTGCTTTTGTGTATTTATAATTTCTCTGATAAATTCCTAACAATTCTGCTTAATCTATTATTAATTATTTTTATAATACAATAGATGTGCACAGGACTGAACAACAGGGGGAAAATACCACATCTGCTACACAAATACTCTCTCTCTCTCTCTTTGACTTAGGGTTTTCTAAGGTGCCCATCACAATAGTTGCAAGCGCTGCATGGTGTCCCTTCCCCAGAGAACTTGCAGTCTAGAGGCATATGTGGTTACAATCTGGAACACAATCAGTGGAACAGGAGTTTGGTTTTATAACTGGAATGCTTCAAAGAAGAGAGATGTTTGGGAATTTTTCCCCGTAATTTTTTGTTGTTGTTGGAAAATGCTGAATAATTGAAACCAAAACTTCTCATGGAAACTTTTGTCAGGACAGTTCTTCAGGTCCAATATGGAATGGGAGAGAGGGAGACCCACCCCACAATAGCTGGTTGTGGACCCACCTTGCTAGGTACTCCCATGGGAAGTGGGAGACCCAATGTTCAAGTCCCTGCTGTAGGATCAGGCAGAGCAGGGACTTGAGCTTGGCTCTCCCATATGTGCCCCATTCATCGGCTATTGTGGGGTCTCTCTGTTTTATTTTCCGAAAAGTTTCAAAAGGTCTCGAGGACAGAGCTTACTCCCGTCCCCTGTTAGACAAGGAGTTAAGAGCCAATTACTGCACCTGTGATTGATGGGTTGCCTCCTGACCAGAGGAGGCGGAGCTAGGTAAGGATCATTAGGCACCCAACCCTTATAAGGAAGCTGAGGGAACTCAGTAGGGAGGAGGCAGGACTCCCCTGCAGAATGAAACCTACAAAGAGCAGGTCAGACACTGGGGGTCAGGAGATAGGGCTTAGCCAGGCAAGAAGCCAGGCAGGAGGATCCACAAGGAGTAGGTTAGGCTCCTATGGGGGAGGCCCTGAGGTAGGGTCAGGGAAAGGCACTTCAGTGGAGCCCAAGAGGGGTGGAAGAGTGGTTAGTTCAGCAGAGAAAGGAGGACCTGAGAGAACCCAGGGAGAGGCCTGGAAACCAAAGGGAGGCCATGTTTTAGCACAGGCTGTGAGGAAGCAGCATGAGGGCTGGAAGCAGCCCAGGGAAACAGCAGTATGACTAAAGAAGCAGACCAAGCTGCTCAATATAGGTCTCTAGGCCAGAACCCAGAGTAGTCTGGGTTCCCCTACCAGCCTTTGAGGAAGGGGCATGCAAGCCCAATGGAAGGAATATTAAGCCCAGCATGGGGCTGCAGTCTGGCCAAGGAATAGCCCAGGAACGGGGCTGAAGGCTCACATATGCAGGGATGTTTTATGAATTTTCAGTTGGATCTTTTTGTTACCCCAGAAGGGGACTGAACTTCAAAGCTCCCCCGCTTTGCCCCAGGCCCCCTGAATCCTCTGGGCGGCCCTGCTGCCTCCTCCCCTAAGTGTATCGCGTCCCTGCTCCTCCGCCTACCTCCCAGCGCTTGCCGCCGCCAAACAGCTGTTTGGCGGCTTAGAAAGCTCTGGGAGGGAGGGGGGAGGAGCAGGAACGTGGCGTGCTCAGGGGAGGAGGCAGGGAAGAGGCAGGGCTGGGGCGGGGATTTGGGGAAGGAATCAGAATAGGGGCAGGGAGGGGGCGGAGTTGGGGCAGGACTTTGGGGAAGGGTTTGGAATGGGGACGGGGCAGGGGCGGAAGGGGGCAGAGGGGAGTCAAGCACCCACCAGCACCAGCAGAAGTCGGCGCCTTTGCTGATCTCTAGCTGTGCCCACTCAGGACGTTACTATGTGGCAAGCTGGTTGCACTGTAGAGTCACAGCCTGGCTTGCCGCACAGTAACTCACTGTGAGACAAGCACTAATACCTAGCACAGGGGCGGGCAAACTTTTTGGCCTGAGGGCCGCATCAGGTTTCGGAAATTGTATGGAGGGTCAGTTAGGGGAGGCTGTGCCTCCCCAAACAGCCAGGCGTGGCCAGCCCCCCCCCCATCCTCCTACTCCCGCTTCTCGCCCCCTGACGGCCCCCCCAGGACCCCTGTCCCCTCCACCCCCCCACTCCCTGTCCCCTCATTGCCCTGGAATCCCTGCTCTGACTGCTCTGACCCCTATCCACACACACCCCCGGCCACCCTCCCCGAACTCCTCTGCCCTCTATCCACCCTCCCTGCTCCCTGCCCCCTTACCGTGCTGCCTGTAACACCAGTAGCTGGCGGCGCTACAGCCGTGCTGCCCAGCTGGAGTCAGCCACGCCACCACGCAGCACAGAGCACCAGGTCAGGCCGGGCTCTGCAGCTGCGCTGCCCGGCCACCCAGAGCATTGCGCCGGCAGCGCATTGAGCTGAGGCTGTTGGGGAGGGGGAACAGTAGGGGAGGGGCTGGGGGCTAGCCTCTTGGGCTAGGAGCTCAGGGGCCGGGGAGGAGTGTCCCGCAGGCCAGATGTGGCCCCCGGGCTGTAGTTTGCCCACCTCTGACCTAGCATCACCTTACTCCTTGGGCTTTCTCTCCTCAACCAAAGTGCTTAGATGAGCATTCCCCCACCCCCACCCAGAACCAAAAGGTTTTGGAGTAGCACTCCTTTTTCTTTGTTTCAGTTTAAGAGTATAATCCTATAGGTATTTAACCTGCTCATCTTTAGTAGACTAATGGAGATTTGAAATAAGCCCCCACCCCCACCGCGGGATTGCTGAGTACATCCCTCAACTATGGAGCAGGAGATATTTTATTTCAGCAATTCTTAAACAGAGACACACCCAATTGATTTAGTAGCAGAAGTGTGAAATCATTTACACAGAGAACAGCCAACTGAGGCCAGAATACCGCTGTTTCTGGAGTGTCCATGCCTGAAAACAAGCGCAGCTTGCCATTTGTAATCATTTCCCACCCTCTCAATAGGCAAATGGCGCATTTGTCAAAATCTTATGCTGATGCGTTCAGATGTAGTTCATTAGCTCTCGTTGTGTCGGGGGAATGGATCACTTCGAACGAACACCGAGCAGCCTCCTTATTTTGTATTAATTGTATGTCAGCAGTCCCATGAACAGGCAGCTTTTCCTCTCATCTCAATTTTAGTTTGGAAAGATATGATCAGTTCTGGGAACCAGAAGCAGAAACGTATGCATTTATACCGGACTCCAGTGGGTTTTCTTGTTTTTAAGTTCACCATGGCAGTTTTAGACACCTCTCGTTGGCTCACTGAGCTCCATACTAGGAAACTTGGAGACACTGTAATTTAGGAGAGAGTTTTCTCAGGACCCCAGGTTTTAGGCATAATCAACGCAAACAGCTTCTTGAGGCCCCCAAATTTTCCTACCACTCTTCCTCACCCCAAAACGAGCCTTTGTTGACTTGTCCACCCTGGAACTTCACCCACTGGTTTCGCTGCAAAACCTGAATGTAGACATGTTTTACACTAGCACAGTGTGATTTGTACTAGTGCACTGACCAGCTTTGAAACTGGAGTAAATTGCACCAATGCAAATTTTACTGCACCAGTGGAAGCAGGGGATTGAATAACTGTGCCAATGCAGCCACACCAGTGCCTGAAATCCCAGGTCAGGTAAGGCCTCATGACAGGCTAAGACTGCTCCCCCCTCCAGCTGTGGGAGTGAGTGGGAAGAAAACTGGGAGTTTTCCTGAAGTTTTCTGTTGCCCAGAAAAAAGGAAGTTGGGAGTCAGATTTCCCCCTTTTGCCCGTCAAACACTGACTGATTCCTCACTCTTTCTGGGTTGTGTTCATCTCATTTTGGCTTCAGTGGGAAGGACCCTTATCGGTGTTAGTTCAGAGCTGCCCTAATTAGGCTGAGACGTCTCAGGCCTTGGCTACACTTGCGAGTTACGGCGCAAGAAAGCAGCCCCGGGTGCCCTAGCTCACTCACCGTCCACACTGGCAAGGCTTGTAGAGCACTCTGACTCCGCGGCTACAGTGCTGCTGGTACTCCACCTCGGCAAGTGGAATAATGTTTGCTGTGCCCCCGCTGGAACGCCGCGGCGCCAGTGTGAATGAGGTGTTGTGTTACTGCGCTCTGATCAGCCTCTGGAAACATCTCATAATGCCCTTAAGTCAAGTGGCCACTCTTGTCATTGTTATGAAATCAGCTGCAGGAATGCGGAAATGCCCTTTCAAAGCTCCGTTTCGGAGAAGCCGGCTGCTTATCAGCTCTGAGGAAAAAGTGAGGGGGGGGAGGGGGATCTGAACTTACAAGACAGCATGCTGACACTCTCAACACCCCAAAAACCCACTCTCTCTCCCCGCACATACACACAACACACGCCCTGTCACACTCCACCCCACCCCACCCCACCCCATTTGAAAAGCACGTTGCAGTCACTTGCATGCTGGGATAGCTGCCCATAGTGCACCACTCCCAATGCCGCTGCAAGTGCCGCAAATGTGGCCATGCCAGTGCGCAAGCAGCTGTCAGCGTGGACAGACTGCAGCGCTTTCCCTACTGCACTCTCTGAAGGCTGGTTTAACTCATAGAGCTCTACATCTGCAAGTGTAGCCATGTCCTCAGGGCCGGTGCAAGGAAGTTTCGTGCCTGAGGCGTCCCCTCCTGTGGCGCAGCTCCCCCCCGGGGAGCTGTGTGGAAGCTCCCCATCCCAGCTCACCTCTGTTCCTCCTCCTCCCCGAGCATGTCGCCCCCGCTCTAATTCTCCTCCCCTCCCAGGCTTGCGGCGCCAAACAGCTGATTGGCGCCGCAAGCCTGGGAGGCGGTAGAAGTGGAGCAGCGACCGTGCGCTTGGGAAGGAACGCTGTAAAAAAAAAATTGGGGGCACCGCTTTTTGGCGCCCCCAAATCTTGGCGCCCTAGGCAACCGCTTAGTTCGCCTTAATGGTAGCACCGGCCCTGCATGTCCTCAGTTTCCATGTTGCATGAGGGCTGGTGCTCTAATTGCAGGTGATGTGTGTGTTTGTTCCCATTGTCATGTAGAAGAAGTCTCGGGGGCAGGTTATCCTCTCAGCTAGGCTGGGGTTATTGACAAACAATTTATAGGGCTAGGTAGTTCACCTCACTCAGCCAAAAAAAAAAAAATCACTCTGGTGATAGCTTGAGGTCTGTAAAGCTAACTGGTTTAACAAGGTCTATTAAAACAATCACTTGGCATGTCAACTACCATATTTCTAGTGCGTGCACCGCTACAGGCAATATTGGCTTTTGTGACAGGTGGTTGTAACAAAGTGCTGTTGCAGGATATATCATCTCTTCAGCACCCTTAGGAGGGAGGAGACGTATTTGTCAAAGATCTATCCAATGGTCTTAGATCACTACATAAATCCCCTGGCCAGTACAGGCAGTCGGGGCGATGGAAGCGCCCTAAAAGTGGGGGGGGGGGCACCGGTACCCGAACTGTGGCCCACCCCCCGTGCCACTCCTTCCCCCCAAGGCCTTGCCCCCACTCTTTTTCTCACCCCCGTTGCTCACCCTTATGGCTAGTAAAAAATGATGGCCCCCCCGGGCCTCCCTGTACCAGCACCCCTGAAGGCAGTATCCAGTGGCCTCCATATATAAATGCTAACATCCATAGGAAGACAAAAATGCTATTTAAATACCGAAGTTTAGTGAAGGCAAGACTTTGACGTATATTCCCTTAGGACAGGAGTGACTAGCTCAGCTGCTCACCAGGGATTTGGATGTTGATATGTGGCCTCTTAGCACCCAGTCCTGTAAGATGATGAGCACCTTACATGTCCATGGCACCCTGTGGGGAATGAGGACGCTCAGAAGCTTAGAAGAGGGATCACCAGATTGGTCCCTCATGTAGATGATGCTGTCAGCTTAAAAATCATGTAGGCCCTGGTCCAGCAAAGCATTTAGGCATGTGCTTAATCTTAAGCATCTGAGTAGTTCCAGTTCCCTTCCAGAAAATCACTCAACCAGGTGTTTAACCTAAGGAGTGAGGACTTATATTTCCTTCCCGGTGTCACACAGTGAACAGAGATCTCCATTGAGTTGTCCATAGTGATGCTTTTTCGAAAGCAGTCACAGTTAATCTGGAACCCAGCAATGTATGTGAATAGTCCGGATGGTTCCTTCCAACGTGCATGACCTTGAATTGGTCAATAATGAATGTGCTGTATGACACTCCGGATGACCTCCGATCTTTTCCATCTCTAGCATGATGCTGCTGGAGTAATGGAGACTTTAACTGACTGAGGATTTAATTGTATAAAGGAGTGAAATGACTGCAGCAATGAGGGCTATAGACATTTCTATAAATAACTTATGCAATATGGTCTGATTCAGTCTGGCAATTCCTAGATGTCATCCTGCAGTCCTTAAGCAAAACTCCCATTGGCTTGTGTTGACCTTGGTGTTGAGACTGACTTCAGTAGGAGTTTTGCCTGAGTGAGGACTTCCAGATTGACCTTCGAAAGTAAAAGAAATCTACTGTTTTATAGCTCGTTTGATAGGATTACATTCCAGTCTTGTAAATGATGATGTAAGATATACCTATCATAGGATCCAATCTTGTGTCCATTTCTTACAAGGCATAGTGTTTACTTTCAGGATCAGGCTCCAAGAGAGGGATAGTTCTGGCAAAGTTATAATTGACCTTTTATTAGTGGAAACGTGTGAGCAAAGTAGAAACAAATAGCTCTTATTAGGGACAGGTGGAACTCCAGCAGAAAAGCTGGTGCAATACTGATTTAGCCTACCGTCCTGGAGGAATCTTGACAGAGTGAAATTCATGCTGTTTTAATTTTCTCTTCATAAATACACAAGCAGTAGCAAGACTAAAGCAATTATTCTACCTAGATAGTTGGCCAAAAGTTAGGTATGATACATGTGAACCCTTCAAAGTTCTTATTTCCTTTGGATAAGGGCTGAAAAGTATAAATGCTCATCAGAAGTGTAACGGAGCTATCTGTTCCTCTTGAGGCTGCATTATTTGGCTAGAATCGTTGCAAGAACAGGATTTCTTGTGAGATTTCCTCTGCTTCCTGCCTCAGGATGGGCCAGGAAGACAGTGAGAACTGCCTTGCTTATGATATATCATCCCTTCTGGTTTCAGCAGGGATGCTGAAAGGATTCTGGCTTGTCTGATAAACAGCCAATATTTTTGCATGGTCTAGGGGACCACTTTACGGTATGATGTGTCAAACCAGCAGAGAGAGAAACTAATGTTAGCATGGAAGACATTTCTAGCCCCTGGGGACCTTAAAATTGCATCATTCTGATTACTATCTTGCCTCAACACACTTTCAACAATCTAAAAGCTTGTAATCCCCATTTTCAGATTGTGGAAATCATTAATCTCTTAGGTGGAAGTCCATTTTAACTTCATTGGGCCATTGTAGCTGTTTTAGATCTTGTTTATAGGAAAAGCATATGACAGTAGCAGCATAGGATTTAAATACTGGGAGATGGAATCACAGCTGTGGGGAAAACATCAGCTTTTCTTTAAGGTTTGTGAAACTATTGAAGTTATTGCATAACTCATGGCAAATTAGATGACACGTACACTTTAAGGTTAATGCTACTTAGATTGTAAACTCTTTGGGGCTGTCTTTTTGTTATGTACTGTGCCTATCCCATTAGGGTCCTCATCCCTGAATGGAGCTCAGAGGTGCTACTACTATATGAAAAATAACAATTTAATTTACATTGTCGAAGCAGAGAAACACATTGAAAACCAGATAGAAATGCTTTCAAGACCAGTATATTTTTTCTAAGCAAATAGTCCAACTGGACCAATAATCTGTATATATTCTCTGAAGCAGGCACTGTCTTTTTGTTAGATGCATGTACAGTGCCTAGCACAATAGTGCCCTAATCCCTGACTGGAGCAACCAGGCGTTATTGTAATAGAAATAATTAATAATGTTCAGTACTATAGCCCAGGAACTTCACCCGCTTTGGGCCTATCTCCTGCTCTGACCTCCCGCACCCAGCAGTCACAACCCCTACCACTATCACTCACTTATATCCAGCATACCCAGCAGTACCCAAGACCAGCATTTAAAGTGGGCCTTAGAGATGGTGGAAATTTGTTCAAATTTTGAAATTGCAACAAGGTTTCAGCATTAAAAAAAAAACATGGAAAAATGTGGATGACATTTCTCTCTTCTTCCACCAACGATAGAATTGACTGGAATCTTTTGGAACTATTGAAAAAAATGGGGAATTAAAAACAAAACAAAAGCTGACAGTTCGCCCCATCTCCAAGCAGCTCCAGTGAAATATATTTGCACGGGGTGGAAATGGACACTTACTTTCCTGAACTGGGGGTGGAAGGGAAGAGGTTGGTAGTTATCTGCGGGCATGAGGAAGGATGCCTCTAATGTGAAGCATAGGCTCCCGGCCAGACTTCCTCAGGGTTCAGGCACAAGAGTAGCGGGGGAAGGAGAATCATTTAAAAAAGAAACATTAGCCAGAGATTTTAGAACCTTCAGATAGATTTGATTCAACTGAGGCATCTGGCTGGGCAGGTTGGTTGATCTTATTCTTTTAAAACCCGATCACCATATTCTTACTGCTGTCCAACACACAGCCTGTTGTGTAGTGAACACTCAAAGCTCCTGATGCGTGCTGGGGCTTGTATGAATTTATCATCTCTGTCAATCCTTAAATCTACTCTTCCATTGGAATTTCCTCCTCATTTGACATCTGCTTCTTGAGTCTGCCTATTACAAGTTAGAGTGACTAACTCAGTTAGTCACAGACCCTTCAGGAATATATCCTCGAAGGCGCATTGTAATTGACAATCTTTAACACAACACAGCAACTATTATGGTTTCTCTTTGCTTTAATTTTGTATATGCAAATTGGGTCACCAACTCAGGTCTCCTTTTTCACAAATGAGGTCTAGGGAAGACAGCATCGCCTGGTGATTAGAAGAAGGGGCTGGAATTCAGCAGGCTTGGGTGCAATTCCCCACTTCAGCCACTGCCTCACTCTGTGAGCTTGGGCATCTATAAAATAGGTATGGTAAAGTGGATAGTATTCACTGCTGGTACGTAGAGGCCAGAAGGGACCACTCTGATGATCTAGTCTGATTTCCTGTAGAACATAGGTCATAGCACCTCACCCAGTCATGAGAAGTGGACAGTTATAGGGCATGGAGGGGCACATAGATCATTGTACTCACTGGTGAGTGGCGGCTGAATAGTAGAGATGACAGGGAAGCTGATTTCAGTTCTGTCCACATTTTCAAATTTTTGGAAACTGTTTTTTGTCATGAATCAGGATGAAAAGCCAAAAACTTTAAAACTTTTGCAGGTCTGAAATCCCCTGATATTTATTTTTGGAAATGCTGAAACAGGGTGTTTCTGAAATGAAATATGCTCCCTGGGATACCCAGTTGCCTGACTGGTGGCTGCAGCCCAGCCGGGAGCTTGGAAGCTCTGAAATTGATATGATTCTTGTCAGTTTCACAGCTAAGGCGTATGCCTGTTTCAATCCCCAGCTTCCAACCTCCCTGGCTCTGCCAGTCAACCAGGCAGGCAGCCAGGGTTCCCAAGTAGATGGAAAGCCCAGGAAGTCTTGGATTCTTGGTAGCCTGCTGGGCTAACCGATGGGGAACTGGGAGTCTAGAAGCTCTGGGAGTGCAGGCTCCAAGACTCCCAGCCTGATGGACCGAGAACCTAGGAGCTTGAGAGCGAAGTCTCCTATGGCTTCCAGACTCCCAGGCCAGCTTCCTGGGCTGGCCTGGGAGTCTGGAAACTCTGGGGACCCTGCTTCTGAGGCAGCCCACGTGGCAGTATCCTGGAGCCACGGACCCTGGAAAGCTTGAGGTCTCCATCTCCAGGGAATTCTGTCTGCTGGGCTGCCATGGAGCTTCAGAGCCTGGAAGGTGAGCTGGTGGGCAACCAGGCAGGAAATCAATATGGCCCCCGTGAAACATTTCAACAAATCGGCAAACTCTGATGCAAGAAATGTTTTTGTTAAAAAAAATTCTGACCAACTCTACTGAATAATCTAAGCTGCTATCATAAACAAGCCATCTCCCCATAAGCCATGGGTTCAAATCCTCCCCCAGCATATCTATACATGAGGTGTATGTATTATGAGTCCTAGTCTGTACATTCCATTATGTAATTTCTATCGTGTGCATATAGGTGCATTTTTCAATACATCAAAATAATAGGTGCAGCATCAGCTGGCTGGATGCCCAGATATCACAGTTATATGCATGGTGTAAAACTCTAGATAGTTGTAACTGTGTAATGATTACAAAAGCCTGTATATAAAAAAACTAGTCATATAAAAAAATGATCAGGCACACATAGTCATATCCCCAGTGTTTGTTAGCGTAGGGGGCGATATTATTCTGAAATTTCAGTTCCACCAACAAAACCCCATTTCATCTTTAGTGGTAAAGATGTTCCACAGGATTCATTAAATGTGAAATGTTTTGTCCAATAAACATCTTGTTGGTAGCTCATATAAACCCTCTGGCTTTGTACCACTTGCAAGCGGAGTAACAAAAGTGAACATTCCATCGTTTGTAAGTGTTTCTCCTCCCACTAGATTTCATATTTTAAGCTAATGTCAGCTTCCTTTGTTTAATTTATTTTTACAGCCTGCATTGAAAGGGGTTACAGCAATAGTAACGTTTTTTAAAAAATAAGGAATAAATGAATTATTATATTCTTCTTGTGGTGGAATAATGGAGAAAGGTCCTCATGTTAGGCTGGTGGAATGCATGTCACTGTTTTGATACTTAAGAATTAGAAGTGATTCACTGCACAGAGCAAAATAGCAGCTGTGTTCAGATCCCAGCCTTTCTCTGTTGGGAAAGAATGGCTATTAGTCATAAAAACTAGCATGCTCATTTTCTCCATCCTGGGATAATGGAACACTGTGGGCCTGATCCAAAGCCCATTGACATCTTTTTCATTAACCTCACTGGATCAAGATGAAGAGGGTTTATTTGTTTTTAAACAGAAAGGCAGAAACATTTCCATTCCCCCGCCCCTCCCCCCATGTAATTTAAGGGCAGGGGAATTATTTTATTTGCTACAAATAAAGACAATCAGTACACAAAATGTACAGGTCCTCATTGGGGAATATTTAACAAGATTGACAAGACAGTTTAGGCTACAAATCCCCAGGTCTGTAAACTAACCCACAAAAGGAGATTCTGCACCCATATGGAATACCATTCACCTCTAATGGGTATGTCATTAGCCATCTGCAAAATGGTATCTGGTTACTTGCTTACTGTACCCCTCCCGGTTGGTGTGAAGCTTAGCTAATATTGGCAAAGTCTTTAAGCTTCTCTACTTAAAATCATAGAATTGTAGGACTGGAAGGGACCTCAAGAGGTCATCTAGTCCAGTCCCCTGGACCCATGGCTAAGGACTAAGTATTATGTAGACCATCCATGACAGGCATTTGTCTAACCTGCTCTTAAAGATCTCCAATGATGGAGATTCCACATCTTCCGTAGGCAATTTACTCCACCCTGACAGTTAGGAAGTTTTTCCTAGTGTCCAACCTAAATCGCCCTTGCTGCAATTTAACCCCATTGCTTCTTGTCCAATCCTCAGAGGTTAAGGAGAACAATTTTTCTCCCTCCTCCCTGTAACACTCTTTTATGTGCCTGAAAACTCTTGTTATGTCCCCTCTCAGTTTTCTTTTCTCCAGACTAAATAAACCCATTTTTTTCAATCTTCCCTCCTAGGTCATGTTTTCTAGACATTTAATCATTTTTGTTGCTCTTCTCTGCACTCTCTCCAATTTGTCCACATCCTTCCTGAAATGTGGCACCCAGAACTGGACACAATATTCCAGTTGGGGTCTTATCAGTGCAGAATAGAGAGGAAGAGTTACTTCTTGTGTCTTGCTTACAACACTCCTGCTAATGCATTCAAGAATGATGTTCGCTTTTTTTGCAACAGTGTTACACTTAACTCATATTTAGCTTGTGATCCACTAAGATCCCCAGATCTCTTTCCACAGTACTCCCTCCTAAGCATCATTTCCCATTTTGTATGTGTGCAACGGATTGTTCCTTCCTAAGCAGAGTACTTTGCATTTGTCCACATTGAATTTAATTTTTACTTCAGACCATTTCTCCAGTTTGTCCAGATCATTTTGAATTTTAATCCTATCCTCCAAAGCACCTGCAACCTTCCCAGCTTGGTATCGTCTGCAAACTTCATAAGTGTAGCCTCTATGCCATTATCTAAATCATTGATAAGATATTGAATAGAATCAGAGCCAAAACTGATCCCTGCAGGACCCCACTCGTTATGCCCTTCCAGCATGACTGTGAACCACTGATAACTACTCTCTGGAAATGGTTTTCCAACCAGTTTTTAAAACATAGTCCCTTGGAGTTTCTTTTTCATTCCCTTTGGAATTGGTTCTTAACAATTAGGGTGCGAACACAGTATTGCCAAGTCCAAACGTTCAGCAATCAGGAGTCTGGCCCTAAAAGTCATGAGAGTGGCTTACAAATCATGAGGTGTCTTTAAAATAATAAATGTATGTGTGTGGAGGGGGAGGGTATTTCTCTTCTAGCTACATTGGGACAGAGTGTTAAGCAAAAGGGATTCACATACGTTGGAGGCGACCACTGAAAATGAAGTTGGCAGTTGTAGCATTAGCAGGCAGTGAGGTGTGTTACAAATTATGAGCCGTAAAACCAATGCCTGAATCAATGGTTTTTAGCTTCCAGGCTTGCCTTTTGATGGTATTGCGCAGGTTTCCTTTGAGGACAAGGACTGATAGGTCAAATATGGAGTGAAAAGAGAGTGGACAGCTTCCATCTCTGAACAGCCCTTGCAAATGCCCCCAGCATATTTTTCAGATCACTGTAAGCCAACTGCCCCACTGTTAATTTCTTTTACTGCACCTTGTAGCACAACGTTCAGAAAATAATAATTGGGCTCGTGTTTAGCACTTTTGCCATGTGTATCTGTGATAGGGAGGGGAGTTGCATTTGCACAGAGTGCAGGAGATAGAGGGGCTTTCGGCTGGAATTACAAGGCTGTGGACTAGCTCTATGCCTTGACCTGTAACAAACGGCTGTAAATTCTTCGGCTCTTGTTATGTTTTCCAAAGGTCATGGTCTTTAACAGTTTGTTGAGTGGAGGAGGAGGAAAGACATCCTTTTAAATTGTTCAGTAGTGTATGAGGATTGTTTCCCTCGGACTGGCAGCTGGTGCTGACACAGTGCTGTTCTTCAGGTGTTACTTTGATGGGGACTGCCCCCTTACCCCACAAGGAGCAGCAGGGGTGGCGGGAGGCTCCACTTAACCAGCTTTGGTTGAAGAAGAACCTGCAGAGTCTGTCAGAGTGGGACCTGTAGCTGACTCTCTATCCTTTTCATCACATTTCAGATGGAGACCAAGCTTGGCTTCAGCCTAATTGCCTACAGCTATGGCCTGCTGAAATGAGCTTTTGCGGAGATCACGCACAACTGAATGATTGCCGTGCCAGGCCAGTATTGGTACAACAGGCAACCCCAGAGTAGTAGAGTATGGAGTCCTGGGAGGCAAAGACATTTAGGAACCCTTAGTGGGATGAGGAAGAGCAGATACAGTTTTACTGTGCCATGGGCTGTCTTTGTGCAGCAAAGCTCCTTGGTGCTGTGTGATCACATTGCGACCCCACACCATAATGCAGCATCCATATTTGAAAGGATGTTACTATAGTAAATGTTGCTTTGGGAGGCTAGGTTCTCCCATGCTTTCCTAGGCGGTGTCTTTCAGATGCACGGTGATGCCCTCCTGCTCTTCTCTGCTATTAAGATGGAATGTAAAGATGCCAGGGCCCTTTTCAAAAAGACTGTTCCCTCCATTGCCTTCATATACATCCCCTTCAGTGGATAACAGGTTTTAGATGACAAGGTTATGTGGCATCTACGGCTGAGCACAAAATGGCTGTTGCATTTGCTCATTGCCCATATCCAGCTCCTTGCTAAGGCTTTGAGACCTAGAACGTGAAGTATGTTATGTGAAACCAGATTCCTGAGGGAGATCAGGTAACTGGAGATGGCACAGGAAGACTCTAGGCCTGGTTCTACACACAGTTCCCATACAGTGTTCCCACTGAAGAGAAAGGGAGGTGGTTTGCTATCTAAGGCCCTGAACCAATACCCATCAGTAGCAATGGGACTTCAATGGCCTTGGGGTTGGGCCTTAAAAGAACAAAGTTTTTTTCACTACTCGTGCTGGTTTTCTCAAGGATAAATTAGGCTACGTCTTCACTAGAAATGCCGCATTGGCACAGCTGTAATGCTTCAGTATAGGCAGTCAAAACAGTCCTGGGAGGGGGTCTCCCATCACTGTAGTTAATCCACCTCCACAAGAGGTGGTAGCTAGGTCGGTGAAAGAATTCTTCTGTTGACCTACTGGTGTCTACCCTGGGGGTTAGTTTATCTTAACTACATTGCTCAGGGGTGTGGATTTTTCACACCCCCGAGCAACATAGCTGGATTCATCTAACTTTTTAGGGTAGATCTGGCCTTAGATTAACAAATTCCGCCAGCGGACAACAACCACTTTACCTGCTGGTCTCTACAAGCACTCGTGTTTGGAGAGAACTCCCATTTGGCCAAACGGGTTGAGCCAGCCGGCCATTAGGACCTTAAAAAAAGAATAAGGAGAAGAAAGCTTACTTTCTCCTAGGCGTGTGGTGAACTACACAAACCAAACCAATGCAAAAGACAGACTAGTAGAACGGGGGGAAATGCCAGAAGAACAGGGGAAAATGCCATTAGTAAAACTCTTCCATAGTGACAAGAACTGTAATAAGACAAAGATTCTGTGTGTTTATCTTTTGCATGGAGGGATTAAGGTGAAAAGAAGTTCTGATACAAACCCCACATTTCTGTTCACGTTTCTTTCTTTCTTTTTTTGTTGTTGTTAAATGCATGTCTTTCCACCTTTTTAATTTTAAAAAGCATGTAGGTTAAGCCTACACTTCTCTGTGGCTAACAGGAATGGGGTCTGATTGATTGTAATAAGGGACAGTCTAAATGAAGTGCTTGGACTTGCCCCAGGCTCTTCTATCTGCAGGTGCTGCTGAGCCCTCACCCATGAGAATGACTTTTTGGAACATAAGTGATTATTTACTGCTGAAACAAGCCAAAGGCTATGCTTTTCCTCGCTGCTCCCAGCCCTCGGCCTCCAACAGGAAATGTATTTAGTTTTCAAATCCCTCTCCGAGCAAAAGAAATTCCAGCAAAATAGCAATAAACTTTCAGAGTCTCCTCTTCTGTACAAAAACATTAGCTTGGGTTTAAAAGAAGATGTCCTGTGACTGAGCTACTCTAAGGCTGGGATGGAGTCGGGCTGTTGTATGTGGGAGTCAGTGACAGGACCCTGGAGAAGGCCACCTCACCCTATTCCACCCCACACCCAATTTTTGAAATGCAATAAATCACCCACAGGATGTTCTCAAACAATGCTCGCAAAAGGGCTCGTTGTCTGATCCTTCTCAATCTGTCACTGATTTCCCCATCAAAACAGTTTGTGCAACCAATCCCAGCTGTATCCCTAGTGTTTTGTAGCTAATAAATAAAATCCAAATGTTAATTCTTTGGCTCACAAACCTCAGTGCCAAGAAATGAATAATCTGTACAGGGCTAAACAAACAGTATATTGATGGGGTGGGGGGAGCAGGGTGGCTGAGTCAGAGAGACAGACATACACGAGCATAAGGACTGCAAATGGTGCATCAAAGCTTCTTCTGTCAGAAGAGTCGGACACATGCTATTTGTTTTTTGTCTGCTAGTCTCGTTACGTGTTAAACTATTAGTATTTCCAAGCAACACTGTAGGCATTTTCAAACACAAAACCAGCAGAATTGTTCTCCTATACACTAACGTGTAGTAAGACTCGCCTTATTTGTCTTTCTACATTAGCAATGCAAAAGTAGCATTTGGCATCCATAGCTCTCGACAGGTGGCTAAATACGATCATCCTCATTTTACAAATGGAGGGAACTGAGATTCTTGGGATTTTCACAGGAGCCCAAGGGAGTCAGGCACCTACATCCCCTTGAAATTCAATAGGTTCAACTCCCTTAGCAAATCCAAACCATTTTTCCAAGGTCTCACAGCAAGTCAATGGCAGAGGCAAAAATAGGCCTGAAGTCTCCAGCGTCTCAGTTTAGTGCCCTAGCCACTGGATATGGAACGGCCGTTGCGGCAGTCCCTGGATACTGACCCCCATCACGGGACAGGGTATCAAGATTTGCAACCCCGACCCAAGTCAGGTGATTGGGGCTAGGAACTGAAGATGATCGATTTGCCAGTACTCCTGTGTGTCACACCTTTATCACAAGCCAAACTGCCCTTCTCCGATGGAGGGATAGAGCCGGTTTCCAACAAAAGCCTGGCAGTTCTATATGCTGGCTGAATAATGGAAACAAACGTTGGTTGGAAAAATTATATTAAAGATCTCATAAAGTGTGTTGAATAAGTTGGTGGGTGACCGATTATTTTGCCGACTCTAATTAAAACAATAATACTTGAGTTCCTGATGATTCATGTTGGCTAGAAGGGGCTTAATTTATGGAGGAAGCAACATGCTGCAGTTTTCAGGTTGCAAAACTAGCTTAAATAAAAGACTTCTTCTGATCAAGGTCACATGGCATTAGTATTCAACAACATACACAAGGTGATTTGGCATTCAGAGGAATTCTCAGCTGTGTGCGTAGGATGGGCGGTTGGGGGTGGGGGAGAATTCAAGAAAAACGGGGAGGGGAATCCCTAATAAAATCACCGGTTGTGACAGGAAGTTATAAAGGTGGGTGAGCTAGTTAGGTCTGTCCAGGGTTAATGTAACTCATGTACTGTAGTTGGCACTTATGTGCAGATAACTGATGCTGCTGTCAGCATTACAGCAGGAAGATTGTATCTTCATAAGGATAAAGACTGTATTTTCACAAGGGTAAATTGATCTGGAAAGGGACATGTTAGGTATGACCAGGCTTTTCTTATGCTGTCTTTTATCACCTACTGTTTCCTTGATCAAACACACTCAACTTGTATGGTCAGTGCAAGGAAAGTCATGTTTCCCTTTATGCTGGATAAACCTCTTTGTGCTCCTTACAGTATCACTGGCTCAATCTACCTATCTAATTACCTTCATGGCCATAGTACTGATGGAGCTGCAAAGGCAAGATTCTCCTTATTTTGTAATGTCCAGAGTTGTGCTAGATATTTCACAGAACACAAAAACCATAAGACTGGAAGGGACCTCAAGAGGTCACCTAGTCCAGCGCCTTGCACTCATGGCAGGGCTAAGTATTATCTAGACCATCCCTGACAGCTCCAATGACGGAGATTCCACACCATCCCTAGGCAATTTATTCCAGTGCTTAACCACCCTGACAGTTAGGAAGATTTTCCTCATGTCCAACCTAAACCGCCCTTGCTGCAATTTAACCCCATTGCTTCTTGTCCTATCCTCAGAGGGTAAGGAGAACAATTTTTCTCCCTCCTTCTTGTAACAATCTTTTATGTACTTGAAAACTCTTATCATGTCCTCTCTCAGTCCTCTCGTCTTCAGATTAAACAAACCCATTTTTTTCAGTCTTACTTCATAGGTCATGCTTTCTAGACCTTTAATCATTTTTGTTGCTCTTCTCTGGATTTTCTCCAATTTGTCCACATCTTTCCTGAAATGTGGCACCCGGAACTGGACTGATACTCCAGTTGAGGCCTAATGAGCGCAGAGTAGAGCGGAAGAATTACTTCTCGTGTCTTGTTTACAACACTCCTGCTAATACATCTCAGAATGTTTGCTTTTTTTTTTTTTTTTTTCCCAACAAGTAACATAGTCCTTGTCCCCAAACAGCTTATGAACTATACTGATGTGACATATGTAGGTATGAATAATCGTGGGAGTAAAGGAGATATAGAGGGAGAAGAAGACAAAGAGATAAAGCAATCCCTTGTCTACACTGAAAAGGGATTGCTCGTATAGATATACCAGTAGAGCTTTAAGCAGTTTCTGCACTAGTGTGGTTTGCTGGGCTATTGGTCACAGTTCTTTTGCTGGTATAGCTTATACTAGTTCCCCAAACAGAATAAGCTATATTGATAAAAGGACTTTTTTTGCTACTATAAATGAGTATAGCTATGCTGGTAAAACTTTCTAGTGTAGACTAGGCCAGCAGGTTTTGCTGGTATAGTAATACTGACAAAACCCTCTGGTGCAGATACAGTTGTAGTTGTATGAAAGTGCTTGAACTGATATAGTTGCATTTATTGTAGGGCTTTTACTGACATAGCTACATTGGTAGAAATATTACGCTCCGAACCGACATAGCTATGTCAGTAAAACGTCTAGTTGTAGACCAGGCCTAAGATCATGTGCAGACTCAGATTAGGGGAGGATACAGCAAGGCATCTGAATTAAACTGTGCTTGTTTTTTAAGAGAAATATTTGTTAAAACTGTTTATCACTGTATATCTTATTCTTGACAAAGATGCATTGTAGTCTTTGTTCTGTTCCGAGGACCCGATCCCATGCAGGGCTGAGACACAAGCTAGCTTCCTCTCCCTTCCACACAACATCACCCTGCAAAGCCTTACTCAAAACTTGAAGCGTTTTTGAAAAACGCGACTTTCCTTTCCACGTGAGTGTTCTGTTTGGCACAGTTCTGCACTTCTGGGCTATGTCTGGAGCTACCTGAGGAAATGTGAAAGGCCGGAAATCTCCTGAGGCAGCCTATTTTGGCCGGTCCAAGCAGTCTGGTTGCTGTCGATAACCATCTGAATTTTGGTGCTGTTTATCTGAACCAACTTCACACTCTATGCCGCTTGAGATTGACGAATTCAGGGTTAGTGCAGTGGAAGCTGGCATCCCCGATTAAGAAATAGGTAGAGATTTAATGATTGTATGTGACCAATCCTAATAGTTTCTTGCCTTGTACTGGAGACACCCTTCCCTAGCACATGCTGGAGGTCAAATGTGGGAGGTTCGGATGGATGTCCATACCCCGGAAAAGGAATTTCACACACTCACATGCTGTTAGAACACATGCAAAAAGTGCCTTCATTTCATTTGCTCAAACAGAGTGAGGGGTAGAAAAAAACTGTAATAGGAGCTCTGGGAAAACTGCAGGGTAGCCCTCCATCCTGCCTTAGACACGTCCATGAATTAGACTGAGCTCTAAGTTTAGACCAGACAATTCATTGGACTGTATGGATCAGAACTACAAATTCATTCCCCCTCCATCTCTGACCCTCCACCCACCATTCCCTGCTCCTGCTGAATTGCCCTTTCTCAAAGAGATGACTTAGAAGGGTCTGTGCAGATCGTGGTGACTCCTTGCATGCTGCCCACGCAGTAATGTAGATAACACCCTAATGTTCTGAACAAAAGCAGAATAATGTGCTGAGGCAGGGCGCCTTGTGCTCCGTTGCTTGAAAGCAGGTGGGCATTGAGCAGTCGCTACCAGCCTTCATCATTTGAGGGCATCCTAGTCTTTGATGTAGGGAGTAGTATAGCAGCCATCTCTCATGACGGTGAGTCTGTCTTTCATTGAAATGCTCTCTTTCCGCCAAAGCCCTGGGTTAGTGCTGCTGGGAATTGTTTCTTTATTGATGGCAGAGCACATGTAGGGCTCATAGATCACCTGTCTTATTGGTGTACTGGGGATTGAGGGGGATTGCCTCCAGGAGGGAGGTGCTGGCATACCAACACTGCCATTGATTATTCTTAATTATCATTTAATGTAACCTCCAATTAGAGTTAATCAATTGCCACTTTCTCCTGAGTTTTACTGCCGAGATGATTTAGAGCAAGGAGGACACTTGTCTTGAGCTTTCCCTGGCTTCCCAGATGGCTATTTTATATCCTTTTCTTTCATTTGTAATAGAGCCAGGCGAATAATTGATTTGCCTGAATTTAGTCTCCTCTTCTGCGTCAGATTTGTCCGCAAGCAGCTTTTGATTGTATTTATTAGTGAAAAATTATTTCTCAAGTAATAATTCTTGGGCTGCGGCTTGTGCATGAACAGCTGTTTGATAATGGAAATTCACGCTGTGTGTTTAGTTCTCATTAGATGTATAGTCAGGTCACATGGCATTGTTTCTATTTCCTGACTGGATAGGCATAACTCTTGGTATCCGATTTTGGATGATCAGGTTCAAAATTACTTTTTCCAATATTTGCTTAAAATGCTCTGGTTCCACTAATATTTTGGCCAGGAAAATCACTTGCTAATACATAAGAAGAAAGCAAACATAAACAAGAGTTACAAAGGGAGATTGCTTTCTGGCTGGGTTATCTGCAGGCGCTGAACCAAAGATCTGGGGATTGATCAGGATGAACTGCTACTGCTTTGGCTAAAGGACAACACTATTATATTAGAGGCAGCATCAGAGTCACAAACTTCCTAATGGTTCAGCCACTAGAGGTGGACAAAGACCTACCTTAGTATTGCTTCTCAGCTCCTTAGAGCTCAGATCATGTGTAAGTAGTCTCTCAGGCTATCCAAGGCCGTGATCAAGTGTCTTGATGTTTTTGGTCTTTTGGCCCTGAGATGAAAACCTGGTCTGTGTCTCTTGGACC
Source organism: Chrysemys picta bellii (assembly GCF_011386835.1). Taxonomy (NCBI): domain Eukaryota; kingdom Metazoa; phylum Chordata; order Testudines; family Emydidae; genus Chrysemys; species Chrysemys picta. The sequence goes on along the minus strand of NC_088797.1, from coordinate 117,850,773 downwards.
ATGAAGTACAAAAATTATTTAATGTCAGTTACACAAGCATAGTCATTCAGTTTTCTATTTGGTTGAATAGTCAGAATTTTTGACAGGTAGTTGCCCACTCCACTGTAACAATATTGGTAATAGCTCTTTCTATCCATGTGCATTACAAAAATCATCAATTAAACACCACAATCGTTGTATGTAGGTCACCATTTTACTGGGAAAAGAGATGGGTCTTGCATCCTACCCTGACAGTCTGTAAATTCTGCAAAACAACCCTCTGTGATCTCTCTGAAAGATGAGGGCAAAACTAGTGGAGGGAAGTAACTATTCTCGCTAGGGCTCATTGGCATCTCAGCAATAGCTAATGGCATCAAAGGCAGCTCACAGGTGCAAACTTTCATGCGGTAACTAAGCACCCCGACTTTCACAATCAACCAAAAATCAAGCTAATCCCATTTCAAAACGAGGTCAAAACAAGCCAATCCCTAAGAACCCCAACACTCTATGTGACTAGATCTCCATGGCATGCAGTCTGGGACTGTGGTGGGCCTGCTGTGCACCCCTGACTCTCTCTCCCCTTGCCCCTGCTTGCTGGAAGCCAATCCAAAAAAAGAAGGTACAAGCTACAAGCCAAAAACTAGCCAACAAGCTACTCATAAGCCAATTAAGCCAAAAACAAGCCCAATTTCTGCATTTTTTCGTGGGTTTGGCCTGTCTGCTCATAGGCCTAACAAGATCCTTGCAGAACCCTGATTTCCATCCATCGCCAGAACGGCCTGTGCAGTGCAGTCTGTGTGCCATAACCAGACTGACACAGGAAAAGATTGAGGCAGCCAGATATCCAGGGAATTATCTTCTCTCCAAAACTTTCTCTCTAACCTTACCCAAGGGTGGAAGGATAGAGACAAGATGATAGCTGGCCAGTGCGTCAGCAGCCAACGGTGGCTGTTTGAGTGGTAGTGGAACAGCTCCTCTGCGCTTTGCAGAGGTGTCATGTATTGGCCAACTGTCTTTGGTTGGTCAGGTTGGCTCATTGCTCCTTCCTCCCCATCTTCCCCCGAGCCAGTGCTGCAGCAAAGTGGAATTTTAGTGCAAAGGGATGGTGACAATTAGACAACCCTCGAGAGTGAAGTCCACAGATAAGATCAGTAAGGGCAGTGGCAGTAGAAGCTACCACCACCAACTCCTCTCAGGGTGCCTTGGCCTGGCCTGGTGGGACCCCTGAAGGAAGGCAAAAGTAATTGTGGCTCCATGCTCATGGAGTTTCTCTTATGAGACTCCCAACATGGGTGCCATTTTTGCTGAGAGAATTTTCCATCTCACTAAACATAATAAACTAAGGGCCTGATCGCTGAGGAGCTGAGAACCCCCAACTCCCATAGAAATTCTCAGTTGGATTCAAGGGTGCTTAGCACCTCACAGGAAATACCCAGCTCCTTGCCGGACTTAACCCTAAGTTCCACATCTTTTGTCTTGTTTTAGAAACTATCAAAGTCATCAGGCTGGTTTAAATTGGGTACAACAGAGCTCTTCCTCTTCCTACGCAGCCTGCTCCGACCTCAGCAGCTCGCGTTACATAGGCTTGTGTGTCCTCAGCAGCCAGTTATGATTTGGTTCAACATAATCTCTTTAGAAGAATTTAAGTTAGAGAAGAGTTTTAGTAAAAAAAAAAAAAAAAAGGAAAGGATAGAGTAAAGCAGATCCACTGCTCCGCAGAAATAAAAAACGACCCTGTGTTTCCCTAAGTACATGGGGCTAGAGAACACATCCATTCTATGATGAAAATAAAAAAATGTTAAAGCTTGTTTTGTTCCAATAAACACGGGACTTCAACTTTACTTTCCACAAAGCTTTGACAGGGCAATGGAAGAAATTTGAGCTATCTCACAATGTTCCCTTGGCATAACACGGCGCTTTCAGTCTCATTATTATTGCATTATATGTCGCACATCTGTTACTGGTCAGGAGCCAAACTATTTAATTCTATTAGATACCTCTATACAGCTAAGTGATAATCTACACCAGGTTTATGGAACAAGCACTTAATTCTTGGCAGGGAGCAGCTCAAGGCTCGCTACAAGAGCAACACAATATATGCAGCACAGTTGTAGATCAGTGTCAGAAACTGGCCAGAAATCATTTCTGCGTTCTTCTGCATGCAAGCATTCCAGTGTGGGAAACTATTCATTCAATTTATTGTTCTAACATCTGTAAGTTATTGTTGGGGAGGGTGGGGAGAGAGAAGGGGGGGGGGAATGCGCAGAGTGAAAAACGTTTACCTAACAAAATACTAACCCTTACAGGGGGTTTCACGTCAGCACTCTATAAATAATAGGATTCTTTTAATGCACATATGGTAGTATTTACCCTACAGAGAGGTACACAAATTCATGTCCTGTTCAGTAACTTCTGTGCCCTGGGGTTGCTTGGGCATGTATCTTTGCCATGCATATTTGAGCTAATCCATCTTTTATCTATTTAATGCAGCTACTGAAAAACAGGTTACGCTGCATTGCCTTTCTCCGTGTGTGCATGTGTGTGGGTCCACATGCCAGTCCTGGATTTCAAAATGTTGCTCTAAAAAGAATGAGATCAGATACTCAGTGGGTGTAAACGGGCATAGCTCCCACTGAAGTTAATGGAGCGACACCAATTTATACCAGTTGATGATCTGGATTGTATTACTCCTTTCCCTCCTTCAGCACCATCTGAAGGCCACAAAACCCTTCTCAGGTGATAACGAATGAAGCCCTAGCAACATAACACCCTCAGCAAGGTAAGTAAATATGTGCGGGAAACTGAGGTACAAAGAGATTATGACTTGCTCAGGGTCACACTGGGAAGTCTATGGCAGAGGTGAGACTAGAATGTGGCTCGCCTGACTATCAGCAGGGCCTGTACCTTTACCCAGCAGACGTTTCTTCCTTCCTCCTTCTAGATTGAAGAACTGAAATAATTCTGCAGCTCTGTAAAATATCCCCACCTACAAACTTCCCTGACCTTCTATTACCTGGGTGTGGTTTTGTTATGTTTTGCTTTTAGTCTCTGTGCAGGCAATTGAACATATTTCTGAAAGAAGTGATGTCAGGAGTCTTACGTCTTCCAAGAACCGTTGTTTCCATACGCATGGGCTCTATAGACTGGGACAAATACATAGTTAGAGTTTGAAGGTATCTGGTAATTTGAATTGGGGTGATGGCCAATCTTTAAGGGTCTACAGCTGGAGAGGAATTCATTTACTGGATTGCCTTTAGGGACCATCAACATTTGTAACTGTCTTTTATCTACAGTGTTCTGTTCTTGCCCTCTATTGGGCATATGAACGAAATACCCTGAACTGATTTTAATTCCTAAGGGCCTGATCCAAAACCCATTGAAGTCAATGGAAAGACTCCCATTGACTTCAGTGGGCTTTGGATCGGGCCCTTAAACCCCCATGTAAATGTAATTGCTGCCCATTATTGGACAATGAACGTTCTGTTAGCAGCAAGCTGATTGGCCAAATGTTCCATCCTATTACTGTTAAATATATACTAATACTCAAGTAAATGACACAGTCCCTGCCCTGGAATTCACTATCTAAATTCAACATGACAAGTGCAGCTCTGAACAAACAGGGTGAGAAAAGATAAGGGTGACAATGCTATCACATGGTGAGGCGCTGCAGAGTAGCCATCTGTAAAAGGAATTGACAAGGTTATGCTGCACTCTTGTAACTGATCCCTGAGTCCGAAACTGGCTGTCCCTATCGAGACTGGACAGGGAGCAGACTGGAAGCAAATCTCTGTGTGGGTGCTCATTCGGTCATTCCTGTGCTACACTCACGATGTGCGTATAAGCAGCTTGATGGTGAGGTTTAAAATTGTTATGGTTATTTTGTTACCTGCTTCTCCCCTTTCCTCTCCTCCCACAGGAAGGGTGATCCAGTGGTTAGAGCACTAACCTGTACTGTGGGAGACTCGATTTAATTCCTGCTCTGCCACAAATCCCGTGTCACCCTCGGGCAAGTCACTTAGTCTCTCTGTGCCTCAGGTCCCTGGCTGTAAAATGAGGATAATAGCACTGTCCTACCGCACGGAGATCTTGTAAGGATAAATGCATTGAAGATTGTAAGGTGTTCTATGGTAATGGGGGGGGGGGGGGGGGGGCTGTATAAATACCATAGACAGATATACATACTTTTCATAGGCAGGACATAGAAGGAAAGCTATAGAAGGGACCTCATACTGTTAGGGCAGTGGCATGGCAAACCAGTAAGGTTAGCTACACCTGAAAAAGAAACCAACCTTTTTTTTTTGTATTTTTCCATGTTTTTGGCCAGCTGGTGAGAATTTCTGAAAAAGGTGAATGATTTCTTTTTAAAAGGGACAAAAAAATTTGCCACTTTAAAAAATTTTTTTTTTTTTACCAACCAGTTTTTCTAAATGACAATGTGATATTTTAGTGTTGTGCCTCTTATAACACACCCAAAGCATGGTGGATATTCACAGTAGTAATACTTTGCATCAATATAGCGCTTTCTTCCCAGCATCTCAAATAACTTTATAAATAGGAATGAACAAACGAGTCCTTGTGAGGTTGCAAGATGTTGCATTATTGATCCTATTTTAGGGATGGGGAAACCAAGGCACAGAGGTTAAGAGACTTGCTCAAGGGCCAATAGATTGTTTGTAGCAGAGCCAGGAATAGAACTTAGATAGTGTGGTTCCTGGTACAGTGCTTTAATCACCCTGCTACTCTACAATTACCTTGCCTACCACCTCTTGTGTGACTATACGACATTCGTGTTACCATCGTTAAAAGTGCTGACACTTAAAAAATACTTCAGCTATTATTTGTTTGCCAATAGCAGATCCTTCCTGAATGAGGGCACTAGGGACCATGGCATGAGAATGCTATTGCAAGAAGGTGAGTGACAAGCATTTAATTTCCAGGGCTGTTAAACAGATTTTGTTGTTGTTGTTGAGCTCTTCCCGTGGGAGAGAAGATGATGTAAATGGAATACCCCAAGGGGAGTAGCTTGTTGAAACTTACGGTTGAGCCTGCAAACCAGACAGCGTACTCGAGTTAAATGTGCCAGCCCCAGCCTTTTATGTTAATACTGTGAACAGAACATTGCTTGCTGTGTGTTTTGAGATACTTACCTTGTGGGCTGTCCTCAGTCATACAGCAATCTTGACTTTAGATGGATTGATTGGCTCCATTATTGTGCCATGGTGGTTTTGTCATTCACTGTTGTCAGTCATAATCTGGACTAGTCATCGGAATATAGATGTGGGGAAATAACCATTACTTCATTGAGTCTGCCCCCCTGCAACTATAGGATACAATCCCTCCTGAAAAAGAGGAGGCAAGACTGGGATACTTCCACCCAACACCCCAAAGGCCAAATATACTCATTTATTACAGGAGTGTGTGAGAGGGTGATAAACATAGTAAACCATCTCCCCATAGGGGAGGGTAGTCCAGTGGTTAGGGTCTAGCCTGGGTTCTTAGAGACCTAGGTTCAGCCCCTGTGCCTCAACTTCTCATCTATGAAATGGGGATAATACTACCCTACTTCATGGGGATTCTCTCTGGATAAACACATAAAAGACTGTGAGGTACTACAGTGATGGTGGCCATAGATACTGTTTCATCTGCACTAGCTTCTAGAGAATATAGGAATTTGATTTTTTCCCCATATCAACAGTACAGTAACCCCCCCCCCCAATTACCCAGAATGCCTCCAAATTATCCATATTTCCACACTATGTTGAATACCTGTAATATAGCACCATTGCTAGAAGCAGGCCTTCTAGCAATGATGAATAATTATTTTCATTTTCAATGTGCTTTACAGACATTATCTCATCCTCACAAGTTGCTTGTAAGGTAAGTAAGTAAAATAAAATGTTTCTTTTCCATGGGAGCTTTCAAAACATTTGAATTGTGTTTGGAAATTTTCTGCAAAATTTTTTTTTGGGGGGGGGGGGGGAAGGAAATGAAGCCCAAACTCTTTTTCCATTTTGAAAACCAAAAAGGTTTTGGCTTTTCTAGGGTTTTTCCCTCTTTCTCTCCTTCCCCCCCCTCCTTTTTCCATTTTGGCATGAAAAGGGGAAAGAAGGGGTAAAAAGAGGACAAGGAGAAAAGGGAGATGGGGAAATGCTGAGATGCCAAAATGCATTTCTTTTCTTTTTGCAATTGTTTCTTTGTAAAAGTGAAATTTTGAAAAGTACAAACATTTCCATGTACACTTTAATCAAAGGGTAGTTTTCACTGAAAAATATTGTTGAATGAAAAATGTCAACATCTGGGTATTATCATCTCCATTACATTGATGGGGAAACCGAGTCAAAGAGGCAAGGTGACTTAACCAAGGTCACAGAGGAAGTCACTGTCAGAGCTGGATTAGAATCAAGAGTCCATGGATCCCCATCCTATGCTCAGACCACATTTGTCAAAAAAAAATAAAAAAATCACCCAGGTGACCCTACAATAATGGGCACAAAGGTACCAAGGATACAAAGAGCCCAAGGAAACCCTCCATGGGGAGAGAGCTATGGGTTAAAGTGTGCTCCTGAAACTTGGTGCAATTTCCTGCTTGAAGATCTCAAGGCATTCTGCCCCCAGGAGGGATGGAAGAGAGCCGGCAGCTCTGCAAGTGGGGTAGGGGCAGAAATACAATGGTTCCTGACATGCCAACTGGTACACCCTGCCACTGATTACCCCTCCCACAGAATCCCTAAGAGAGCAGCAGCATCAATGTCAGGGTGGATTTCTCCAGGGATCGCTGATGGATTTTCAGGGGAGCATCCTCGGCAAAGCAGCCTTTCTGTCTCTGTGGATGCCCCTTAAAATCTGTGATGCCCCATGGTGCATGCTCTTGGAAATGACTTTTTACCGGTTTGAAGGGTGTAATCATCACTCCCCTCCTTCTGATCTTTTTTCGGGGAAGGGGCGCTTTATTCCACTGGGGTGGGGGACAGATATAGGGCAGGAAGGATGGGTGGCAGATAGCATAGCTCCGTGTTGTATTTCAATGGGATGGGGGGAAGCAACAGGGGTGTGGTGTAGTATGGGGGGGGGAGGTGTTCGTAGATCTATAGATGCTTGCATTAATTGGCTGCAGTTTACAGCCTGGGTTTATCGCTCAGCTTTTAATTAACTGTTTCCGGATTTAATCTCACAAATGTTCCATCTTCGTCCTTGTTTAATCTGGTATTCTAATGGCGAGCTTATTTATGCAGGTCAATACTGTTTACAAACATGAAAGCCGCCTGTTGGTTTTTGAACTTTAGACACGATGACATCGGTTATCAATAGCGAAAGCAGCCTCGGCAGGTGGCATGTCAATATGCAGCCAGTCAATATTCAGAGAGCAGCGAAGATTAAAAATTCTTTTAGCAGGAGTGGGAGGGGGCTCCCTGATCTCCTTGTCCTATTATCATATTGAGGATTTAGGATCTCCCCCCATCCTTTATTCCCCCTTCATTCCCAGCCATCTGAATGGAGCACTAATGAGGATAATCAGGTTATTCAAGAACATTCATTGTAGGGGGAAAGAAACCCAAAACCATTGCACAAACCTGCTTGGGAAGGGCTTTCTTTTTTAGAATTTCCTTCAGTTGTCAGTGAGTTTCTCTCCATTGAAGACTTGAGGTAACAGGGATGAAAGGTGGGCTTGTATTTTTCACTTGCTCTCAGGACCTACCTTACCATTTATTTAATTTGAAATTACTGATAGCGCTGATTATTTTTTGCTGAGCTACTCCAGTTTTTCGCTAGTGAAACTCCATTGAATTCAGTGGAGTTACACCAGCATGAAACTGGAGGAACATACTGGAAAATCAGGTTTAGGGGCTATAAAAAAAACACCTTTAAAAAAAACCATCTTGGACAGTAATCGCTTGGTTTTGCACCAGGAATAATATGAAGTCCTGGAACAAAGGACTGGGTAACACTTGATTTAGGACCCAATCCTGCAGTCATTACTCCTGATTCTCTACTCACTTGCACCTTGCTTAGTCACTTTCACTGATGCAAATGTATGTCTTCCATCTGTGTTGCACAGGGGTAAATGACTAAGGCCCCAGTCCTGCAAAGACTTATGCACATGCTTATTTTCATGTGCTGTGCGTGGTCCCGGATAAAGTCAATGGAACGATTTGTATTTGTATTTGTATAACGTTAAGCACACGGGGAAACCTTTTCAGAATGAGGGCCCGGGTCCTGTAGAGAACCAGGTCAAAGGGCGTTTTCCTCAGTAAAGATTACAGATCAGGGCCTGATTCTGATTTTATAGCAGTGTTCTCCTAATTTACATTGGTGTAAATGAGCTTGCACAGCTCTATTATTATTATTTGTTTGTTTGTATTACCATAGCATATGCTAGGTGCTGTACAAATATATATGTTAATTCCATGCTTGCTGTAAATATGGCTGTTAGTTGCTACCCCTCCATTCACAAGCTTCTAATAATCAATAAACCATAGTGTTGGTGAGTCAGACGCATGCATACCCCATCCTGTCTGTAATAATACTTTGCACTTAATTACTGGCATTGGGCCTGTTTCTTTTCTCAGTTATACCAGGGCATGACCAGGTATAATTCCATTCAAATCAGTAACATTGTAAAATGTGTGCCTTTTGGTGTAGAACTCTTTGTATAACGCCAATGACTGTTTAGGAGTATGTTATCAGACTGCGCAGGACTTTAATAATTCACTTCCTTATTACACTATTACACTTCCTATTATATTACACTGTGCTGGTAAGGCCTGGGCATAGATTAAGGGATCCAGTCCTTTTATTTAAACTTTTGCTTTGACTTTTAAGTTTCAGACATCTGCCTTGTTTAGCTGACATTTGACACTTTGTTTATTTTTGTGTCCCTTTTCAATTATTTCACCAGGGACAGGCTCCTTCTGTTTACAATCATGCCATTTGCATGCGGATCCCTCACATTGCTTTTAGCAAAGACCCTCCACAGAATCCCAAGAAGCTGTTTTATTGCAACCTGCCTGAGGATTCCGGAGGGAATGTCATTACTTGGGTTGATTTCTTCCCCCCAAATTACCTGCGAGAGGGAGAGTGCTCATTCCTGAACCAACTGCCGGAAACACAGGATCACACTGGGAAGCTACAGTAATGCAATGCTCCTTAAAACAAAGCCCTGAACATATTTTTACACAACCCACCCTTGAATGCAGTCCCGGCGGCTACAAAGCTGCCCATCTTTTCTCTAGCAACTTGTGGTTCACCACAGCCTTTGTAACGTTGGCAGAGTAGGAGCAAATACTCGATCATTTCTGCTTTATTCTCTTTAGCCACAAAACCCAGCTCCCAAAGCGCAGTGCTGTTTTTAATAATGACATCTTGAGCGCCTTTCAGAGCCTGTCTGAAAGAAAATACAGGCCTTTAATAAGTTATTTTAATGCCCTTAACTCTGGAGAAAAGGAAGCAGGGGGACATACATCTCTGCAAAAGTTTCAGAGTCTGGAAGAATCTGATTCAGAAACAAAAGCCTTTTGAATCTCTCTTGATTCCCCCCCCCCATTCCTGATCTTCCCCTCTCTTTCTTCCTTCCTTCACGTTCCCCCCTCCCCTGCTGAGCAGTAACAGTGCCAACTTATCAGATACGTTTAGCTGCCAGCTTCCCAGATCCTTTCCTTTGAATGTGACCTGGCAGCAGCTTGGTGGAACTTTTCAACTGTTATATGTGTCATATGCTATGAAGAAGAAGAAGAAAAACGGAAGTATAATGACTACTGGAATACATGATTCATGGCAAAGTCAAGAGTGGGGGAATGCGAGGCAATTTATTTTAACCCGTAAGGCAACTAACTATCCAACAGGAGACGGAGATGAGGAAACAAGCATTGTAATATTTTGCCTTCATCTGAGGATCTCAATCCCCTTATAATCAGCTATGAATTAAGGCTCATGACAGCCCCTTGGCAATGGCATGAGAAAAAGCTAGGCAGGGGGAGTGAAAATGAAGGGGCCCTGAAGCAATATGGATAGCAAGCGGGCTGTCTAAAGTGGGTGACAGGACAGTGGTTACACCTGTGCCACAATGGTTGTGTCATTCAATCAGTCTGACACGGGGGAAATGAAGCACTTAGCCGTTAAGTGACTTGTCCATAGTAAGACGGCAAGTCAGTAGTAGATTTGAGATTAGGAACCAGGTATCTTGACTTCCAGTCTTCTGCTTTAACCACTAGATGATACTGCCTGTCTTTAAAATAAAAATCCCCAGCGTAGAAACATGCAGCTTCACCTCCGTGAGTGCCTGTTCAGGAAATGGTCTGTTCTAATACATCAGATTACTATAAAACAATGACCATCCTGTGTGTCGTTGTAATCATTTTTTTAAAAAACAGGGAAAGTATGACTCAGAACACTGGTCCTCCTCCCAGCACTGCCACTGTCTCACTGAGGCCAGTCACCTAGCCTGCTTTGTGCCTTAGTTTACCCCTCTGTAAACCAGATATAGTAATCATTTTTCATTATTAAGTACCTGGAGGAAAGTCTCAGGCGCAAATAAAGACAGCCCTTGCCCTGAAGAGTTTGCTGGTCCTCAGCTGCCCCATTAGCAATGTCAGGAGACTTAATGAATTACTTTTGCCAAGCGCTTTGAGACCAGGGGTTGACAGGCACTATAGAAATGTAAAATATAATGATTAATTGACTTTTCTTGGTGGGAAGTTGGTCACTTTGCACCAAGAGAGGTGCCATCCTCTCTTCACTTTCTGTGACTGGCAAACCAGAGGGAGTGTTTAACTTTAAAAAAAAAAACCAACATCTTTACAAAGTAACAAATTAAGATGCAAATCTGGAGGGGGGGGTTGGGTTTTTTTTTTTTTTTTTTTTTGCTAATTGGCAGAAAATTAATGAACGTGTAGCTGACTGAGCAGATGCTCTCGTCAAAAAAGGCAGATTTGGAGTTTCTCTAACCCTCCTTTTTGAAAACACATCAAGAAGGCAGTAGCATGTGGCAGGTCAGGAATTAAGCGAAGGTAACTGTACAGATTGTAAAGAACACAAAGGAGGGTTTTATGCGTGTGTGTGTGTTTTTTTCTTCTCTCTCTTTTGTTTTAACTTCCTTGCATTGGATTTTATTTTATTTTTTTAAAACCCATATTCCTCTGCAGCTCATAATTAGCAGCCAGGCCTCTGGGACCTAATTAACCAATTCAATTAACAAAAAAAGCATACAAGTCACCCTGACATTTGTCAGCCATTAGGAGGGATGTGAGGCTGGCTGGTTCTGCCGACATACTAATGATGATTAGCTCATTTGCAGCTCACTTTTACCCTAGGTGTCCACCTGGAGAGACTGGCACAAAATGCTCTTCAGAGAGAGAGGGGTTGGGGCTGGAGCTGGGACTGGGAAGAACATGGCCATGACCCTCAAAGGGAGTTATGACCTTTTATTGAACGTACAATCAATATGTTTTTGCCTCAGTTAAGAGAAGCTGCTGTCCCCTCCACCAGCTTCTATGCTTGCTAACCTTCAGAGGAGCACTAGCCCGGAGAGCCGGGGTCCCATACTTGCCTCAGGGGCTAAAATCCCTTGTTTTCAACTCCTTCGATGGGAGAGGCCTTTCTTTTCCTTGTCGATAGCACTTTTTGCTTGCTTACCACAGCAGGGCTCCTTCGCTTGGCTGGGCTGTTTCTTAGTTCAAGCCAAGCTCTTTGTTCTTGGGATTGATTAACTACAGCACTCTATATAATATAGGCAGATATTTATATAGGCGTCGCTCCCATCCCTGCTTCTGATCTTTCTTCATTTAACTCCATTTCCCCAACAGCTCTGGTTTGGTAACAAGCGGCTGATTACGATGGAAGTGAAACCCCAGAAAAACACGGGGCCGAAGTGCTGACAGGTTGAGGGGGCATGTGCCAGTTGCTTTTTAACAACGAAGAGCAACTTTCCCTTTCCCATTTAGGGGGGGATGTCGCTGCCCGATTTCAGTCTCTCTAGATATTTGCGTAGTGCTTGTCATCCGAGTGTGCACCAGATCCAGCTGCTGTTGAAATCAATGGAAAGACGCCCATAGATTCAACGGGATCAGGCCCTTGCAGCGCTTTGTCCAGAGGAGTGAAATTCCCTAATGCTATAAAGACTTCAGAAGAGGCACTGTGGGTGCAGGCATGGGGGCGGGGGGCAGCTATGGACTGGGATTGTATGCAGTGGAGAGGTGTTTTGCACCAAATCCAGCCTGGTGGGAGTTTTTGGCAGGATAGGAGCATGGTCCAATGACTTAGGCCCCGGGTTGCAAGCTAGCCAGCATGGGTACTATTCCCAGTTCTGCTGCTGACCTACTGTGGAAAGTCACTGCACCTGTTTCCCCTCCTACCTGTTGTTTAGTTAGACTGCAAGCTCTTCAGGCCAGGGACTTTCTGTGCCCATGAGTAGTGGGGCTTTGTTCTTGGTCGGCCCTCTGGGTGTTATTGTAAATCATACCATAATAATGGCTAGTGCTTATGCTGATCCAGTGGTCACAATCTCCACTGCAGGGTTTACACAGGGGTCATGGCAACTATTTCCCTCAGTGCATCTGGAGAGGCTGTGGAGCTGGCCCTGCCCTCAGTAGCGCTGGTCCCCGCACCCGTTTATAGATCTCTACACAATCTATTTGCCTGGAATCTTCCACGAGCTTGGGTCTGTGCATTTCATTCTCCTTACCTATTATTCTGGTCTATAATAGTTGTCCACCTGCCCCAAGAAATGGCAACTTTGCAGATCACTGATGGATATGCATAAGTAGGTTTCAGCCTGGGTTGATGTTTCTAGCAGGTTTTCTGCTGATGGGATAAACTGTCACCTCTCTGTATCCAGAGATGAGAACAACAGCAAAGTAAGGATTGAAAGACACAAGGAATGACTTTTTACTGGAGCAGAAAGCATCCTGTATTTTAAAGGGATCTGTAAACTGTCCTTAATTTGAAGTCATCTTCATTCCAGGTATGTCTTGATTAATTACCATGAGGCTGATTAAGCTCCTTGTGCAAAGCAGAATCTGTCACACTAGACAGAGCCAAACATTCCATCCAGGAAATGTACAGAGCACAATAGTAAACATATAGAATTGGAACCATTCATGTATTAACAATCTAGTGGCGGCAGCCTTTTATTGTCATACACATTGTTAAACTCACAAAGAGCAACTGGTAGGTTAAACCTATTTTAGCTGGCAAAGCTCAACAAAAATCCTTGCCACCAAGCATTTGATACTGATCACAGTGTCACATCAGGGAACAGCAGCTCAAAAGAACAAGTCATTTTTATTTCTGAACTTTACAGGCGACATCCTCTCCTCTGCTCCGGCTCCCCAGGTCTTAGTCCTCTTAGGAGGAGGAGGGGTTTTTTTGTGTGCCACTCAATGACAGCAGATTCATGGGGGGAAAAAAAGAAGGAAACATACAATGCTGCATTGAGGCAGCAGAGGTGAACTGGGAATTCATTCAGTGTGAATGTCGTGCACCCGAGGGAAATCAAATCCAAACCTTGGAATTACAACAAAGGGCGTGGCTTCGGGTTTGACTTTTGACGGCACCATTTGGAACAATTATGGAATAAAACAGCTGCAGTATAGTGGTGAGATCTCTGACCTAGACTGTCTCCCTAGAGACATCCTAAATGGGAATCCACACAAAAACCTCTACTCAACTTAGTTTCTTTAAGTTACAGACATTGGCAGTAATTTATATATTTTTCCCTTTGCGTTTTCTAGGCAATGGGACAAATATATGCCCAAATATATATATACATACCCTGTTTCCCCGAAAATAAGACATCCTCCGAAAATAAGGCCTACTTACAGTTTTGCCTCTCGTTGTAATATAAGGCATCCCCCCGATAATAAGACCTCCCCGATAATAAGGCATCCACCGATGTGTACCGTATTCTTCTTCATTGAAATATAAGACATCCCCTGAAAATAAGACCTAGCGCATCTTTGGGAGCAAAAATTAATATAAGACACTGTCTTATTTTCGGGGAAACAGGGTATGGTTCAAGCTAGCCCAAATCTGCTGACCTACTGGGCATGCTGAAAAGACACTTGTTTGAGAGGGTTTTTGGAGAAGGCTGAGGGTTTGCTTCCCATAATGATGATGGGGTGGAAAGGAGTTTCTGGAGTTTTCTGCCTGGCTCAGTTCCTGTTCTAATAGTTTCTTAATGCTGCAGGGGAGTTTATTGTGTTTTTAATGATGTGTTAGAGCCTTGTATTATTGTTGTTGTTTTTTAAATCTAAATAAATGGCCTTTGATTTCAGTAAGAACCTCTCACCATGGGTCACTGGAGGACCTTAGACCTTTAGCACAGAGCTTGGTCGCTGCCATTTAAATTAAGGAGGAATTCCACTAGCTGGGAGCAATTGTAGGCCCTTATTTTCTATGCTAGCTACTAGCAAGACACACACCCTTAGTTAGTATGTTACATGTGGACTGACTATATGGATGAAGATGGCTTTTGGATTAAGAACTGGATATTTGCAGGCAGAAATGAATTAGTAATGGAGATACAGAGTCTTTGACCTCTAAATCATGTCTTCAAAGGCACCAGCAACCAAAAATTGCTACTATCTGATGGCTGGTTGCCTGTGAATGACAAATCAGTTGGTGATACTAGTCCAGTTCTTAGGGGTCAAATATCCACGTCACCCAATGTTCTTGCTAGTCTACTCAGCAGAGAAACCCAAAAATGAATGTGTATGGAGGCTAAAAGACCATCCCCACCAGAGATTGAACTGGGGACCTCCAGAACTAGAAAAGCATAAGCTGCTACAGCTTGAGCTAAGGACCTATAGCTGGGGTTGTAACAGATGTATCCTCTGCAGATCAGGTCAGGCATAGCAGTCAACACATACACACACTCACCAGTGGTTTACACTAGCAATGAGACCTGCCATGAAAGCAATAGCAGCATCTCGCTTGACGATAACCAAGCAATGTAATATGACTCCATGACTCACCGCTGCCCCTTCTGGTTCTCATGTTAGCCCCCTCATCATGTCATGGCTGAAATGAGTTAACAAGCTCCTCAGGACAGTGATCATGTCTCCTAGTCAAGAACCCAGCACACTCCCGGGGTGAACGGTAAGATAATAAGGGGAAGCCCATCTCACCATCCCCAGGGCCCATCAAGAGGGATCTAAGGTAACCTATCGCCATCAGCATACCTAAAGAGACAGGCACAAGTTGGCTATTGCCATGCTTTTAAAGTACCTTAAAACTCTTCTCTATCCTTCCCACTGTGTCCGTGCACAGGACTAGTCCCTAGAAGAGGTGACAGTGAATGGATGCACTATTCAGACTAAGCCCCACCAACCAGAACTTCAGTGCCCTGGATTAATTGACGGCCCCAACACTGACCAGTGGCTCTCACACAGGGTCCAGTGGTGATGGCTTAGTCACCGTTGAGAATGCTGAGAACTGAATAACACCCCTACCTGCCCTGGCATCTAGAGTAACGCAGCGTCACTGCTCTGATGTGCACAATGTCTCCGAGGAAGGCATCTTGTGCCTCTGCCAGCCAGCCAAACAGCACCCGGAGGCTGTTGGCTCGGCCATGGAAGTAATGCTGTAAATTGAACCCTGCCATCTTGTGGCAGTTTGGCAAGAGACAGCAAGAAGAAAAGCCGGTCAGGTGGCCATGCTGCTCCAAGGCTTGCGGACTTTAAAGAGGCTTCAAAAGGATGATTATTGTCTTGAAAATGAGTATAGCACCGCTGCCAATTTGTAGTCCCAGTGGCTGTCACAATGTTGCGCACCATGGCCAGTTTCACAGTGACAGTGGGAATAGAACTTGCATCCTCCTCCTCCGAAAGGTCAAACACCTATTACTGTGGTTGGAAGAGACTCTCCATTAGCTTTGGAAACAATGACATACAGTTGAGCTGCTTTAATTATATCCACTAGTGGGCTGTGTGCACTAGACGGTATATTACTGTCTTGCTACATTTTATCCCTGGCAACTATTTCCCCTTTGAACTTTCTGAACTGTTTTGGGAAATGGCTTACCCTGATTTGGTTTTGAGTCTTCATTGGCTATCCACCCTTGACCTGAAAGAGACAGTTTCATTGGCTATGGCTTGGATTGGTAAGCACTTACTTGCATATGTATGTGCTGCTCGTGCTCATTAAAGCACTCACAATCTGTCTCTATGATGCTATTGATCAGGAAGAAAATCCCATTGCCAAGTTGCAAACAGAGGGCCGCAGAAGCCCGGCACAAATAAGACATCTCTATGTGTTGTGGAACACTGTTTTTAGACTCTTAACACTGATAGTACAGGAAACATCTGGCTACCGCTGAAGCGAGAATTTACACGGCTTCTGAGCACTAGTCAGGGCTCTGGAAGGGGGCTGATGGTACCACAGCATGTGTGTTATTACATACTCGCTGAAATATTCAAGAACAACTCAAAGGGCCGATTGAACAGCAGACCACCAAACCACTACTGAAAAGAAAGGTGTTTGGTTAGAGAAACCACATGAAGGACCCTGGACTCAGCCCAAGATGCTTGTGCTTGAAAACATTATGTTTGTGTTTATTTCTTTGGCTGTTTGCTACTGGTTGAATTTTAAGGTTTCGTTTAGCAGAAATTAAAAAAAAAATGCCCCCCACAGTTCAATGTGAGCTTCATTTCCACAAAGATGGGAGGGCTCCCACAAAAACAGAATGGCTGCAGTTTTACAAAGCGATGGGCAATTTCTCTGGATAGTGCACTTCAGCTGGAACCGTTCTCAGAATTGTTTCTGGGCCATGTTCTCCCCTTGGTACAGGCCCAGTTCAGCCCATTCTATAATAGGCTGAACAAATAGGTTCTGTGCAGGGAAGTAACTGGACTCAATCGTCCAAACCATGGTCAGGTTGTAGGGCTGCAGTGCAATCTCTCTGTAGGGCAGCTGCCCCTCAAGGCCCTGTATACAGGGGTTCCTGGAAAGTAGATCTACAAACACACACACATCCAATGTCTCTTTCTCCATCCTGTTCCAGTGCTCTCCTCTGTGTTGGAGAATATCCCAGGCAAGGGATTGGAGCTGTGCTGTGCAACTGTACTGCCCTTCCTCTTTCCCTGAACCCCCCTGGTAATGCTGTAAGGGGAATGTGCAATGCACATACACTCTCCACACGGGGGCAAACTTTGCTCTTCAGGTGCTTAGTTCTCATTAGCATGAGATTTTTGTCTGCATATGTAACCTACACGCATTCACTGAGGCGCTCTGTCTTCTTCTAGTGGTGGTTGGGCCACACATGGTTGATAAGCCTCCTTCAACAGCCTTGGCGCTCAGAGGATGTGGGTTATACTAGCAAGTCAGAGACTGAGACAGCCTTAACCAGTTTGGGATCTTAGCCAGAATTTCTGGTGTGCACTCACACCGACTTCTGTCGGATGTTAGGGTGCACAGGGGATGGCCCCTGCTCTATACTTCCCAACATTTCCTGTGACTAAAGAGGGACAAGTCCGATTCCTGCTGTCAGGTGGCAGGAGGCCCAGGCATGGGAGGCCTGGTGCAGGCCCAACCTTCCCTCACTGCGTAGCAGCAGCTCCGGCAGTGTCTGTCCCAACATAATCAGCATACATGATAAGTAGAGCTGGGTATAGAAAATTGTCACCAAAAATCTTCAAAGAATTGAATGAGATTTCCGATTTTTGAAAAATGTTGACCATTCTACAGGGAGTCCTCGGACTTACGACACAATTCATTCCACAGAATTGCATTGTAAGTCGAAACATTGTAAGTCAAAACCGCTTTTCCCATAGGAATCAATGGTATGAAGAGGGGAATTAGTTCCCGAACCAAGGCTTGATACACTGTTTTCACCACGATAACCCAGATTTTTGTACTAAATGAATTATAGATGACTAATGTTGCAATATCAATGTATTTACTGCATACTGTATTTTGTAGCATTCAAATAAACATATAAACTCTCATATGCTGCTCAGAATGCCGGCAACACAGAAAGCCAGGGAGAACGGCACACGTGCTGAGCCTCAGCCAATCACTGTTCAAGCTTTCTGATTGGCTGAGCCCGGGGCTGGGAGCCAATCAAAAACAAGCGGCACCCCTACCCAGCAAGAAGCTACCCTGCTGCCTCGAAGCCAATCAGAAGCGACCCCTTCCAGCTACATACCTGTATATATACCTGCACCCAGGAAGTGATTTCAAGTGAACTTTATGCAAAGTGAGCATCGTAAGGGCGAAACAAGCGTCATAGGGGCGAAACGGGCAGTCAATTGAAAAGCATCGTAAGTGGCTTCCGACGTAAGTCGGGCGTCGTAAGTCCGAGGACTCCCTGTATATGCAGCTTGAAAACAGCAAAAATAGTCAAAACTTTGCAATCAGCTCTAATGAAAAGGGCACTAGATCATTTTCAAAATCCTTTTCTTTGAGAGGATCTGAAATGTTACCAGTAACTCTGGAAAGCAGAGTCATGGTAAGGTCAAAGAACTGCTTTCATTGGCCTGGGTTTTCTAAATTCAAATTCTGCATGCAGAGGAGGCAGTGGGGTTGGCTTACTCTTTCCGTACTGCAGTTGTGTTTGGGCTTTATATATTTTAGAGCCAGAAGGGACCATTGCAATCATCTAATCTGACCTCCTGCATAGTACTGTCCATAGAACCTCCCCCCCCAAAAAAATTCCCAGAGCAGATCTTTTAAAAAACATCCAGTCTTAATTTAAAAATTGCCAGTGATGAAGAATCCACCACAACCCTTGGTAAATTGTTCCAACGATTAATTACTCTCACTGTTAAAAATATACACCTTATTTCCAATCTGAATTTGTCTAGCTTAAATTTCTAGATATTGGATCGTGTTATACCTTTCTCTGCTAGATTAAATATTTGTTCCCTATGTAGGTGCTTATAGACTATAATCAAGTCGCCTTAAACCTCTCTTTATTAAGCTAAATAAATGGAGTTCCTTGAGTATATCACTATAAAGCAGGTTTTCTAGTCCTTTAATCATTCTCTTGGTTCTTCTATTTACTCTCTCCAATTTTTCAACAGCCTTCTTGAATAGTGGACACCAGAACTGAATGCAGTTTTCCAGTGACAGTCACACCAGTGTCAAATACAGAGATAAAATAACTTCTCTACTCCTACTTAAGCTTCCCCTCTTTATGCATCCAAACATTGCATTGGCCCTTTTGGCCATACTATCATAGGCTAGGTCTACACTATGGGGGGGGGGGAGGGGTGTCGACCTAAGATACGCAACTTCAGCTACGTGAATAGCGTGGTTGAAGTTGCGTATTTTAGGTCGACTTACCTGGCTGTGAGGACGGCGGCGAGTCGACCGCTGCCACTCCGCCGTCAACTCCGCTTCCGCCTCTTGCCACGGTGGATTTCCGGAGTCGACGGCAGAGCGATCAGGGATCGATTTTATTGCGTCTTCACTAGACGTGATAAGTCGATCCCCAATAGATCGATTGCTACCCGCCGATCCGGCGGATAGTGAAGACATGCCCATATTGGAGCTCATGTTCAGCTGATTATCTACTGTGAAGCCCATATCTTTTTCAAAGACATTGCTTCCCAAAGAGTTCCTCCATCCTGCAAGGGAGGCCTCCATCTTTATTCCTAGATGTACACATACACTTGGCTGTTTTAAAATGCATTTTGTTTGTTTGAGCCCAGTTTACCAAGAGATCCAGATCACTCTGTTATAGTGACCTGTCGTCTTCATTATTTACCACTCTTCCAATTTTTGTGTCATCTGCAAACTTTACCAGTGATGATTTTGTTTTCTTCTCTGTCATAAAAAGGTTAAATAGCATAGGACCAAGAACCTGCAGGTCCCTAGTAGAAACACACCCACGCTGTGATGATTCCCTGTTTACAATTACTTTTGGCCGGCTTTTAATCCATTTAAGGTATGCCATGTTCATTTTATATCATTCTAGTTCTGTGCCTCATCAAATGCTTTACAGAAGTCCAAGTATATTACATCAACACTATTACCTTTATCAACCAAGCTTGCAATCTCATAAAAAAAAGATATCAAGTTAGTTTGACAAGATCTATTTTCCATAAACCCATGTTGATTGGCATTCATTATATTACTTTCCTTTAATTCTTTATTAATTGAGTACCATATCAGCTGCTCCATTATCTTGCCTGGTGTCAGACTGACAAGCCTATAATTACCCAGGTCATCTTGTTTACCCTTTTAAAATATTGGCACAAGGTTAACTTTCTTCCAGTCTCCTGGAATTTCCCCAGTGTTCCAATACGCGTTAGATAAGAATTTGTCTTACTTCACCTTCCAGCCACTGCATCTCGGTGTGCCTTTTCCTGCTAGATGAAAGAACCTTCTGTTGCCAGAAATCTCTTCCCCCTGTAGAGAAATAGGTAGAGAAATAGGTACTTTGAGGGTGCAGGCTGGTAAAATAGGATGACATATTTTCTTGGATTGAGGGCGACATGCCACCTTAACAAAGATATAAAAACTTACCATATAGATATTCTTTATTCCCACCCCTTACATACCCCAATTTAATGCTGGTGAAAGGTGAAGCCAATAGACTACTCCTGTGAGTAAAGATTACTTGCAGGAATAAGGACAGTTGCATCATTGTAACCATAGATCATACAATGTGGATTCTAAAATCTCTCTTGAATTAATTACATCTCTTTTGGCTATGTAGCGACAGTCTACAGTATGATGAGGCATCTGCCCACATGATCACAGATCCTTTTTTTTTAATAGGTATTTTCAATTTTATCCACTCAGGAATGATTTATTTTATACATTTTCATCCCTCGCTTTTTAAGCACAAGCACAAGAAATAGCTTCACCTCGGGCTACATCTGTTTTAGAAAGGTTTACTACAGTCCCAACAAAAACAGCCCATTTTTATGTATAAATCAACATAAAGGACTAATTTTTGCTGTAGGCTAATTGTGAAATTACATGGACGTTTATAAAAAAAACAAAAAACAACCCCAAACTCCTTAGTGGAAAATGGGTGGTCAGGGAGAGAAAGAGAAAGAAGGAAGAAATATTTGAGTGAAGGCTGCTGTATCCTAGATCTCTTAATGGAAAGTTTTGTTTCCCCTCTGGATTATTTGCAAGGGACATCTGTGATTACATGGTTAAGAAGTTTGCAGGAAGTCATCCAAGGTGGAAACAGCCTGAATATTAATTTACCCTGAATCTCCCCACAGCTTTGTGTACAAAATCAAGGAGCTTATTAATGATTAGCAGAAAGCCTCATGCTTTTGTGATTCACACTATAAATTCTGTCCTGAGTCCTTCTCAATGGGACATACCAGCCTGCCACTCACTTCCACCGGCAGTGATTGACTTGAAGTGCCTGAAAGCACTTACATCTGATCAGTGCTGAGTAGTGGATTGATTTGTTATGGCTTGTCCTTCTTGTGGTCAATTGTTTGAGTCGCTATTTTATTTATTTTGGATGCTGTTTAAAGCACTGGAATGCTGAGCAGCAGATACAGCCTCTTTTGTGCCAGTCTGTTTGGTCAAGATTTTCAAAAACTCATGAGGCTCCTGAATCCAAATTTAGGCACCTAAATAAATTGCCAGATTTTCAAAGATGCTCATCAGCTCACAGTGCCTATTGACTTCTCTACGAGTCACTAAGGACTGGATCCTCAATTGTATTCAGCCACCTAACTCCCTTTGCAATCAATGGGAGTTAGGTGCCCAACTACCTTGGAGGGGCTGGGTCTTTGCTCAGTTCTTTTAAAAATCCAGCTGCTTATTAGGTACCTAAAATATGGATTTAGGAGTCTAACTTTCAGTTCCCATTTTTGAACATGTTAACTATTTAAATCAAGACTTGGTGTCTTTCTAAAAGAGAGGCTATGGCTCAAACAAACATTATAGGCGGGATGCAGGATTAACTGGGTGAGGTTCTATCTAGATCTTAGATGGTCCCCATTAATGTAGTATCTAAGCACCTCAAAACCTGTAATGTATTTAGCCTCAAAGCACCCATGTGAGGTAGGGTAGTGCTATGATCATCATTTTACAGATGGGGAACTGAGGCAAGAGAGATTAAGTGACCAGCCCATGGTCACATACAAAGTCTGTGGCGGAGCAAGAACTTGAACCCAGCCCTCCCAAGTTCTAGGTGAGTGCCCCATCACTGGACCATCCTTCCTACAATGTATGTTTTGAAGGAAATCAGACCAGATGGTCATAATGGTCCCTTCTGGCCTTAAGGTCTAATAAAATCTTGATTTCTATGTCTACAGGAGGCACTTAATTTTAACAGCTAAAATTAGAGATAAGCCAAAGGCCCTCCAGGTCTGAACACCCCAAAGTTTGATTAGAGATGGACACCCCTAAACCTTCATCCGGAACTGGAGCCACTTCCTGAAATGCATCTTTTCTTATAGTTCAATTAACATTTTATAGCTGTGTTTTTAGTTTTTGTGCATGTGAGGGATAGAACTCAAGCAAGCCTAAGTAGGTCTGATAAATGTCCAAACTTCTGAGTGCTTCTCAGAGCTGACTCTACCAATCTTCTGATGTTTACCCATATCAACTGTGATTCAGCCGCAGATTCTTTGGGCAGTGGCCATTTGGCATTCAACTGATTGAATTAAAAGAGCTGAAAGGGTGGGGGATGGTCAAGAGAAAAATGGGCACATCTGCTTTTGAAAGCAGGCAGGGCCAGCTACCATTTTTCACCAATGCAAATGCAAACCAATCTGTGTGGTGCTGGGCTGAGTTACAGAGGACTCAATTTTGAAAGCATTGCTGGATCAGGCCCTAACTCAGCTCTAGTACACCTCATGATCCCTGGAACAGAGCACCTTTTTTTTAACCCAGCTACCATAATACATGGTTGTACATTGTCCACACTGGCTGGCCAACTCCAGTCCAGTCCAGTCACAAGCCTGTTTAAATAGTGCTTTGGCATGATTAAACGCTATGGCTTTTTGTGCTGTGGAGATAGCCCTTAATATGTACATCCAGACTCCGTTACATGAGGATTACTAAACCAATGTTGGGTCAATACATATTTAAACCTTTTCAAATGCAGATTATTATCTCAAGATAGTTCATCAGCTTCTCTGGAGACATTGTAGCCTGTCTTCTCATACGCAGCATCAGGCTGCTAATAATTCTTAAGAAGGGGAAGAAAATCCTGTTAGAAAACAAGTTGTTTTGCACCTGCCAGAGGGTTTAAGTTGATTTTTTTTTCAGTATTTGTTGTATTTTTAAAACAAAAGCTTTGCCATTCACCTTCACTCCAAAGGACTTGCTTTTATATATCCCCTCACTTATGCCTCATTCTAATCCCTCCCTCTTCACTGTAGGCAATTTCTCTACAGGATAGGAAAGATTGATTTCTATTGGAAAACGAAGGCAGTCAGGGCCGTTTGCCTGCCTCTGTGCTCTGAAAGTTCCCAAGCCCTGCATTATTAATAATCCCAGGCCAAAACCCACAGTCTTTGCTCAGACAAAACTGCTGGTGAAGTCCACAGAAGTCACATGCCTCTGCTGAAAGGAGAAGTTAGTCCAGCAAGCTTTCTACAACAGAATCGTCTTGCTGGAGGGGATATGGCAATCCTCAGTTATCAGCGGGCCCTGTTTGAGTAGCAATGCCATCCAGGAAACTACGGCAAGCTGGACAGTCCCAGGGATTTGGGAGCAGATGCTGTTCCTTCAGCATGCAGCACTTCAGGATCCCTGCCTCAGTCCAGTGGCAGCTACAAGACGCCATCATGATGACCTTCCATGTGTACTTAGTGTAGGGTGATCACAATCACCCTGTTTAGAGGTATTTGATTGGCATTTGGACAGACTCACCCTACTGTACCTCAGGGTAGCCAGCTCTTAGATCACCATGCGAGCAACGGTCCTAGGCTGGGGGCTTCTGGGTGCCTCATGCTCATGTTTCCTCATTCGGTTCTCTTCTGATTCAAATTCTTGATACTGTTTTTCCACTGAGGCCTTCCTCCTCAGTCATATAGTGGGGTCACCAAAGGCCACAGAGCCTCCCAACTGGACAAGCAGGAATGGGGTTGGTGTTTGTCATGAGGGCATGGCGACGATATGGAAGAAACTAGACACTACAGTGAGTCCAAAAAGGGGGGGGCAAAACTTAGATTTTTTTTGGCAAAAAAATTAAAAACCAAAATATTTCCGTCGACACAAAATATTTTGAATCAGAAATGCGGCCTCAGTGCCTCATGGGAGTTGTAATTCCAGTACCTCATGTGCCCATTCTCCTCGTCCGATTTTGCCAAGGTCTTAAAAAAAAATGCATAGGACTGGGCCTGTCTCTGGTGAGTTACTCACGCTTTGCTGAACCATGTCTATCCACTGCTGCTAATAGCTTATGTAACACCAACAGACTCTGGTCTTCGGCGGGGGGGATCGAACCTAGGACCTCTGAAGTTAAATCCATGAGCCTCTACTGCATGAGCTAAAAGTCACGTGGCCCTTAGTTAAGGCAGTAGAGCAGACTCATTAATCTCTAAGTGGTCTCGGTGCCACTAGACAGGACAGAGCACCACACCCAGGAGATGTGTGGGTTACATACTTCCCCTAGCTGCGGAAGCGCATCCCGAGCTTCAGAGACTTCCCGGCTTCAAATCCCTGATGAGCCTCCACTTGTAACACCAACAGACCCTGGTTGTTGGCAGGCAGGATCAAATCTGGAACCTCTGGAGCTAAATGCATGAGCCTCTACCACATGAGCTAAAACCCACAGGACCCTTAGCTGATACTGTAGAGCAAACTCATTAATCTCTCGCTAAGCGGTCTCTGTGCCACTCGATGGGACAGAACTCCACACCCAGGAGGTGTGCAGGTTACACTTACAGATTTGAAATGTCATGCGGATAAATGAAAGCTATATGCATCCGAAGAAGTGGGCTATAGTCCACGAAAGCTTATGCTCTAATAAATTTGTTAGTCTCTAAGGTGCCACAAGTCCTCCTGTTCTTCTTTATGCGGATAAATAAAGATCTTCTTCTGGGTATGTCTGCAGCAGGAGAGCTGTCTGCATGTCTTGGGAGGGGAAATCTCCCCTGAGTTTCAGACCAAAACTTTAAAAGTAGGAGAGGCAGGGAGAGCCCTTTAGAATCTCATCTTAAGTTCTACACAAGTCCCAGGTACATGGGAGGGCTTAGTTCAGGGGCAGGCAAACTTTTTGGCCTGAAGACCAGATCGGGTTTTGTAAATTGTATGGAGGGCGGGTTAGGGGAGGGCGTTGTGGCCCGGCCCACACCTCCTATCTGCCCCCCCCCCCCCCCCCGGGACTCCTGCCCCATCCAACCCCCGCTGTTCCCTGTGGGCTCTTCTGGGACCCCAGCCCCATCCACACACCCCCGCTCCCCGTCCCCTGACTGCCCCCGGACCCTCACCGCCCCATCCAACCCCTCCTCTCATTCCTGACAGCCCCCCCGGGACCCGTGTCTCATCCAACCACCCCTTCTCCCTCTCCCCTGACTTCCCCCAGAACCCCTGCCCCTGACTGCCCCCCGCACCCCCATCCAACCCCCCTCTCCTTCCTGACTGCCCCCTGGGGACCCCTATTCAACCCCCTGTTTCCCCCGACTGTCCCAACCCCTATCCACACCCCCACCCCCTGACTACCACCCCGAAGTCCCCTGCCTTCTATCCAACCCCTCCCTCCCTGCCCCCTGCCCCCTTACCGTGCTGCCTGGAGCACCGGTGGTTGGCAGCGCGGCCAGCTGGAGCCGGGCCACGCTGCCGCTGCCCCCACCACACAGCACACAGCACCGGGTCAGGCCGGGCTCTGCAGCTAAGCTGCCCCAGGAACTCACAGCTCCGTCCCGCAGAGCATTGCGGGGGCGGCGGCGGCGGAGCGAGTGAGCTGAGGCTGTGTGTGGCAGGGGGACAGTAGGGGAGGGACTGGGGGCTAGCCTCCCAGGCCAGGAGCTCGGGGGCCGGGCAGGACGGTCCGGCAGGATGGATGTGGCTCGCGGGCCATAGTTTGCCCACCCCTGGCTTAATTGGTTCTAGGGCGATATCCCTGCTTAACACGTTTAATGTAAATGGCTAGGTTTTTTTGGATCAGCATTAAAATGTCCAAACCTCAACTTGAAGTGATTTTAGTTCGATTTGGAGGTTTGGTTCACGCCATTATAGATATCAGCCAGCTGTGAAATTCAGACCTAGTTTTAGATTCTGAAATCCCCAAAGTTCACATGGAAAATCCTGGTTTCTGTTTTAGGCCTGTCTCTAAAGTTAACTCATGTCATCTGGTAACATGGGACAAAACAGCACCTCTAACCTCCCTCTCAGGTGAGCCCACCCCCATAAACAGTTATACACAGGTCTCTTGTCTGCCATTTTGTTTTAGTGGCAAGCTCCTGTGCAAATATTCAGGGCTGTTTTCAGTATAGAGAGAGGGAAAGAAGTGTGTGTGGGGAGGTGTGGGGAGAGGGCTGGGAATTGGATTCCCAAAGGCTCCATATGGGTTGGGTTTTAGTCTACCATATCAGCCTGCAAGACCACCCACATTCTGGCATGCTAGGTCACTTGAGCAGCACGTTTATTCCCTGAATAAGGAACAAGCTTCGCGGACCTCTGGCTCCATGCAGGAAGGTACTCTGCTGGGTAATGAATGAGGAGTCCAGTGGGAATACAGCCTGAAAGGCCTCAGTAGCAGACAAGTGCTTCAGAAACAAATGCGCTGGTGAGAGTCCAGCACCAGGGGAAGGAGAATCTGTGCAGCTCACCTTCCAACCCTCCAGTCTGCTCCGAGGAGCACAAAAGAAGCCGTTTCGGGGCTTTGAGGAAGACCTGGTCACGACCCCTCCTCCCTTCCTCACCCCCCAAAAGACATAACAAAACAAAAGATTCACAGTTAAATGTGAATCTTTTCCCCTTGTAGCAGCAGGTTGAGATACAAGATCTCCCTGAGATGGGAATTCTGTGGTAAAAGCTGGTCTCTTCTCCCACAGCTGGAAGGTTTTCACAAAACTCTGTTTAATTAAAAAAGAAGAAGAAGAAGAAAGAAAGGAAGAAACACTTGGTTGTAATCTTGGACGATGTTCCCCGAAGACTGTTCACAGGCCTCCCTGCTTGGCCCCTGTCTTACCGTGAAGGTGGTTGCAGTGCTACCAGATACATATTTAACTATTCTAGGAGGCAATTTTACATTGACACAGAGACTCCCAGTTTGCAGGAATCACCATTTCCTTTTGCTCCCCACGAGCATTTGTTACTTGGCTTGGTGGCTCAGACCCTGCAGCCGTGTAATTTCCCCCCCTAGTTTGCCCCTCAGATCCCATATTACCTCGTGGGGCTTCACCTTCCCCCATATGCTTGTAGTGTAAACCAGTTCCCCTGATTTCCAAAGGCTAACCTGCTGAGAGGCTACCACGACAGATACTCCCCACCACATGTCCATGCATGGCAGGCACTAGGCTCACACAAGGGGTGGTGGTGATGGTGAAGGGAGTGAGAAGATTCCCTGCATAACCAACTGGCAAGGGAGAAGCACTGGAGAGAAGCAGAGCTGTTTCATTGACTACCAGTAAATCCACCAATATGGAAAGTCCACTGGCCCAATATGGAGGCCTACTGATCTCTGTAATCTAGGAGGTGTATTAAAGGCAGCATTGAGACTCAGGTTTCAAGCAAACAGCCTGGCAGCTACCTTGGTATCCCCACTGCTCCTGACTTCCCGTGTCCCCTCTATCTCACAAACCAGTACGTGTTGCTGAAAGCACAGTAGCTGACATTTCCGTTCCTGCTGAGCTGCATGCACAAGCCGAGACATGTCTGCCCTGCACCCCATTTGTGTGCTAGTACCTTTATTTCTGCATTTAACCTCTCTGTGCCTCAGTTTACCCATCTATATAATGGGGCTAACAATAATACTGACCTATCCCACATAGGGGCACTGAAATGCCATTAATGAATGCATACAACGTGCTCCAGGATGCAGTGGTGTTTAAATGCAAAATAACAAATAAATAAAATTGTGCAGCTTCAGAGCTCTGTTAGAGTGATGAAAAGGGGTTTTTAATAGATCTTAACTAAATGTCCGTTTGCTACTGGCCAGTGAGCAAAAACCAGGCTGCCTCACTCCATGGAAGAAGAGACTTTGAAGGCAAATTAAAACTCCATGCGAACGGTCCTAAGGTTATTTTTAGGAGAAGATTTTTCTGCAGTTGGAGGCCTGGCTCAAATTCACAGCCCCCAGGCCTCAGTTTGTGTAGTGTGGTATCTAGTGCTAATACAATGGGCGGCTGTATAAAATATGCAGGAAGAGGAATGCAAGCCGGATCTGCTACCAGCTTTTTCTTAGCTTTGTGGGCAATATTTTCTAAAAGTACCCACCTCATTTGCATGTAGCAAACTGGTAAATATGCAACTAAGTATGAGCAGACGTGCACCTGGGTTTGCCCATATGCTTTAATGGCTAGATTAGCAATTTTGTCCCCATATGGGCAATGAGACTCTCTGTAAAAGCAACTTGGCTGTCTAGTCCCACGGTCCATCTAGTCTAGCAATCTGTCTCTGGCAGTGGTCAGTACGAGGTGCTTCATGTAAGATGTAAGAACCCCACTGCAGGCAGATGTGGGATAACAAAAGGGAAGGTCACAATGCAATAAAACAAGGACCAACGAAACAGCTGGGGACAAATAAAGGAAAAAAAACCAGGGATGGGAATGAGGTCACAGTTTGAAATAAGGGCTGAAGAAGGGGACACTGAGCAAAGCCCCTGAGGCTGAAAGGTGGAATTCTCTTTCTCCACTTAATAGGCATAGTACTAGTCAGCGGTGGTTCAAACTCATCCCAATACCAACAGAAAAATCTCTAGGGGCTAATTCAGTCTCCTGTTTAGTACTTGGCCTCTTAGCTGCACCCACCAACAATGGTGCAAGTTACAAGGATGTGAACACCTGTCCACTAGGGACTGTAGAGCACAAACTGATCTCACAGGCAACTGAACCACCATCCGCTTATGATCGCTACTGACCCTGGTGGGATTCAATGGGTGACCTAGGGGTGAAAGACTTTGTATCCTGTTACTAATCCCCTGATCCGTCTATCCAGGCCTCCTTTTCTTGCTCTCTTATTTTTTGAAGGGTTTATGCTGCTCCAGCTGCCAGAACATCTCAATTGCATTGTGTCAGAAGAGCCTTCTCAGCCTGATATTTTATACTCTGTAGGTCGGGTTTAGCTCTTCTATTAAAAAAATAAATCCATCTGCATCCAACTCAAAACAGGCTCTGTTCTAAAAGAACAATAAATGTCGATGACTTGAGACATGCATGGCTTTTTATGATGTATGATGACAACTGGTATCACTTATAGAACTTGCATCATAAAGAAACAACAGTGATGCTGAATGTCATCGGACAACGTTAAATGTCAGAAGAAATCTTTTTACCCTTTGTTTTTAACTCCAAGTTTAGTTCAAGTGTCTTAATGAAATCTAAACATTCTGGTGTTTATCATGCAGCCTTATGCAAAGTGTTGGGGCTTTTTCTGTTTGTTTGCTTGGCTGTTCATTGGCAAGGATACATTCCTGTTCTTTTGCCTACTAGAGCTTTACTGTTGTGAAATATTCCCTTCCTCCTCCACCCTCTCTTTCTCCCCTTTTATTTTTGTGGACCTTAATCCTATGATGAAATCATGGTTCTGACTGACTGCTAAAAACCCTAAGATAATCAATGGCTCTATTGGACATAGGATGAGATTCACGAATGTAATGTAATGGAAATAAACCACATGTTTGTTGAAGAGGTTTGGAGACAGTGAGTTATAGATGAGAACACTGTCTCTAAATTTTTTTTTTAAAATGCTATACAAAATTAGGACCTCCTGGGCAACTGCACCAGGGCCTTGTGGTTGAAAGAAAACAAACTCTGTCTTTGGATATGAACCTCAAGGTCTTATTTATAGCTATGTAAATTAAAAATAAATGGCATTATTATGATATGGTCCCTCTGCTAAATGTTCTACTTGCATCTATTCTGGGTGCCCTAACATCTATTGGTGTGTGTATATATTATATATATAATTAGCCCACATAGTATAAATATATATATTCATAAGAAAGGACCCAGGATATTTAAATATGTGGGCTAATTATAATATGGAGGGTATTTAAATTATATATATAATATGGAGGGTATTTAAAGGATGGAGGATATTTAAATTTATATATATATTCATAAAAAGGATGGAGGATATTTACATATGTGGGCTAATTGTGAGGTCCTTACTCTGTCTTTACTGAAGCAAAATCCTATTGAAGGCCTTTGCCTGAGTAGGGATGGAGTAATGGATGCACAAGCGATTTGGCCCTATCTTTATTCGGTTGTTTTTCATTTTTTGCTTTTGTTTGTGTGAGGATTGTAACAAGAGTAGAACACTCTGTGTGTGTGATAACGCCATCCTTCAGGTGACAGGTGAAATGAGACAGAAAATACTGCTAGGCAAACCTCAGGAGAGTTGTCTCAGTTTGGATCAGCACTCAGAAGTTTGAGTCTGGGATTTTCAAAGCACTCAGCGCTGGACTGAGTTTGCTCCCATTGAAGTCTATGGGAGCTTTAATGTTGACTTCAATGGGAGCAAATGCCAACCAGGACTGAGTTCTTTTCAAAATCCCACCCTGAATGTCTATCTTCATCTTCTGTAAATGCCCAGATGTCTGCATTGTGTGAAACCCAGCCGCTGTCTCGCGAGAACATCCTTTCTTGTGAGACTTCCACTGCCTCCTACATACAAGGCCTTTTTCAATATTTCAACTATTGAAGGTCCCCAGGTGACATCAAATGATGCATTTGACCCTTTTCTTTATCACGGGGGCCATTAAACCACACATCCTTACATGGCGGAGAAAGTTTAGATCCAGAACTGAATTTTGCAGCTGATCTCTATTTATAAATTGATTTTTGACCCCTGAATCTGAGCATCCCTAAAGCTGGGAAAAGTTCGCACCTGGATCTTAATTGTAGCTCAGGCTTATCTTTATCTGTGTGTTTCTCATTTTTGCTGCTAGATGGATTCTGGACACGTAAAGAAGTGGTGTGTGCGTGCACATGCCTGTTTCGATGTTGGGTTTTGGGGAATCAGACCTGAATATTTCAGAAATTTCAAAACAAAGTTTGATCCAGGTCCAGTTCTGGAAATAAAGGTTCTAGCCAGTTTTTATTTTCTTTTTTGGAAGTATTTGTCTTATCCCTGATTAGGGAGGTGGCTAGAATAAATGTAGCAAACTAATTGGAAAGATTTTTTTTAAAAAACGATGTGTTGTCCCCCAATTCACTGAATCAGAATAATCCTGGCAGATTGTTAGAACTCATTTAGAGTCTCTGACATTTTAAAGCGGGGGCGGGAAGCGGAGCAACAGTTATTTTCACAAAGGAATTTTATCAACATATTTTTTCTCCAGTTGAATTTGTGGTTGAATTGTTTAAAATATTCCTGCTCCCAAAGCAAATTGAGTTTGTTATACAAAATAAATGTTAAGGTTGTAAGTCTGCTGGAAAAAAAATAGACATATTATAGCCGCCAAAATAGGAAAGTTATTCTGGGAGTCTACAAAAGCATCAAAAAGTAAATACAACCTAAAAAAAAAAAATTCTGGCTCTCCTAGGCAATGGGAGAGACTGAGTTGCATTGCTTATTTGCATGTCAATACCCACAATGCTATGCCAGCTCATAGCTACTTCACAGCAGCATTGGTGTCTGAGCCGTAGGGAACCATACAAGAGGTCATCTGAACATATTTATGGGTTCGCTGGTTTCTTTTCAGTGTGCTTTGGAAAATAAAACAAAAGTTGAGAGAATGGGAGCTGTATCCTACATGATGGGTTGTCACTTTCAGATCTTCATTGAAAGCATGGTAGCTGGTTTTCCAGCTATACTGCAGTAGCTGTGTGCATTACACATTGCATTACAGGGAAAAATATGCCCACAGACTCAACAGTGGATTCTGGTACAGTAGAACCTCAGAGTTACGAACACCAAAGTTACGAACTGACCAGTCAACCACACACCTCATCTGGAACCGTAAGTACGCAATCAGGCAGCAGCAGAGACAAAAAAAAAAAGCAAATACAGTACAGCGTTACTGTGTTAAATGTAAACTACCCCCCAAAAAAGGAAAAGCTGCATTTTTCTTCCGCATAGTAAAGTTTCAAAGCTGTATTAAGTCAATGTTCAGCTGAAAACTTTTGAAAGAACCACCATAATGTTTTGTTCAGAGTTATGAACATTTCAGAATTATGGACAACCTCCATTCCCGAGGTGTTCGTAACTCCAAGGTTCTACTGTATTGTAATTGCTGGCTGTAATTTGAGATTTAGTGCAGTATATTTTTGGGGTATGTTTTATCCTAACTTGACTCTCCTCTGTGTATGCGTGAGCTTTTCCTTCCCTGAACTTAAACCAAGGTCAGAGTTGTTGAAATGAAAGAACATCCAGCTTCAATAATAGCTCTTTCAACTTCTATAAAACCTTTTCTCTGAAGATTGCCAGGCACTTTACAAACATAAAGGGACAAACTCTGCTCTCATTTAAACATGCACAACTCCAGTTGAGCCACATACACAGATCTGAGAGCAGAATTTAGACCTAACTAATGAAGCCTCATAGAACCCCATTGGTAGGTACTTTAAGAAGAACATTGATCATGTCACTAAGGCTGCGTCTACAATAGCACTTTTGTCGGTAAAACTTTTGTCAGGCAGGGGTGTGAAAAAACTCCTTATGTCTTGACTGACATAATTTTCACTGACAGAAGCGCCGATGTGGACAGCACTCTGTCAGCGTGAAATACTCCCGCTGACATAGTTACTGCCACTCATTGGGGGTGGTTTAATTATGCCAACGGGAGAGCAGCTACACAGAAGACCTTACAGCGGCACAGCTGCAGCGATACCGCTGTGTCGCTGTAGTGTGGATATATTGTCTGAGTTCCAGAGTGGAGCATAGCAGCTTTTTTAACACAACCAGCAACATTCCACAAACATTTAGGACAAGAGCTGAAGAAGAAAACCATACCCAAACTGAAACGGGAGAGCGGAAAGGTAGGCAGGCCTAATGGGACAGAACTTCCACTGATGTAAATCAGTGTCGCTCTGTTTACTTCAGTGGAGCTTTGTGACTTTATATTAGCTGAGGATCTGACCCAACATACATGAGTTCACAGTTGGACAAGACATTAGAGCGAACACATCTCCTATTGCAAGCAGTGCGGTGATCCTTTATGACTCCAGTGGCCTCTGCCCATAAGTTTTTGTGACCTCTGTTTTACATCTTATCATGAAGCCAGCACTTTCCTCCAGCAATAGGGGAAGAGCTAGTGTAGAACAGCTGCCAGCTCTTAAACACCTAATGTCTAACCCTACTCAACGCAGGTGACACGACAGGGTGGTATAAACCCCACACAGTGGCTACCACTGATGATGGTGATGATAATGTATTGTGTTACCATAGCACCTTGGTGCCCTAGTCAAGGACCAGGACTCCATTGTGCTAGGTTGCAGTGCTAGAACAACAGTGGGAGATGTCCCAAAAATTCTACACAAGGCTTCAGAGGACTTTCATCCATGTACAGACTTGGCCCAACCTGTTGTGTAAGGAAAGAGGGCTTGAAGATCTAAAAACAAATTCAGCAACTGGAAGATGTTGGGGGAAGGAGCTGCCAGCAAGCTCCTTCTGGCCGATTTTAGCTCGTCGGCCATGGCTGACAGCAGGCAGAGATTTTCATTCATTACTATGTACCTGCCAAAGCAGATAATCAGAGCTTTCCACCTTAACGATGTCAGTTTTGCTCAGTTGTAATTTTTGAGTTATCTTTAAACTTCAGACTAGATGATCACAATGGTCCCTTCTGGCCTTAAAATCTACGAAAACCAGAAACAAAGCCCTTTTCTGGACTGAGATTGTGTTTAATTAATTACAGGATTGAGATTCTGCCTAATTTCACTCTGGAGCACATTCGTTAACGTCAAATGCTGACCCCTCTTTGGTCTCGGATGCAGTTCTGCTGTGCTCAGATGACTGTAAAGCGTGCTTCCCACTGGAACGGTCCCTTTTCATATTCACAGGAAATCTGCTTCAGAACTACAAATAGACCCCAGAACTCTTGACTCTCCCATCTGCGTCTGAACCACAGGTCATTTGTTGGGACACCTGTACAGAAGGAAGGGAGGCAGAGGAGGAACAATTTGGGGAAGGATGACAAAGGGAAAAATTAACCAACCAAATGTGCACTGAACATCATGTCAAATATATTGCTGCATGTTATTTGTCTCTCTTGTTTGTTTAGCTTGCTAACCCTTTGAGGAAGGGACTGTATGTAATACAAGTAATGATAAAAATAAATAACAACACATTAACTCTCCTGTTCAGTATTTAGGAAAAGGCCATGAAGGCTAAATGGGTTTCATCCAGCCTTACTCCAGACTCGTGGGATTAAACCTAGGGCTTTTCCCCCTGAAGGCATTCTTGTTCATGGTTATACTAGGAAGGTGTGAACTTAGCTAAACCTTCGCACAAAATCCAAGTCAAACCTCTCTTGAGATTCAAAACATTTTGGTTAACTACTTGGTGTGCTCTTGTACTTCCACGTTCCGGACTGAATGCCCCAAGTTCTGAAATCTTACAAAAAAGCCAGTTCCCATGAAATTTTCAGCCCGATTTTAGAGGCTTAAGAGGTTTGTTTGGTGGTTGCAGGGCTAGATGCGCCACTGTCTGTTTTGTAGTCTCTGATTGGACCCCCTCAAGTGTTGGGGCCTTTTGCCTTTACTTTCCTGGTGTGGAATTTTGCAGTTCTTCCACTTCTAGAACAAACCCTGGGCTACAGTACCCTGTGTATCAACCGTGCATGCTCAGCAGGTCTGACTAAGTTTTGTATCTGCAGTTTTTCCCTTTGAGCCTCTGTGACCAGTGGTGTCTATAGTGACCAGACAGCCTTCTTAAAGCCAAAGTATTGTTCATTTTAATGTTGGGAACAAGGCGTTTAGCGAAAAAGGATTTTAAAACAACAAACAGTCCACACACACACACACACACATCTGTCTTACCTAAAGGCTTACCGTCCTCCTGATGGTAACCTAGGACAACCTAATTTCTTCACACACACCAACAGGTGCCTGTGTGCCACTCTGGTTCCCCCAAACAACTCTGCCCCATTCTTGATAGAGAGAGAGCCATTTTAAACTGTCATGGTCCTTTTCTACTTCTGCTTCCCTGGGCTTTGGCCGTGCTGGACAAAACCAGTTTTGCAGGTTTGTTGAAGAGGAGGTAAATCCTTCAAGATTAACAGTTCGGGCAATATCCCTTAACAACCCTCAAGTGTTTGCAGACAGGCGGCTTATCCTGAGCCATTCTTTGGCCTTCTTGTTTATTTCTCCTTTTAATCCAAAACCAATATAGTCAAACAGTAAACATCCCAATAACCAGGCCAATATACCGTTCATAAATTAGATCAGCTCCAGTTTGGAATCTGCATATAAATTCCAGATGAGTCTCCAAACACTGGGCGATTCAGCATTTTGTATCTATTAAGTTGACAGTTCTGTTCACATGTTTAATTACCATGCTGAATCGGGGCCTGGGTTTCTCTCCATATAAATCTTGCAGTTCAATTAATCTCTGATGTATCTCCATTGACTTCAGTAGAGCTAAATCCTGGCTGATTTTGCCCTTGGAATCATAAGTCGTTTGATTTTTCTCCATCACTAGCCCATATCTGAACAAAAATAGCTGGAGCTGTTCTTATAATTCAGTGTCAACATTTTAAGAAAGAAAAGTCCATCAATGGCTCTGCTAATTGTGCTTACATATTTGTTTCCACATGACTGTGTTCAGCTGTTTAGCTTAACTCTTGGAACAGTCAGGCCCCATTAACTAATCAGACCTTCAGTGAAAAAAATTGGGTCTGACAGCTTCACGGACATAAATGCCCTCTAGCGCCTGGCAATCACTGTAAGTAGTTGTACTTTATATGTATGTATATGCTTTGGTAAACATCTTGTGTGGCTGTCCTGAAGAGTTACTTAACTGTAACTTTACTGGCCTCTTATTTCCCTAGTCGTTTAGAGGAGATTTTAATTAAGTTTATTTTTTAAGCAAACAGCTTTTTCCCCCCTCACCCTTTAGCTCTATACCAAATTAAAGCTACTGTATGTGGGAAACATCATTATTTCACTGCTTTGTTTATTCAGCTTTCCATTGCCTTTTCCCCTTAAATATCAGGAACAGATGATAGTCATCACTGATTCCTGATCAACCTTGTTGCCACATTTTCTGCAGTCTGGATGTATTTTTTCTTCCCTTCAGCATGATTTAGTCCAATTGCATTGCTTCACAGCTGGAGTAAACTTCACTCACTCTAATGAGCGGTGAGAGCAGACAACTACGAGGCAGGACTCCTGGGTTCTATTCCCAACTCTTCATGTGAATTTGTGCAAGTCACGGAGGGTCTCATCTGACTTCTATTCAAATCAGCAGGAGTCTTTCCGTTGTCTCCAAGGGAAGTTGCATCATGTCTACTGATTGCCACAATTCACCCATCTGTAAAATGGGGATGACCATGTTTATTTATCTTGCAGGTGGCGTGGGGACACCTAATATTTTGACAGTACTTTGCTGGAAGGATAATAATTGTTGTAAAAATAATAATACTTCTATGGCTCTGCTGTTCTCTGCCTGTGGTGCACAACAATTTAGTATCCTGAGGGCTGAGACACTTTCTTCTAACTAGCGTCATTGGGCTCAAAATAGGGGTATCCGGGTGAAATTAAATGGACTGTGATATGCAAGAGGCCAGACTCGATGATCTAATAGTCCCTTTTGCCCTTAAACTCTATTAAATGAGCCAGATCATGCTATCCTTCCACATAACTCCTATTTTGGGAATTTTGCATTTGGCCCTAAAAGTACAAAATATTATTAATATCCACCATCATTATTAGTTTATTTATTAGCAGATGGAGGGGAAATGCTCAGTTTAAGGAACCCAAAAATTTAAAATGTTGGTTCTGAGCAGATCTGTTTTTGATGCCTCTGTGCCAGTAAGGAACAAGGGTGATGAGGGCTTATGCCACTTCCGTGAGTCGTTTTGTGGGTTCTTAACTCTGAAATATTCATCTCAGTCATTTCATCCTCCTCTTCTTGTCGCTTCTGGTCTTCTTTTGTGTACACATGCTGGTTTTAAGATTAAAGGGAGAAAAAGAATTCCATGGTATGCTTAAAAATAATCGCCAATGTCTTAGCAAAGTCACTATCCTGTGCAGAACTCATGGTAACACACCAGCACCATGGCGCTGTTGAATTTCCAGTACAAGCCAGATCCTGCAGACAATGACTCCTGGCAAATATGCTTACTCATACATGTAGTGTGGGGTAACTGCTTGCAAGATTGGGTTCTCATTTAAAATGTTATTTAATCTGCACATGATGGTAAAAGTTAACCCCCGTCGCCACTTTGTGAAGCTCCTATGTGAAGCGAATCCAGTGGTCTTAGCCCTTTTCCCCAGTGGACAAGTATCCACATCATAATAATGGCGCCCCTTCGTTTTCCCCCAGTTAATCTTTTTCTGTCTATTGTATTTTTTTAGGTCATCAATCCCCCATCACCTGGGCTCTTTAATCAAGACCAGATGTCTTTCTAAAAGGGAGGTTGTAGTTCAACCACAGTTTTTGGGGGCTAGATGGGTGAAATTTTCGGGTCCGTGTTATGCAGGCAGTCAGAGTAGATGATCATGAAGATCTCTTCTGGCCATAAGTAAACTATTAATCTATTCAATCAATCAGTATCATACGGCAACACCAAATTATAGTAGAATTCTTTTAAAGAAAAAAATAACCGAGTTTTTGATGAAATTTCCAGCGCTTCCTGGCTAGAAATACTCTGGTAACAATTGCAAGCAGTCTCAACCACTGCCTGGATGTGGCACGGGCGTAGTTTGGGGAGGTGCAGTGGGGGTATTCCCCCCCCCCCCCAACAGAGGCGAGGTGGAGTCATGTGCCACTCCCCCGCCCCGATTTCTGTAGCTGCCCTACAGGGCTTGTTCTGTTCGGCCTGCTGGGGGGAGGGGGAGAAATAGAGGCGGCTCTGTCCTTCCCATACTGCACCTCCCCACTCCTGGCACATTTCAGCTCATGGTGGACACCACCTCCTGGGTCCTAGTGCCCTCCTGTTTCCTGTACAATGGTGAGTCCCTGCGGGGGGGGGCAGGGCAAAGGGTGTGTGTGTGGGGGGGGAAGAGACAGTAGGGAAAGGGGATGAGGCAAAGGGAAGAGAAGGGGATAGGGCAGCAGACAGTGGGGAGAGGATGGGGGAGAAGATGGGGAAGACAAGGGGATACGGGAATGGGTGGGAGGAAGCAGGAGCCTGGCATGTGGCATCCCCTTGGCATCACCAGCCCCAGCAGGGAGGTGGCCGCAGCAGCACCAGAGCAGAGACATCGCTACACCAGCCCATGCCGGAGTGGCTGCCAGCAGCAGTTGGAGTTCTCCTGTTAAGCCAACCTGTACCACCACCAGCACCGGCAGCCCAGGTACTGCTCCAGGTGTGGGGAGAGAGCCAGTGAGCCAAGGGGTGGTATGAGATCCGGAAAAGGTATGTGAAAATGGAGGGAAGCAGCAAGTTCACTGAACTTTTTTTAACTTAAAAAAATGTTTAGATTCAGTTTGTGCTCTGGGTAAAAGTCCAGATGAATTTTTATAAATCATGTTGTAGCAGGGTAAGCTGGCCCTTTAAGACAGGACACAGGATCAGCACTGCTCTGTTCCTAGTTCAACCCAGACCCAAAGCATTCTGGAACTTGTAGTCCAGAGGGACCATGGAAGTTGTAGGCCTCTCAGCAAGGAATGTTGGGAATAGAGGCTTGAATATAAGAGCTCCCTTTTGAACACTGTGGGTATATTTGAAGGAAGTTGGACCAGACATTGAATCTCTGCAAAGAAAGGGCTAAGGAGGGGCTTTAGAAGAGCTTGCAAAGGGACTTATATGGACAACTTGCTAACGTACCCTGAGGAATGGGTGGTATTTTGGCTAGGAAGCCAGAGAAGGCCATGAATTAAGGGACTGTAGCAGAGCCTTGGAAAGAGCCCTAAAGGAAAGTGAAGTGGTGATATTTTGAGATTACATAAAATGGCTGCTTCATTGTTTAGAGTTTGAGATTATCTACACCTTTGAAGGACCATCATTGTCATTATACCTCAAAAAGGGAGGTAAATTGATAGACCCTCAAGGGTGAGCTGCCACTAGAGCTGGCTGAAATGATTTGAATGAAAAGGTTATTTTTATTTCTGAAAAATGCCCTTTTTGACAACAAAAAATGGGAGGAGAGAATTTTTGTCCCCCCCCCCCCCCCATGATTAAAAAAGCCATAGATTTTTTTAATCAAAATTATCAAATTTTTTGTTTACTGAAAATACATTTTTCCAGTAAATAAAAGTCAGTAACCATTTAAATAATGATACAAATTTATATTAAATTCTCTCATGAAAACTTTTAAAAAACAATGAACCCTGCAAGATGGAATTAACATTGAAAGAGAAAGAGATTGGGTGAAGGTCTTGGATTCTTGCTGTGTTTATTTTGAACTTTGGCTACCCTGTAAGAGGCAGAGTTGTAATTTTTGTTGGAGGGCTAAAATCCATCCCATTAAGGAGGGACATCCTATTATATTCTGTCCGGATTCTTCTACCATAATAGACTTATAGACTCTAAGGCCAGAAGGGACCATCATGGTCATCTAGTCTGACCTCCTGCACATTGCAGGCCACAGAACCTCACCTACCCTCTCCTGTAATAGACCCGTGACCTCTGGGTGAGTCATGATTTAAAGACTTCAAGTTACAGAGAATCCATAGGAGTAAGTGATGGATCCATTAGGCTACCAGGAAATAAAGGGGGCTGTTAAGGTGGATATGGACATTGTTGAGAAGCTAAATTATTTCTTTGGAACAGTGTACACCACAAAGACATTGTGAAGATACATCTAAGCAGTCATGGGGTGAGAGGCAAAGTATTATCCTAGACTAGAAATCATTAGACTCATACTTCTAATGGATAATAAAAACCCAAAGAGTATATTATATAGGACTTTTTCGGGAAGGGATTTAAACTTTCATGTTTTGGAGTATAAGCCAACCACTAATCAACAAAGATAATTCCCCTACAGAAGGTTACGCCATAATTGTCCACTAGAGAGTTTCTTGCACCTTCACCTGGTACTTAACACCTTATGAGACAGGCTACCATGTTGGATTTGGTATGAAAATTCCTATTTTGCTATGAATTCTTTTTAAGGTGGGTAAACCTGACTACCTGAAGACTTCCTCCCCTCCTTCCTTATATTCACCGCTGTACGTTCCTCACAGGTTTGCATGTACCCTTTGTTCACTCCAGCCCCCACTGAGGTCCCACATATATATTGCCACTGCTCATTTGCATGCATGTGCAAACTCTACCAGCAAGCTGCCACTCGGGGCATGCAGTGCAGATTCTTGTGTTTATATAAATGCTGTTAATTCCTGGATCTTATGTAGGACAAATGCAGAACTGCTAGAGAGCCCTTTTTATCCAAGAAGGCTCCATAAATCCATACAGCAGGCACTTGAATGTTGTGGGAAAAGAGACAAACTCCTCTTGCTAAGTTTGACTATGTATCATGGTGACTGAAGGTTTTGCATCAGGCTCTGTTTTTGTTTTTGCTACCATTGGACTAGTTGCATTATTTGTTAAACAAACATCTCCCGTGTGCCTTGCGGTGCATGTGTTCGTGTCTCTCTCTTCTCCATGTTGCCACTGTATGGATTCCTCATTGCAATTCATACGCCTGTCACTTTGGGGAGTCATTGCCTCCTGCCATGCTGATTAAAAACCAGAAAAAAAAAGGGGGAGGGAATTGCCATATAAATAAAAAATTATAGACTTGTCACATTTGAAAAAGGGACCGATGTTAAAACTGCCAATTTTCAGCACAATGCTTGTTTCCTGATTACCTATAGCTAGGGAGAAAAGCATCTAATGTCTTGTTTTTTAGTGTTTAAGTGGTTAATGATTTAATGAACTAAAAAGAATCTCATTTGTTGCATCCCTTGGACTTAGAAAAAACCTCAAAGAGCTGATTTTCTGTGTACCTCAGTCCAATATTGCTACCTGCTGGGATATGAACACAATCTCTAAATAAATTGCAAGTGGCCTTGGGCAAATGGAAGAGTTTCGCTTTGATCTTGCTAGAGAGAATGAAGTCAAATGTTCAATCAATCAATCAAATTCATAACTTCTAGCTACAATCGGCCTGACAACAGCCTATTATTTATTTTTAAAATCACATATTTCATTATTGCAAAACACACAGTCTCTCGTGGGGGAAAAAGGACTAAATTATTGATAAGCCTTATATGTGACTGAGTTTGTTGTTTTTGACATGCTTGTCACTAACTATTGTCAGGAAGAATTTACTAAGATGTTGAGTTTGAAAAGTTGGCTGCGAATGTGTGTGGTGCCAGATTTAAACTGGGTAGAGTAAACTTTAATGGCCTCTTTCTTATTGAATTCCTAGTTGGTAAAGACAGCTGAAGGCAAACAAGCTTTCTAGTGTGAAAACAATGCTTTAAAAAGAACCCCCTTTGTTTTAATTGGTACGAAACAGATGATTCAGGGTCTGAAATTATCCATGAGGTGGGGATATGAAACTTTTGATTTACACGTTTCTGGAAATAACAATTCTCAGTTTGCAGCACAACTGTATAAATAGAAAAGGAAGAACAATTAACCCACACATCTCAAGAGTCTGTCTTTACAAGAGTGTCTGTCAAAAGCATCAGAAGAGCTGCAAAGATAAGAATACATTGTATAACAATGTGTAGGGAGAGTTACAGTGTGCATTCGTTCGGTTGTACTATTGCATTAATCAGGGTATTCCAATGGCTGCTCTGGTTGGATTTAGTCGTGAGGGAATTGCGTGGACACTATATAAGTCTCTAAATTATTTTACAGCACCCAAAAATGTTCTAGGCACCTCAAATCTGTCTAATTGTATTTGTTCCTGTGTCCAAATTATCTGAGTACCATGGAACAGAAAAAAATGGAGAGTTACATTCTGGCCCTACTGGATATGTCTACACTGAAAACAAACAAACAAAACCAGAGCAGCAAGTCTCAGAGCCCAGGTCAACTGACGGAAGTTTGCATTACAGGGCTAAAAATAGCACTGGTCTGTAGATGTTCCCGCTCAGGCTGGAGTCTAGGCTCTGAAACCTGGAGAATGGGGAGGATCTCATACCCTGGGCTTCAGCCGACACGGGGACATCTAAACTGCTATTATTAGCCCTGTAGCACGAGCCCAAGTCAGTTAACCTGGGCTCTGTGACTCGCTGCCATTGGTTGTTCGCTGGTTTGGTTTGTTGCTGTGTACAGGTACCCATTGAAATTAGTGGGAGCTTTTGCCATTAACTTCAGTGGTGCCAGGGTGTCACCCTGTGTGTTTCCTGCCCCATCCAGTGCTGACTGAGGTAAATGAAAAGATTATCAGTGGTTTCCTTGGGTACTGGCTCAGACCCTGAGACCCCAACCCAGCAAAGAGATCCACATACTGGAGCCATACGCTCACATGTAGTCCCCAAGTAATACATAGCTCTTATAAAACACTTTTCATCAGTAGGTCTCAAAGTGCTCTACAAAGGGGGTCATCACATCATTATCCCCGGGGAAACTGAGGTACAGAAAGGTGAAGTGACTTGCCAATGCTCACCCAGCAGGCCAGTAGCAGTCACAGGTATAGAGCCCATGCTGTCTGAGTCCCTGAAGAGGGCTCTCTCCCCTAGACCACAGTCCTGATTTGAGGTCATGAAGGGGCGTAACAGACAGTAGGGGGGAGGACAGGGATGAGCAATCAGATCATGTGGTCACTTCAGAGATAGATTTGATACTTCTGGACGTTCAAAAGAACTGTAAGCGTGAAGGAAGGATTTAAGTAAAGAGGGCATTAGAGTGATCTGATTGTAAAGCACTCAGACACTTACAATAGCTGCCACATATTGTCAACACAGAATAGCGATACCGTTCTTGATCCTCTTTATAAACAATGAAACTGCAGCCAACTGAAGAATTTTTTGGAAAAAAAATTAGACAAGTATACAGCGTGGCTGAAATGTTTATAAAACTGCATCTCCCCCCTACCCCCAGTTCTAAATGAAACCTTGCAAGAAAATCAATAATATTATCCTTATTTTATAAATGGGGAAACAGAGGCTAGAGACTTGGTAATTTACTTGATTATGCTGAAATGTTTGATTATTTTTTTTCATTAGGAAAACTGAAGTGAAATATTTCATTTCAGGTTGGTTTGACACAAATCAGAATATCTGTTTGCTGAATGAAATGCAATGTTTCGGGTCAATTTGACAAACAGAAATGAAATAGTTTGATTCAGGAAATATTGAAGTATTTCATTTTAATCAATGCCAAAACAAAACATTGTGCCATTTCTGAACCAAAATTTTTCAAAACTTTTTCTTGATATTTCCTCTTTTGATTTAGGATTTGAACAGGGTGCAGGTGGGCCTCTCTAGCTTCTGCCCCTGCTGTTCCCACAAACCAGCCATAGACCTCTGCTTTCCCACCACCTTGTAGCTACAGACAGCGTCAGGCTCACAGCCACAGGGAGTGCTATCTTCTGCAGCCAGCAGGGGAGAGCGGCCTCTAACTCCCTCGTTCCTCCATTTCCTCTCCCCTTTACTTCCTTCCTGCCAGCCTTTATGTAGCCCCTGGCTAATGAGGCCAGCAGCTGTTCCCTGTTTGCCAATTAGGCCTGGGCTTATTCAGCCAGCTCCAATTCCCCTTTCCTGATTGGAGCTGGCGTGACAGAGGTATGGCTCAGGGTTTCCTAGCCAGCACCCTGTCCCAAGGATCAACAATGCAGAACTATTGGATTTCCTGCAGGGTGGAAATTTTAAGTAGAACAGAGCCAAAATCAGGAGCCTAAGGCATTCTTGACAAATGTACCCTGCGTCTAACAGAGAGAAATGTGAGCTTAGTGGTCAGAATTCCAGACTAGGAACCCTGAGCTCCTGAATGCTGCCCCTGCCTATCTCATGAATGTGTTCTACTGTACTGAGCAAGTCACTGAATCTCTCTGTGCCTCATTTTACCCATCCGTAAAATGAGTATAAAATGCTGACTTAACTAATACGGATGTTGTGTGGATTAGACCCTGATTCTTCCGACACAGAGGGTATGTGTACACTTATCGGGGATTGACTCTGCGGTGATCGATGCACGGGGGTGGATTTAGCGGGTCTAGTGAAGTTTCTCCCATTGACCCAGCACGGTGTAGACACCGCGGTAAATTGACCTAAGCTACGTCGACTCCAGCTATGTTATTCACGTAGCTGGAGTTGTGTAACTTAGGTCA
Organism: Chrysemys picta bellii; assembly: GCF_011386835.1. Lineage (NCBI taxonomy): Eukaryota > Metazoa > Chordata > Testudines > Emydidae > Chrysemys > Chrysemys picta. The sequence continues at coordinate 117,806,434 of NC_088797.1, read as the reverse complement.
ATTTACCCTCGTAGTGTAGACCAGGCCTAAGTCACGTGGGGAGTCTTTACATAGCATGCTAGTGGGTGGGACTACTCATGTGAAAGGCTTCTCAATTAAGGGTTTACAAGAGTTGGGCCCTAGATTATTAGAACTTTTCCCTGTAGTTTTCCTTTAACTAATTTGAACCCTGTGTGACGGGATGCCACCTGATGTACTGGGGTACCACTGAGCCCACCTGTTCCACTCTGACAGACACTGAGATCAGCTCTTCATGGGAAGACTCAGATAGGGATTTTCCCAGCATTCAAGTGCACCCCCCCCCGAGAATAAACCCAAAATTGTATTGTCTTGTGCTGCACAGAGAACTGTACAGTGTAAGCTAATTGAAATTCGCCTCCTCCCTCAATGTGGAGGAAGATATGCACAGCTTTTTGTCCCCCAGTTATGAATTCCGCAAACTGGTTTTAGAATAAACAAAAACAAGTCCTCCATGCATCTGAAGAAGTGGGTTTTTCACCCACGAAAGCTTATGCCCAAATAAATCTGTTAGTCTTTAAGGTGCCACGGGACTCCTCATTGTTTTTGTGGATACAGACTAATATGGCTACCCCTCTGATACTAAAACCAAGATTATTAACTACAAAAGGTAGATTTTAAATTATAATAAGAGATAGCAAACAGATCAAAGTGGATTACCCAGCAAAACAAACACGCAAACTAAGCTTAAGATTCAAAAGAAACTAGTTACAAGCAGTAATTTCTCACCCTAAATGTTGTTTTAGGCATTTCTTTCACAGGCCAGACACTTTTTCCAGCCTGGGCTCAGCTCTTCTCTCCCCACCCCCTTTTGTCTTTGTTTCTTAGATGTTTCCAGCAGTCATCCTGGGCAGGAAATCAGTGAAGAATGACCCTGATTAACTCACTCCCCTGCCTTAAATAGGATTTACATATGGCAGGAATCCTTTGTTTCCCAGTTTGAGCCCCACCCCCTATTAGTGGAAAAATACTAGTAGTCCAAAATGGAGTCCAGAACCAGGTGACATGATCACATGACCCATGAGTCCAAGGTTGTTTGCAGCATCCCAGGAAGCTTCTCATGAAAGTGGGATATTAGCATCTTAAAAGTCCTATTGTTCTCCCTAATGGCTCATCCAGGCTGATTGCATTCTGTCTCGTAGGTGTTCACCAGGTATAAACACAGTTGTAATAGCTACATAGCCAATATTCCTAACCTCAGATACAAAAATGATACATGCATACAAATAGGATAATCATAATCAGTACATCATAACCTTTCCAATGATACCTTACATGATCCATCTTGCATAAAACATATCTTAGTTATGCCATATTCATATTATAACAATATCTCTATGAAGAATATGGGACATAGTGTCACACCCTGTACTAACCAACTTTGGTTTAGCAGTACTTCCTCACTAGCCAGAACAACTGTGTGCCGGGGAGTGTATTATAATGAAAGAGGGATGGATTTTTCCTAGTGTTTGGCTCCTCAGTGGATGGAAAGTATGATAAGGCTTTTGATCTTGCAAAGTGAATGACTTGTAAATGCTGCAGTTCAGACTGGAATCATTTTCTGCTTCTGTCCAATGCCAGGTTACGGTTACTTTAAATAACCAGAGGATTTTAAAGTCAGGAAGAAGGTAACAGGTGACAATTATGAGGATCACAAATGCCATTGTGCAAAACTTAGAGTGACAGTTCACTTAGCAAGAACTATACAGAGAGAAATCCTCCTAGTTCTGGTTAGTGCAAAGCGAGCTCATTGTCAGAGAACTGCAGTACGAAAGCCAAAGAGTGCCCAAGCTGTAGCATGCTGGCTAAGTGCAGTGCACACCCTCACTTTGAAGAGGTACAATTACTAGAGAGGAAGGAAGAGTTTGTGGCTAAGGCACCTGAGTGGGACTCAGGCGATAATGGGTCAATTCCAACAGGCTTCCTGTGTGATCTCAGGAAACTCCTTTTCTCTCTGTGTGCTTTAGTTCACCATTTATAAAATGGATATTATTTCTTCCATCTCTTGTCTAGCTAAATGGTGAGCTCTTCAGGGCAGGAACTATCTCTTGGTAAGTATATGTACAGTGCCTAGCACAATGGGGCCCCATCTCAGATGGGCCTCTAGATACTATAATAATACAAATAATCTATCTAGATGACATGTCCCAGCAAGCCATGTTCCATATCAATTCAAGTAGGATATTGCTTGTATCAGACTTGGAATCTCTGTGGAATACGACATCTCCTTGAATATGATGATGGCTGCAGTTTGCTCCATTGGATGAAAACTAAGTTCACCACTATATGACAATTGCCAATTCAACCCTGGAAAGAACAACCTTAGCAACCTGTTCCTACCGTAGCAACAAGAGGACTTCCTGTGACATAAATAATCAGGATTTATGCACAGAAGTGTGGATGAGTTGGAAAGGTGAATCTTGCCGTCCAAGGCCTGGGGTTGGAATAGTGGTCCCGGCACCTCTGTGCTACTTGCACAGGTCACCAGGGCCACTGGATAATGATCATGGAGGGGTAGGAATACTTAATCCGGTCTCAGCTCATAGGGACAGACTAGATGACCTCCTGAGGTTCCTTTCAGCCCTACATTTCTATAATTGTATAATTAAGGCTCTTCTGGCCCCTTGCTCAGGTCATTCCTGCTAGGTTCTATGCAAACTGGTTGTGCCTCACTACTCCAGACTGGCATAGCAACCAATTCTGCAGTGCGCAGGGGAGGTGCAACCACAAAGCTGACCCACTCAAAGCTCCACTGCACAGAGCTCCAACCCTGGGCCTAACTGGTAGAGCCTTTCACCTCCAAATGATCAGAGAACACTGGAAGAAGAACAGCAAAGCCTCACAAAGTCCTTCCCGGGGTTCCTCTGTTTGCAGAATCATTAGAGGCAATGCTGCAGAAGTATCCAGTCTATTTTGTTGATGACACTCAGTGCCAACAAACCTGGATGTGGTTCAAGAGATTCTCTTCCCTGAGTCTCTTATTGCAGTGTAGACGTACTCTTAAGGGCTAGAACCCCAGCTTCAGATTGACTTCAGTGGAGCATTGCTGATTTGCATCAGCTGATGCTCAGTTTGCAGTTGATCTTGTAGTTTGTGCTGACACTTTTTTAGCTCTAGCCCCTTATATTATATAGTGCTGTATTCCCATATTTATCCTCTTGGTAACATAAAATAAATACATCTCCTCTTGCAGACATAAGACTTGGTTATCTGTAATTGCATGGGGGAAACTGGATTATGCAAATATGATTATTACTCTCTAAGGTTTGTTGTGGTGTTGGTGGCTTTTTAAAAAAAAATCGGGCTCATTAACACTCCAGGCAACATGGATTTTTTTTTCCTGCCGTTTCAACAGAATATGCTGGGGAAAAAATTGCTTCCACATCTTTTCTGTCTGGGCTGGATGCATTTAAAAAAAAAAGACTTGAAATTGTTGACCATTTTCCCAACCCCCTTCTCTTTTTTTTTGGTCACAAGCTGTGAGTATCAGCCAGGAGCAAATATACAATGTTTTTGTAGTGGTTTCCATAGAAATTAAGGCAGGTTTTTGTGCGTCACCTTAATCGCGTATGTTGCAGATCATGGTCATAAGTCACCATGACAAAAAGGCCAGGAAACCTTAATATTTTTGTTTACAGTATGTTAGACAGATGTTTTTTTCAGTGTAGAGATAAGACTATGTTAAATATGATTTCATAAATAGAGCCTCTCTCAGTTCAGTTCCTCTTGGGACTGCTCTGTGATTTGTTCATTGGATTATTATAATGGGTTTTAATTATACCTGTGAGCCAAGGTATATCAGAAGTAAATTCCAAAGCACCTTATAGTCAAGATTTTTCAACATACAATAAACTAAATAAGGCTTTTTGTCCGAAACGACAAAGAAAAACAATTTCCCCCACATTATTAACTTGCAAAAGTAGGCAAACACAGCCGTGATAACACAGAAGATTTAGCCAGATAAGCTCCTAAACATTTTAGGAGGGGCAATTAACAAGCAATTATGAGTTAACCCCTTATGAACCACAGAGTGGGCAGGGCCTTCTGTGCTTCTGGTATTTTCATACTCAACAAATATTAGGTGGAATGTCCAGCAATCAATTTTGCCTCATTGTGGCTCTAAGGCTTTTCATAAGAATATGGGAGCCAAATGTTATAATTAATTTAAAACTAAAAAATGGACATTTTAAAGAGAAGGACAACAAGCAATAATCAGTACTCCAGCAAAACAAACAAACAAACAAGCAATAACAAAAAGCACCATGGTCTAGTCTCTTTCTCTGAGTCATCTACAGTTGCCCCATAGACTACAATGTACATCTTTCGTGAGATGCACATTTAACTATTCCCTCTGGAAACATGAAAAAGGATGAATATTTTATCCATAAATAGTGCTTAGTAAAGTCAGAAAAGCTCAGGAATTCCACACAGACACATGGCTTGGGTGAATATGCTCGACAAAACCATTTTGCACAGCCCTTTAAGAATGTTACTTAAAAAGAAATAGGTGCTATTATCTATTGGACCATTGAAGTCGATGAAAACACTCCCATTGGTTTAACTCCGATTGTGATCAGGACCTGAATTTATGGCTTCTGAATGCAGTTGCACTAATCTGAGAAACAGGGTAAAATTTTCAAAAGGGGCTAAGTGATTTAGGCTCCTACGCCTGTTTTCAAAAGTGACTTGAGCACTCTGATGTTAAGTCTTATTGATGGTCTTTAGTTCCTAATGGCCTAAGTCATTTAGGTGCTTTTGAAAATTGTATCCATTCATACAAGGTCTTAGCTAAGATTTTTTCCATGTAAAAATCCAAAGCCTAATCTTATCTTTGCAGATGCACAATTTCACACTAATTGAAAAGAAGCCTTGGTGTTTGGAAAATGTGATTCTGGGCCCAATCCTGATGTCTTTACACTGTGTCGCTTGGTCCTTAATCAAGCAAACCTCAGCACTTGGTTGCTGCATTTTGGGGCAGTTTGTCTGCTGACTCTTAGGTCTGGTCTACACTGAGGGGGGTGGGTGGGATCGATCTAAGATACACAACTTCAGCTATGAGAATAGCTTAGCTGAAGTCAACGTATCTTAGATCGACTTACTCCGCATCCTTGCGGCGCAGGATCGACGGCTGCCGCTCCCCCATCTACTCTGCTTCCGCCTCTCACGGCGGTGGAGTTCCGGAGTTGAGGGGGAGCGCATTCGGGGATTGATTTATTGTGTCTAGATGAGATGCGATAAATCGATCCCTGATAGATCAATCACTACCCGCCGGATAGGCCACGCAGTCAGGAGTAGGTGAAGAGTCCCACAGTATCCCATGCGAGCCTAGATGTGTTTGGACCAGCCCTGCTTTTCAAACTGAGGAGAGGATGAAGGTTCAGGTTGTTTTTAATTTAATTTCAATGGTTTTTCCCAGTTTAATGATGGGTACAGTTATTCCACTTTAAACTTTCTGGTACTGCACACGATGTTCTACTCATTCCAACATCATCTCTGGGAGGCAAGCACAAAGAGATGCTGCTGTTCATCAGGGGAGTAATAATGGAGTTCAATGTAGTATAATTGGGAGCCAAAGTGCATTACACTGTGTGTTTGTTTGTAGAGGGCTGTGCGGTAAATGTGACGTGTAAGGAATGACAATTTTTTGACTTTTGAATTATCATTATGAAGAGTTATCATTGACCTTGCAAATAAATCTTTTGACCTGTATTTCAAAAGCAAGTCTTCAAATTACTGGCTGCTTTGGTGAACTAAAAACATTCCTTAATTAATCATCCAGGTCTGCACGTTTTGAAAAGCGCACGAATCAATGCTTTCATAATGTGACTGTTAAATGTATCAGTCTATTTGAACAACAAGGCTCTGGGTTCTTTGGTGCTGTATAAAAAAGGAGCTCTTTGAGAGATCCGTTCCAAGTGACACGTTAGTTGACACCACCACGGGCAAGGTAAAAAGTAAATGCTAGCATCCTTTCAAAGTTACGAAGATTCCTGTTTGTTTATGGAAAAGTTCTTGATTTGTTTTTATCATTTTTAATTTGGCCAATGACAGACTCGGCTGAAAAAAGACAGGAAAAATGTTGATTGTGAATGGATGAATTATTAATTGTAAATATAGTTCTCAGAAAGCTGGTAGACAAACTGTGTGTAATCAGCATAATGATTTTAATAAGACACAGGGGAGGTTAGGAACTCTGCAAAAATACAGCGTATGCTTTGCCATTCCAGCCATTGTTAGGCATTTTCCCACAGATGTGGTGGAGCAATGTGTTTGTGGCTGCTAGCTGGTGGCATGTAATATACAAATGTTTCCATCTGTGCTCAGAGCAGCAGTAGTTCTAGGATGGTAGTACCAGAATGGACCTCGTCTCTGTTTCAGCCACTGCAGTTCTATCTGTGTAGATTGTGACACACAAAGCTACAACTACTGCTTGGGGCATACAGGTTTTGAGGAATGCAATTGCTGGGAAAGAATGTGCATGGGGCTGTGTGGTAATTGAGGGGCCTCTTTTCAGTTTCAGAAAGCCAAAGGAGAGCACAATCCATCCTTTGTTAATTTCATTGGTGCCCTGTGGGTGCCAACGCTATTAAAAATACACATATTTTAGCTGATCAAGCCTTTAGGGCCTGATGCAAAGTCAGCTGAAGTGAATAGGAGTCTTTTCATTGTCTTCCATGGACTATGCATCGGGCCTTGAACTGGCTTGGGGGAAATTAAGCTCTGGAGCAAGCAAGGGGTAACTCTCAGAATTTGGCCTAATGACCTATGGCCGGATGATGTAGGAAACCAATACCTTTTTGAAAAGAGGAGGTTGAGTTGTGTAGTGGTGATGCAGTGATACGGATACCTTAGTGTAACGGCTTTTATCCCAAAGGATGCCCAGACACCTCACTGCTAGTGTTTAATATGGCACAGAAACTCTACGCTACAGGAAAGTGGAGGGATAAGGGCAAGAAATGAAGAATGCCCTGACCTGTTGAAACTCCTGGAGGCACTTGGGCAGGCTCAATGGTGCTGCAGTACAACGCAACTTTGTTTGCTCTTGTTAATTATCCAGTCTGTAATTTGTCCAGGATCACCCCATTGTATCTTTCATGACCAGAGCTGTGACCTCCATGTCATGCAGTAACTTAGTGTCTCGTGATGCCATGCTGGGTCATTATTTCTGTACCGAACTGTAGGCAAGCGTACAACCTACTGAATCACGAACCCCACTTCCTGCAGCTCCCCATTTTCCTTAGACGTTGCAAGTACTGACCTGGCCTAGCTTGGCTTGTGAGAGCTGGCAAGTAGGGCTGGTTGGAAAAGTTTCTTCGGACTGATTTTCCAACAGCAAATGCCCTTTTCGCAAAATTAAAACTTTCTGAAGAAAACATTCTGTTTCGCTGAAAATGTTTAGTTTTCTGTTGGAAAAATCAAAATGGTGGTTCCCCAGCTGGTCAGAAGCTTCTTGTCGGTTTCACTTTCTGCCAGTGAAACTGACCAAAGCTTTCCTGGAGGGCTGCTCAGGCTAAGTACCCTGACTCTCTGCCACTCCAGCTCCAGAGCTGAGCAGGGCAGTCTCTTCACTTCCTGCTTCTCTGACCTCCAGACTGGAAGGCTCTGAAATTGACCAGAACCTTTCAGTCCCACTGCCAGGAAACTGAAAAATTCTCCCAAAATGAAATGTAACATATAAAAACACCTCTCTTGAAAATTTTCACGTTTCTATGTTTTGCCCCAATTTTGGACCCCCTTGTTCTCCAAAATACCAAATTTTTCACTGGAATTTTTCCATTTTCCAGCCAGCTCTAACGGCAAGCTAGAGTTGGTCTGACTGCAAACATCCACTTTTACTCTGCCAGTGCGGAAAACAATAATGCTATATAATGTGTTTCACTTACACAGCACCTTCCAAACAAGGCCTATAGTAGTCCTATACATGTGTAGAATGGAGATGTGTAGACTTCGCTGGTCCATTCAAAGACAGTTCTTTACCTTTTTGGTGTATCCTTTGTTGCAAGATGCCTAGGGGCGTGATACTCAAAAACGCCTCGTGTTGATTTACCTCTGTTCCCACTATCTTCAATGGGAGCAGAGTTAGGCCAACAATGAGCGTTCTTGAAAATCCCATCCCTAGCAAACAGAATGCAATGGCTAGTTTCTGCTCTTGTGGCAACCAGAGCTTTGATCTCCAAACAAGCTCTCCTTTTATTATAATTTGAGATCAGAAATGCTGATCCACAAAAGTGAAGATCTAAACACATCAAAGGAAACTAAACTGGCCTAATTTCTAGATTCCTTCTCTCTTTCTATGTGACAATCCAGCCCTTCACTGCCATAGAGGTCAGTATCCATCTGCCAGTGACAGATGAGTATGCCCACAATAACAAAGAGAGATACAGGAAGGTTATAACAACTGTAGCATATAGGATTATAAAAAGTAGCTTTCAAACTACTGTCAACTTTGACAAGCATTCCATTGAAATTCAGCTACCTCATTCTTATCCTGAAAGCATAAATTAATTCAGCAAGAATCTGTTGCCCTAGTTCTAATGAGAAATGAGGAAGGACCCACTTTTAATAATGATATATAATCCATAATCATGTCATACTGCGAGATCCTCAGTGCCCGGACCATGTCTCCCTATAAATATGCACATGCTTAGCACATTTTGAGTATTATTGTTTTATAATATAATAATGGGCAAAATCCCACACTTGAACATGAGGCTGGAATTTGGAATTGTTGCTGGGATTTTGGTAATATCAAGTGGAATAATATTACACACTTACATATGAAAAATCTACTTTAAGTCTTTACCTGCATTTAGAAGATGTTAATAAGTATTTCTGACACTCTAATATCCTTCCATTTAAACATTATTAAGAATATTCTCTCTTCCTTTGTTCACTGGAGCTAGACATTTCTGAGCTTTCTCGTCATCTGAGAAGCAACAAACGCACAACAAATTGCACTTGACTAATTTTGTTAAATTCTGCAGGAAAGCAAATGTGAAGTCAAGTCTCTGGTGGCTGGAGTCTTTGGCAAGAAGAATTTATAAGTGGCCTACATATCTATTTGTTCTCTGATTATTTGCCCTGCTGACAGTAGACGAAGGAAAGGAGAAGCAGAAGATTTGTACTAATTTAGAAAAATGTTTGAAAATGTTGAGCTTGTAGATCCAAGTATATTAGCTAAATATTATGCAGTGAAAATGAGATGGGGCGTGTATCAGTTGAAGGACTTTGAAACTATAGTAAATTAATTTGTATTTATTTAACCCTACTCTCAATGGCTCTTTGTTCACGTTTCTGTAGCTTGGATTCTCTTGAATCAACTGATCTCTCTTTCAATCTCTTCTTTATTTTAGGAATCAGTCGAAGAGTGATATTCCCTAATGAGGTTAGACGAAGCCATAAAGTTAAGAGTTCAGTTATAGGAGATAATATTGTTTGTATTAGACAGACACCAACCAAAATCTGGGCTTCATTGTAGGCCTCCCAAAAGTCCCAGCTTTTGTTTCGCTGTCCCATTTTGACCTACAAAACCCCTGTCCTGGTTGAAGTGACTACTTCCCTGCAGGGCTGGCTGGGCTTGGCTCCCTGCTCCAGGAATTGCAACCTGCTCCCCTTCCCTTGCAACCCCTCTTCTCCCTGCTCTCCAATTTGCTCCTCAGTGCCAGCCCTCCCTGAGACCGACATGCTCAGAACAGGGGAGCTGAGCCCAGCCAGCCAGACCCTCCCACCTTCTTGGGGGCAGCACCTATCCTGCTTTAGCCACCAAGAATGTTGGGTGGTAGGTCATTGGTAGATAACGCACAAACACATCGTAAGAGCTAGTCCTTGCCCCAATCCTACATATCCAAGACAGATGAGAGAAAAGGAAGTACTATTATCCCTATTTTACAAATGGAACACTGAAGCATGGAGATTTGCCCAAGGTGCTGCAGGAAATCTGTGGTAAAGCCAGGATTTGAACTCAGGTCTCCTGAGTCGCAAGCCGTGATCTTACCCACACAACAAATCCTCCTTTTACTGGAGCTACAGATTACAGATAGATGCATTTTCATTAGGAAGGGGCAAAATATTTGATCCAACTAATAGTGCAAGAGGAGTTTGGGAAGAATGTGACTGCTCAGTCGGAGAGACAGTGGGCCAAACGCCGCAACCATCTGAAGTGGTCGGGACCTTAATTTTTCATCTCATCTGGAAAGTCAACACTGCCAGCTGCACTGTGCCCACCAACACCCTGCTGGACCATTGTTAAAACTGACTCAGAGGGAATGTGCCAGCTACTAAATCATTGACAACACTTCCTGCCAACACTAAGCCTGGGCAGTCTTGCATCCAAGTACAGCTTAACCCGTGAGCTCTGACACAATCACAGCCCAAGGTGGTATGGCTGCATATTGACACGGAATACTGAAGAAAATCCATCCAACGGTGACCTCTGTTGGAAGTAAGCATTGAGCTTTGAAACCTATTTACTTCAAGATGGGGGTCAACACATGGCTAGCCTCATTAGTACATGCTGGGAATTTAGACCAGTCACTAATATGATCACTTGTGAGCCTTCCACTTTAGAGGGCCAACCATATTATGAAAAACTGATATTATATTACCAGAAGTGGAGAATCCTAAACCTATCAGGACTTTTGTTTTGTAACTTTAGCTGTATCTGAAATAGTTGGCATACAGAAGAGGCAAAACTGAAACCTTGTATCTTAATCTATTGATATTTCACAGGCTTTGGATTCAAAATGACATACTAGAATCCTCACTGCTTAGGCTTTTGGTTCCAACTTGGATCCAAAATGAAAGGTGCTTGTAATTTGGTACCCATTCAGCTGCACTCAAATCTCACAGACAGCTGGTTTCATGAGATTTTGGTCCAAGGTAGTAGAAATCTCGCATGTCCTGCTGTCTGTACACCATGTGTGAGAAACATCTCTCCAGCCTTGCTCTAATTCTGCATCCACATATTTGCTGTGTGATTTCATTCAAGTAAAATAGAGACATAATCCTAGTGCCTGATGTTCTACCTGCCTTGCAGGATGGACTCTATTACATAACATTTGAGTTCTTGTGAAAAAGAACTTCCTGCTCATGAAATGTCAAGTTAGCAGGACTGTGCAGAAAAGCAACACTTTCCTGGCTTTTAGGGTTCCCTGGCTTCTTAAAGACTTGCTTTAACTAATTTGGTTTCACAACCAGAATGCAAGAATTCCTTGGGTCTGGTAAAATATAAGGAAAATGGAGCAAACCAGCAAATACTGTAGATGATTTGAGATGCTGATCTGAGGTCTCTTCTGGTGGCTGCGCAGGTAGAAGTTAAAGATTCAATAACAGTTCATGAAAATGAGTAGACGAGAAGCCTTATCATTCCTCCCTTGTCTGAGGGCTCAGTTATTAAGTGTTAAGCGTCATCTCCCACTGAACTCAATGGGAATTGAGGGCACTTGGCACGTGGCAGGATCAGGCTCTGAATGTAGAACTGCTGCGCTATTGCCTATACAATCGTGTTATCTACAGCAACTCATTGCTTTGCAGGGCATGTTGGGAAAAGTCAGACAGACATAATTAAAAAAAAATAACAACTATCATAAATTATCATTTATTTCTTTAGTCCATCTGGATTTAGGAAATAAAACATTTGACAGGATGCTGTTTAGCGTTAGCGCTAGCAGGTTAGCATGTGCACTCGAAACTAGGGCTTCCTGAACTTCTAATATTAGCTCTGACACTGACTCACTTTGAAGCCTTAATAGATCTTCTTTAGATTACCCATCTGTAAAATGGGCGTAAATGTACGTGCTTACCTACTTTTATAAGGGTGTTCTGAGGGCATATTAGTTATTATTCATAATATATGTTACGTGAGATGAAGAGTGTTATAAAGAGTTAAATATTCTCATTTGATACTTAAGGTCTGATGCTGCAAATTTGACTTGTCCGAATTAGTTTTCAGGCCTATGAGTTGCCCTGTTGAAATCAGTGGGCCTTCTCCTTTGAGAGAGGGTCTGCAGAATTAAGCCCTGTCAATGCATTTAAAATAAGTTTGCTCTCATTGGGTTCAGTGGGAATCTTGCAACTGATTTCAGTTGGAGCAGATGCTGGACCAAAGTCACAGATAAGGTTGCCAACCCTCCAGGATTGTCCTGGAGTCTCCAGGAATTAGAGATTAATCTTTAATTAAAAATAATGTCATGTGATGAAACCTCCAGGAATTCATCCAGCCAAAGCTGGCAACCCTAGTGCCAGACCAAGGTTGTGGGAATTCGAATGATATCTAATATCTGGCTGTTAAATGAAAAGTACTTTGTTTTTCCACACTGGCAAGCAGCCTGTTTATAATGAGAATGCTCGTGTATGAAGGATGGTTTATTTGGATTTCTATAATGAAAAATGGGTAGTCTATGCTAAATGCTAGATAGAGCTGGGTGACATTTTTCAGAAAAACCTGTCAAAAATGCAAATTTGGCAAACCTGAAATGTTTCATGAATTCCCGTCACTTTTGCCAAATTGTTCATTTAAAACACAATCAAAGTTTTGTTGGGACATTTTCCAAACAAAATGTTGTTGTTGTGGTAAAGGACATTTTTCAAAATTTCCTTTAATTTTATTTTTTTTACATGAAATATTTTGATCTTGTGAGAAAGCGTTTAATTGAATCCACGATGACATTTTTTTGATTCTTGGATATTGCCAACAAACCCTGAAATTCATTATTCACCCAGGCACCCCTCTGCAAATTTAAAGAACAAAAATAAAATAGCAGTTTAGCTCCAAGCGTCAGTGTAACGCCGACAGACCCCGGTCATTGGCAGGCGGGATCGAACCTGGGACCTCTGGAACTTAGTGCATGAGCCAAAAGCCATATGGCTGTTAGCAGACTCATTAATCTCTCTCTAAGTGGTCTCAGTGCCACTAGACGGGACAGAACACCACACCCAGGAGGTATGTGGGTTACATACTCCTCCTAGCTGAGGAAGCGCGTCCCGAGCTTCAGAGACTTCGCAGTTGAAATCCCAGACGAGCCCCCACTTGTAACGCCAACAGACCCCAGTCGTTGGCAAGCAGGATTGAACCTGGGACCTCTGGAGCTAAATGCATGAGCCTCTATTGCATGAGCTAAAAGTTAGCTCAGGGTGTAGAGCAGACTCATTAATCTCTCTCTCTAAGTCATCTTGGTGCTCTCTCCCATCTAGTGGCACCACACCCAGGAGGTGCGTGGGTTACACCAGCAGAGCTCAACCCCCAGCCAAACAAACAACTCACCTCCCCTGCACATCTACTCACCATGAAATCTCACCCTCTATGGCAACCTGCCCACACAGAGGTAAAACTATAGATATAGGCACATTATGTATATTTGTTGTGTATATAATCTAAAGTCTATATCCTCATCCATTTTAGCCAAGCTCAATGCAGTACTAGGGTGTGAGGGTGAAGGTGGCCTTAAGGCACCCCTGTGGTCCTTAGATCATGGGTCCATATGGGTATAAATCCAGTTCCAAGCATAAGTCAGAGGAACTTATGTCCAGTTGCCCACAATCCCAAGGGGCTCTTTCAGTAGCTGGGCATAGCCAGACTACAGATGATCCCTGGCCACTTCCTTGTTCCTGAAAGAGCAGTCCCTCCCTGTGACCATTGCACCACTAGAGATTTCCCTTACTCAAGAGGGAATTCCCATATAGGTCTTCCAGACGAGCATAAGGCAACTGCCTCTCAGACCAGAATACATCCCTAAAGCCCTGCTTTGTTCATCAGTGTGAGTAAGGGGATGAATAAGACTTAGGTCACAATTCTTGGATTTAACAAGAAGAGTTTCTAATTTGTATTTATTTAGATATGACCGTAGAGGGGAGAAGGTCAAAATCCTATTGTTCCTGTACCATAAAGCCTATCTAAGGAATCGCTGGCTTTATGCCCCTGCCTCTTCCACCTTCTCCAAACCCCTGCAGTGAGTCTATATGGCTTTTTTTGGAAAGTGGTACAGAAAAAACATTTCCATTGCTATTTTTATGTTCTTGACTCAGAGGATCGAGGACAGATGTGAATATACTTCTTAAACTTTGTAACTGGCTTTAAACATTAGGCAGCTGGGGAAGAAAGATGCATAAAATATTATGTTATTTCCTGAGCTTTACTTCCGTTTTAATGGGTAAATTGGGAGAATTGGGCTAAAGAATATAGCTATTTAATCGTTTGAAGAAATACGGCTTTGGGAAGCAAAGATAGCTAGACATTTTAGATACTATTTAAAAATTTCTCTAATTTTTGTGCACATCTTCATTTCACTATAGAACCCTCCAATAGCCAAAACACAGTTAAAACTGGCTTCATTCAAGCCAGAGGTATAATAATATATGATATAGTACAACCTAATGTGACAAGTAGGTCAAGATCTAGTTGTAATTTCAGGAGGGTTTTTTTTTTAAATACTCAGAACAACTGCTCCCTTCTATCAAGAAGCAATTTTCATTGGCTGTTAAAATGTCTTGTGCTGTACAAGGAACATATGGCTTTTTTTCTATCTGGTAAATCTGAACCTCCGTTCAACTCCTCCTCTGTCTGAGGTTGAGCCATTTAAATTTCACCCGTATGCTAAATGTTTGGGGGAGTGAAATAGGAAAGTCTTCGAGCTAGTTAGATCTTCACACTGTATTCTTGGTCTGATGCCTCCTGATGGGAAGCACTCTAATAAAGCTTCCATTTTCAAGTTGAGATAAAAGCATTACCTATCCGCTAGATCTGTACGTAGACACTAATGCCTCTCTGCTTTGTTTTCATATATTATATGCACAACTAACATTAATTGTTGCATTTTTCTTATGTCTTTCCAGTATGTTTTTAATCTCCACAGGCTGTATTGATTTTTTTTTTCTGTGTTGCTTCTGCACTTGCCACCAGGACCTCCTTGTAGATAAGGTGGTACAATTCAGTGTGTGATATTTCTTGGGAAAATGCACTAAAACACTTTTTTTTAATGTGTTTTTTTTTCCTCCTCTCCCTTTTGCGACATATTAAAAGGAAGACACTGGAAAAGAATTCTGCGCTCAAAGAACACCCTTGCAATGCCCTTTCTCTTTTAGAAAACTCGTTTATTCTACTGTTGGGAATGAAGCACTTCTGTTATAGCAAATACAGACTCTTGTTTTATAGCAAAAGCTGTTTAAAAGGTTACACAGCTGGTATATGGAGCCGAAGCTAGTAGCAAGCGTGTGTGTGTGTGCGCGCGTGTGTGTGTATGTGTGTTTTATATTGGGAAGAAGGAACTAGATGCTGCTAACGTCATAACCAGCCCTGTTAAGGAATGATCCATCCTCTTTCAATGTTACTGTCTTCCTCAGCTCTATGTTATAGTTGAGGAGGATTCTAGAGGAGAAAAGTTAAGGCAAAATGTTAAACTGCCATAGACTCAGCTGGAGGTTAAGGAAGGGTTATCCAAGACCATTCCCATTGTCATGACATCCATTCCTCCAGTACGATGGACGACAGATAGCAAAAGCAAGGCTTGAAATGGGGTGGGTAAATTCCGCGACTGCAGTGGCATACATTGCAACATTTGTTGTTGTTTTCAGGTGCATAATGAATTCCTTTAAAAAAAAAATAAGTGTGTGTGTTGGGGGGGCTCTTTATTGTTCGAGTCTATACAACATAAGATGCGTAACAGTATCACAACATTGCAGAAGGCTATTCCACCACTGCCTCAGGCCGAGGAATTTTTTTGAGAGATGGGTTAAAATATTGTCACCATCACTGTAAAACGGGGAAGGGGGAGCATGCGGATTTAGTGCCCAGGCTGGTGATGGTAATTACAATGATGCATTTCCACAGCACCACCTCCCACTGAGCAGTGTGCACTCGTGCATTGACCCTGACACATGCCGAGAGCAAGGCTCAGGCTGGCAACCTGTTGTTAAAAATAAAGCTGCAATTTTGTTAACTTCTTATTTATCAATTTAGCCATTTCAGGTGACTTCTGCATTCAGGACCATCACCTCGCGTCAAAGGGCCTAAGGAAAGGCTACCCCATTACCCCACACGCATCTAAGGCATTAGATGCTGCCCATCCAAGTTCTGCACCACCCCTTACTCATGCAAGAGTTATAAGCCAAGATGAGGAACAGCCTCTGTCCAAACCTTTCAGAGTCACAGCCCAAGCCCTAAGCGAAAACACACAGCCCACGTTGCCTAATCTTATTGGGGCTGTCAGCCTGGGCCTTGCAAACTCCATAACCCCACTTGGACCTCTCCCATTAAGAATGCCAGTGACTAGCATGGATGTGTCCTCATCACACCTCATGTCCTGGCTAAGCCACTACTACCATAAAGCTGTAAGGAAACCGTCCAAGACAATACCAGATGGATGAATCCCATCCTCCCTAACTACCCATACAGATTTTCTTGTTTCGGTGCTTGATTGACACATATCCTGGCCTAGTCCGGGGAGCAGGCCTTCTTCTGGAGCATCACTCACCACACAATCAAGGCCACTAGAAAGAGCTGCTTAATTGAGCCCAGGTGTCTCTTATTTCTAATTAACAGTACAACCCTGAGGGTTAGAACCAAGAAATTTTCCTACAAATGAATGAGACCCTGTGATGGAGGGAATGTCTCTGCTGACAGCGTATGCACTAGGGGTATGATTTGGTCCCACAGTGTGCCCGTCCTACCATGCCAGAATACCAATAATGTGCTGGCATATCCATAAGCTCAGTGGGCAAACTTGGTCGCACCAAGTAACACGAAATGACAAGACCGACACCTCCTGCCCTTCAGTGACTCAAAACTCACTCCCTTAAGATCTCCGTCACACTTTAAAAACAACAAAAGACACTGACGCTGAAAGAGAAGGGCGGATGTAAGAGCCCAACTATTGTGACTGCCACCATCCCCACAGACTGGATTTTATGGGCTTCCGTACCCAAGGAGACAGCAACTACAGCAGTCCTGTCCCTACAGGAGTGTGAGCCATAAGCATTTGGTGACAGGCCCAGGAATCCGATACCTTTCCTCACAACCACTGTGGAAAGCTGGCAAGGAAATGCTCATCCCGTTGTACGAAAAGGGGGCTTGATATTGCAGGCTGCCTTGCTAGAAAATCCCACAGTGCCTTACCCAGCCAGCCTGGTCACCCCCACTTTTCATTGGGACTGTCTGGGTATCCCTACTGATCTTATTGGAGTACTTTAACGTCAGCATTACGTAATCCCAACTGCACTGTAGAACGTCCCCCAATAATCCTCTACCTGACCTATTTACTGAGCCTGCTACAATCTCGCTTACCTGCAGGGCCCCAAAGGCTCTGACTACGGATGGAGCCTTCAGAAATACCAGCCTGTGGAGCACACCCGTGGGCAAGGCCCAAACCAAATCCAACAGGCTCTAGTTTGTAATAAGTCACCACGGATGCTCTAGCTCCACTTGCTCAGAACACGTCTCTCTACATGCTTCACGCCGTGGACTCTGAGCATGGGTCTGTGAATCGAGTCACTCTGCTACAAAATGCTAAGCTAGATCTCAGGAACAGAGAAAAGCTTGCCGTGGACCCAGCATAGGCCCCAAAATGCCCTGAACTCAGTGAACTCTGCAAGCCCTTGGAGTGACAGGGCTTGCCACCAGTGCAAATGGAGTCAAAAGCCAAGTTCCAGAGGGCAATGGAAGTAGGGGCTGGGCCCCGCCTCGCCAGGTCGATTTGTAGGGAAGACAGAGCTGTCTTGTTGATTGTGATTGATGGGGACAAATCTCGCAGTAACATGAATATCCTGTGCCAGACATAGAAGTGCAAAATCTTGCACCAACTACTTAATCTCTGGGGAATGGGAGACAGACCGTTCGTCATCCACACTGGAAGTTGGGTGTCACTCCAAAACCCAACCTGCTTACTGAGGGATTCATTCCACAATGGGCAAGAGCTTCAGGAAAGCGATGTCCCTGCCATGGCCCTGGTGGATCCAGTTTTCTGGGCAAAACTGACCACACCAACTAACCTGCAAATAAATCCCCCAAAGCCTTTCCCTCTTGCGGCGGTTTCTGACTGCACCAGCAGATCTGTTGCTGCCAGCCAATCTACTTGCCAGAATGAAACCCTGTTTTAACCTTGTCGGAAGAAGATCTGTCTCCCTGACTGTTGCCCAGGCCACAAGGGAGCTGCATGTTTCATAAGTCACACAGGATAATGAAGAGCTCAGTGGCATACAAACAGCACTTACCCTCCAATCAAAAGCCCACTAGGTTTGAAATCAGACAGATGCATGGGAAGAAGGCTGAATGATGACTTACTGGCACACTCTTCCAATGAGTCCCATACATCCTAAGCATGGACACACCAGAATCAAATGACAAAAAGCAGACTGAACAGAGAGCCTGTGTCAATTGCATAATTCACCAAATTCCCTCTGAGGGTAAGCTAAGTGATGAATTAATTGATATTCCCTGCAGCCTACTTGGGCTCCTAAGGAAGCAGTACACAGGTCCAGAAGGGACTAGTTAGCCTAATAGATGGAGATATACCTATCTCATAGAGCTGGAAGGTATTCGAGTCCAGCCCCCTGCCTCCATTAGCAGGACCAAGTACTGATTTTGCCCCAGATCCCTAGGTGGCCCCCTCTAGGATTGAACTCACAACCCTGGGTTTAGCAGGCAAATGCTCAAACCACTGAGCTATCCCTCCCCCAAATCCTTCCTGCTAAATCACATGGGCTAAGCCCTTGACTGTTTTCAGATTTCTGGCCTTTCTCCTTGATTCCGTGTTCTGAAACCCACACAGAATCATCCCCATAATGAGTGCCAGCATCCGTACTCGGGCCATCTCACAACAACAATCTGAGAGTGCTCATTTTGAGTCAGCCTGAGGCCTTCTCCTGCATTACCTGGGCCAATGGCTGCACGTAGGGCTCACTATCTTACTACCCACCCCATGTGCCTCTTGTGGGCTGTGCGGAAAACACATGCTGTGCTGCCCACTGCCCTTGGAGCATTCACGCCGATACTTGTGAACAGCACAAACACATTTACTCACATTAAATGTGAGCATCACACTGGGCATGGGCCTGCATTGGAATCCAGTTACTACACTCTGCCTGTGAGGTGTTGGCTGGCAAAGTCAGCTGCTCCAGCCACAGATCATTATCTGGGCATTTCCATTGGATGCTTTAAATCTTCAGCTGCTCTTTAATGAAATTCTGCCTACTAGCCCCACTGCGACATGCACCCCAAAAGCGTTACATGGGCCCTCCTAATTATATCAATATCCTAGAGGAATGACGCACTGCTCCCTGCATCCTTTTCACAAATCGCTAGCACAAATCAGGAATGCAGCACTCCACTTGTCCAGATGTTTGGACCCCTGGGGCTGGCTTGCCCTCTCTGATTCCTTTCTGTTATCTTCTGCTTTGCTCTGCACACTGTTTTGTCTAACTAGTAATGGAAATGTATCTACGTATTCACCTCTCCAAGTGTTAGCCTTTAACTTCAGAAGATGCTGGCTTAGCACAGGCTGTTCTGGAGTCCCCCTCCCTGCTAGCTTCCCCTGGAGGCCCAGCCACAGCTCCCCTCAGGGCCTACCTCCTGTTGGCCTAAAGCTAAACCCTGGAGAGTGGGGTCACCGGCTGGGTTGAACTTGGGTCCTCCAGCAAACAAACCCCAAACCTGAGCCCACGCACGGGTCCCTGCAGCCTCAGAACCAAAAGCACAACCTCAGCTCCCACACCCACTACCTCCTCGCCTCTGAGCCACTGTCGGGGGGAGGGTGAGAAGGGCAACCACCTTAGTCATTCCGGCCAAGCTACCCCCCTTCTTCTTCACCAGCCCCCCCAGGCATGGAATAAACCAGCTGAGAGATTCTGGGAGCTGAAGGCAAGCAGATTGCTCCCTGAAGAGGCCCCAGCAGCCCTGACTGTGGCCCTGGCCGCACATGAGCCAGGAGGAGCCCTCAGGGACCTCCCCCCGAGCCTTCAGTTACAACCCCCTCATCCCCCATTGTGCTCTGTGGTGTGAGACTTAGAGGGACTCATGTCCTCACATCATTGCAGGCCAAGCACTCCTCCAAGCAGGCTCTCCAAACAGCTATCTGCTCCTAGAGCACCTTCTTCAGTAACAGTCCTGGAGACGGAAGGAGAAATTGGGCCCTGGGGAAATTAGCCTCCACTCACCACCTAGTGCAGGAGGGCTTTCACCTAACATGATACCCCTGCTCCCTCCCCCAGTTGGGTCACAGGCCTATGCTCTCTTTGTTCCTGCTTGGAAGGGCTCTGCGGGGTGTTCTCCTTGCTGCGGGTGGGGTGGCATCACCTTCTGCTCCCAGTGCCATCCAACCCATCCAGGGCCATGAGCCAAATTACCTCCAGTAAGGCAATACCGGCTGGTGAACTTGGGCCACCAGAACTTCAGATCCCATATCAGGGTTACATCTGTGTCCCCATCCTCAGCTTCTACTCCCAGGAATCTTCCCTCGGCACTGCCGGCTGCCAGATGCAACCTGGGAGGAGTAATAAAACCTCCGCTGTGAGGAGGTGGAGGGAAGAGAGGGAGGAGCAAGCCAAACAGAGCCTCTGCTTATTCAAGCCAGCCAATCAAGGGTTAGGGAAACAGACAAGACCACATCATCAGTCCGGCCCAGCACACATGGAGCGGGGGCAGAAGCCTGTAGCCCCATTCCCACCCCCAGTGTCCAGACTGCACCCAGAGGGAGAACTGGATGGAAGGAGCAGCAACCACCCTGCCTTAGCAAGCAGAGTGGGTATTTCCAGTGTCTAATTATCCATTTCCACCCCTGCCCCAATTATATAATTATCCATTTTATAATTAATATAATGATATTGTAAAATCCATCCCCTCCACCGTTCAGTATGGGCGCTGGAATGATGCAGCTGTGCAAGGTGCTTTGTATAAAATACACCGCTCCAGAGAGCCAAAGGTGAAGCCAGCTCTGCTCTGAAATGCATCCCAGCTGTTGAAAAGTTTTGCAAAAGGTGAACTATTCTGCAGTTTATTTTGCTTCTAGACTGATCCAAGTAACAGTCAAAGAAACTGTGTAGGAGTCTGACATTTTAAAAGAAAGAAAGAAAGAAAGAAAGAAAGAAAGAAAGAAAGAAAGAAAGAAAGAAAGAAAGAAAGGGACTAAAAAAAGCAAATCAGATTTTCCCAAAGAATTAAAAAAAAAAAATCCTAAAGGAAAATGTGGCTAGAGCTCTGCTGGGCTGATGTTTATTCTTGTTGGGAAGAATATTGCTCCATAAACTACCCATTGGGGCGAACGAGAAGAGTATGTTTATGTGTGGGTGTACTGATGTCAGGAGTGCTTAGTGATTTAGTTCAGGGGGAGGAAATCTTTCAAGAGATCAGTTTTACCTACATCATAAGCTGCCTCAGTTGACAATAAGAAAAACTTGTAGAGGTTTTTATAGGCCATGGGAGATTTGAAGCTGGAAAATACTGAATGCGCAATAGACAGAATATTCACCCAGGAGTTTGACAAATATTTACTCTTCTTAGGCAATGAAACCACAAAACCTTGTGATTTCATTGACTAGGAGAAAGATCAAATTGGGGTAAATTTTCACTGTCTTGAGGCCCAGCCTCCCCTTTTTCACCGACACAATTTACAGCTAAAAATTATGTGTCTGCACTTTCAAAATGCATTGCAGATGCAAATCTCCTCTGAGCTTGCAATCAGCTGGTTGAAGGCACAAGAAAAACCTTATGTGCAGCACAAATTACACCTACAAAGAGGGGGCCTCCCTACAGAAATTTTACTTCAATATAAAGTTGCGAAGTACAGCACACAGCGCATGAGTCAAGACCAAAAGACTTGTACTGACAACAGTGTCAAGCAACACTAATTCTTTGAACGATGGCCATGCACACATATGCAAAAATAGAACAAGTGGTTTGGGATTCAAAATACTCCACAGAGGAAATCTCCTAATCTCTGATGTTTTAAGAAAAATTAAGGGCAAAATTCTCTCTGATCCTGCAAAGGGATGGTCGGTGCAGTATTCTGTAGTTGTTCCACTCGCGGATGCTAACAGAAGGTGTGCATGCACAATGAGTGCCAGAATGATGAGTGTGTAATAGGGGAGAATTTAGCTTTAAGTAGTTCAAATAAAGGCCTCATTCATGTTGAACATGATGGTTAGTTATTACATAGGCTGGTGGTAGTCAGGGATGGAAAAGACATATTTGATTAAGTACATTCCCTTGAAAGGGCAGGATATAGACCTTGATCCTGCAAACTTTACTCACACCAATTGTTCTTACTCATAGGAGGCTTCCCGTGTGAGTAAAAACAAACTCCTAAATTATTCCTTCCTCTGAATTTTCCAATATCTTTTTTTTTTCCTTTCTCTCCATTGGATTATAGAGGTTGGGACTGTCCAGTGTTTTTGTGTTTTGTACAGCACTGAAAGGGAAGATTGTCTGTGCTTAACAAATAGTAAATAATGCTGCCCATGTGAGATGAGACAGATTAAATACCAAGTGGCTGTTTAAAAAAAAATGGCATTGGGGTTTCAGTAGTTAAAACTAGCATCGACATGTATTTAATAGTTATGTAACTATCTGCAATCATTTTCATTTAGCATAGTACCTTATTAGAGTTACCAGAAAAATTTCAGTCAGCCATCATTTATTTATTTCTAGGGATTTTATTTTTAATCTTTTTTGTTTCATATGAGAAAGCTAGGAATCCTGGCTGATGGGAATTTTTTTTGTAAAGGGAAGAAACTAACAGTGCTTAACAGTAATAGTAAAAAAGTATAAAGTATAAGAAAAATTATTGTTAAAAAGGGACCAGATCAGATCATCAAATTATTCCTTTATTGGGGAGGTTATCGCTTGAGAAATTTAAGGCCACATTTTATCAAGCCTCTTTTAATATCTACATCTAGCTTATTCTAGTCAGCTTTTATATATTTCCTATTACCTTGGTGTGGTATCTTCAGATGTGGGGCTGTTAGTCTTTATGTGTTGAGGATGCCTTTTTAATGTTTTTTCTTTTACAGCTGTATTTTCACTGTATTCCTCTTCATAATAAAAAACCCCGCAGGTGATCTGAAGTGCACCAAATTCCCTTATAATATAAAAAGGATTTAAAATAAAAAGGGGCGTTGGGGAAAAGAAAATCAAACTTCATGGTAGAAAAGTGTCTGTAATCAGTCACTATAGGATATGCATAAAAAGCCGGCAGAGTATGAATGATAATTTGGAGAGGGAAAAAAAGAATGGTGGAAAGAATGAAAGGATTTCAATTAAAATATACCAATCTTAACTGATTGTACAGCTAGAATATCTTGATGCAATGGGAATGAACACTATAAAAATGCCCGAGATAGATTCCCAGGGCACAGCAAACAATTTGATTCTAAATGAATTTCAAAACAATTATTGTTTTTGGTCTGACAAACAGCTACAACAGAAAGTCACATTTTAGAGTACAAGCTAGCAATGTATGATACATTGCATTGTACAAGAGTTATGAACCCTATTTTTGTTTCGAACCTCATAATGGACAGTTGAAACATATAGCAATGAATATACCCTTGCATTGGTTCTTTGTTCTGGAATTTTATCTGTAGATATAATTACAGCAAAAGAAGAAACCGCATCAGATCTAGGAACATCCCCCTTGCACAGTGTAGTTTCGCACATTTTCAGAAGTTCAGCGGTTTCAGTTTGTGTAGCCTTGTGCTTTAATGCCCTCTAGTGGTTGGCTACATTATCATCTGTTGACAAGAAGAAAATATTAAAAAACGACAAGCATGTCCAGATGTAGAAAGCAGAGTCAACCTTTGTCGGATAAAGAGACAGGTAGGTTCAGATCCAGCGAAGCACTTAAACACGTATGTAACTTTAAGCCCAGTTTTTGTCCCATTGGCTTCAGTGGGACCACTCACATTTTGCATATGCTTCATAGAATATCAGGGTTGGAAGGGACCTCAGGAGGTCATCTAGTCCAACCCCCTGCTCAAAGCAGGACCAATCCCCAACTAAATCATCCCAGCCAGGGCTTCGTCAAGCCTCACCTTAAAAACCTCAAAGGAAAGAGATTTCACCACCTCCCAAGGTAACCCATTCCAGTGCTTCACCACCCTCCTAGCGAAAAAGTTTTTCCTAATATCCAACCTAAACCTCCCCCACTGCAACTTGAGACCATTACTCCTTGTTCTGTCATCTGGTACCACTGAGAACAGTCTAGATCCATCTTCTTTGGAATCCCCTTTCAGGTAGCTGAAAGCAGCTATCAAATCCCCCCTCATTCTTCTCTTCTGCAGACTAAACAATCCTAGTTCCCTCAGCCTCTCCTCATAAGTCATGTGCTCCAGTCCCCTAATCATTTTTGTTGCCCTCCGCAGGACTCTTTCCAATTAGCCTTCTTGGCAATGACACACTGTTGACTCATATCCATCTTCTCGTCCACTGTAACCCCTAGGTCCTTTTCTGCTTCAATATAGGTGCTGGAACTGCACCCCCAGGCTTGAAATGGTTTCCATTATATACAGGGTTTACAGTTTGGTTCAGTGGCTTTCAGCATCCCCACTATAAAAATTGTTCCAGCATCCCTATGCTTCAATGTAGTCCTGGATCAGGGTCTAATTGGGCATCTACATAAATCTCAGAAATGGGCTTAAACCATAAACTTAGACCTAAGCACCCCCAAATTTTTGTGAAGTTTCAATCTGGATTGAAGCTTCTTGATGGTCTCTCACTATGTAATAACCTGTACGAGCACCCTGGATCTGAACACCAAAGAACTTTGTAGCTCAGTCCTGTTGCTAATGGATGTCTGTCTATACAACTTCTTTTATGAGAGGCGCTCTATGTATTATAGGGTGGCTGCATTAGTTTCACTTATTTTCAATATGTGCATTTCAGAGTTTCCCTGTGGAAAACTTTTAAACACTTTCAGTTTAAAATGTACCTCCCTGTCTGTTTTTTCTTTCTACCGCTTTTCCAATTCCCCTCCCACTTCCTATATATATATTGAGTTTTATGAATTGCAGTGCTCACACAAATTAGACTTGATAACCCTAGCTGGAGGACTGGAGATGGGCATGCTATGGACAGTTGCTGTGTAAGCTTCCTTCACATATCACTGTCTATGCTCTTCATTCCTGACATGAAGCTCCTTTTCTGCAGCCTAGCCCTGAAGCCTGCTGTCAGTCATGCTGATTTGGACCAAGCTGTATGGTATGTATGTTCTGATATGGACAAATCTATTTATCTAATTCTAAATTGAAGTCACTTATCACCACGGTATCTAAAGTCTATTTAGGAGTCAAGCTGAGACCATCCCATTCAGATCACTTATGACATAAGCTATATTTAAACACTTATCTCAAGATGCATAAGCCTTCTGACTTTACTTTGGTTTTAGATTATGGTAGAAGTCAGAACCACCACTATAATTATATCTATACCTCACCCTCAGAGATTTCTATAGTTGCCCATCACCATGGATATAGGGTATAATATGTGAAGGCTAAAACAATCTAGATCTGGTATCAAACGTAGATCTTTTGGGTTGAGTTAGGTTTTCTTTGCAATTCCAGAATTGAATGCAATATTTTTTGCAATGCCAGAACTTAGTGTGAGGAATAAGTCTTGTCTGTGCTGAGTGTCTTCTATAGTTTCCGTAGCTGTGTGGTACAGCTTCAGAATTTTAAGGCGGAGGAGGTTATATAAATGGCACAGATCTATATTACAGGCTAAACTCATCCCACTTGTAATTCTACTGAACTCAGTAGAGTTGCAACTGGGACGCATTTGGCCCAATACATTTGGTGTAGCCATTTTGTTGAGCAAACAATCACACAGTCCCCTCCTCCATTTTGTGTCATGGAAGGGACAAAAGGAGCAAAATTAATTGAGCAAATACAGCATCATCCTGCTTATTTTTTGTGACAGCACCTTCCTCTGAGCATCATATATGTAGGGCAGAGATGGGAAGGCCTGCTTTCTGTGACATCATTGCCTTCCAGACCAGTGGAGATTTCCCCTGTAAGCTTGCGCTGATCTTGCTGGCCTTCTCTCTCATGGATTCCAGGGCTCTGTTGCCATTCCTCTTGCAGAACAGATATGGCCAGGGAGACTTCTGAGAAAGTCATGCTACCATGAGGAATGGGGAGGCAGAAAATCCTGCAGAGCTATTGGTACGCTGCACAAATGCCCTTGTTCTCGCTTGGTCAGCCAGAGTTTTTAGGGCATCCATAGCAACAGGGCAAGGACTGCTTTTGTGTTTTTTGTTTGTACAGTACCGAGTACAATCAGAGTCAATCCTTGTGTGGGGGTCCTTAGATACAACCGCAATAGAAAAAATAAATAATAACAGAGAGCCATGAGCTCTGCCCACTCAGCAGTGAGGCAAACCCTAATCCTGAGGGGATGATTCAGTGGGATACCTTCACTCTTGTTGAGTTTTCCACATCACTTTGGCTCTCCAGGACCTCTCTTGTAGGAAAGCACAGCTCTTTGTACATATGTACATGTGTCCAAACCCAGTATTTACATAGAACATCGTTATTTAAATGAAGGTGGATGTTCTCATTTAACGCCCATTTATGACGGGATCATAGTCTACAGCCTTCACTGTTTCGCGTTGAGGGAATTAGCGGAGTTAAACATTTTCACCTCAGGAGGCAGAGCTTCAAATCTTGTTTTCAAGTTACAGGTGAAAATACGTTAGTGGTTTCATCTGATTTCCTACTTGCCTATGTCACAAAACGCTGCATGATTTGAAGTCTCTGTCCTAGGGAGTGAAATCTCAGGAGATGCTGCCATACAGGACCAAGGCAGCGACCTGGCAGAGCTCTCTAACAAGGGGTGGTATCAGAGCTGCATAACAGGAGTGTTAAATAACTGGGCCGAGGTGCACTGGTGGAACTGGGTGACAGGGCCAAGAACTAAAATACAGGGACAATGCAGGACTGAGGTGCCAGTCCTGGAAGTCCCTTCATTTTCACAAGCACTAAACTTGGCAGTCAGTTTTAACAAGACATTTTGTCTTTGAGACGGCTGGCACAGACAAGGGCCACGTGACTGGCAATGATTTCTGTCTAAACACTGTATAATAGCCATTTAATTGTAATTCTGCTAGGGTGACCAGATAGCAAGGGTGAAAAATTGGGATGGGGGTGTGGGGCAATAGGCACCTATATAAGACAAAGCCCCAAATATTGGGACTATCCCTATAAAATCAGGACATCTGGTCACCCTAAATTCTGCAAAAAGAACAGGAGTACTTGTGGCACCATGCAGATCTCAATCCTGTACTGTATGAACCCATAGAAAGAAAAAGTCTCCTTTACATACTGCAGAGTCACTTCTCTTCCGACCTCAATGTTTCAGGTATCTCCAGTATTTTTGGTTGACGCACTGGGGGGACGTGGCCAGACAGTAGGTTCACTCAGCTAATGAATAGACTTGCTAAAGGAGATGCTGAGCAAGTACATTACTGAGTGCCATTAATGATGTTAAGGTGAGCTGTGGACATCCAGTGACCCCCCTAAGACTCGAACCCTAAGATGTATGCCAGTTCCCATGGTGGTGGTGGGTGCAGTAGAAACAGAAGACTGTTGTAGTTGATTCTGATAATGTTGATATACCGACACAGCACTGCCACCGACAGTCCAACTGTGACCCGTTTTGTTCAAGACAGCTCTATTAGGCAAAAGAGAACTTCATCTGCTCAGGCCAATGGGATCCGTGCTAAGTGTGCGTCAGCCTGAATTCCCTCTTGTAAAGCTCACGTTTCAATAAGCCCTCAGAGCCTCGTGTCTGTGTGGTCTTGTTGCTGACTGCCATTTCATCAAAGCTAACTGTTATTTACAGAATGAAAGGCGAGTGCTCAAAAAATGATCTGGAAGTCGGTAACTAAGGCCAGGTTAATGGTTAGCTGTGTACTAACACAGACTCTGACCCGTCCATTGCAGCCATTCTATCGGAGGGCATTGCTATCCTCTTCTCACACAATGCAGGACGGAACAACATGGAGACAGCGAAGAGCGTGTCGTCTCCTGGTGTTTTTCCCTCATCTCTCATTAGCAGGTTTCAGCTATATGCTATATGCTATATGCATCCGAAGAAGTGGGCTGTAGTCCACGAAAGCTTATGCTCTAATAAATTTGTTAGTCTCTAAGGTGCCACAAGTACTCCTGTTCTTCTTTTCTCATTAGCAGCAGTCTCTGCTGCAAGTGACGCCGCTTTCAAAAGTTAAAGTGAGTGTGAATGCTTTTCAAAAGTGTGTTAGAAGAGTCAAGCTGAATGGCAGTCTAAGCTGGGGAGATATATGGAACTTAAAACACCATATATATACTTGCATATTAGCCAGCTCATGTATGAGCAGACCCCTAGATTTCATGACCACGGAAGAAATAAATTGAGTAATTCACCCATCATCAGAACACTTCCCCCTTTCTGCTGCATGTCCCTGGAGCACTGGTGTCATAGAAAAAAATGGTATTTGACGGACCACTCGTATACATCACTTCTGCCTTTCTCTTTTCCCCTTCTGCCAGCCAGTACAGCAGGCCACCTAGTTTTCTGTCTCCAGCATTTCCTCGTCAGAAATGTGTCCCAGTTGCTACATGTGCTGGGATCAGTGGGGACTAGAGCTAGTCTTCACTGAAATGATTTTTTGAGGAAAAATGTCGTTTTCATCAAAATCGACCCGTTTAGAAAACTGTCGATTATGACAACATTTCATTTAGAAAAAAGAAACAAAGTGTTTGGATAATGTTGAAACGTCCCATTTTGACATTTTCCAAATGGAATGCTTTGATGACTGTTTGAAACAAAATTCCTTTTTATATACTTATTTAAGTTTCAAAAGGTCAAAATATTTTGATTTTATCAAAATGAAATGTTTTAATTGGCCCCAAATGAATTTTTTTTTTCAGAATTTCATTTCACAGGGCATTTTTGTAATTTTGTTTTGTTTTGTTTTGCTCCATTTTGGAACAGAACCGCCCCCCAAAATTATGGAATTTCCTGCCAAATCCAGTTCCCGCCCAACTGCAGTGGTGACCAGTTAGGTGGAAATTATGCAGATGGAGAAGATCGGTATTGTCAAGCTGGTATATAGTGACTATGGTCCCAGTATTGTAGCATCTTCTTAGGTTGTGGAGCTTCAGTTAGCTGCATGCTTAGCTTAGAAAGAGGAGACATAGTTTCATTATGTGTGGAAAGGAGAGAAGCCATTTCCAAACTGCTTCCTGTGTAGATGTATTCCTCAAAAGAAAAGCTTCTCAAGGAGGCAGTGTTGAGAACTGGGCTAGGCTGGTTCACGATTTAGGTTCCAGATCAACTCTGTGCTAGGATTTGAGTCCGCATTCAATGGCACTGAACTCTATATATTCCCAGAAGATTTCTGCTCCAACCCACAGAAATCTCTTAGCAGCCAATCACTCTTATTAGGTTTCTACCCTCTCTAATCAAAACTTGCAAGAATGGCTGTTTTCGAGAAATGTTAACAGTCTCAACACCCGCACCAGAAAATAGGCACCTTCTGAGGTTGGATCTGAACCAAAACCATAACAATGGGCTCAGAGTCAAGGTTTCAAATCTGAACTCCTCAAAATTCAGTTTTTCTGATTCAAGGATCCAGTCCCTAGAATAGGCAAACACTATAATGGAATGGAGGCAGAAAGTGTTCTGCTCAGACACATATATATGGCATTGTGCTAATGGACACAACTCCATCATATTAAAATTAGCCAACTAAGCCAAGAAAGTGTGTCCTTTCAGTCTGCATCTGGAGCAAAGAGGCCAGATAAGGGACACTAGCCAACTATTAGTGCAGGGAGCTTGAAATGATAGTGGGTTCATTTCACTTTCTTTAACCTCTCCTTGATTCAGCATTTCACATATAAATGTTTTACAGTAATAAGTTATATTGCAGCTGCCCTGAATAAATTTGCATTTTAAATGAGCGACAGTTGAGAAGTGCGAGCATGTCTGATACTTTGTCATGAAATGTTGACAATGTTGCTTGGTAGCCTTCTGCTAGCTGGTGGGCTTCATCACTAATATTGTCTTATGCACACATGATTTTGCTTCCACATCCACCTGTACTCTCACCCTTTGTGCACCATCACCTTGTGCTCATACGATCTAATTTATCACATATATATTTATCCTGGGTGATGGAGTTTACACATATGGAATTCTGTCATACTAACAGTGACCACAGCCGTGTGCACCTACAAATTGCATTCATGTAAGTGGTCTCCCTGAGAATTGGGCCCACGGTGCCTTCTGTGGGCTACACTTTGGCTTCAGATATTTGCATGAAACGCCCACCGAAGTCAATGGGGGCCCCATACCCACCTCCAAAGCCATATGATCCCATGCATCTTTTCATTACAAATATGTGGGCCAGATCCTCAGCATAACTCCATTGACTTAGATGGAGCTACATTGATTTACATTGGCCGAGAATCTGGATCTATATGTATATAGCTCCACCTGTGCCTGCAGTTTACAGGTTGCATTGGTGTTTCCGTTATAAAAATCATTCTTTTCAAGGGATGTGTGTCTGGGGCGCAAACTTCTGAGCTGAAACATGCAGCGTAGCTCCACAGCAGTGAGGAATTTTACAATTATGTTTACTATTTACATCTTTGCTTAGAAGCTGCCCTCCATTAATAGCCAGCTTCCATTTAACAGACATCCCTTTCCTATGTGCATTTACCATGCAAGCTGCAGGGGAAAGTAATTATGTTTAAAACAAGCCACCCTTAGCTTGAAGTCACAGGGGGAAGTAATTCAATTGAGCAGAGGCCACGGCTTCTACATGAAGATGCACAGTGTCTGTCTCTCAAGCAGTAATAAAGGACAGGGTGGGAAGTTACAGACTGACAAAGAACCACACTTGCGGCTCTGTGTATTATGCACACTAGAGGCAAATTTGGTAGCACAACCCCCCAAACTGTGCAACAAATGGAGAATTATACAGCTGGGCTCAGGATTTGGGTGTAAGAGGGTTAGGCTCCTTTTCTTACACTATATTACTTAAAGATCCCTTCTTTGCATCTCACCCCCAGAGGACATTGTTCTGCTTGCCATTTATACCTTAGTTTAGTGTGTTGGGCCAAATTGGGTAATTGGTTTTATTGACTCCAGGGAAAGTGACATGCACAGAGCTGAAGTTGGGATTTAGCCCATGGGGTGTCTTCTTTCCCCATTTAAAATGTTTTTAAATATAATTAAATTGATATTAGGCCCAGATTGATAGAAAAACTGTTCAGCTTCAATGCCATACAATGCTGCCAATGCTATTATGCATGTATTTCCAGAGTGCGGAAGCCAGATATATAATATTACAGTAGTATCAACAAGTCTCATTGAGATCAGACTCCGTTGCCCAAGGTGTTATATGTTTAGTAGTAGACAACCCCAACTCGAAGAGCTTACTGTCTAAACAGACAGAGGATGGGAGAAAGAAAGTATTGTTATCAGGAGCGCCGCCAGCTTTTCTGCTGCTCTAGGCAGCGGAAGTTCCCGCTCCAAAATGCCGCCCCCCACAGAGGCGGCGGAAGGTCCCGCCGCCGAAATACCACCACGGTCGCCGCCTCCCAAATTGTAGTGCCCTAGGCGAACACCTAGGTCGCCTAATGGGTTGCGCCGGCCCTGATTGTTATCCATGTTTTTTCATATGGGAAACTAAGGCGAGGAGAAATTAAGTCATTTGGCC
Source organism: Chrysemys picta bellii (assembly GCF_011386835.1). Taxonomy (NCBI): domain Eukaryota; kingdom Metazoa; phylum Chordata; order Testudines; family Emydidae; genus Chrysemys; species Chrysemys picta. Next base: position 117,774,737 of record NC_088797.1, on the reverse strand, counting down.
AAGATGACACACAGTGTCTGTAGACGTGCCAAGAATTAAACACAGATCTCCTGAGTCCCAGTCCAGTGCCTTGGCCACAAGACCATCCTTCCTCTTTATACATTGTTTTTGACAAATCAGGGCCTTCATGATTACTCTCTCCAGCAGACAGGCAACATTCAAATATCTAAGGCTGGTCATTCACACATCTGCCCTGACATTTCAAATCACTGCAAGTGGCACCACTGTTTCCCATTTGCATGTCAGGGCTACCGTGGTTTAACCTGAACTAATTTCTCAAATGAAGACTTATGCAAGGAGTCATATAAGGGTTTGAAAAGGTAGTTATTGTGCTTTTATATTAATTCCATTTCTTATTAAATGTAGATTTATACTGATTGATTAATACATTCACTGCATTTCAGGGGCCAGGTCCTTAACTGCCATAAACCACAGTAGTTCCTTTTGTCTTCAGTGAAGCTAGGCTGACTTATAGAAGCAGAGGATCTGGCCCCAAACATTTATATGCATACTTTTGAATGCACTCCTTCATGTCATTATGAAGGCCAAGGTTACTCCTGCATTGTGCCTAGTTTGTCTGAATGCAACTCTCAGATGTATTCATAAATAAGAAGGTAACCTTTTTTATTCTTGATCCTTTCTTCCAGGGATTTGATAAAGAATTTCCATCCCATCTACTTTGTTCACATTTCAAGGAGCTGATGACAATTATTTTATTAGCCATTTTTTTTGTTCGAAACCCGGTTCCTTCTATAGATTTCAAGCTGAAGGTGAACCCATGACGATCGTGAAATATACTATAGATTATACAAGGTCAATCTACAAAACATGTTCCATTGCATTGTCCTCTATTCCATTCAAAATCTCCTCCAGCTCATAAACCCATAGAGTAGCAAGCCTATCCAGGTTTGTAATAGGATTTTTAAAAGAGTTTTGTAAGAAATGTAAACTCTCAGGCATAAGAGAACGTGTAACTATTGGGAGTTGAGAAGAAACTTTCCCTGCTCCATAATTTCCTGCTGCTGGATTTCTAAAGTACGTCATACTGGCCACTATCTGAAATGCGATGCAGGATTAAAAGGACAACTGGTGTTACCCAGGAGAGTAGCGGTTCTCAAACTGTGGGTCGGGACCCCATTTTAATGGGTTTGCCAGGGCTGGCATTACACTTGCTGGGGCCTGGGGCTGAAATCCAAGCCCCCAATGCTCAGGGCTGAAGCCGAAGCCCGAGGCCTTCAGCCCTGGGTGGTGGGGCCCAGGTTATAGGCCCCCCACCCGGGGCTGAAGCCATTGGGCTTCTGGCTTCCATGCGGGTGGGTGAGGCTCAGGCTTCAGTCCCCCACTCCTGGGGTCGTGTAGTAATTTTTCTTGTCAGAAGGGGGTCATGATGCAATGAAGTTTGCGTAATTCCTTCAGTAGAGTAATGCCTAAAAGTCACTACCCAGTTGGCCAATTCAGCCTTAAATCAAGAAGGCCCAAGTAAACCTCCTTTTCCGTACCACCAATAACCTCATGGTGCTTTCACTTTTTATCTCTCTTTATTGCTGAGTCGGATGGAGGTTGAATGAACTTTCTTTCTGTACTAAACTGCACAAGCCCTGATTCAACTGAGCATTTGTTGTAGTTGATTGAGTTTTGGTGAAAGGAGCTGGATTAACAGCTTTGGTGATTGAAATGCTCCACTGACCTACCAAACAGGAATAGCTTGAGTCAGGGTAGATCAAGCTTCGCCACATCTTGCTCCATAAATGTGTCTCAAGTCTGAAAGGCCCACCTGGAAGGGAATGATGGTATTTCAGCCCCCATGACTCAGCAGGCCTGTGCCTCCTTACAGAAACTGCCAGTAATTGTATTATAGCTACTGTAGCCATAGAAGTAAATACACCCATACAGAAACATAGATTTTTAATTTGCTCACAGTCTGGAGCTGAGGGTTCTTTTAAATATTTCCCTGTGCAGCCATGGATCACTTTGCACCAGAGCTGGGTGGGAAACCGTTTCCCCATTCCATGAGAATTTTTGAGTTTTTGAAAAATATTCCTTTCTCAAATCAGGACAAAAAGTTGAAATCTGAAAATTTTCACTAACCAACCCTCCCCTGCCCCAAAAAATATTTGGATTGGGTCAATTGAAACATTTTGTTTTTATTAATTTTGAAATATTTCATATCAATTTGACTTTTTAAACTATAACTTAAATTTCAAAAGGAAAAGTCATTCATGGTCCTTTCTGGCCTTGGAATCTATTGTGATTATCTGGTCTGACCTCCTGTAAAGAAAAATTGAACTTTGTGCTTTGAAAGTGTTGAAATGGGTCATTTTGACAATTTCCACACTTTTTTTTTATTTATTTTATTTTCAAAACTGGAAGTTCATTGAAACCGATCCTTTCCCACCAAAGTTTTGGTTTCAATGAATTAGCCTTTTCCAACAACAACTAAATTTCTGTCAAAAAATTCCAGACCTGCACTGCTTTTGATCAGCTGAAGATTCACCCCTGTGGGGCTATAATGTATGTGCTGAGGACTTGGTGACAAGTACAAGCTAAAAATATTCTTTAAAAAACAATTAGCTTATAGTGTTCCCTCCTCCTTGTGGCTCTCCTCTGCTACGGAGAACTGCCCCCTGTTTAACTGCAAAACTTGAAGCCCATCAGAAAATTCTTAATCATCCCATTTGAGCTATTAAGGGAGTCATCAGAAAGAAACCATACTAATCAGTGGGGAATAATAACTTTATTTATAGAGTAGCCCATGCTTGCAACCCTCTGAGGAGCTAACAAAATACAGTATAGCAAAAAACCTGTCTCATTAAAACCTCTCTACGTGGTCCAGTAAATGCTGAAGCTGGTTCAATAACTTTATTTTTATTTATTTTGGCCTACTTTAAGGGATGTCAGGAGGGCTTTTAGCTCATGTTCTATGGAGTGTCCCCTTCTGTGAATGGCTGGGTGCCATATATGATAGTCTGAGGAGAGAGAGACACTCTAGCAGCACTGATGAATTTAAAAAACTGATGAGGTTTTAATGAATACTAAGTTCAGTTACTATTACCCACAGGCTCATCACTGGAATATACCTCAAATTTTGAAGTGTTTCTCTCTGCAACCACAGGTTGTTCCCATCCCACAAGAGTAAATTCTTAGCTAGAGGCCTGTGGTTAGTGGATTATTGGTTACAGCTGTAGTCTGATCCTTCAAATCAATGCGAAAGATGGCAACACACCACTACCAAGGGAGTGAATCCAAGATGGTGAGATGTGTTTGGTCATGTTAGGTTGTAAAGACCACTGGGTCTGTCTTTGGTGGTGTGATTTAGTAGCCAAAGCTCTGCCTTGAAAGGTGAGGAGACCTGGGTTCTATTCTTGGTTCCACTCCTGGATGATACCAGGCAAGTCACTTCAACCCTCTGTGCTCTGTTTCCCCACCTGTAAAATGGGGATGATTATATTGACCTCTTCTATAAAGTGCTTTGAGATCTACTGATTAAAAAGCTCTGTATCAGAGCTAGGTAACCTTATGCACATAGAATATGCATAGCATTGAACACAAGGTTTTGAGAAGCCCGCCCATCACTATTGACATGTGGCTGGGGCCCCTCCCTTAATATAGTTTTGGTGCTTGTGAAAGTTGCAGGATTGACAGAAAAAGAGAATTAAGAGTCAGATCATTAGCAAGTGTAAATCAACATTGCTCTGTTGTCTTTAGTGGAGCTGTGTTGATTCACGTCAGCTGAGGATTTAACCAGAAGTCTTCTGCTTATTCACAAGTGCACTATGGTCTTTGGCAGTGCACGTTTCCTGTGCCCTTTAAGTACATTTCATCCCAGACCAGGACAGATCACATCAACCTCACTGCAAAAGAATAGTTCATTTTCAAATACCCATTCAACTTTGGCCTCTCTGTTGAGACTCATATTTGCTTTCTAAGGAGGATGATAGTGAGTTTTAGGATGGACACTACTGAAAATCAGGGTGCTGGTGAGCATAATTTATGCAGGTACACTATATCTCTTAATATCTTCATTCCAACTACAGTCCCTGTATATTGTAGCTTTTATTTTAATTATTGCATTCCAAATGACTCGCCGTTCAGTCAGCATGACTGAAAGATCTTGAAAGACCCCAGAAGTAATTTATGTGCAATTATCTGATTTTCATTTTTAGCAGTTTGTACTGTTCCAGTTTCTGTCACCTTGGAATATTCTTGGCTGCAGCCTACATAATTTAACTAATAGGAGGGACACCCATTTTAAAAGGGAGCTTTATAATGACAGGCCCTGCTGAGCCTGCTGACATTGGCCTGGGTAGTTTGAATTATTTTGGTGACTCTCTGCATTTTCATTAATCTCCTCTGCATTCTCAGGGGTTTCTGATCTGACTCTTGCCGTGCAAGGTTTCAGCGAAATAACAATCTTTCCACTCTTTGTGGCTGTTGGAAGAGTGGATTTAAAAAAAAGTGTTGAAGACGTTCTCAAGGGCACAAATTAGGAAGCCTACACACAGTGGGTTTGGGTGGGACATAGGCCTTGCTCTAGCTCTCTGCACAGGGGAGAATTACACTCAACCCAAAACAGAGGGTTCAGGGAAATAGAATCACCTCCCTGAGGATGCTGAACTCTTTCTGAGCGGCTACTGCATGCCCAGAACGACAACAGCCTCAGTGGCTGCTCCTGCCGAAAGGTTAGTGCCGCCCACTGGATCTATTTGCTGCAGGCCCAGTGGCCATATTCTTGCTCTAGTTCCCACCCTAAAATCTTGCCTGCACCTAAGTGAAGAAGAGAGCCTGCAAGGGCCCCCTGAATCCTCTCCACCCCCTAATTCTTCCTTGTGCTCAGCTGAAGATGCTCCTCTCTCTTTAACATTACAAGCGGCAGTAGCACCCGGGGTCCTGCCTCCACTTGGTGGGGTTGCAAGGCCCAACCGGGAGCATGACGGGCTTTCTTTCTCCGCTGCCTCTCTAGGCCAGCCCAACGCGGTTACAGTTACCCTGCCGGCAGCTGGGGAGAGGAGAATGTAAGGAAAGCAGTGTGAGGTGATCCACACAGACAGGGGAAGTCCATGCTCCCTCTCTCTTTCTCTCCAGCAAGTGGAGATAGTGTAACCAAAGAATGAAGGTTTTTAAGGGGCAATGAGAGCAACAGGGGCTAGGGGTGGGGTGAGGCCCAACCAAGATGCCTCATTTCCTCAGACACACAACTAAGCAGGGCATCCCTCTGAGTGTACCTAGGCACATGGGCCTGGGAAGGGAGAACAAGAGCTCCTGGGTGAGGAGCTATCCCCAGGAATGGCAACTGCCCTGGTAAGACTAACATTACTCTTGCTAAACTTCATTCTGTTTGCTCACTTAGGATGGGTCTACACTGAAAACTTACCTCAGCATAGTGACATCTCTCAGGGATGTAAAAAATCCACACACACACCCCCACCCCGAGCGATGTCACTGTTGTGACCTAACCACTGGTGTAGTCAGCACGAGGTCAATGGAAGAATTCTTCTGTTGATCTATCTACTGGCTCTGGAGGAGGTGGATTAACTACAGCGATGGGAGAGGTGCTCCCAGTGCTGTAGTGAGTATCTACACTTAATAGCACCGCAGTAGTGTTTTGAGTGTAGACGTACCTTTATATGGTGCAGCCCTTTCCCTCCTATCTTTTGTTTATCTTGTCTGTTTAGACTGTAAGCTCTTCAGAGTAGGAATTGTCTTCCTATGTGCCTATGCCTGGTGAAGGAAGGATGGTTTAGTGCTTAGGGCATTAGTCTAGGCCAAGTTTGGTTCCTTGCTCTGCCACAAACTTTCTGTGTGACCTTGGACAAGTCACTTAGCCTCTTATTGCTTCATTTCCTTATCTGATGAATGGAGAAACTAGCACTACCCTACCTCACAGGAGTATAGTGATGCTCTCAGATACACCTCTACCCCGATATAATGCGGTCCTCGGGAGCCAAAAATCCGTACTGCGTTATAGGTGAAACCCCGTTATATCGGGGTAGCGGCGGCAGGGCTCCAGCGGTGATTTAAAGAGCCCAGGGCTCCAGCCGTGGGGAGCCCTGGGCCCTTTAAATCACCACCCGAGCCCCAGGGTAGCGGCGGCAGGGCTCCGACGGTGATTTAAAGGGGCCAGGGCTCCCCACAGCGGCCAGAGCTCCGAGCCCTTTAAAGCGCTGCCAGAGTCCCGGTGTAGCAGCGGCAGGGCTCCAGTGGTGATTTAAAGGGCCCAGGCTCCCTGCATCAGCCAGAGCCCTGGGCCGTTTAAAGCGCCACCCGAGCCCCATTGCCGGAGCCCCGGGGTTACCGTGCTATATGCGAACCCATGTTATATCGGGTCGTATTATATCAGGGTAGAGGTGTACTATGTTCATGGGGGCCATATGAATAGCTAAGATAGATGTACAGGGCCTGAGTCTCAGCTGGATGCTAAGATAATACAAATCATGAATGTCATTGAAAAGCTTATAATTTCTTTGATTTTTATGCAATTTCTTCTTTCCGATAGGTTTACAAGTAGATACTTGGTAGTGGTATGCTTTTTCCATAAGCAAACAGTATACATTTAATCAGAACAACTTATATTTTTTTATTACGTGTGCAATGTGGGGGAGGGGGGAAAAGAGAAAAGTAAAGTCTCTAGGAAGGTGTATGTGTGTTCTCTCTGCAGTAATGCACAGCATTGAACACCAAAATGATTGCCTGTCCTTGCAGACAGCAAAGTCCTTAGAGATAGAAATGTGAAATAGGCAGAAAAAAGCATGACAGGTACACAGCGAGATATATCCCAGTTCGCTGGGAGATTTCCTCCCCCCCACCCACCTTTATATCTTTTTCTATTCTTCTTGAGTGCAGTGTGGGGAGATGGCTCATGGGATTTGATACATACTGGCTCTGTGGAAAACCCATCCCTAGTTTTGGGTATCTTCTTCTCCCAATCTGAAAGTCACAGCCTCAGAAACGTTCACTTTCTCCCCCCACCCACGACATGTTAACTTTCTCCCCTCACCCACGACTCCTCGGGTCAACTTTTTTCATGTGTTACTCATAGTTTCTTTAAAACAGTGTTTCCACTGATACACCCCAACGTGATGAATGTTTTTCATGTATTATTAATGTATTCCTTTGTACCATGTTCTGAAAAAAAAAAGTTTTGATTTATTCTGCACCTTAAACCCGATATGACAAAATGGAGAGAAGGCAGCGGGCTGGCTCTTTCTTTCTCCAAGATTTGAAAACTGAACTTAAAAGTCTGGAATTACACTCAGATGCCTTCCGCTCTTGGAACATTAACATTTTTTTTTTATTACCTGAACTATTTCCCCTCTCTCCCTTGACTCCCACAGCAGGGACCCTCATATTATTTCCTGCAGTGTTCCACCCCCGCTTTCAGAGACCTGGATTTGAGGAGCTGCCCTACAGTTTATCAAAGCTTTTCCCTTGGTCATCAGAGAGAGTCTTGTCTGGTTTGGGCTCTATGAAACTGTCTGCGTCTACTTTTTTCCCTTGCTTTTTCTTCATTTTCTTTGTATTGAGTTATCTGTTCAGAGATGAGTAATGTCACTAGAACTGCTGGGATGGAGATCTTCTTCTCTTGTGTCAAAGACACAGAACCTTTCTCAGCTCCGCTGAGGGTTTGTGATCTAGATGTGTTTTTATAGCTACACAACAAACTGGCTATGAGGAGAGTGTGGTGGCAATACCCTTGCAATTAACTGTATTTATCAGGCGTTTTTTGCCACCTCACCTGTAGCTCTGCCCACTAACTCATTCCCACTAGGACTAACGACTTCTAACATTCTAAGCCACTGAGCATCTTTCAGGCGGTAGCTATCTTCAAAGAAATCCAACCACCCACAGAAATGGGTCCTTCCTTCCTCAAACAGGTGGCATTTCCTCCCCAATTACACACGTCTGTGGTGTAACATTTGCAATATTCATTCTAGTTGACAGGGTTAAGGTGTAATATTTGGTCAACCACCCAGGTTAATTAAAGGCAGCGTTACCTATTGGAGATTTGAGAATGCCCAGTTTCCATAGATGAATAAGCTTTGGTGCAGCATTGCTACGTAGAGGAAAATTCTTTTAGATCATTTTGAGACTTTCTAACTATAACTGTTGAGACCACTATAGCTAGACTCATGGTACTCTTTTGGGCAGGGGGGTGGAGTATATAGTATGAATGCAATTTTAACCATACACATGATGATGGTGATAAAGTAAATGTTTTGTTAGCACTTTGTGTGAAAAGCTGACAGATTCATCCCAAATATCTTGCCTTCCTCCATATGGTATGACCTCTTTAAGCTCATCTTCAAGGCTCCTACCCCGTTTACGGTTAAATCCCTCTTAGGGTATGTTTACACTGTAGTCTTCGCCCAAGTCTGTAGGGTGTAACTGAGCATCTACACTGCACTGCAAACCTGGGTTTACAATTGCTGGACCTGGGTCTCACAGCTGTGCTAACATGCCCATGCTGCAGTATGCAGACCTTCTGACTCAGGTCTGTGGACGGACCTTACTCCACACTGCAAACTGACAGGGCTTACACCCCTGTTTCAGCAAAAGTAGGGCTCTGATTCACACACGCCCAGCAGAGTCTTCAGACCCCTGTCCTGCGAGCTTGCTGACTCAAGTCAGACTGATTTGTGTGTGGACAGAAGGCAGGCTTGGGCTGAAACCTGAGTCCAAGCCCAGGCTTAGTGTGCGGTATAGGTGTACCCATTAAAACCCACTTCTACCATGCTGAATATAGTGAATCAAGCTGATTTGTATAGAAATTGCCAGTGGTTGTTCCTATTTTTCTAACCTCTGTCTACTTGTCTAACTGTCCTTAGAGTGTGAACTTCACAGAACAGCTACCATCCTTTTTGAGCTGTTGTGAAGCATCAGCCCAAAGCAGACACTACTACAAAAATAACAGTGACCTGCAGAAATGATGTGTGGCTTTGCCTTGCCGGGATAATGCAATCATCCCACCTGGTGCCAATAGAAACCTTTACACAGGACCGTGCTGTGATGTTATGAATATGTGTGCTTGAGCTGGTATCATACGGGTCATACCTCATAGACCTTTCCCATGAATATTTGCTTGAATATAAATTTGAATTTGCTTTGTCTGTGTTTGCATTAGAGCTGGTTGGGAAAAAATTGAATTTTGAAATTTTTTGATGAACACCAGACAAATTTGTCATGAAAAATGTTTGATCTAGTTCATGCCATTTTGTGGATTCACTTTCTGTGAATCATTTAGTGAATAAGTTTACTGGCAGGAATTTTTGCAGAAATGGTGATTTGTTATGTGAATTTTAGGAACTAGTCACACAGAATGAGTTTTGAACTCCAAAATGTAAGGGTTTGGATGGGAAACCTGTTTCTAAGAGTAACAGTCGTCATCAAATCATGAGACAAAAATGAATACCATGTGATTTCATTACCAACCACAATTAACCCAGCTCAAATTTCAAATACTGTATGCTTGCAACAAACTGCTCGCGAACAATCTACAGAACATGAAGACATTAAGGTTCACATGTTTGCAAACAGAAAAAGTGAGAAAATCCATTGAATAAATTGCTCATTAAAATTTTTGCTCCACTTCTTTTGTGCCCATACTGTGCTAAAAAATGTGTTTTAACTCATGTGTGATCTTAATTGTTGTATCTATATTTATGAGTTGCCATGATGTATCTGTAGTAATAGAATTATTAATGTCTCTCTTGCTTACAATGGAGCACTAAAACAATCAATGCGTGAAACTCACCAGCCTGCAACAGTAGCTGGTTCATTAGTAGTGACCAAGGAACATTAAGGAATATGCATTTATCCTTAGTTGGTATTCAATATTCTGTACAAATCCAGCCAGGGAAGGAGGAATGGAATTTGTGAACATTTGATAGGCAAAGACCTTGTTTGAAATAGAGCTCTTGTAAAGCATAATTGGGAGGAGTAACCTTAAAGTAACGGGTACCATCACAATGCCCTTGGGAAGAAGGGTGCATTTCCAAAACACTTACTAAGGGAGTTAGATGCCCAACACCCAGTGAGCTGATACACTTGCTTGTGTTGAATTGAGCCCCACTTTGTGAGTAGCCTCATTGATTTTAGTGGGCCTACTCACAGTAAGGAACTATTCAATGTGAGCAAAGGTGGCACAAACTTAGGTTCTGGTGAAAATCCCAACCCAAACCGGGCAACGCCCATGTAATGTTGCAACTACAGTATACTCCCAATTATTCAAATAACTTGGGGGGAGACACATTTTATCTGGATAATCAGGAGTTTAGATAAACAAGACAGCAGGAACCATTCAGCGGCGGGGTGGCCTCCCCAGTGGTTGTTGGCTTGTCTTCCTTCTCCTCCTTGCAGTCCTGGTCAGGGATCTCTGCTCTATTATCTGAACTTCTGTATTATTTAATTCCCTTCCTTGTCCCCCTTGTATCTCATGCTTGTCCCCCATGTATCTCAGCATTCTGTAGCTGAGGCGTTCTTGTAGACTGTGAAACAGCTAGATGCTGATTGGAGCACACACCTCCAAGATCTCGGAGGTCAGTTCTGGTACCCAAATTGCACCTACAGAATCAAGGTGAGGAAGGGTTCTTTGATTTAGGGAGCTATAGTAAGTAGATCTGGACAACACAGAATGTGTATCTTATTCGGCTTTTAAAACATCAGTCAACCAGCCTGGAAGTTCTGCTGGTCATCTGAAGAGAATCAATTGCAATATGATGAGGTAATGACCATTTAGGAAAATTTCATTGTCTCTAGCATTGCCATTATGCTTGTGGCTCTCAGCTGTGTGTCCATCACAATAAAGTTACATGCAGAGTATTTTTCAAATTAAAGAGGTCTGTGTATGTTTGATGGACATGTCAAACTGAGGACTGGAGCTGAAGTTGGGATTAAGCTGTCCTGCTATCTTAAATCAAGGATACTTTTTTTTCCATGACATGATTTTGTTTATTAGGTGAACCAAACCCCCCGTACTCAAAGTCCCTTCATACAGGTTGTAGGAAATAACTTGCAAAACATGCAGGAATTTATACAGAGATCTTTAATAAATCAAAGAGACACTTACAACAAGGAGCATCACTCAGTCTAGATGATTAGTTCTTTACAGTCATTAGGATTGGAGACCAGAGTGTGTGTGGACTAGTCTCTGTATAGATGATTGATGGGATAGGAGAGATCAGAAGCAATATTGTAGACAACAGATGAGCAGAGAATATTAAAAAAAGCAAAGGGGGAGGATGGAAGCCCTGCTGAAAGATTAAAGAATAGAAAGAAGTACAAATGAGCAAATCAATTCTTGTGTGAAGATTTCTAGGATGTTGTTTAATTCATATTGGTCTGTTCTATATTTGGTTTCCTCACCGTTTCTTTTTATTGATGTTTCTTTTAGCTCCCTCTCTGGGATCTGATTCTAAGATGCCTCCTTGAATGATCCTTTGAGGGGAAATGTTACAAAACGGGGGGCGCGAGCCTGCCAATGTTTTCTGACACAAGTCATCCTTGCACACACAAGCAGTTGTACGGACTTCAATGAGATCATGCCCGTGAGTGAGGACTACTTAGGTGAGTAAAGTTGAGCAGGACCAGGCAGTTGGGGAGGGTGTGTGTGTGTGTGAGAGAGAGAGAGAGAGAGAGAGAGAGAGAGAGAGAATATGACCATAGAAAAGATTTTGCCCTCCTTTAACAATTTACCAGGTCTGTAGGGAATCTAGCCTCTCATCACGTAGACAGAATGGCTGGAAAAACAAAGTGGGGGCAGATCTAAGAGGCAGTGTGACTAACATTTGCCCCTCCTGAAATAGAAACAAGGGGCCGGAGTTGCTAGCCAACTCTTCAGCTCCTGCTTTTCCCCCAGGCTGAAGCCCCCTTTCCCCAAAGATGTCCCCTTGTGCCCAATCGCAATACTTTCTCCTCCCTCACTGACTGCACTGTTTGCTGCAACCGTTGGGCCCAGCTCACTTAGCTGTGCAGCCAGCCGGGGGGAGGAAACTGTTTCTGCTGTGCTTCCTCAGTGGGGGCACTATGGGCAGCCTGCAGGGGCAAGTTAGAACTGTTCCCTCCTCTCCCCCGTTTCCCTACTCAGCCTGAGGCATAAAACAGCACCATTGGTGGGTGGGTGGGGAGGGGCGAGGGCAAAAAAGGTGTGGGGGACAGCCATGAGGAGAGTGAATGGAGGGGTGAGGGGTAGATGAGTGCATGAGTGTTTGAGGGGGTGGGTTGGAGATGTCAGGAGGGTACATGAATGTACTGAGTCTTGACATGTACATAGGTCACAGAGAGCACACTGATGGGTATTAGTGTTGAGGGTGACACCATGAAGGGAGCGAGGGGGAAGGAAGACAAAATTACGGTTATTACAGGGCAAAAGCACGGTTGGCTTTGTGCCCTAACTGTGCAGTCACACACTTTAACATGTTCTGATTTCTTTAAAGTTTCACCCTGACTCTGAGTTTCTGGGTTTGGTGTAGTAAAGTGGTCATGATAGGGTGAAGTGGCTTACCCAGAGTATTATGAGCCAAGCTCCACCGCTCCCCTATTTCCTGTTTTGTAAGTGGGAGACCCCCTACCTTGTCCTCCACGCAAACACTTTTGTGATGAAGCTGCACAAAGCAGCAAGTTCCCAGCCTACAGTCCTATGAGTTGAGAGTTTTGTTTTTGCTGAACTGAGCAGTCTCTTTACAAAACTTGTAATGCTTGTTTTTGGGATAATTACACATCCCAAATGTTTTACCCTAACTCTGAACCTTAATTCCATTTTTAATTGGAGGCTGATTGACTTTTTGTTTGTTTGTTTGTTTTAAAACTTTTTGATGGAAAATTGAGTTTTTGACTAAACAAGATCTTTTGTGAAGAGCATTTCCTTTTTGTGGAAAATTTCAACTTTTCATCAAAACTGAATGCTGCAAACCCCAAAAGTTTTCAGCTGAAAGCAAAATATTTTGATTTGGAAATATCACTCTGGTGCCTCCTGGAAGCTGTAGTTCAGTGCCTTGTGCTTCCATTCTCCTCCGTGGGCTGGATTCCCTACTCAGACTGCGCCTCCCATGATGCAATGTGGGCAAGGACTCCCATAATGCTCTGTAGCAGCTCAACAAGAGGGGTTACCATGATGGATCCTGGGAGATACAGTTCAGCCAAGAAGCTCCCCCCCCCCCCATAGAGAATGGGGACATGAGCAAACTGAACTACAACTCTCATGAGGCATCAGAAAGGCTTTCCTGAATCAAAAGTGTTCAGTCTAAAATGTTTGGTTTTTATTTATTTATGTATTTATTTATTTTTACTGGAAAAATTGAAGGTTCCATGGTGGGGAGATTTTTTTTCCCCCCCAAACCAGCTCTAATCTTAGCATAGATTTGCCTGAAACTATTAACCTAGAAGTGACTGCTGACTTTCCAGTGAGCTGATATAAATCTCTTGGGGTGTACTTCTTACTTGTGAGGCATCCCATTAACTCCAGAAGAACTACAAAAGAGAACTCACATTCCAGAATGCCAGATTTCTGGTTCATGGGAAATTATGCGTTTTTAAAATTTGGTTTTGTTGCAAATCAGAACGAATCCAAATTTTTAAAAATGTTGTATGATCCAGTGTAGAGGGGCGGACTCACCCCTGCGGCGACTCCTGCTGGTTGTCTTGGGAATTAGCTCTCCCAGTGTCCGGAGCACCCTCTGCAGGCCGGTGATCCGCCTTACCTGCGGCCCCATGTCCCGCCCTGGACCCCGGTGCCCCTTTAACTGGGTGCTGCCCCCTGCCAGTAACCCCTCAGTCTTAGGGTCTCCCCTCCCAGGGGAACCCCCACCCACTATTCACACCTTGCCTCAGTATAAGGCTACTGCCAGTCATCGTCTAGCCCCACGCCCTGGGGCAGACTGCAGTATCAGCCTACTCATCACTGGCAAGGTTGGGTTTGGACCTGCTGCCTTGGCCTATCCCTGGGCTGCCCTCTGCAACCCCTAGTACCCCTTGGCCTTCTGCTAGGCCGCAGCCTGGGGCTTTCCAGGCTGGAGCTCCCCAGCCTGTACCCAACCCTGCTCCACTCAGGTACTCTGTAACTAGCTCCCTGCAGCCAGGCCCTTCTCTCTCTGAATGCAGAGAGAGAATGGGTCCTTGCTTCTGGCTCCCAGCCTTTATAGGGCCAGCTGGGCCCTGACTGGGGCGTGGGCCAGCTGCGGCTGCTTCCCCAATCAGCCCAGTATTCAAAGCTGCAGCCCTCTCCAGGGCTGCTTTTACCCCTGCAGCTCTCTTTAAGGACTGATTTCAAGCCCTTCAGGGCAGGAGCTACATCCAGAAATCCTGAAAATAAAAATGCTTTGGAAATTCTGACAGGTGATGATCTGTCCATGGGACCCAAATAGCTCCTTCATGAAATCAGTTTAAATACCAGTAACCAGCTCTACTAATATGAGTACAGTGATGCATGATTGAGTCTGGAGTAAGGATTTGTCTCTTATTTTATTAATATAATAGTATAGTCCTCAGCCTTTCCAAAGAATCTTAAATCTATGGGTTTGTCTTCACTATGGCAGTAAGTTGACCTAAGTTACGGTACTCCAGCTACGTGAATAACATAGCTGGAGTCGATGTAGCTTAGGTCGACTTACCCCAGTGTCTTCACTACGCTGCATCAATGGGAGATGCTCTCCGATTGACTTCCCTTACTCTTCCCAGAGATCTGGAGTGCTGGGGTCTACCGGAGAGTGCTCTGCTGTCGATTTAGTGGGTCTTCACTAGACCCGCTAAGTCAATCCCTGCTGCAATCGATTGTGGCAGCATCAGTCTCCCCATAGAGAAGACCAGCCCTATGATCCAAGCAACCTACCGCCTTCAGAAATTAGTATCAGTGTGTGAATAACAAAGAAGTAAAACTATAACGAGAAAACAGATTGGAGAGGGTGTGAATTTTCAGATCAAACAAATGTTGTGTAATGCATTAATAAAAGGTCAGAGGACAGCACTGATGTGAAGCCCCCTAAGAAATTCCTCTGTTTCTCTATTCTATAGTAATAGCCTTGAGTTCACTAGTAAATATCATTTCATTAGAATTGAATGAAAAAAGACTTTTCATCAAAAATGAAAATTTTCATAGAAAAATTTCGTTTTGTCATAAAAATTTCTAGGTTTTCACTAAAAAACCCGAACTCCACCCAAACATTTGTTAAACATTTTCAATTTCCAAAAACTGCACGCTTTTTTTAACCATAATCAGTTTTTCCTTGGGATATTTTGACCCAAAAAACCCCCCCACTACAATTTTTCAAAATTTCCTGCAAGCAGTAATTGCCATTTTCCAACTATTTTATGTAAATTACTCAGCAGAAGGGAGCCCACAACTGTTATAAGAACAAAGGCCTGAATCTTGTAACTTGTTCCATGTAGATGGATCATTAATGGTGCTCTGACCAGGGAGCAATTGATAAAAATTCACCATCTCACCAGTGCTATGCAACCTAAAATGCTATCCTGCCTCATGTCTTAGCAGTCACGATAAATTAATAATGTACTTGAGGTTAGTGCAGTATCCACACCTCCTGAAAGCGGATGTCATCCGAACATCCCACTGAAGATAATGCAATCTCTGTTTAAAATGACTGCACAGAAGCAGATAGGGAGAAAGGAACTGAGCAAAAACAGTTACTGTTTTTTGGCACGTGCTCTAGAGTTTTAAATGCAAGCATTCCCTAGTTCCCGCCACCCTCGAGATGCTAACATAATTGCATGGAATTCAGACGTCTTTACAGTTTTGTTTCTTCAACAGAAAAAAATCACCACAATGTTTGTTATACTCATCTTGTTTTGGGATTATAAAAATAAAGAAGTGTTGAGAGTGGGCTCATCTCTATCACACCGTGAAGGAAACACAGACTAGAATGTTAAACGAAGCACTAAAAAATTGCAGAAGGGCCTGATCCTGAAAACCGTGGCTCATCTGAATCCCACTGACTGCACTGTTTACGGTTTTGCAAGATCGGATCCCTGGAATGGAACTTGCATTTTGTAAAATATAAAGAGACACATTATAGTCTAGTGAGTAGGGCAATGGGCCGACGCTTGAGACATGTGTTCTGTTCTCCCTTTTACCTCTGACCTACTGCAACCTTGGCAAAGTCAACATCACCTCTTTCTGCCTCTATTTTTCCTCCCACTTCTTGTCTGTCTTGTCCATTTCGATTGCTAGCTTTTTGGCACAGGGACTGTCTCTCACCAGATGTTTGTACAGGGCTGAGCACAATGATCTCAGTTGGGGACTCTAAGTACTACTATAATACAGTCTTCGTTAAGTGTTTGTCTGCTGGGATTTTAAAGGATCTGGTTCTGATCTCACTTGTCCCAGGATAGATCAGCAGTAACTCCGTGCAAGTCAAGGCACTGGGCCAAGGAGTAACTAAGGGTTTTCCCTTGTGGACTCAGTATTGGTTTCTGTTCTTTCTCTCCCCTACATTCAGCAGCTTTGCTTATTGTTTTTGATTGTTTTTTAATTTTTTATTCTTTTGCCCTGGCCTCTTCCTCCTCCTCTTTTGTCATCATTGTAATTCCCTGCCCAGGCTTGTTGTGGAAAGGCAAATTTTGCACTTTTTTTTTTTTTTTACCTAACCACCAAGCTTTTGCACAGCCACTTGCTCTCTAAAACAAGCAGGCCTACATTCACCGCTCGCGTCAGCTCACGTTTACACCGAGGCTGTAGAGGCAAGTTCTCTGCTTCACAATTCACCCTTTGCACTGATCGGGATCAATAGCTGCCTGTAAGTCCCCTGCTGGGGAATTTCTTGGTGTGAGGGAGTCTCCAGCAGGTGCAGAGCTCACGCCTCCTCACAGCCCCCTATGCAGAGAAGGGTCACAAGGGGTGTGTCCAGTGTTCGGTGTGCCCCAGCAATACCCAATGGTGGGTGGTCCTTTGCGGACCATTATCAGCAGGCTTTTGTTACAGTAGACCCCAGACTGCTCCAATTTGTATCTGAGGCCTGGCAGAGAAACAAGAAGGCCTAAGTGGCTCCCTGATGGCCTACCCTCTCTGTTATGGCCTGCGTAAGATGGTCAGTCACAGCAGAGAATCTGGCCCTATTCAGATGGGTAGTTCTTCTGTATCTAACTCTATTGATCAACCAATGGCAGAACAGGCCTTAGAGTGGATTTCAAGGATCAGGGGGCATGAATCAGTGTCCACCTAACTTGGATTAGTCCATTAGTCCACGACATTCCAGCTCATGTGGAAGCTTGGGCTCTCAAGCCCACCTGACCCCCTAGACTTCAGACCCTGAGTGCTAGCCTGAGCCAGAACATCCGCACTGCTCTTTTTAGCACTCTAACTTGAGTCCTGCTAGTGGTTTGCTCCCCACTGCAGTGTAGACATGCCCTGTGTATCTAACAAATCTTGCATTTCGACGGCCTGCAATCATTCCATTTTTGGCTGTGCTTTTGATCTGACACACAGGAAGCAAAATCATCAGTGAGAATTTGCCGCTGATGTGGATTATTAAACAAAATGCAACCACAACATTTTACATTTCAAACTGAGTGGTGTCCAGGCCTCGCGCCAGCTCTCTGCATCAGGATGAAGTTCTTCCAGAAACTAAAAACTCCAAGATTTGGTATTAAAAGCCAATCCCTGATACTCCCTCTCAGTTTTGAGCCTTCTGTATGGACTGTAATAATAGAGCTGCTGCTTTCCTTTTTTAGTCTGTGGTGTTTAAAGGTCGGTAAAGAAATCATGCCCATCTGCAGGGCTTTTTACGTTGTGAGGTTATTGAAGAAAAGCCAGGCTGGTGATGGTGGAAAGTGCCAAAGTAATGGAAAGATTGGCATTGAGCCTGGAAACTTCTATGCTTTTTTGGCAATCCCACTGTGCTCCATAGGACTGCTTGTGGGGCCTCATGGAAAGACCTCATGAGCGTCATTAGGCGTTGGATCTGGTCCCATGTGCATGAAGTTGCTCATAAGGAAATTATTTGTTTTTGAAAAGTCAAGTGTTACAGGAGTAGATTTTTACTCTAGTAATTCTATTTCCTCATTTATTATCATGGTGATTTTTCTTTTTGGTGCTAATAATTAGATCTGTGCATGGGCCATGTTCAATATGTTTAACATGGACTGGGGCTAATGTATGTAAATCTTGTCAGACTTGGCACAATATCCTTTAACGCTTGTTTGTTTTACCCGTTGGCATGAAGAATCACCATTGACCATGGAGGAGTTCTCTGTCACTCAGGATTCACTGGTATTGTCTAGGGCTCTTAGAAATTTTTCCACAGAGAAGGTTTTTTAGGAAATGGCTAATTTTGACCAAAACAACCCCATAAAAATTAAAATAAAATAACGGGGTTATAACCAAAAACCGAAAATTTGGTTTTTGGCAACCAAAATGAAAACATGTCAGCTGAAAACTCAAAAGTGAAAATGAAAATTTTTTTTGGGGGGGGGGGGGGGGAAATGGTTTTGTAGGGACCTGCCTCTAGTCTTGACCTTGGTGTGGGCCAGAATTTTTGCTGTACTGTTGTTCTCTCTCAACTCTCATGCAGTCCTGGGCATAGCCTGACGCCTCTCAAGGTCAACTTGGAAGCTGTTTCTTCCGTTTTATTATTGAATCCTCCCACCTACTCAGAATCCAAATGTCAAGTCATTAATGTTTTTAAAAGAGTGAAGATCCGAGTCCACTACTCCAGTGGCATCAACAAAATAATGTAGCCCTGCATGTGCTATTTATCCTATGATGGGATGTGCTTGTGCAGACCCTTGTGCCAACTTGCTTCAGTGGGACTCCACACTGGCAAAAAAGGATCTGTGAGACCAAGACCTAACGAGACACATCCAAAGCCAGGTCGCTCACACGTGCAAATCATTGGGCTGATGATCTGTAAGTGTCATGGCTGGTTCCAAATAAACTATCCTCAACTACACGCAGGCTGTTAGTTCCCTTTTAAATGTATCGTCATATTAATTGTTCTAAAAACCTCAGCTCTTTAGATAAACTATCCCCAACTAAACATGGAGGTGATTCATCCAGTGGTTTGAGCATTGGCCTGCTAAACCCAGGGTTCTGAGTTCAATACTTGAAGGGGCCATTTAGGGAGCTGGGGCAAAAACCTGTCTGGGGATTGGTCCTGCTTTGAGCAGGGGGTTGGACTAGATGATCTCCTGAGGTCCCTCCCAAACCTGATATTCTATGATTCTAAAAGGCCAGCATGAGGCTTATGTCTCACTGAAACCCACAAAATAGGGCTTCAGTAGCACATCGGCCTTGTGCTGATGCCTTGCACAGTGGTGAACTTTGCTGCATGTGACTTGATTGATCAATAAATGCAATATCGGATCTTTGTGTGCAGTCTGACATACCCATCACATCTCCTCAACGTCATGTGATTTTTCTTTTAGACTGAAAACATTTCCTCCCCAAATATTCTAACTCTTGGGAGGCATTCAGATATCACACTGCTGGGCCCTGTGTACATACCTACAATAGAGAAATAAATCACCTACTGCAGTGTGGTTTCTTCTGTACTGGAGCCTATAGCCCAGTGGGCAGAACCACCAGCGATGGAAGAAGTATAATGAAGATGAGTAACACTTTCACCAGCAACAGTTTCAACCCCTTTCCTCAAGGCTTCGTCACAAAAAGCAGTGGGTCCCAATTGCCAGAGACCTTGCTAACTGGGAGAGGAAAGGACAACCCTTTCCTCCCCCCAGATAGGCACCACCACAGCCATTTCCCCTCCATGTTTATATTCCAGTCCTGATCACCCATGTGTCATGGATAGGTCTGGGTCAGCCCCTCATGCATTAGGACTTTGGGCTTTCCACCATCTCGCACATTTCCAAAAGGTCATTTGTGTGAGTAAACGGCTTTTGGGAGTAGTCTGATGACTTGCATGCACAAATGCTTGTGGTTTGCAGGTGCAGATGATTATGTTGGTAACGCTGCAGTTGTAAATGTAGCAGGTGGGATGAGGCCTCAGAGCTACTGGAAAGGATTTACCAGGTTTCAATGTGCTAATAGAAGGGCTTGAATATAGCAGAATTCCACACCATCGTACTGTGTGTGGTGGGAACAAGTTTCAGAAACCCTGTCTGGGATCACTATATCTTCCAGTCGATAGCACAGCACAGCAGAGCTCCATGTCTGTTCAATGCACTGGGATGAGCAAGGTGCATTGGAGGGGGTGGGAGAGTGGTTCCATTCACAAAACCGAGCTGCTGGCCGAAAACCTTGCACCGGGGAGGAGCAGTGCAACATGTTTGATGCTCCTTCCCATGCCTTGTAGCAATGACCATGCTTGGTAGGTTGGGGGTGAGGTTTTCATTTTTCAGCCCAATGAGTTTCCACATAGAGCTAAGCTTGGTTACCCAGGCCTCATTATTTTTAGCCAGTCTAAAATTTCTGTTAAGGTTATTAAAGTTCCCTCATTTGTCAAAACCATAGTCCATCTTCTCCCATTAGCAGAAGATGCTCCCAAGCTTCTCTTTCAGTAGAGCAAAATGTGACAGGTGGGCACCCTTGCCATGGATTGATTGATATAAAATAAAATAAAAGTATAAAACTAGGTGGTGGAGTATTCACAGAGGGCAAAGTTGTTCCCTGGGCAAAGGGTCAACAGAAGTTCTATAAATTAAGTTTGTTATTGAAGACTCGTGCAAGATTTAAGTGCTGGCCTTCAGCACAGGAGTGAAGTTCACCCAAGAGCACAAGCAGCTCATTGAAGTGTTAAACAGCATCCAGGATAATACGTTGAGATGACAATGCAGCGCACAACCTTTTCATGTAGCTTGTGCTATGCACAAGGGCACATCTAAATAAAATGCATAGGAAGTAGCATCACCCAAATATGATCTACATTTTTGTTGATCAAAGAGGCTGTGGAGAAAAAAAATAATTAAAAAGTAAAAGCCTTACGCAATGAGATTTAAAAGAAAACTTTGGAGGCTGACAAGATGCATCTGGCACGACTTCAAAGTACATATAATCAATGTTTGTCAATAGCAGTTTTGCCTCCTTTAATTTATCTTTCATGGATATAAAGCATGATGTTATTAGGATCCAGTCCATACCTTAATTCTGTTTGAGATTTGATGAATCAGGGGTCTATTAAAATTCAGGGCAAATCAGCTTATTCAAGGACACATTAGCTAAAGCTGAGCATTATCTAATTCCTTTTATCTTGCTGTCTTCCTAACTAGTTAAAGAATCTTGAATTGTTCTCTTTAACTTCTATGTGTGACCACCAACATACGAACACCTCTGTTATAGTGGGTGGGTGGGTAAATTATATATAACACCAATATAAAATATACTCCATCTAAATCGTATAGTACACACTCCAAACATTCCTTAAACATACAGCTTGCAAAGTCAAGCCCTCAAAAGTTAAGAAATGCCACAATTAAAGTCGCATGTGCAACCTTAATTCAGCCCTCTTGTGTGTTTGCATAATGATACAGTCTTTAATTACATGATCACATGCTATTTTTTTCCACAGGATGGCTGCCTCATTCAGGGCACAGGATGGACTGTGCTCATTTAATGAGCAGTTTTTCAATATTTTCTTTTCTCCTCATGGTCTCGTGTTTTATTTACTGCCCATTATTCACATCCTGCTCTGAAGACAGAATTATTCATTTCATCATGGGCTTCTATGGCACTCATCACTACAATATCTGAGTCCTTCACCAACATACATGAAATGTATTAATAGGACTCCCTGAATGACCTTGGGCAGGTCCCTTAAACTCTCTATACAGTAATACTTCCCTTCCCCCACTCTTTTCTGTCTTTTTACCTAGGCCTGGTCTACACTGGGGGGGGGGGGGGGGGGAGGGAGAGGAGGAAGGGGATCGATCTAAGTTACACAACTTCAGCTATGTGAATAATGTAGCTGAAATCGACGTACTTATATCTACTCACTGTGGTGTCTTCACTGCGGTGAGTCGACTGCTGCTGCTCCCCCGTTGACTCCGCCTGCGCCTCTCGTGGCGGTGGAGTACAGGAGTCAACGGGAGAGCACTCGGGGGTCGATTTATCGCGTCTACACTAGACGTGATAAACTGACCCCCGCTGGATCAATCGCTGCCCGCCAATCTTGCGGGTAGTATAGACATACCCTTAGATTCCAAGCATTTGGGGTCAGGGTCTTATGTGTCTTTACAATGCCTTGCACATTGGAACCCCTAATCTTGGTAGGGCCAAGGAGTTGCCAACAGTTGCCAACTCTTCTGCTGTTTTTATGAATCTCATGACATTTGGTATTTCTCTTAAAGCTCCTGCTCCTGGAGTCATGTTATTACATGAGATTCTCTGCTTTCATTTTAAAAAGAAGTAAATTCCTAGCTCTCCTGGTTGTTGGGGAAAGCTTGAAAACATAGCCCCTAAAGAGTCAAAACCCAGAAGCCAATAAAAAAGAGCCCAACATTTATTATTTTTAAAAATCTCATGATTTTTAAGCCAAATCTCATGAGGGTTTTTGCTGTGGGATTGTCTCTGACTCATATCTTTGAATGTCTACAGATGACAATAATGTTGATATTAATAAATACATACTACTTCTATTTATTACGCACTAGGTTGTTAAACTTTGTAATTTTGACATGTTCCCCAATGATCAAGACAAGAATGTACTGGAATGGATTCACCGGTAGCACATATTTGATCAGGATAGTCTGTTGACCAAACATTAAACATTAAACAATATTTGAGGCGTAGTTAATCATTTGCATTACATGAACTTGCTCTCTAGCCATTGCAGTTTGACTTTGCAGAAAAAAACATAGTCAACAAATGCAAGATTATTTGTAGGAAAATTTAGTTTGTGAGGATGGTCAATGGCGCTGTATCCCTTTGGGTTCTTCCTCTGATCCTATTGCTGGGGAATGCACCTTTCTGTGTAAGTATCCTTTTAAGGTAGTTACTGCTTGTGCAGTTCTTTGCAGAACCTTTACCTAGCAATTACAAAACTAAGCTATATCTCAGAGCAGTGCTTAATTTGTAAAGAAAGAGGTGCCGGGGCTGAAGCAATTTTTTTACATTTATAACTGATGCAGCAAACCCAGAGGTGCTGGAGGTATGAACTGCCAAGCCCAGAGGTGCCGGTGCACAGCCCTGGTACTAATTAAGTACCGTCTCAGAGATTGGAAGTACTGATTTAGCCTAGATTCAGATCCACTGGAATGTCATGGGCCTAAAAGGTGGAAACCTGAGCATTATAGAATAGGCATTACACCTCAGAGAGCCCCTTGGGGGAGAGGGCCCCCAAACGGGACAGAGAAGGAAAATCCAATGTAAAAATAGGTTGAAAGATAGAGCAGAATAAAACAAGCAGAGAGCGAGAGTATAAAGAGGCAGATGGGGAACACAGAGTCTAGTGAAAAAATACGTACTGTGGGCCAGATCCTCTGTTAGTATAAATCAATAGAGCTCTATTAAGGATCTGCACTTACATCTGTAAAACACACAGTATTTATTTGACAATGGTCAGGCAGCTGGTGTGCTGAAACCACTACCTATTATACTGACCAGTATTGTCTCATTGTTTCCTTGTACTCCCCTGCCTGTCTGGATCCATCTGTTGATTGTTGTCTTATACTTAAATTGTCAAATCTTTGACATCAGGACTATCTTTGTTCTCTGTTTGTACAGCGCCTAGCACCATGAGGTCCATGACTGAGGCTGCTAGGCGCAACTGCTATGAAAATAATAAATTATGATATTAACATAGTGCACCCCCATCTACCCATCTAGCTCTTGTAGAATATTCTTCTGTCCCTAATACATAGAACTGATTTCATTATAGCTAGGAGAAAACATATGTATTAATAAGTCTCCTAATCAACACACTTTCAGAGTCAGCTTTTTAAACTATCCCTAGTTCCCAATTATCCTTGACAAGTGGACCCAAATGATCTAGTTTTGACTCCTCCTGTATTTTTTATTATCCATATAGTGTCAAGGCATACATGGAGCTGTGCAATACGTGAACAGTGCCAAACATTTAATTGTACCTTGCTCAGAAGACCCGAGAGTCTCAAAACGCAGAATGTGGCGTGTGGTTCTTAGAGCTAGAAAGCTTCATGGTTCAAATGGGTTTTCTAAAATTTTTGGAGGAGACATTAAACAGACGGGTTGCCTAGATGGGGTGGTGCGTGCATTTGTGTGAAACAAAATGTTGGAGTTTGTTTAGTCTAATTCTGGTGAACGTTAGTGTTATTAAGTGCGAAGTTAGTACAGTGGCTCTGGACAGTGTGAAGCTTACAGCTCTGCTAATGTTTCCATACAAATACTAACACATCCCAGTCGTTGCTAGGTGGAGATGGCTTCCAAAAGAGGCTAAATTAAAAGGTACTATTTGGCCAATTTGTGTGAGGAGACAAGTACTGACAAAGCCAGTAGGGTGTTTCTTTTTCCACAGTCCCACAATGCAAGAAAGGGAAACAATATGTTTATAGCCAATAAAAGGCAATACATGTTACATCTTGTTAACCTGTGGAACAACCTGCCACTTGATTTATTGAAGCAAAGATTTTTAACAAGTTTTTTTTTTAACTATATAAGATGTTGGAGCTTTTGCTTACTTCTATTAAAGTCAATGGAAATATTCCCCCTAATGACAGTGAGAGCATATTAGGCCCTTAATAAGTCGGAATCTGAACCAGAATTGCAGTTGCTGTGATAAAAATAAGGGCTCCCAGTCTTCATGTTTAATGGAGCTCCTGGAGGAATTCGTCTCTCTGTAGTACAGTATTGCAGTTAGGTCCATATGTGTTTTTTCCAATGACCATTGATGCAGAAAGGAGTCGATACTCACCTAAAAGGGTCAGTCGTGTTCTCGGGTTTGTTAATTTTGCAGACTTATTCAAAGAGGATTAAATTTGCTTAGCCAGGTGAGTGCTTGCGTTGATTTAGTAGAGTAAGGTGCTATTCCCTGTGAGTAAGGGCATGAAAAAGTGGTACTAAGCATGTGATCTGCCTGCCAGATAACCAGAGATGCCAAACAGCAGCTCCTCCGCATCAACAGAGCCCCCAAAATATTCACATTTCTGACTGTAGGGGGAAAAGGTTAACAGCAAAACATTCAACACAACTAGAGAACCCCCAAACCCTAGTCTTATCAGAGCTAGAGAGAAATACTTTTCCAGATCTGTTCATCCCATCACTAAAGAAAAATAAAAGATGGGCTTGTAACCCAAGAGAAGTTAAAAATCACTTTTAAAAACATTCCCATTCCTCCAAACATTTCAGCACGCAGATTTTCTCACAAAAGAGGTGGTTGTTTTTTTTTTACTTATTCTTTAATGAAGATTCCAGTTGATGAGATTTCAGGTTTACTGAAATTCATTCTGAAATTCTAGACGTTGATGTGCTTAAATTCAGTCCTTTGGAAGAAACAGAGAGAGGGTTTTTTAATGGCTTACGGATCTTTTTGAACTGGCTGGTGAATACATGATCAGTGATTTTCACT
Source organism: Chrysemys picta bellii (assembly GCF_011386835.1). Taxonomy (NCBI): domain Eukaryota; kingdom Metazoa; phylum Chordata; order Testudines; family Emydidae; genus Chrysemys; species Chrysemys picta. The sequence goes on along the minus strand of NC_088797.1, from coordinate 117,749,301 downwards.
ACACAACAGAGTTTTATTTAAATAGTGTATTGTTAGGGCTATCCATCCACAGGCAACAACGCATACCACACACTTGATCCAATGATGCATTTGACAACTTACTGGCGGCATCAATACTCGGGTGCTTCAGTGTCAGTTTTACAGATTTTGTGGGAACCCAATCAAATCTAAACGAGTCCAGAATGATGCTGATGCTTTAATTCACACCAATTGCAGAAGGTTGGATCCTGTACTAAATCATGTACAGATTTTCCTAACTAATCCTTAATGTTAGAACAATTAATTAGCTTTGATGGTTTTAATCTGACTTTCCTGTAAATATCACTGAGGAAAATGGAGTATATATATATTACCCTCCACCCTCCAAAATTTCATTAACGTTGCTAAAATGCAAAAGCAATTCTGCTGTCACCGAAAAGCAGCACGACAGAATATTCAGCAGGCTAGTTTTTAATAAAACATGTTTTTATTCATAATTAATATAACAAGGTTTTTTGGCTTAGCACTTGGCATGAATCCCAGCGGAAAAAAAAAAGGCCCAGTTGCTGTGACGTGACCATGACATGACAAACATGTTACAAGAGGACATTTTGGGCTTAATGATTTGTTCCAAAGAAGTTGCACTGAAAGCAGTCGGTCAAAAAAAAAATAAAAATAGACTTTACACTCAGCCAAACTCAGTGGAAAAAATAAATTAATGTTTCCTTCCTTTCCATGATCATCCTCTTCATTTTATTTTTTATTAGACTTGGGTTTTAGGAGTTTTTATATGTAGCAGTATAATCATTAAAGGGTTATTGTTATAATATTGAAGAAGCCAAACAACATTTCATGCATTAGTTCCGTCTAGACAGAACTGAACAGAAAAGCACCAGGATTTCAGGATAAGGTCCAAGGCGAAATTCTCCCGTCAGTTCGATGCAATATGATCGGAAAAGAAACCAGTTACAAATGTGAAAATCTGGAGTAAATCCATCAAGGGTTGTGGAATTACAACATTGGTGAAACTGAGAGCAGAATTTGGCCGTATTTAAACGACATAATTGAACTATATGCAAGTTTTGCTTCAGTGACTAGAGATCCTTTACAGTTTTTATTCAATTTATTTCGCTTAGAATTTCAGTAGGAATTCACTGGTTATCACATCACTATTCTGAGAACCTGGGCTTTGCTTTTTTGTTTTTTAATGATTGTCTCACTCGACTTCTTAGCAAATATTTAGTAGCAGAGACATTCTCAGACTAAGGTCTGATATCGTTAAGGATTTCTTAGTTTTGCAAAATTAAAACAAAAGACTCTGTTATTGAAACACTGAAGTTGTAGCGTTAAGCACAGTAAGAGTTAAGACATTGCTTCAGCAAAGTATCCTTTCTCAGCAAAGTACCGAAGCTTGTGGTTTAAGTGCTTTGCCGATTTCAGCGTGGGTTTAAATACTTTGCTGAGTCGGGGCTTCAGAAGTCAGTAAATATGAGAGCTATGTTTGTGCCCCGATTTCATGATGATGGGTGAATTTTGAAAAGTTCAATAGGAAATTAAGGCCCTGATTTAGCAAAGCACTTGCTCACATGGTAGGCGTTGATGGGACTTAAGTATGTGCTTAATGTTAAGCATGTGCCTAAGCGCTTTGCTGAACTGACGCCTTAATATTCAAACCTTTCCTCATAGGAATAGTCCCACTGACTTCACCAGCACTACTCACAGGAGTAAGGTTGACTCACGTGAGTAATGGATGCAGAATCGAGCCCTTACCTCTGCCCATTGATGTGGACATTTCAGAAAGTATGAAAACTAAAGAAGGCAGGGTTGTAATGGAGAATGTTTTGAACCCACCAGCATGACCACTATCTTAACCTACAGTATATTTGCTTGTGAAGCGTGAATTATTAAGAGATTATTACGATTTTTAAAATGCTCGGCGAAACCCACTGTTCAGAGTTTGTCATGCATCCCACTGCAGTGGCTGGGCCACAGGGGATCTGAATCTCCTGTAGCTACCAGCTAAAGGAGCTATTTCTTCAGCTCGAGTGCTAGATGCTTATCACTTAGTGCTAGAAGTCCCAAAGTCAGGCTACATCTACACTACCACAGTAAGTCGACCTAAGTTACGCGACTACAGCTACGTGAATAATGTAGCTGAAGTCGATGTAGCTTAGGTCGTCTTACTGCAGTGTCTACACCATGCTGGGTCGACAGGAGACACTCTCCTGTCAACTTGCTTTATTCCTCTCATTCCCGATGGAGTACTGGGGTCGACCGGAGAGCGCTCTGCCATCGATTTAGCAGGTCTTCACTAGACCCGATAAATCGACCCCCAGTGCATCGATCGGCACAGCATAGGAACAGGTCATGATGCCGGCTGCTGCGTTTGTCAACAGAATGCATTGATTAAATAAATCAATGATGCTGGTCTATGCACATTCTCCCCATAGTTCTGTGGTATGCACATATGGGCAGCATGCTCTATTGCATCATAAAACAATTCCCCGTACAGAGAAATATGAGTAGTCAAAGCAGCATTGATCACTGGTCCATCAAGGCCAATATCCTGCCACGGCAACTCTGGCCTAAGTTTGCCTGATGCTGCAGGAAAGCAAAAAGCCTTCACAATGCCCCTAGCTAATTGTGCAATGCTATAACATAGACGGAAATATTCCTTTCTGACCCCCGAAGGCAATCAGCTTATGCCCTGAAGCGGGAGGGTTGATATCCCTTGTAACTAAAGGGACTTAATGGCTTTGCATAAGCTTTAAGTCTAACAGCATAACCTGCATTCTCAGCACTGATTGCAGAATGTTTGATGATACCCAGCACTTCTGTCAGGGTGATAGAATCTGCTTTTGCAGCCCCATTGAAACAGATTTTGCAGCCCCCTTCTTTGCTCCTGATTCCTGAAACTGAGCCTGTTTTCCATGTAAGCACAAATGCACAAGCTCAACAACTGAGCCGGTTTGAAAACACCCACACTTTCCCAGGAAGCTTCTTGTGGTGCAAGATTAACTTGTGGTGCAAAGATTGTCTTGAAATACAGTAGCCAGGAGCCCTTGGGTAGGCAGCAGAGGTGGTTACAACAGCATCTCCAATAGCCATGCCTTCAGCTCCCTTCTGGGTCCCAAGGGGTTCCTGTATCAGATGCTAAAACGGGAAAGGGTGTCAACTTAACAGTTCCAAAAATAGAGACATTAAATAAATTCAGTTTCTGATATTCTGAAACCAGGCACATTCGGTGCTTGTCATCTGATCTCCTAAAGCAAATAAAAAAAGATTGCAGCATAAATATCTTATTCGAATATGTTTGGTTGTCTTTTCTCCTCAAGACTCTAGGGCTTGTAATGGAATCAAGAGGCAGGCAGTATGTGTATTCCTAACTTGGGAAAGGCAGGGGTTGCCGTATTGGGAAAGAGAAACCTAGAACCCACTAACCATGATGAAGTCCTTTTAAGTAGACCATTTCCCACTCTAAGGATAATGTGTATATGTTCCCTGTATGCTCCATGTGAGAACACACCCTGCTTCCATTATAATCCAGTTATAACATTGACTGAGTAATGCAATGCCGTTGGGAGCGTGGGGCTTTTCCAGCAAAGTTCCTGGAATGCTGCCGTTCAACAGGGTGGTACCCAAGAGTTTGGATGCTTGTTAGACTGTCTGATTCCTTTCTAGTCTGTCAAAAGCCCAGACAAAAGATCCCTTTGAAAGCTGTCAGAGTGGACAAGAGATTCACAATGGAGAGGCAGTTGTGGCTATGATTATAGCTCTTTCAGACCTACTGTCGGTGACAAACAGAATTTGCTCAAGCGCTCTCCCGTGTCTTACAACCAGTCTCAGTTCTGTATCTATTTGATTGTAATGGGGAACGGCAATGTGTAATCTCCAGGTTTATGGTTAGGAAGGAATTTTCCTTGGCAGGGCCTGTAGGCAGGGAAGGTTAGGGGATATTCCGCTTCCTCGGAAGCATTAAGCAGTGCAGCCAGGTGGCTGTATCCCACACAATCATTTCCAGCAACTGCACTGGTCTTTCCCATCTTCTGCCTCTTTCTTTCAAAGATCTTTTGTCATGTTCTGCCTAGCAAAGGGCAGATATTTGAGAGTTCCCTGCCCTGCTACATTTCGCTCTTTCCCCAACCTGTCTCTTTATGAGTGTTACCCAGGGTATTTCTGTGGATTTATTTTATTTATTTTTATTTGAATTTTTATGGCAAGGGTCCAAGGAGAAAATTCTGGCTCCATGTGACATGCCATGCAGAAATAGGCACAATTCTCACAGGGAGCTTTAGAGCTGAGAGGTTGAAATATAGTCTCAAAAGCACTCAAGCGACTTAGGCTTATAAGTCCTGTGTCCAAAGGAGACTTAGGAGCCTAAACCCACTGACGTCCATTCACAAGACTTAGGCTCCTAAATGTTTTTTGTAAATTTTACCCATTATCATGGTCAGGTAGACATTTTTCTCAGAACAAGAACCATAAGAGTTTTAAAAAGCATTCTGCAGCTATACTGTGTACAGGTGGACAAACTAAAAAATCAGTATTTATCTTACTGTGGCTGCAAGGTATAGGAAAATATCACAACTTACTCCAATGAGGTAACTAGCTCAATTCATGTTTTGTTTTTGTTCCTATATTCAAATGTTCATATATTTTAGGGCCAGAGGAGGCCATTATGATAATCTAGGCTGACCTCCTCCATAATGTAGGCCATCGAACCTCTCCCAGAAATTTCTTCATCAAGCTCATAATGTCTGTTTGAGTTTTAACATATCTTTTATTAAGACATCCAGTTTTGATTTAAAGACTGCAAGTGATGGTAATCCAGCCACATCCCCAGGTAAGGTGTTCTAATGATTAATTGCCCTCAGTCTTCAAAATTTGCACCTTATTTCTGGTCTGAATTTGTCTCGTTTCAGATCCAACCATTGGATCTTATTATGCCTTTTTCTGCTAAATAAAAGATTAGTCTACTATCATAAATCTCTTCCCAATGTAGGTACTTGTAGACCATGATCAACTCACTTCTTAAACTTCTCTTAGGGTACGTCTTCCCTACCCGCCGGATCGGCGGGTACTAATCGATCTATCGTGGATTGATTTATCACGTCTCATCTAGACACGATAAATCGATCCCCGAATGTGCTCCCTGTCGACTCCGGAACTCCACCAGGGCGAGAGGCGGAAGCGGAGCTGACGGGGGAACCGCGGCCATCGATCCCGCGCCGTGAGGACGCGAGATAAGTCGATCTAAGATATATCAACTTCACCTACGCTATTCTTGTAGCTGAAGTTGCGTATCTTAGATCGATCCCCCCCAGTGTAGACCAGCCCTTAGATCAACTAAACAGACTGAGCTTCTTAAGTCTCTCAATATAAGGTATTTTTCTAGACCTCGACTCATTCTTGTAGCTGTGTTCTGAACCCTTTCAAATGTGTCTACATATTTCAGAAGTGTTGACACCGAACTGGACACAATATTCCAGTAATGGTCTCACTAATATGTATACAAAGGTAATCGTACCTCCCTAACACTACTTGACCCCTGCTTATACATTCAAGGACCACGTTCACCTTCTTAGCTACAGCTTTGCACTGGAAGCTCATGTTCAGCTGGTTATCTACCTTGATTGCTAACTCCTTTTCAGAGTAGGACCTACATTCTTTTATTTGTAGATGTATAACCTTGAATTTGGCTGTGTTAAAATGCGTGCTGTTCAAACGAGCCCAACTTATTACCAAACGATCCGGGTTGGTCTGTATAACTGACCTGTCCCCTTCATTATTTACCATTCCATCAATTTTTCTGTTACCTGAAAATTTTACTAGCAATCATTTTATATTTTCTTCCACATCGATTAAGATAATAAAGAGCATTGGTCCGAGAACAGATCCCTGTGGGACCTTTATAGAAACACTCCCACTGGATCACAATTCTCTGTTTACAATTGCTGTTTGAGATCTATTACTGATCTAGTTTTTAATCCACTTACTATGGACTGCATTAATTTTATATAGATCTAATTTTTTATCAGAATGTCATGCAGAACTAAGTCAAATGCCCTACAGTAGTCTAAGTATTTACGTCAATGCAGTTACCTTTATCAACCAAACTTGTGATCTCATTAAAAAACAGCATCATGTTTGTTTGACAAGATCTGTTTTCCAAAAAATCATGTTGCTTGGCTTTAATTACACGACCATTTTTAATTCTTTACTGATTGCGTCCAGTATCAGCCTTTCCATGATTTTGCCTGAGATTGATGTCTCTTGTTTCCCAGGTCATCCTATTTACTCTTTTTAAATATTTGCACAACATTGGCATTTTCCAGTCCTCTGGACATTTGCTAGTGTTTCAAGTTTTCTTAAAAATCAACATTATTGCTTCAGAGAGTGCCTTAGCCAGTTCCATTAATACTCTTGGGTGCAAGTTCTCATCCTACAACTTTAAAAATGTTTAACTTCAATAGTTGCTGTTTAACATCATCCCTAGTTGCTGATGGAATACAAAGCATTTCATTATCACTGTGAAATATTACATTGTTCTGCTTCTTTCCTAACACAGAACAGAAATATTTGTGGAATATTTCTCTTTTCTGCATAATGTTACCATCCCTGTACATCAGAACAAAAATCTGAGCTATAATATTGCTAGGATTTTCTTTGTTCCTGATAGATTTAAACAATTTCTTATTCATTTGTACCATTGTGTTTCTTGCATCTGACTCAGGTTTGAAGGCTCTTTTCCAGCCATAACCTGAGGTTATAGCCACTTTCAACCACTCTTAGCGCCTAGTTTCTCAATTCCCATGATGCGCCAAAGGAAGGACACCCATATCTGAGCACTTGAGGGTGAACATTGGCAAATCAGTGAGTAAATTTGCTTCATGAAAAGGGACTTGCAACAAACAGCCAGATGCTTATTGGCAAGTCCTGCTTACAGCTAGGGCCATACCTGTAGTCTTTTCTCAGGCAAAATTGCCATGGGCTTAAATGGCTGCAAAAGGACTGTAGGGTTTGGGCTTCAGTGCACAGTTCTGGCATTAGGAGGTCCAGTCTGTTACATTTAACTAGCTGAATCCTTTTGCTGTCCATGAAGTTAGAACACAGATGATAAACACCTACAATGAAAAAATATAAAGTAGCAAACATTGGTAGGGCCTGCCTTTTGTGTTCTAGATCTAATTAATGAGCTAATGTTTGTCAGTGCTTTGGAGAAATGAAGCATTGGATAATTGTTTATTCTTATTCTTATTGCTATAAAGTCCAGTCTAAGTTTGGCCATTTCAGCCATTTTTCCAATGCACTGGTAACTCCAGGCTCAGCAAATTAGCCAGATACATTTTATCTTAAATATTTTTGTAGGGCTTTTGTTTGTTATGAGACTGAAGAATTAAAATGTACAATGAGGTGCCTCTGACATCTAGCTTCATCTTTTGTCTCTCTAATGCCCTGATGCAAACAGGATTCACACGTTCAGCAATTTTTTTTCTCTCTTGAGAACACAAAGTATCCGTGGCAAGCTGCAGAAATGATCATGCTTGGTGAAAGAAAACCAGAATCTATTATTTTTCAACTTCTTTTGTTTGAATCCTGCTTCTGACTTGTTTTATGATACTTCCACTGAAGAACAAGTGCCCCCTCTGGTGGCCTCGTGAAATATAGCAACATGCCAGGTGCAAGCATAAAAAACACAGAGAGGGCTCAGCCCTAGTCTTTGATACTCACTGTGCATTGCTGTGAATCTCGGAAACTTGGCTACCTGCTGATTTCACACAGCAACTCAAGGTGCTAAAACAAGAGCAAGGGCTAGACCTTAGGGGCTGAGGAGGGTTGCACTTTCTGTGCCGTCCAAAGATGAGAGCTACAGAAAGTTTTGTACATGAAGTAAAACGTGGCTTTGTGCCAGTAAGAGAAAATTCCTTTAAGCCAGTATGGTTTGGTGAAGCATTTCAAAGGCGAGAGGCCAATTCTCTCCTTCGTTGTGCTAAGGTGGCTGGGTCATTAGAGGTAGCACTGAGGGACGGGGGAACATAACACAAGATCCTGATGGGAAGAGTAATGGTGAACACACCGGTCTGGTCTGGTATGTAAACGTTTTACCCACCTAGCTATGCTGAGAAAAGCACAGCCCTCACCCACATAGCCCTGGTGGCAAAGCCCTCGCATAAATGGAGTTATATAGAGATGCGGCTTATTTAGCTGGCGGGACTGCTACAAGCTATATTGGCAAAATACACCTCTACCCCGATATAACGCTGTCCTCAGGAGCCCAAAAATCTTACCGCGTTATAGGTGAAACCGCGTTATAGCGAACTTGCTTTGATCTGCCGGAGTGCGCAGCCCCGCCCCCCCGGAGCACTGCTTTACCGCGTTATATCCGAATTTGTGTTATATCGGGTCGTGTTATATCGGGGTAGAGGTGTAATGCCTTTGCCAGAGTAAACTAGACGCCCACTAGAAGGGTTTGCCAGAATAGCTATATGGTATATTTATGCTGGCAAAGAGAGCCTTAGACATGCACTATACCCCCATTTATGGAAAAGTCCTGTAGAAATCCATATGGCTCTCCAGAAATTAATTCCTTAGTACTAGGTGTAATGTCTGTACAGTATTGCAGCAGCACCTAGAGGCTTTAGGATCGAGGCTTAAAGTTAAGCATCTGCTTCAGTTCTTTGCTGAATCAGACAAGGCGCCCCGCAAAAAGTGATTGGCAGTCCCAATTGGACAGATAATGCAGTGAATGATGGAAACCGACAAGGTGGGGAATTTGGGTTAAGTGCAGAGAGACATCTCTAACGAATGGGAAGGATTCTTACTTTTGAGGGACGGGGATTGTAAATGTAGCTTTGCTTTGTACCATTCTTTGCTACTTGCTTGTTTCTTTTTGTTTAGTGTATTTAGCCAACCAGGATTAAGTTCCGTTTCAGCGTTTTGATTTAGACTCATCTCTAATATGTAGCCCAATACCCAATTTTGTACATTGCCTTACCTTGCAAAGGGTGAGGTCAGATGCATTTTGCTTGTACAATTGCCTCTGAATCTGGGCTCTGGCAAGGGACTTGGGGAAACCTATGCCTGCACTAATGAATATATACCTAGTATATTGCATTTATGGCCCTATAATTGTCATCACCCCAGTCATTGACCTGAAAAAATTGCATGAGTGTGCATCATCCTAGTTGCAAATGATTTGGTTAGAGACTTGGATGGTTCATTTAATTGCAGCTGTATGGAGGCTCTGCTGAGAAGTCTGGGGAACTCTGCTCTGCTAAGGTTCCCGTTGTAATCAGTGGAATGGTTGGATCTGGAGTTTCTGTTCTCCCTGTTTCAAACACAAGAGGGGCACAAATACACCCACAGCAAACTAGTTTACATATTCAAGTTTGTATTCACAGAACGTTGTTTTCTGCATTATTTAACCCGTTCATTGTCTATCAAGCATAGATAATGAACCAAGTAAATAATGCAAAAAAGCAAAACCGAAACTCTCCAAATCATTCTGTGAATACTAGTTTGAATACATAAACGAGGTTGCTTTGGGCGTATTTGTATCCCTCCTGTACTGTGAAATAGGGAGATCTACCTTCTCTGTACTATTCAGTATTCTGTATAACTCTCATCCCATCCACAAAATCATGTATATAACGTAACTGTATGTGTTTTAACACAAGAAGAAATGCCAGGTTAAAGCCTATTTAGTGTCTCATTGCTAGGGATGTTCGTGCCAGTTTGGATTCAATAAAACCCTCTTCAGCTGAACCGTCTCTTAAAACTCAAACACCTCCAAAGGTTTGCTTAGCTTTCTTCATTATTTGTCCTTGTTGCACATTCAGATGCTGCCTGGGATCCAATGAGGAAGGGACAGAACTCTGCAGGAGAGGTTGAATGTGTGGAATTTCCACACAGGAATGTCTGGAAAGCCCAAGCAAACTCCTATCATTGTTGTGAGCCTTCCAGCTCAGAGTTTCAGGTCCTGCTGATTCAAATTTTCTTTAACTTCACCCATTGATCAACAGGCATCTTTGCATTGACTTCTCTCACAGTATTCTTGCCGCCAAGTTAAAGAAGTATGGGCTGGATGAATGGACTGTAAGGTGGATAGAAAACTGGCTAGATCGTCGGGCTCAATGGGTAGTGATCAATGGCTCCATGTCTAGTTGGCAGCTGGTTTCAAGCGGAGTGCCCCAAGGGTCGGTCCTGGGGCCGGTTTTGTTTAATATCTTTATTAATGATCTGGAGGATGGTGTGGACTGCACTCTCAGCAAGTTTGCAGATGACACTAAACTAGGAGGCATGGTAGATACACTAGAGGGTAGGGATCAGATACAGAGGGATCTAGACAAATTAGAGGATTGGGCCAAAAAAAACCTGATGAGGTTCAACAAGGATAAGTGCAGAGTCCTGCACTTAGGACGGAAGAATCCCATGCACTGCTACAGACTAGGGACCGAATGGCTAGGTAGCAGTTTTGCAGAAAAGGACCTAGGGGTCACAGTGGACGAGAAGCTGGATATGAGTCAACAGTGTGCTCTTGTTGCCAAGAAGGCTAACGGCATTTTGGGCTGTATAAGTAGGGGCATTGCCAGCAGATCGAGGAACGTGATCGTTCCCCTTTATTCGACATCAGTGAGGCCTCATCTGGAATACTGTGTCCAGTTTTGGGCCCCACACTACAAGAAGGATGTGGGAAAATTGGAAAGAGTCCAGCGGAGGGCAACAAAAATGATTAGGGGTCTGGAGCACATGACTTATGAGGAGCAGCTGAGGGAACTGGGATTGTTTAGTCTCCAGAAGAGAAGAGTGAGGGGGGGATTTGATAGCAGCCTTCAACTACCTGAAGGGGGGTTCCAAAGAGGATGGAGCTCGGCTGTTCTCAGTGGTGGCAGATGACAGAACAAGGAGCAATGGTCTCAAGTTGCAGTGGGGGAGGTCCAGGTTGGATATTAGGAAACACTATTTGACTAGGAGGGTGGTGAAGCACTGGAATGCATTACCTAGGGAGGTGGTGGAGTCTCCTTCCTTGGAGGTTTTTAAGGCCCGGCTTGACAAAGCCCTGGCTGGGATGATTTAGTTGGGAATTGGTCCTGCTTTGAGCAGGGGGTTGGACTAGATGACCTCTTGAGGTCCCTTCCAACCCTGATATTTTATGATTCTATGATTCTATGATTCAGAGGTTACTGAATCAAGACCCAGGCAAACATCAGAACCAGCTATAATTCTAAGAGGCAATGTTTAGTTGAACAAACAATGCAGTCACTTAATAGGGGAACAGGCAGTTTGAATAATTCAGACAAGATTTTCTGAAGTATGCAGGACAAGAGTGGGTGGAACTTTTTGGCCAAAAGCCCCCCCCCCCCTCCCCTTTTTTTTTCTTTTTGCTGAAAAACACAGATTTGGGTTGACTGAAACATTTCCCAAATTTGTGTTGAATTTGCCAAATTGTTTTGGTTGAAACCAAAACCAAAAAATTCAGCACAGTTTGTTTTGAAATTTCCCTTTAATATTATTTGTTTAAAAAACTAACCAGTTAAAAATGCTCAAACTAGAAATGAAACGTTTCATTTCACCCCAAATACATTTTTTCCTGACTTTTGGATGAGCTGAACATTTCAAAAATTTCATTTTTGGTTTGACCAAAACAACTGTGTGTGTATGTATAGTGATTTTTTTGTACATTTAATTATTTTGAGGAATTACCAGCAAACCAAAAAATCTCGAATTCACGCCAAGCTCTACTCAAGACCCATAATAGCAGCTGGACTTTCACAGCTCAACTCCTATTTAGGCTCTTCAATAAAGTGTGTGAATTTTCAAAAGTGTTTTTGAGAACGTAGGCGCTAATGGCTCCTGAGTGCTTTTGAAAATGCAGCAGCTTCATTCATTAGAAGTCTTGGGAAACTGAAACGGCAAATACATTCAAACTAGGCTCCTATTGTGTTTTGGATTCAAAAACTTACCAGTCCACCATTCTTTGTCTTCTATGCAGCTTTCCAGCCTCTTCTCTTCACTAGTTGACTTGCAGACAGGTAAGTGGTTCTGATTTCTTTCATAAAATGGTCTCCGTATATTATATTGTGATTGTGTACCTGATTCAGCAAGATACTTCACACATATCTGAATAAGGTCCTACTTCCCTACTTAGCTCCCCTACTTACCTACTTCAGTGGGACTACTCATGTGGGTCTGTATTATTTCAGCTGCACACAATGCAAGTGTGATTTCTGTTGCTAGAGTTCTCAGAACACAAATTTAATTGTCATTTTATGTGAGCATTTGAGGTTATAATTTGGCTTCTCTGAGCATTTGGCCATATAATTGCATAGGTCTCAGGGTCAAATCGTGCCCTGATTTACAGCCTGTACCACCCAATTCATTGGGATTGTATAAGGTGTAAAACAGATTGTAGCCTATATGATCAAACTGATATTATCCACCTCTAACTTCCATGAATCTATGGTTTATTCATGATAACAGGGTCCTGCCCTAAAAGGTTTGGTACAAGCTTAAAATTTTAATTTATAAAACAAAAAGTCACTCATCATAATGTTGTGGGTATACACCTGAAATCCCACAAATAATACCCATCCCTTTAGTTTAATGGCATTACTGCTTGAGAAAATCAGGATACACAGCCTGAGAGCTACTTATATGGCAATATTATATGGACTACCAAATAATTCAGTTGCATAGGGACTAGCAAAGTATTTAAAACTAATTGCAAAAAATGTAACGTGCTGAAGAATCAGTCTTAGGACCCATCTTATTCAATATTTCTGTCAATGACCTTGGCACAGAAAGAAGCTAATGAAATGTGCTGGTAATACCAAGTTAGGAGGCATGGTCAATACAGAGGAGGATTGGAATATTATACAGGGAGATCTGGATGAACTTGAAGCATGGAATGCTAGAAATGGGATGAAATTCAATAGTACAAATTTCAAAGTCATGCACTTAGGGTCTAATAATAAGAATTTCTGCTACAAGCTGGCGGCTCATCAGTTGGAAGCAGCAGAGGAGGAGAGAGACCTCGGTGTGTGGGTTGATCACAACGTGACTATGAGCCATCTGTGTGATGCAGCTGTGCAAAAACCAAATGTGATCCTTGAACGTGTTAGGCAAGGCATTTCCAGTAGAGAGAGAGAAGTATTAATGCCATTGTACAAGGCACTGGTAAGACCTCATCTGGAATACTGTGCACAGTTCTGGTCACCCATGTTCAAGAAACATACATGTAAACTGGAACAGGTACAGAGAAAAGCTACTATTTTAAGAGAGGAAACTGGAAGAACTTGGCTTGTTTAGTTTAGCAAAAAGAAGGCTGAAGAAGGCTTGCTCTTTATAAATATATCAGGGAGGTAAATATCAGGGAGGGTGAAGAGCTATTTAAGTTAATGGGCAGTGTTGGCACAAGAACAAATGGATATAAACTGGCCATGAACAAATTCAGGCTGGAAATTAGAAGAAGGTTTCTAACCATAAAGGGGTGAGGTTCTGGAACAGCCTCCCAATAGGAATTTTGGGGGCAAATAACTTAATTAGTTGTAAAAGAGAGCTGGACAAATTTATGAATGCGATTGTATGAGAGGGGTTGCATGTGATGGTAGGGGGCAGGGCTCACAGCTCTGGGGCTCACTTCCAGTTTAAGTCTTATGTTCCTACAGCTCATGCTCCAGGGTTTCAGCTGGCCACAAGCAGGGATCAGGAAGGGATTCCCCACACCCTCCACCATCACCATTGTATTCTGGGAGGAGTTTTTTTATGTCTTCCCTTTGAAGCATCAGCGATGGCCATGGTTGGAGATGGGACGCTAGGCAGGGTGGGCCAGATCTCTGAGGTGGCACGAGGCATGCTCTCTCTCAGGTGCTTGGCTGGCTGGTTCTTGCTCACATGCTCAGGGTCTAACTGATCGTCATATGTGGGGTCACGAAGGAGTTTTTCCATCAGGCAGATTGGCAGTGGCCTGGTGGGGTGGGGTTTTTCTTCTGCAGCATGTAGATTGGGATCACTTGCCAGGATTACCTGGGTATATCTCACTTAATTATTTCCCAAACACTGCAGGGGCCTCAGACACTGGTGTACCTCGGTCCCTCTTATGCATTCCCTGCAGCACATAATAGTCTAGTCCCCTGTGAGCTGTAATGCTTTGGTCTCATTTTGGTTGTTGGATTTAGAGTGGTGGGGCTGGGTGGTGTTGGTGGCCTGCAATATACAGGGGGTCAGACTAGTGGTTCCTTCTGGCTCAAAACTCTGTGACTCTAATATCATCCCAAAGCAGAAGTGGAAATTAGTGTTGATGGCCTGAGAAGAATAATGACATATAGTGATAGGACTTACACTGGGAGCTAACTAGATGGCGCTTTAGCCACTTCTGTCTTCCTGTACCAGTGCCTCTGTTTGGAGCATGATCTTTGTTGTTGGTTGGAAGTTGAAGGAATAACAAACCTATCTAGCTGTTGTGGTGCTAGGCAGAGCCTATGGGTCCAATCATGCATCCTAGACTGGGTGTAGGGCTTTCCACAGTGAAGCAACATTAGCTCCATGGGGCTATTCACTGAATTAAGCACTAGGCCCTGCCATAAGTGTTTTCAGGACTGGCCTCAAAAGCAGAACTTCCCCTCCCCCCCTCTCCCCCCCCTCCCCCCCAAGCTTCTATATTAAATTCACACCCAAATTCAAATTCAGACCCAACTGACACCATGGTGGAATTATTTAAAAGTGTGGTTAATTTTATTATTTTTATTTCTTTGGCCATTGTTTTTCAAGGTCGCAGCTACTTCCAGCCAGGATCAGAGGTGTAAGGGCCAAAATATCCTGGGTGAAGGCTGGGCTCCATTTGGAATTTTGCCATTGACTAAAATGGGGCCAGGGTTTCACCCCAGGAGAGTAGCTTTTTCCATGTTATTTTCAGAAGAACTGGAAACAGAAAGTGCCAGAAACCTTGCAAGAAAGCCCATCCCAGCTAGATCAATAGCTCAGTTAAGCAGTCCCAAGAGTTTCTGAGAACTTGAATAAAGCTTGGATAAGCATGTGGCTACCTTGGTTCTTATTTGCGATAAGTTTTAGCTTTGCACGGCACTCATCTGAATGCCTACATCCCAGCAAAGTTACCGTGCAATTCATTAGAGAGACAAGGTGGCTGAGGTAATATCTTTGACTGGACCTACTTCTGCTGGTGAGAGAGACAAGCTTTAGAGTTTTACACAGAGCTCTTCTTCAGGTCTGGGAAATGTACTCAGAGTGTCACAGCTAAATACAAGATTAAACAGATTGTTTAGCATAAGTAGTTAACACATGTTTCAAGGGACCATTCAATAAATAAATAAATTTAAATTAAATTAATGGAGATATCCCATCTCCTAGAACTGGAAGGGACCTTGAAAGGTCATCGAGTCCAGGCCCCTGCCTTCACTAGCAGGACCAAGTACTGATTTTTGCCCCAGATCCCTAAGTGGCCCCCTCAAGGATTGAACTCACAACCCTGGGTTTAGCAGGCCAATGCTCAAACCACTGAGCTATCCCTCCCCCCAAAAGGTCATGGAGTCCAGCCCCCTGCCTTCACTAGCAGGACCAAGTACTGATTTTGCCCCAAATCCCCAAGTGGCCCCCTCAAGGATTGAGCTTACAACCCTGGGTTTAACAGGCCAGTGCTCAAACCACTGAGCTATCCCTCCCCCCCTGAGATTAAGTAGCCCTGCTAACACCCCTCCAGTCAGAGGGAGGAAAGGAAGTGGAGGGGAAGGCAGCTGCGGGGGGGAGGAGGTGTTGTTAGTGGATAATGGATTGTTGTAATAATCCATAAATCCAGTGTCTCTATTCAGTCCATAATTTTTAATGTCTAGAAAAGTTATGAATTTAAGATGCCAGGCTTGTCTTTTGCAAGTGTTGAGCAGGTTTCCTTTGTGGATGAGGATTGATAGGTCAGATATAGTGTGATCGCTTTGTGAAAAGTGTTCACCCACAGGTGATGTGGTGTTTTTGTCTTCTATCATTTTCCTGTGTGAGTTCATTTGAGATGATAGTGATTGTCTGGTTTCACCCACGTATTTGCTATTGGGGCATTTAGTGAATTGGATGAGCTATACCACATGTTATGATAGGCATGTATAGGACCCATGGATCTTGAAAGATGTGTTGGGGGTGTGTGTAGATCATTGTAGCAGTGGAGACATGTCTGCAGTTTTTGCATCTTTTGTTCTGGCAGTGTCTGGTGCCACTTTGCGTTGGTGGGTCCTGGTCTGTGGGGAGCTTGCTTATGATGATGAGCTTGGCAAGGTTGGAGGGTTGTTTGAAGGCCAGAAGAGGGAGTTCAGGAAAGATTTCTTTCAGGATGGGGTCCCCATTGTGTAGGGGTTGTAGTTGTTTGATGACACCCCATATAGGTTCCAGTGTGGGGTGGTAGGAAACAACTAGGGGTGTTATTTCTGTATTGAAGCAGGTTCTCTTGGGGTATTTGGGTGGCCTGTTCCATGATGTGATCAAATTCTCTGTGGTGGAGTGTCCTTGTTTGGTAGAGGCAGTTTTGAGTGTGTTAAGTTGTATATTCTGGACTTTCTTCTCAGAGCCTGTTCTGTGGTATCTGATTGCCTGGCTGTAGGTAACAGATTTCTTGGTGCGTTTGGGGTGGTTACTGGATCCAGGAAGGTAGGTGTGGTGTTCTGTGGGTTTCCTGTCTATTGTTGTCAGTAGAGTTCCATTGCTGATGCTGACTTTGGAAGTTGATGCTGGTGAGGAAGTGTTCTAGAGAGAGTTTAATGGATGGGTGGTGGTTGTTGAAGCTGGGGTGGAAATCTATGAGGGAGTTTGTCGTCTGGAATCCATGTCACTCAAGTGACATGCCATTTCCACTTGGAACATTAGTCGCGGCTTGATCCACTGATCAAAACAGCATGACTGCCAGTGTTGGGACAGCTATTCTCTCAATAACAGAGCCCATTAAGCTAATGAATAAGAGGATATTGATCAGAAATCCACTAATTGATTGACTGGTCTCAGCAATGAAAAAACCTGGAGATGAAAGCTTGAGCAGTTTGAAAGATCATCCAAACCTCAAAGATGATTTGAAGCTTTACAAGTCAGTCTCTGCCTATCAGTTATGGTGGGGTGGGTGTGTTTGTACTACAGAGAGGAAAGTTATTCTTTGAAAATTTGCATGCAGGATGTCTAAATTAATTTCATGTAATCGTCACATTTCAGTGACAAATGTCAGATCACTGCTTTCTTAAGCGTGTTAAGGTTTCCCGGCACTTACAAAGAATGAGCCCTCTGATTCAATAATATGTTTAAATCAGCCAGTGTATCAGACTTTGTGCGTTAATTATGTGCTCAGATAAAAAAAACTGTTGCTTTTGCTTTACTAAACCTATGGCTTGTTATGAATAATTAAAAAAATGGAATGGGAACACTTCTTAAATAAGAGATGTGGAAGCCAAATAGTTATTTAATGCTGAGGCAATGATAAAGAGGAAAACAAGTCTTGGTTTGATGCAGGAATGTCACGTATCCGGGTGTGGGAGGAGAGGGGAGTTATTGTCATATGTAGCTGGCAGAGTGTTGGGTAAATGAGAGATGAGATGGACGCCCTAGGGAATCTGTAGTAGTTACTTCAATTTAATGAACTTGTAGTTAAGGCACTGGAGTGGGACCTGGGTGATCTGGGTTCTACTGCCAGTCTTCTTTGGCGATGTTGGGCAAGCTGTTTAGAGGCAGGTTTTCACAAGTGCACGGCCAGCTATTCCAAAGTGCTCTGCACCCATGGACGGGGTCAGATTTTCAAGAGTCCAGCGCCCAGCAGCTCCCATTGCTCTCAGCGTGGGGGGGATTCTTTGTTGTTCCCAATGGAGGCTGCTGCATCCAGAACACTTTTGAAAATCTGGACATAGATTATAGGGTGCTGAGCCTTTCTGAAAATTGAGGCCTTAATATCACAGCTCCTCGGGGGGAGGGATAGCTCAGTGGTTTGAGGATTGGCCTGCTAAACCCAGGGTTGTGAGTTCAATCCTTGAGAGGGGCCATTTAGGGAACTGGGGTAAAAATCTATCTGGGGATTGGTCCTGCTTTGAGCAGGAGGTTGGACTAGATAACCTCTGAGGTCCCTTCCAACCCTGATATCTATGATTTTATGTGTCAGATGGGAATGATACTGCTCTATCTCACAGGGGTGCCGGGAAGATTCCTTCTGTAATGTCTGGGAGGTGCCCAGAACCTGTCTACTGGCCAACACCAAAGGTCCCCTGTTAAACTCTCTGTCCCCTGGCATGGCTGAATATAGGGACCAAGCTTTATATTCAAGGCACATCTATAAATGGTTTATAACAGGTCAATACGTGATTAGCAAGTGGTTAGTCTGTTGTTAATGTATGGCCATAATGTTTATAAAGGGTTAAATAACGGAGGAGATAATATCAGAGGGGTAGCCGTGTTAGTCTGAATCTGTAAAAAGCAACAGAGGGTCCTGTGGCACCTTTGAGACTAACAGAAGTACTGGGAGCATAAGCTTTCGTGGGTCAGAACCTCACTTCTTCAGATGCAAGATCATTCCCATTTGACACATAAAATCATAGATATCAGGGTTGGAAGGGACCTCAGAGGAGATAATGATATTGCCACCTGTTAAGGTCCATTTAAAAAGCATAATAGATGACATTCCGCATTCAGGTTATTGATTTGTACTATGGAACAGGTCAATAGGTGCTTCTAACCCTCTCTATCACAATGTTATACATTATTATTATTATTATATTGTAATGTTGTTTGTATCGTGGTAGAGCCTAGGAGCCCTTGTCATGGACCAGGCCCTGTGACAGAATGTATCCCTGTGTCCACACCCTACACACTATTGTAATAATCGTTGTACAGAGTATGTTTTGTGAGATAGCATTTAAAAACTCACAATTTGGTGATCAATAATATCAGGGCAAAATGCAAGTAGCAGCATTATATGTGAAACTGTAGAATCATAGGGTTAGAAGGGACCACAAGGGTCATCTAGTCTAACCCCCTGCCAAGATGCAGGATTTGTTGTCTAAACCATCCAAGACAGAGGGCTATCCAGCCTCCTTTTGAAAATGTCCAGTGAAGGAGCTTCCACGACCTCCCTAGGTGTCTGTTCCATTGTCCTACTGTTCTTACAGCTAGGAAGCTTTTCCTGAGATTGAATCCAAATCTGCTATGCTGTAGTTTGAACCAGTTGCCGCTTGTCCTGCCTTCTGTGGCAAGAGACAACTTTTCTCCATCTTTTTGTGACAGCCTTTCAAGTATCTGAAGACCACTATCATATCCCCCCTTAATCTCTTCTTTTCCAAACTAAACATACCCAGTTCCTTCAGCCTTTGCTCGTATGGCTCGCATTCCATCCTTTTGATCACCTTTGTCGCTCGCCTGTCTATACATTGGTGTCCACGTCCTTTCTATACACTGGTGATCAAAATTGGAGACAGTGCTCCAGCTGAGGCCTAACCAGCGCCAAGTAGAACAGTACTATCACCTCTCATGACTCGCATGCTATGCCTGTGTTAATGCAACCTACCATTGCGTTTCTTTTTTTGCAACTGCATCACGTTGCTGACTCCTGTTGACGCTGTGATCCACCAAAACCCCCAGCTCCTTCTCAGCATGCTGCTGCCCAGCCAGTTATCCCCCAGTCTGTATTTGTGCATTTGATTTTTCTTCCCTAAGTGTAGCACCTTCCATTTGTCTTTGTAGTATTTTGTTGTCTATAGCCCAGTTCTCCGATTTCTCAAGAGCCCTCTGAATTTTAGCTCTAGCCTCCAAAGTGTTGGCAAACCCCCGCCCCCCAGCTTTGTGTCATCTGCAAATTTGATCAGTATGCTCTCTATTTCTACACCCGAGTGTTTTATAAAGATGTGAAACAACACTGGACCCAGAACAGACCCCTGTGGAACTCCACTTGAGTCCTCCCTCCAATCCCACATCATTCCATTCATAGTTACTCTTTGTTTGCAGTTGTTTAGCCACTTACGTATCCACCTAATGGTAGTTCCACCAAGCCCACATTTCTCTAGTTTACTTATCAGAATGTCAGGGGGGACTGTGTCAAAAGCCTTGCTGAAATCCAGGTATATTATGCCCACCACATTTCCCCTATCCACCAAACCAGTTACTCTGTCAAAGAAGGAAATTAAGCTGGCTTGGCATGATTTGCTCTTGGAAAATCCATGCTGGCTGCTAGTGATCACCCCTTCATCCGCCATGTATTCGCAAATTGAATGTTTTTATACATTGCTGTAATAGTTTCCCGGGTATTGAAGTCAGGCTGAGTGGTCTATAGTTCCCCGCCTCCTCCTTTTCTCCTTTTTTAAAAGATGGGCACTATGTTATCCCTTCTCCGGTCTTCTGGGACCTCTCCTGTCATCCAGGCGTTTGCAAATGTTACTTCCAGTGGCTCTGAGATTTCTTCAGCTAATTCCTCCAGTATCTTGGGTGAATAGCATCAGGCCCTGCTGATTTCAATTCATTCATTCAAACAACAGTTTTCAGTTAGCGGTCTGAAACCCCCTGGGGGGCAGTGAGGAGGTTTCAGGAAGTCCGCCAAGCAAGGCTGGTATTAGACTCACTGGGGGCCAGAGCAGAAAGTGAAAGCCCCACCACCCGGGACTGAAGCTGAAGCCTGAGTAATTTAGCTTTGTGGGTCTCCCTGTGGTGGGGGGCCCTGGGCAAGTGCCCTGCTTGTTATGTGCTAATGCCGACCCTGGCTTTTATATGCAGGAAAACTGATGTTGTGGCACAGGTGGGACGTGGAGTTTTGATAGCATGTTGGGAGGGCCTCAGAAAAACGAAAAGCTGAGAACCCCTGGGGCAGAAGATCTGACGTGTTTTTACTTATTCCGATCTGCATCCCTTCCCCTTTATTGTCTATGGTAAACATAAGCTGAGATCACGACTTAGAGTATGTTTTCCAGAGAAGTCTAGGAAGTCCAGATAAAGGGCAAGCTGACATCTCAGCCAGGTGTAAACACTCCTGACGGGCCATTACTTGCCAAATGACCATTCTTTGGCAGGAATGGGGGCAGGAGCAAAAAGAAATCATAGAATATCAGGGTTGGAAGGGACCTCAGAAGGTCAAAGCAGGACCAATCCCATACAGATTTTTTCTGCAGATCCCTAAATGGCCCCCTCAAGGATTGACCTCACAACCCTGGGTTTAGCAGGCCAATGCTCAAACCACTGAGCTATCCCTCCCCCCAGATCTTAGCAAAGAAATGGCATGGAGTTCCCTTCCACACTGAGTGCTTGTCACCTTGCTTCCCCATTGGAAATGCTTCTCAAAAGAAGGTACCCCTACGCCTCCCTCCCTTTCTGTCCACTGCATGAGAAGGAACAAAGGAAGCAGCCATTAATCAAAAGAAGGGGTCCTGACCTAAGAAATTTGGCCAGCAAGACTGTTGAAAGTATGTGGTGAGAAAAACTTTACTTTGAATTTAACATAGCTTGTTAAGTTAGGCACTAGTTGTGTTTTGTCTTTATTTTTCTTGTAACCATTTCTGACTTTTATGCCTCATTATGTGTATTCACTTAAAACCCATCTCTTTGAAGTTAATACATTACTTTTACTGTTTTGTCTAATCCAGTGTTTGAATTGAAGCATTTGGGAAACTCCGTTTGGGGTAACAAGATGCGTGTGCATGAATTCTATTAATAAAATGACGGATTTTATATACGTTTGTATTGTCCAGTAGAGGGCTAGGCAGTACAGGACATACGTTTCTGGGGGGAATATAGGACTGGGAGTGTGTTGGGGTCACCCTGCAATATAGCCAAGGCTGGTGAGAGCCAGACTATAACCCACGTGTGGCTGGCAGGCTACAGTTGCACGCAGGCACTCAGGCTGCGGCTTGCATGCTGGAAGGCTGCTTGTGAGCCGCCCTGGTGGGAACATCTTTTGCCAAGGCATTGTAAGGCGCGCAAGGTTGCAGGGCAGGGGTGACTCAGCTACTCATGAGTGTGGATTATACCCTGGGTATGTCACAGGCCTCCATTGTGCAAGGTGCTGTACAAACACAGAACAAAAAGATGGTCCCAGACCCAGTTTGTTGCAGTCCAAGATGTATAAGACAAGAGACGACAGAAGGATATTGCATCTATTACTCATTTATTAACCCTGCATAGACCCTTTAGACATTTATTTTATATAAAGTATGTGCTAGGATCTGGGTACTCAGACCTTCACAGCAGCTACTTAAAGATGCCTATTGAAACAAAGCCACCTTTCCCGGAAGATATTTAATAATTAAAGGGAGTCGGCGGTGGGGTGGGGGGGAGAAAGGAGGGCAGGGAAGAATCTAACTCCTGCAATATCTTCCCTCCCGCACAATGTCAGCTTGAAGGCTGAACTCTGGGCAGACGTTCTTTTTGTTTTCCTTTTTTAACTTCATCACTTTAAACTTTATTTGCTTGCTGAAGACAATGGCTTTATCTTCCTGCCAGATCCTTATGTTCCTCAACCAGGTGTGCTCTCCTGTAGCACTTTCATATCATGGAGACTCAGCTCCTGACAAATAATGAGCCAGGAAAAAGGAGTCTGGACTTGACATAATGATAAATGAGGTGAATCTTTTTTTTCCCCCCAAGAAACCAGGATTGGTGCATAGAAAAAAGAAGGGCGGAAAAAAGACGTTTCTATTTTAATATGAAATATAAAACATCCATTGTACAAAAGTACATTTTTTTCTGAAGCAAAGAAGGAGTAAAGATAAAGGCTACAAGCGAATGAATGAGGAGAGGAAACTAAGATAATGCAGTCGATAATCAGTTGAAGGTACAGCATTATTCGCAGGGCCATCGGTCCAGCCCTAGGGGAGAGCTTCTTTAAAGTTTCCCTATATGCATTTTGGTCTGCTCATTAGCATACCATGCCTTTGAAACTCATCAGAGTGGCTCTGACTGGCTGCAGTGACACCTGCTGGAGAGATGGGGAGGCTCAAGTTAATCGATTCTCCATCTGCAAAACATAAGCTGGAAGCGCTGCTGGTTCCGGCCGTGTTTGGGTGCACTCCAGGCTGCTACCTGCGTAATCTGGCTATTCACAACAGCACAATATTAACTTACATACCGTCATTTAAAATTAATGCTGGAAACTTACTGGCCCGTTCAAAGAGGCAGAGACTGTCTTTTTGCCCTGTGTTTGCATAGTGCCTAGCAAAACGGTGTCCTGGCCAATGGGTGGAGTCCTCAGCACTACAACAATGCAAATAATAAATATTAAAGCAAATGAGAATCTCTTAGTTGCGCCCTTTAGGAATCTGAACCTTCTTTCTTACTGCCCTCTAAGATTGGAACAATTATTATTTGTCTTCCAGTAGTGTTTAAAGGCCCTAATTGGGATCAGGGCCCTATTGTAATAGGTGCTTTGTCTACAAATAGTAAGAGACAGTCCCTGCTCTGAAAACTCGCAGCCATCTTATAACAACATGTAAATAATTGCATTTTTAATACAATGGGCCCCAACGATATTAAACTTAATTCTTGGTCCAGGATATTGTCATATGTCACAAGGGGGCGGGAGGGGGGGAGGCAAATAAATAACAGGACTTGAGATGCTGACTGTCTATAGGCACTGAGGGTGTGATTCACAAAGATATTTAGACATTTAAATCCATTGACTTCAGTGGGAGAGGGGCACCTAAGAATCCCACCCTGAGGGTACAAAATAGTGCAATGAAACGCGAAACAACCACAGAACCACAGTGGGATCATCCAAATTATACTGGGGCACTGGACATTTTCAATGCTGTGAATGGATGCATTCACAATATCCTGGACAAAGTCTTCTCAATGGCACCATGGCATGAAGTGGCTTCCAATTCTAGCAACTTAGGGATCTGTGAGACTGTTGGCTGATCCAGATTTCTGATTCGCTCCAGCCCTCTCAGGTGAAGCCATGAAGGAAAGGTAGCCAGAATGTTGTGAACAACATGTTCATCTGTGTGTGTGTGTGTGTGTGCGCGCGCACGCAGGAGTGCCACTTCCGTCTATTGGATAGCCTCAGACCAGCTCATGTGTTACAGGCCACAAGGCTAACAAAGAATACTTGTTTCAGAGTGGTAGACGTGTTACTCTGTATCACCAAAAAGAACGAGGAGTACTTGTAGCACCTTAGAGACTACCAAATGTATTTGGGCATAAGCTTTCGTGGGCTAAAACCCACTTCATCAGATGCATGCAGTGGAAAACACAGTAGGAAAATATATATATACAGAGAACATGAAAAAATGGGGGCTGCCATACTTGACTATTTGTACTTTTATAGGATCAGGAAGATCTATATGTGATGCCCACTGGTGTCATGACATCCCAAATGGCCCCGGTGTGCAGCAGAGTGCCAACCCTGGAGAACGGATATTTTACAATACTATCTTTCTTTTAATAATATTTTCTCCTCTTTCCTTCCATGCTCCTGTAGACAGGACAGATTACTATGAATACAGTGATGAGTATATCCCGCCAGAAGAGAACACCGCCGCCACAGACAGAGAATATCTCACATATCCCGACTGGTTCTATGAATACTTTGGCTACAACGGTATTAAAATAGGTGTTAGCAATGCAACATTTTTAAAGTATGTTGGGAGGTGTCAGGGGTAGAAAACCCCAACCCACCATTCCAGTTCTGAGTGTGGCAAATCTCATTGTCTCACTCCCCATCTTATCTTATCCGCCAGCATCCTCTCAACATGTCTGCATCAAAGGAATTAGTTAGGAAGGTTTGCCTGCAACGTTCTCCTTTGTATTCCTCTTGTAAGGAGCCCGTGTTTTATCTCTTGGTTTCGCAGAACGGATTCTGATCATGCAGAACGTTTCTGATTGCTACTACAAAAAGCCCCAGCTTATTTGTCTATAGACACTATGAGATGTAATTGCTGCTTTCATGGGATGTATGTTCTGTAACCAAATGTAGAGCAGATGTTTTTTTCTTAGTCACACGTTATTTTCTATTTTATCAAACTTCAGTATAGCGAGAAAGTGCCTTGAGCCAGCTGCTTGGCACCACTCCGGTAGCAGAAAGGGAACCGGAAGCTGGGTTAAAGATCCAGGTGGGAATTCTCCTTGCATAGGGGAAAGGTAGAGCTGGGTTTGCCAGATTTGAGCCATGAGCTGTAGGCTTCCCCTCCCACCACCTAGGATTGTGGCTTCAGCAAACTTCACTCTAGTGACCCTCTGCTGGTGGATAGCCCCTGGGGACCTCTAGCCAACCAGGTGTAGTTTAAAGCAGCACTGAGGCCTACACCAGAAACCTAAACAGCTCCCAGATATCTCCAGGGTCAGAGGCAGAAAGAGAGCAACCCTTCCTTCACCCGTCCTACCCCCAGATGCACTGCACAGAGGTCTGGCACTCCTTTATATCTAACCCTTTATTTTCTACAGTGCACAGTAATTTAGGTGAGAATAAGTTTTGTAGGGCCTAGCTCAATGGGGTCCCTCTGAGTAAATAGTAAATAATAATGATTAAGGCTACGTTTTAGTCACATGTATTTTTAGTAAAAGTCACGGACAGGTCACGGGCAGTAAACAAAAATTCACGGCCCGTGACTTGTCCATGACTTGTACTATATACCCCTAACTAAAACTTGGTGGTGGGGGCAGCTCAGGAGGGCAGCCCTGGGGGCGCCACAGGTGCTGGGGGTGTGTGGCCTGGGGGGTCGCCACGGGTGTTCGGGGAGGAAGTCGTGGCTGGGGGGGGCGAGGGTATTGGGGGGGTTGTGGCCCAGGGGGTTGCAGATGCTGGGGGAGGTGCTGCCTGGGGGGGCATCATAGTCGGGGGGGGGCGTCATGGGTGCTGGTGGGGCGGGGGGGCTGGGGCAGGCTCCTGGAAGCAGCGACCCCAGCTCCATACTCCACGTGCTACCTCCGCTTTGCCACAAGCCCCGGTTCTGCAACTTCAATTGGCTAGGAACTGCGGCCAATGGGAGCTGTGGGGGCAGTGCCTGCAGGCAGCGGCAGCATGTGGAGCTAGGAGCTGAGGGAGGAGAGTTCCTGTCATCCTTCTGGGAACCCCCACCCGAGGTAAGCACCGCCCCGCACCCCAATCCCCAGCCCTGAGTCCCCCCACACCCAAATTCCTGCTGCAGAAGTCATGGAGGTCACGGAAAGTCACAGAATCCGTGACCTCTGTGACAAACATGGAGCCTTAATAATGATATATGACATCTGCAGGCGGAATCTAACAACTACATTGCTCCTAGTGCCCAAACACTTCCACACTTTAGTGAAGTCCTTCATACCTGGAGCCAAACTCATTAGCTTGGAGTCATCTCTGTTCCTAATGCATCTGGTCCCGCAAGCCTTATTCAGGTGAAATCCCCATTAACTACAATGGAAGTTTTGCCTGAGTAAGCGGTGCAGGTCCTGATTCAGTGCTAACTGTTGTTAGGCATGTGTCTGTGCTTAGGAAGACAGCATCAGATTGCTCTGGAAGGGGGAACCTGTCAACTTTAGATCAGGGTCACATTTGGGGGGTGATCTGACCTGAGGTTCCACCTGAAACCATATTAATCTCAGACGAACATGATCCAGAAACTATCTATTATCTAAACACATGAGATTGTTGAGACTCTTCCGGCAACGTCAAGCTAAGAGCCTAGCAAAAAGTCAAGACTGTCGGGTGTAAATAAAAAGTCTCCGTGCTTTCCTGGTAGATCCATGCTCGTCCAAGCCTTGCAAGAATAACGGGGAGTGCAAACGAAACAGAAATCGCTACAGCTGCCTCTGCCCTATGCCGTATGCGGGGACTAGGTGTGAGAAAGGTAGGTGCTGCTTTCATAATTTCATAACTATTAAAGGGAGGAAAAAACTCTAGCCAAAAAGCTCTAGAAAAATACATTGCCTTTGATTCACTTCTTAGAAAGCATCTGTTTGTGAAATAATCCAAAGGAACTGGTCAACGTGTGTCAGGTTTTGACTAGAGCTGGTCGACAGTTCATTGTTGAAATGTTCTAGGGGAATGTGTCGATTCCATCAAAACTTTCCGTGGAAACCAGGCAGGTAGGTAGGCAGGCTGCCTGGCTTCTTGCTAGCTCACCCACCCTCATGACTTCTTGGCAGGGCTTCTTGGCTTCTCACTTGGCAAGTTGCTGGGGAGCCCAGGTTTCTAGGCTCCCCGGGGTGGTTTGGTAGCTGGCCAGCTCCCAGGCAGCCAGGTGGTAAGCCACAAAATTCCATTTCAGTTCTTCTGAAATGGATTTTTTGTACCCTTTTCTTCCCATGAAAAATTTCAAGATGTATTTTGTTGTTGTTGTTCCAATTCAGAATGGAAAAAGAAATCATAGTTTTGAAATTTGTCACAGGAAGGAAAATTCCATTTCTGCACAACTCTAGTTTTGAGGTTAGATGCTTAACAGGCAGTAGCACCCAAAGCTATAGCTAAAAAGGGTGCGAGAGATTCAACTGAAAGTACATCTAGCCTGGTGTCTATGGGACTCCACACCTGTTCAGTGAATACATGCATAAAATGCGAGCAATTAATCTTATCTTGCTTTTCTGTTTTATCTGGCTCCACCACAGTGAAAAACGTGTGTGAAAGGAATAGCTGTAGTAAAGGAGACTGCCTTATATTGCTAACGCCACCTTATTCTCAGTGCACTTGTAGACATCCATACAAGCCACCATACTGCAACAAAGGTGAGAATAACATCCGAAAAAAATCCTACGTGTTTGTATGTTCAGTAAGTGGGCATGGAGCCTGCGCTACCTGCTCACCCCAGAGAGGTGGTCTCTCCAGGCAGAGTCAATCTGGCAGGATAATGCTCGGGAAAGCCTCTGTTTCCTGTTGAATAGTACGTGTTACGCATCCGCTCTGTGACGGACCCACCAAGGATGAGTCTGTTGTCTCTCCCAGCTAGGGGAGTAAGTCCCTTAGGGGAATCGGTTCCTGCCAGCCAGCTTCTAGCAGAATAATGGTGCTGTTTTGTGCTTTAAATGTTGACAGTGTCTTCAGCTTGCAAACCAAACCCATGTAAAAATGGAGGCGTCTGTCTACAGCAGAGAATCAGATCAAAATTCTCCTGCCAGTGTGCTGAACCCTTCAGAGGGAGGTTCTGTGAAATAGGTATGTCAAGATTTGCCTTTTTTCCCCCAAGGGTGGGGAGAAGGTAATTATTAGGCTGCATTTGTCCAAAGCAAGGTCCAAGCCTGCAATCAGATTCAGTAGCGCAGTTCCTAGACCAGGAGCCCAAACACATATCCAGGGTAATCCTGGGCTCAGGAAGGTTTCAGAGGATTTCTTTAACCTATCGTAGGTTCTCTGTCCTCCCCAAGTGACTAGCGATAGGACGGTCAAGTTTTAGCAACATTAACTCCCCACATTGCTGGGCAGGCACATCCAGTTGTCTGTAAGGTTTCCCAGGGCTTTTATCGTCCCCCTGTGAACTTTCCTGTACAATCTCCCTTCCTCTTCAAAAAAAAATCTTTCCCAATTTCCTCTCTCTGGGGCCCCCT
Organism: Chrysemys picta bellii; assembly: GCF_011386835.1. Taxonomy (NCBI): domain Eukaryota; kingdom Metazoa; phylum Chordata; order Testudines; family Emydidae; genus Chrysemys; species Chrysemys picta. Next base: position 117,720,867 of record NC_088797.1, on the reverse strand, counting down.
TCAGGATGTTCCCACACGTTTTGGGGTTCACCCAGGCCAGTAAGGCGTTTGGTCACTGTCTGTCTTGTAACCCTGGAGTGTTTTGTGGCTGTGAAGCTCTGGCTCAGAACTCTGACCCCAACAACCAGAAAGCCCACCACAAGACACATAGGGTTACAAGGCAGATGGTGACCAAACCCTTTACTGGCTTGGGTGAGCCCCAAATGTCACAAAAGGGTTCCCCACTCTGATGTTCCCTAAACTGTGCTCCAGCCATTCCCCACTTCTGGAAGAGTGTGACTGAATGAGGGTGCAGGGGCACACATTTGTAAGGGTAGGAGCGCGGGAATCGTATTTTCTCTCTATATGTATATTAAAGGCTTCAGACCAGCTCCACGCACACGGACAACCTTCTCATGAACGCTCCTCATTGCTATAATTCCTTCATTAACCTTTAACCCTTTCCTCTTGCCGGTGTGTCCATCCTTCTAGCATGAGACCAACTCTGTGATCAGGTCTGTCCATCATGCTGGCACCCTCTGCTGTCCACAGCTCAAGTGGCAGGTTGCTACAGGAACAGATTCTGACCAGTTGCTGACTTTGTAATAATGGAAGTTCTCCAACGCTACTTTGCTGAGCTGTTTAGAGCATGAGGTCTCAACCTGGGAGTGGCAAATAGGTTTCAGGGGTTTGCAGTCATTTTCACTTTCCTTATAGCTAGGTTGGAGTCGGGTGTCCTGAAACTTTTTTCCATTGTAACTTGGTGTCACAGTATTGATATGGTTGAGAATGTGGCTTAAGGTTCAGTTTTTCCCACCTCCCTCGTCCAAGACTACATTTGGTCCAGTGGCTCACTGAACCAAGGGGGAATCATACATCAAGATCTTGCAACAGGCATGAAATTAACCCATGTTGTCCTTGGTGGGTGACACATCCGCTGTGCAGGAAATGAGCAACAGGACGGACCTTTTCGTATCAGCATTGTCTTCTTGTAGGACCAGAGGACTGTTATGAACAGGATGGCCACGAATACAGAGGGAAAGTGAGTCAAACAAGGGCTGGAGAGACATGCCTTCATTGGAATTCTAACTTGCTCTTGGACGAGAGTTATAATGCATTTATGGAGGATGCTGAGTATTATGGCATCGGTGAACATAACTTCTGCAGGTAATCTACTGAAGCTACATATGTAGAGGTCTCCTCTCAAAAAATGTGCAGAACCCCCAATGATTCCAGGGTGAGCAGCTCATAGGGAAGCACAGGGAAATCTCCAGGGGATGTAAAGCTGCCATTGCCTGCTCTACGCAACCTGCCTTGGACATAATGAGAGTGACAAGGTGGGTGAGGTAAAATCTTTTATTGGACCAACTTCAGATGGTGACGTACACAGACTCTTCTTCAGCGTCTGACATAGTGGACGTTCTGGAGCACCCCTCTAAAGAGTTCTGATGCTCCTGTCCTGGAAGAGACCACTCTAATTTGCACTAACCTGGCTCCTAGCTAGTCCCAGGGTCAGGAGGGTGGAAAAGTCGCAGAGAGTCACCTATGCCACCCATCCGCTCAGGTGTGTCCCTTGTTAAAAATAAAAATAGCTTCTAGAGAAGCTTGGATCTTTACTTGGAGCATTTAGCTGATCTGTTATGCACCCTTCAATCCAACGGTTAACCGGTTCTCCTGGAGATTTCCTCACTCTGATTGGTGAATGTTGGAATCTGTTCCCTTCAGGAATCCAGACGGTGATGTAAAACCCTGGTGCTTCATCAAAACAGATAACAAGGTGAAATGGGACTCCTGTGACGTTTCACCCTGCTCAGCAACAGGTAGAGTGGAGAATAACACTGAACCTGCTCAATGAGGCTCAGAGGTGTTAAGGGCTTTCTCTTTGCCCTTCCCCGGGTTCTTGTCTTGCAGATAGAAAACAGAAGACCAGAAATCCAAAGTGCAGGCAATGCAATGTTTATTGGGGAAATCAAGCAAACATATAAATAGCTCTGTACTCCACAGAGCCTTTCCCGTGTGCCCCTCCCCTTTCCTAGCAGGCATAATTATACCTGTAGTGCACACCCTTGATCCCAACCCTTATAATTTATGTCATGTTCTGTTTTGGAGGGTCTTGGGTCTGGGGGCTTCAGAACCACCTCTTTTGTATCCCATGGGAGGAGTAAGGAGTGAGATTGTGCTTCGGTCAGGGTCAGGCATTTCTTTGGCTTTTAGTGTTTCTTATACCTCCCCTCACCCATCCCCCTCGCCTCTCCCACCAGGTTGCTTGACCTTATCTCAGGAGAACAATTGAAACAGGACTGTCCTTCAAATGTGCGCTCGTATATTAAATTCCCACTCTACCCAACAACACTTTAATTTTATTTCTTATCTCTTTTTTACCCCATCTGCCTGTGGGCTGATGTAATGCACAGTGTCTTTGTTCTTTGTTCACACATATTAGTAAGAATATAAAAATATCAAAAGTCAAATGGGCAAACAAGACCCAAAATTCTATCTCAGGCAAAATGTGCTCCTAAGCTTCCAAGAAGCTCTGGCAGCCAATCACCACTGCTGAACAGTGCTGTAGATGATCCTCCAAGTGGTTCCTACAGTACATCTGGCAGGATTTCCAATGTTGCTCCCAGACCCATGTCCCCCATAGTGTGTCATAACACTTCCAGTCCTATAACTGTGCCAGACATTCCCAACATGCATTGCCTTGTCCATTCCTGAGATTTATAATCATTATAGCAAGTTCAGTCTATGCCTGTAGCAAGTTCAGTCTTATGTCTCCCCTGCAGAAAATATTCCAGCGACTACAGTCACCCCAGCTGATCTTCCTGTAGTGGGTAAGACATTCAATACGTGTGGACAGCCAGAGGCTGAGAGAACGCTCAAAAGGATTTATGGTGGGGCCAAGACCATGTCTGGCAAACATCCCTGGATGGCATCTCTGCAGAGCAAGCGTCCATTGAGGCCCGCTATGCCAAAGGGACACTTCTGTGGAGGAGTGCTGATTAAACCATGCTGGGTTCTCACTGCTGGACACTGCATTCAGTAAGTGCATTACCTGTGTCCTGTTAAGCATGAAAAAAATCATAGTAGTTATTTGGCTGAAATTTATCTACTGGAAACCGTTGCTAACAAAGTGCCATATTGAATTTTTTAGATGGAAAATGTCAATGTCAGCAACATTTTCTGATTAGTGTTTTTTAATGGGAAAATTCCAAACAAAGCATTTCAATTGAAAGTGTCAAAATTTTTCATTTTGACATTTTAGTGGAAATTTTTCTGAGCTTCCCATTCCATTAAAATATTTGATATTTTGATATTTTTTTCGTTCTGTTTCAGGATAGAAAAAAAAATCAAAATATCAGAATTTCCTGCAGGATGGGATTTCTGTGTTCTGAACAGCTCTAATAGCATTATAGAAATACACCTCTACCCCGAAATAACACTGTCCTTGGGAGCCAAAAAATCTTACCGCATTATAGGTGAAACCGCGTTATATCGAACTTGCTTTGATCCGCCGGAGTGCACAGCCCTGCCCCCCCGGAGCACTGCTTTATATCCGAATTCGTGTTATATCGGGTTGGGTTATATCGAGGTAGAGGTGTATATGGTGTTGTAGCCATATGAGTCCCAGGTCATTAGCGAGACAAGGTGGGTGAGGTAATATCTTTTATTGGACCAACTTCTGGTGGTGAGAGAGACAAGCTTCTGGGCTTACACAGAGCTCTTTAGGTCTGGGAAACGTACTCAGAGTGTCACAGGTAAATACAAGATGAAACAGATTGTTCAGCATAAGTAGTTAACACATGTTTCAAGGGACCATTCAAGGTAATGTAGCCCGTTAACACCCCTCCAGTCATAGGGAGGAAGGGAAGTGGGCAGGAGAAAGACAACTGCAGGGGGCAGGGAGAGCGGGTTGTTAATGGGTTATAGATTGTTATAATAACTGTTTATAGAAATGCTGAGTATGTTTCCCAGACCTGAAAAAGAGCTGTGTGTAAACTCAAAAGCTTGTCTTTCTCACCAACAGAAGTTGGTCCAATAAAAGCTATTACCTCACCCACCTTGTCTCTCTCATTGAAAGATGGAGTCAGATCCCCAGCTAGTGCAAATCAGCATTCACTTCAATGCAGCTACACCACTTTGTCAGCTGAAAGTAAAACCCTAAGAAGTTACTTAGGACTCGTATTGGGGGTTGCCAGGGAATGAAGAATGAGACGGTAAAGGGATGTTGTTACCAGATAGTTATAAAATCACAGAAAATTTAGATCAAAAACGCCAATTAAATCATCCAGTCCACTTCCCTCCCACTGCATGAGTGTCCCAGAAGCTCATTAAAACACATTGTCCCTTTCACGCCTTTGCTGCAGTTGCTCAAAGAGGATCTGACTTCTGCTTCCAATCAAACCCTAGTTAAGTTGAAACAAGGTTATACCATGTGTACAGTACCCTACAGAAGGGGCTGTGAAGTGAGAGAGAAGGGAAGAGAGTGGATATTTCTACATGGAATATAGGGAACTCCACTTCTAGAGCCAGTACATAAATCGACCTTCTCAAATTGGATTACAGTTCAGAGTCAGTTTCTGCTTGATTTAGCTGTGGTTGGTATTTTGATTAAGATCACATGCTAGCGAGTAGCTATGTACAGGAGGTTAAAAGGATATTATAAAAACATGTACTGGGCATCCCCCTAAAAGGTGTTACCTATGAAATTCTCTCCTCCCTCCTCTTACTCCTATGCTATGTAGTGTAGATAAGGCAGTTGGCTGACGTGTTGGTGTTTTTATCACACCTTGCTGTAGGACCGATTCAAGCCTTCAATTAATTCCTCGGGGAAATGTTATCCGTATCTGAAGGGGTCCCCTCTCTGAGGGTTTTCAGCATCTGCTGGAGGAAAAGAGGAGGAATGTAGCAAAGCTTTCTGGTGGTTGAAAGGAAAGTCCTCTGAAGACCTGGGGTTGGGGTCGACCACATAACATGTGACACCACATGCCATGGCATAAGGAAGAAAGCAGTGAGAGCTCTAGAACAGCTAGTCTGTGATTTTTGCCACCTGTTGCTAAACACCAATTAGCCTCTGCCTGGAATACTAGAGTTCATTTTCGGAGGAGCTTATGCCTCGCGGGTGTGTAGAAATTTCTAGGTAGGGAACGTTTGGAGACTGGTAAATTACAAAATGCAAGAGGTCATTCCAGCATTGCTGACTTGCTCAGCATTCTGACTGCCTGCATTCTAAGCAGGCCTGCCGACAGGGGTAGGGGGGCAAAGTGGGCAATCGCCCAGAGGCCTGGGCAATTTAAAAGGGGCTGGGGCCCCTGGCCCTTTTAAATCACCCACGCAGATCGCAGGGCTCCTAGGCGCACGTGACTGCTCCGGGCCCCACGGGCTGGTGCAATTGGCCAGCACAGTCGGTCCCGAAAATGACAGATTCGTCACTTCCACCCCGGGCCCCACCCCCCTTTAGGGACGGCCCTGGCCGGCCCAGAATTGCTGTCAGTGGGCCTGATTCTAAGCACCAGAGCTAAAAAGTTCAGCAGGTGATTTGCTTTAATTTTTTTTCTTCTTAGTTTTCAAGCAGACAACATGCAAGTGTCCCTTGGAAAGCAAGACCTGGAGAGGACAGAGTACCATGAACAAAAATTTGATGTGGAGAAGATAATTCGACATGGACATTACAAAGAATGGAACGATATTCCATTCAATGATATTGGTAAGCTCCCACAGTGTTGCAACATGTGTGGCAAACTCTTTGACGAGGCAATGTTGGATGGACCTTTTCACTGATGAAAACTGAGGTGTGGTTTCTATGGGCTGCACCTCTCTATGGGACTGATCCTGCTCTCACTGAACTCAACGGCAAGACTCCTGCTGACTTCAATAGTGCAAGGACAGGTTCTAGAAAAGATGAAGCCAGTGTGTGATTATGTACAGTGTAGACATTCTAGATTTTCAGGATGGTTACATAAACAAGTAGGTACGTAGTAGAAGAGGGCAGCATCCAGTAACAGGTACAAATAGTAGATTTCGGGCATTTGCACAGTGCATATGTGTACATTGCAGACTGATAAAGATGAAAAGGGATTAAAATTAATCAAGTATTCTTTGTTACCCTATGTACAGCTTTGCTTAAGCTGAAGCCAGTTGATGGCCATTGTGCTCTAGAAACGAAATACGTAAAAACAGTGTGTTTGCCCAATGCTCCATTTCCTGATGGGACTGAATGCTACATCTCAGGATGGGGAGTTACTGAAACAGGTAAGGTATTTGATGGTTGGCTGATTGTATTAACCTGTCTAGGTAAAATAAGTATTGACTTGAACCTTTATCCAGTATCCAAACCTTTCTGGGAAATCTGAAAAAATTCCGTTAATCTTTTTCTTTGCCACCTGACACAGCGCTTCTTGGCTTCATTCAGAGCCAAAAATAGAAGCACCATGGTACCGTGAATGAGGCAATGCTTTACTTACAGTATTTCCAGACAGGATCAGGTCCTGGAACTCTTGCAAGTTTTCCATACCCATGAAGCTTTTGATAAGCAGCATCTGGATTTGTTTGATGCTTCTACAAATCAAACATCCAAATCATTTCAAGTTCAAGCAATTCTACCCAAAACTTTACTGCAGCCAGTAACTCTGAGTGGGAATTATGCTTTTTTTAAAAAAAGATAATGGCAATTTTCTGAAAAATGTATTTTCTCATAGTCCGATTGATATGTTGCTGTAAAGTAACAGAAGGACAATGTTTTAGGTGTCTTAGTACTTTGCAACTGATAGTCTGATATGACACATAGGGCCAAATTCTACCTGGTAATGTAACTCCCATTGAAGTCAACAATAGCAAAGCATGCCCATTTGTTCAGAATGCGCCAATAGAATGTAATGGATAGTTTAAAAAAATATCGAAATTGAGCAGTTCTTCTATTTTTTTAAATTATTTATTTATAAAACCAATTACCTTATAAGTGTTCCCATTGGCTCTCTTTGTCTGAAATCTCTGAGCAGAATTATTATTAGCATTTCAGGAAATCACTGAGACGGTGAAATGTTTCCTGTAACTCTGGAGCAAGACCAAACTTATAAGCCACATAAAGTACCCTTAAGTAGCTTCAGATGTGGTGCTTTGAATCGGTGGCTATATCACCTTTTGATGATATGTTATGTCTTTAGAGCCCCATTATCTCCTTTAAATATTGTATGATTTTTTACCTTGTTTGTCTTTCTCATTATTTTGGGTGTTGAAAAATATATAGTGGCTTGATTTTCAGAAGTGCTGAGCACCTACAAATCCGATTGAAGTCAATGGAGGCTGCAGGTGATCAGCACCTTTGAAAATCAGGCCATTGAATGCCACTAGCAAATGTGTAGATGCAATGACCAAATCCTGTAGACCTTCCTCTGCCTCTAGTCAGGCAAATCTCCCAATGACATCAATGTTCTGAGTGAAGTTCCCTGGCACGGGCTCCAACTAAATTTGTATAATTTCAGACAGACTCCCCCTTACCCCATCCAAATGACAAACAAACCTATAGATTACAAACATAACATGACGTGGGGAAGGGGAAGGTGACTTTCCGCATTTTCCTGGCACCCATCTTGTAGGTGAAGGATCTCGTCAGCTGTTAGATGCCAGAGTAAAGCTGATCTCCAAGACACGGTGCAATGCACGGTGCGCATATGATAACAGACTGGATGAAAGCATGCTTTGTGCAGGAAATCTGCAGGCACCAGGAGTTGATACTTGTCAGGTCGGTTGCTTTTTCTGTATTTGAACATTAATTTCTCTCTTTAAAAAAAAAATCACATAAATAGTCAGGTTGTGCAGCGTAATGGCTCTGGCAGGGTACTATATATGTATCTGTTTCTCCTATCAACACATTAAAACAGCCTTCTTCTTTCTTCAGTGTGATTTGAGAGACACATTCCTAGAACTAATGTCCTCACTATCAGTGACAGAGAAGGTTTAGAGGTTCCATTGGAAAAGTTCAAAAATTCAGATGCTTACCCAGAACTCTTCTTAATGCAGATACCTTCTAATTTTTTCTCTCGCTCTCAAATCTATCAGATTCTTCTTTGTCATGAGCACCAGCCCCCCAACTTGATCTTCCTCATCAGAGCTCATATTCATGGGGGAAGTCAGGATTGATTTACTCTGTTACTCTGGTGTAAATCTGAAGCCACTCCAGGGTTGAACTATTGTAACACAGCAAAACCTGGCTCAGTATGCCTTTGGGGCTTTTCCATAAAACCTTTAAATGAAAATAACAAAACTAAAAACTCCCTTTTACAGATGTTTTGATACACAAGCTAAATCTGCCCGTATAGTTATGAATCAAGGTTATGACCAGAATGCCAAGTGACTTCCATTCATGACTCTGGAAATGTCATGTGAACTTGTGAGATTTCCGCCAGTTTGAGCCAAAACTTCACAAGAACAGTTTGAGTTTTCACTGTCATTTTACCAGAATCCAGAGAAGTGTCCTAAACCTAATCAGGATCTAACCACCACCTCCTTAGCACATCTGTATAAAAAAAATCATTCAAAACCTCAAAAGCTTGTGCTTGAGAGAGAAATGTTGTTGTTGGGCAACATTTTGCTTTATTTTAGGATGCAAAGAATGGCTTTTTTTTCTTCTCAGGGAGATTCTGGAGGTCCTCTAACCTGTGCACAAAATGGTTCCTATTATGTCTATGGAATTGTGAGCTGGGGCGAACAGTGTGGCATAAAAGATAAACCAGGAGTTTATACCCAAGTGACAAGATTCCTCAATTGGATTAAATCAAAAATTCAGCAGGAGTCCGGTTCACGCGAGTAAGCGACACTTTCTGGAAAGGCAAATGGTAAACCTGAGAAATTTAATTTTCTTTATCCCTCCTCCAACATTATTGATGGCACTGTGACCATGACAACATATCCAAGATGGTGGTGGCCCTAGAGAAAATAGCAATAGCTGCTGCTTCAGACCTCATGCATCAACACAAATTTCAATCTCCGGTGAACAGTACCAATGTACGTATGTAATATTTAGCTGAAAACTGAAACTCCTGTAGATTCTTTTAATGTCTTTTAGTGACTTAAAGGGCCTGATCCAAAGTCCGCTGAAGTCTTTTGGTGGATCAAATATAAGGAACGAGAGCTGCTCTGCTTTGCCCAAAATCAATTGGACAGTCGTTTTCTTCTGAGATTTTTGTCTTGTAAAACACTTATGCATGTGAACAGCTTTGCACCGCTAAGTATTCCCATTGACATCACTGGTACTATGCACATGCATAAAGTCACTCACATACATGTGTTTGCAGGCTCAGGGCCCAATTTGTGTATCTCCGGCTGTCAGCAAATGGATGTAAAATATTTCTATAATGTAAATCTAAATTATTTCAAAATAATTTTGAAAATGTTAATGATTTTTTCCACTTTTCTTCTTTGTATCTGATGATAGCTGAATTATTTACTAAACCTAGATTATAATCTCTTAATTGTTAGACATAGAACTGGAATTTCTTTTTACAGATAGAATTGCGTATTTTTGTTCAGCTATTCTGCAGTCTTTAAGGAAACTTTGGAAAATATGGGATTGACGTTAATTCTGAGATGGAAGGATGCCCACTGGTTTATGTGAAGAGTCGGTCTGCAAAGTGTAACAATGTCTCTCTCATTTGGGTATTTTTGGCTTTTTATGGTTGATTATAAACCAGTGGTTCTCAAACTTTTGTACTGGTGACCCCTTTCACATAGCAAGCCTCTGTTTGTGACCCCCCCTTATAAATTTAAAACACTTTAACACCATTATAAATGCTGGAGGCTGACAGCTAGTGACCCCCCCCATGTAATAACTTCGTGACCCCCTGATGAGGGGTCCCAACCCCCAGTTTGAGAACCCCTGTTTTAAACCTCATGCCATTGGGATGGTCTATAAACAGCCCCATAATCCATCACAAGCTATTCCCATTGCAATAATTCTGAACCACCCTCTTCAGCAGAAGCCTCAGGTACTAATTGTGTTCTCTGTCAATCAGGGATCACCCCTCTGAAGTCCCTTAAAGAATATGACCGAATTAATCAATGCTAATTTAGCTTCCATCAGCCCTTGCCTTGTGCATATTCACCCGCCAAGAGATTTTTAAAGCCTTATCTTGTGTCCTTTAATGTCAAGGTGCCAATAAACCAGGAACCAATTCTAAAATATCTAAAGGCATCATTTATGGAAACAACTGCATTTGATTTATTCAATACAAATGATTTTACATTCTACAAATCAGGGCGTATTAATCTTTAGTACAAAGCTGAGCCGGCCAGTCATCTAGTACTAATTTCATTGACAGCCATAAATAAATACCATACTTTGTATTACATACACTTATAAATCACTTGTCTTAAAGTATCCACACAAAAATATAAAGATCAATATTACATTGCAGGGTCTGTGTGGTTGTTATTTTTTAAAAGAAACGGAAATACACCAAAACAGTTCTTAGATGCCATCTACTGTGCTCCGTAGTCAGGAAAGCAACAGGACAAGCTGAAAAAGCGAAACGTTTTCATGTAAGCTTCAGTGCTGCCTCATCTTTCTATTCATTTCTTAAACAGCTGCATTTTCCTCCGCTTGACTTGCAGAATTTCTGAAGCATCAGGGTTGACGCTGACCTGCTGGGATCCTCCTGCCTCTGCCCGCTCCTGCAAAACCAAACCAACTAAGTTGTGGGGAAGAGCCAACATAAAAGGAGTGTTTTATTATCCTGTCACAGCTGAATTTTAAAAAAAATCCACCTGGCATAAAAATGAGCAAAATAAGGATTAATACTGCTCAGGCCAAACTCCTGCCCTTAGCTATGTGAAAATAGCTAACATAGTTGTGTAGCTGAGGGCAGAATTTTGCTACTGGGTCCCCATTTCTAATTTACACCCTAAATAAGGAGCAAGCAGTCGAGAGCGATGAGGAGGTGTCTCTGTGTGGGACTCAAGCAGGCATTCTATGCAAGCTGTCTTATTCAAGTAATAGAATTATAATTATTCCCCCCTCATCACTTTGCAGATGGGGAGTATACGATGTGTGTCTTATATTTCTCTTGTTGCGAAAGATAAACTTTAAAAGAAACAAAAAATGAAAATGGAATGCTGCCATTTCATTGCAGCATAATATTTAACAATATCCAGGACACTACCAGGGTCATATGCTCCTCTGCCATGCAGCGGTGTGAAGAAAGTAACAAATTAGGGGCCAAATCTGAGAATGGGGAGACAGGAAATGCTGAAGAATCTCCACCCTCCCACTCCATGCGTTAGGGGCTTTAATCCGCTGCTCCCTGTAGAGCTGCAGAGTGCTGCATGTTCCCCCCACATCCAGGTAGATCTCGAAACAGAAATCATCCTGCAGTTACTGCCATAACACTGCTGCAAGCCCACCTAAAGGGGCTTTCAACATAGCTGTCAGAGGGGATTCAATGGCAGAATAGTTCCTAAAGGCATCTTGCTGAAATTAGGGAAAGGGAAGACCAGGGGAGCCATGCAGGGACTCTGAGCCCCCTGCTCTCCAGGAGTACCAAGATCCCTGTGGACCGAAAGCCATTCATAGGACAAAACCCTCTGTGCATTCCACAGGGAAGCCAAATCCTGTTCACCCTATGGAGTTTCCTAGCCCCGCCCTGAAGGCAGACCCTTCATGGAGAGTGACCTGTGCTCTCCTCCCTAGAGGAGATGCCTCTAGATTAGGGTTGAGGCACAGTGGTAGGGTTGTGTGGGGAAAGCATGAATGGACACTGCCCTTGTTCTGTGCTTAAATAACAGGGAGACCGCAGTCTCCAGGGCCTCCATCTGGTCGCTTTCACAAGCGCTCAATGGGATGACTGCTCAGATCCTGTCTAGGGGACTGTGTTGTGTCAGAGGTTTGGTGAGAAGTGCGGTTTATTCCACTTACCACTCCGCATTCATATTGGCCATAAGTACCCTGAGGTGCCATTCCCTGAGCAGATGCCAGTTCCGCAGCTCTTCTTGCCATTTCCACTTTATAAGAGCCTGGGGGAGTCCAGCCAATGCCTCTGATCCAGTTCAAGTCAGACTTGTATTTGACCTGGAAAAATGCAATAGACACCATTGGGTATTATCGGGTGTGGCTCTAGTTAGACCACACACATTAAAGGTTAGACCCGACCAGGGCCGGCTCCTGAGCAAGCTGGTGCTTGGGGCGGCAGATTGTTCGAGGCGGCATTCTGCCCAATCCTAGGGCGGCCCGGCCGCTTTTTTTTTTTTTTTTTGTTCCGCTCCGGCCGCTCCTGTAGGGGGCGGCGGCACGGAGAACCAGAGCGCCCTGCAGGGCAGTCCTCTTCCTTCCCTCCCCGCCAACCAGAGCGGAGCTCTCGCGGCAGGAGGCGGCGCAGCGGGAGGGGCCATGTGGCAGCGCCCCTGCTGTAGCCCTGGCCGCCCCCTTCTCTCTCTCTCCCGCCCACTCCCTTCCCCTCCCATCCCCCCAGCCGGTCCCCCTGCACCCGTGCTCCGGTTTTTTTTTTTTGCTTTGCCATTCTGGCCACCCCGTTTATTTTTGGTTTTTTTTTGCTTGGGGTGGCCAAAAAGCCAGAGCTGGCCCTGGACACGACACACGCCAGGTCCTACAGGATCAAGAATCAAACAACTATTTATTCTTAGAAAGCGGATGCTCCTTTTTTTTTTCTTACAATAAGATTTTTGTAATAATCAAGACTAGTAAGCAGGGAGGGGTCTACCAGGACCACCAAGAGTAGCTGATAGCACCTGGAGTGAGTGCTGCAAACATAGCCTACAGTGCACATATACTTACATCACTCTGGAGTTTGTAGGCCTGTTTTGCATGCTTCAGATTCAGCTGCTCGGGATCACAGGTGTACTGGGGCAGGGGCTGTTTGTAGTTTACATTGCTGATTAGCTGCTGGCTCTTCTTAGCATGGATGAATCTGGGCTGATTCATGTGACTCGTGAACTGTGTCCTGTTTTGGGCAAACTCCTTCTTGTATTGGTTGTCGCTCTGGAGTTTTCCCACCCTGATGAAGTGCCTCATTCTGGGATCGTCATTCACATTACGGAATCCGATCTGTTGGCCTTTATCCCTCAGGAAGGCCTCTCTGTACCTGAACTGCAGGGTGTTGGAAAAGGAAATCTCATTTGCACATCATACAACTGCCTTATGAATTGAATTCCCGCCCCGCCCATCAATAGCTCTCTCTTCAGCAGGCACAGGGTCCCCTCTGTGCACTTAAACCAAGAGGAGTCTGAGCCACGTGTGTCTATATTTTTTTGTAAAAAAAGCCATTATTTATAGTACAACTATGTAACCACAGTAGAATAAACTCTTTGGTAATTGTTAAAGAAACAGGAAAAATGTGTGAAGCCACCACCCCTGCCAATGTAGGACCATTTCTTGGAGAGCGGTCTACTTTTTTCCTTGAGCTGGCTAGTCCGTTTATAAATGACTCAAGCAACGCAGCTTCTGTTACTGCAATTTCTTCGCCTGTGTGTTCACAGGGGGGCCCAATGTCTTTTGCGTTCACACTCAATCTAATAAGTGGCCTAGGTAAGCCCACTATTTTGACTAATCAAAATCTTGTACCCAATTTACAGTACTATATCATCAGAAACCTACCCCATGACTAGGTCCTTTAAAAATACTCCTGTCACGTACTGTATATTATTAAATGGCATTCCTAGAGGAAAACTTCGAACTTAATTCTGCACAAACATCTGGTTTGACTACATAACCACCTCACCCACACTGGCTTCCAAGGCCCACTTTTTATGTCAGGGTTTAATGGCTTTGTAGGGGTGTATTTTGTAAACTGAACACTTCTTACATCACTGGCAATTTCTCTTGAAGCTTTAGCGGTCTGGAATGGGATGGCCTCCAACCTAAAATCATAGCCAGCTGCCCTGGTCTGTTCCCAGGCTGTTTTATACATTTTCTGTGTTAAAAAGAAGAGGAGAAAACAGTCAGTTTATTAAATCTATTTTTGTGGCTGCAGTAATAAATGTTTTATTCTAAAGGATTCATTGTCCTGATGAATCTGGACAGCAATCTCCAAAGATTTGGGATCAGAGTCTATAGCACTTCCGTTTCTTTCCTATTGAACATAATGATGAAATCTCTCATGTCTAAATACAACCATCAGGCTTTCTTTTTACCTTTTCACATGGATTGGTTTTGATTTTATTGAGTTTCTATTAGCGACTTTGATGCATCAGGCACATCAATATTGCATCGATATTGCCCTTATTCTGTCTTTTGATGCATCCACTTGTAGTGCCTTGGGTTTTGTGTCTTCAGAATTTCAGTACCAGAGTTTCAGTAACCAGTCATTTCAAGCTTTTCTAATGTGCTCTGTTTCAGTCCCATGTTACATGTGGTTTCATTAACTCATCTGGAATAACATCTGCCCGTAACATATTGGATATGACTTTGAGGCTGTGAAATGCATTCTCAAAGTGAAAGTGCTCTAGTTCTGGTTCTTTTCCAAGTAGTGGTATTTATACAATAGCTTTCAGAGTGGATAGGATGCAGTGTCAAATCCTATGTGCTGGCTACATAAACTGCTGTATCTGATTCTTTTTAAGTCTCAGCGGACACTTCTATTTTTTCCCTTTCTCATTTTATTCACCTGCACCCTCTGAGGCTGCAGTCTAGTTTTTCTGATGTATGTTTTACACCTGAGCATGTCACCAATATACATTTCAAGTTCTAAAATACATTAACCTATTTTTGCAAGTGAAGGTGGTGGTTGTGCAAGACAGCAGACTGAGCCAGCGGACGTTCTGCACAGTTACAGGATGGGAGGTGGCAGTGCAAGGCCCACTAATGTGCCCTAGTCATGGTTCAGTCTCCAGACCCAATCTGCCCCTTGCTTCTCTGCTGAGAATTCCAACCAGGAAGTGGAAACTGGGACTGTTGTTTTTCACGTGCGGACACCTACGATTGGACTGAGGCCACGCAGTAGCCTTCAGATGGCATGCAACTTTTGGTCATTATTAGCGTGGGCTTTATAACACGACCTGCTGCAATGTGAAGCCAAAGATCCTTAGTCTCGCCCCAACAATGACATTTGCCCAGATTCTGAACTTGTACCCACAATGCCCCTTTACATTTAGTAACTGCTGGGTGCAGGCTGTATGCTACATCACAGTCATTTCCTGTCTGGCTTTTTTTTTTATGTAATCTCTCAAAGCTTTTGCGTTGCCACTGTGAGTCTTAATACTATTACATGGGTCCTTTGATCTGGAACCCCAGGAGTCATTTTCTTTATCACAGTGTGCAGAGTTTTGTCCTCATCCTCACACATTACATCCATTTGATTCATAGTTATCTCCACAGCTTTAAAATATCAATTTTTTTGTGCACTGTAAGGTCATTCTCCCTCCACAGCCTTCCATGTGCAGCACATGGTCCAATTCTGTAAATACCACAAACAATTTGATGTTTAATGAAAGGCTACAAAGATCTCCATGTCCTCACCGCTCCTCTGGTAATGCTAGTTCAAAATGTTGGTATCTTGAGAAGAAACATTACATGCAGATCTGACAATTATGAGATTTGTCAAGTTGTGGCAAAACGGCTTTAGCTGCGTGAGCAGCAGATCTTCTTTACTCTTTTCCTCAGACATGAGTGAGGAGGTTTGTAAACCAACAAATTTTCCTCCCCGTATTAGAGAGGATAACAAGAAATGTATTTTTTAGGCCTCGCTTGTACCTCCATAACTGGCCTTTCAGCCAGATTAAGGCTTCAAATTATACAATAAAATCTTACATGTATATAGCACCCTTCACCCAAAGCACATTGTGAACTAATGTAGATCCAAGGATCTCTCTGCCCATCACTGAAATGTAGCCCCCAAGAGACCAGCTGTTTAACAGCACATGGCATCACAAGAAGTTAGGGACAGAAATACTGCCTGGGCTTGCACTGTGGAGACAGAATCTGTTAACCCAACTCTGCTTGGCTGGCACAGCTGCACACACACAGGTGACTAGTGTGCTAAAAGGATCAGTTCAGGCCAAAAGGTGCCCCCCCGCCATGCACACAAATTACATATCCCGGGACAGAGACTATTTTCCCAAAGGTGATTGAGTGGGTCTTAATTTGCCCAATAATCACAACTGGATTGAAAGATAGAAATTCCTGATAGCTTTCCACTCTACCAGACAGAATTGCTTCTCAAAGGAGAAGAGGAGAGTTTTATTTCTCTGGTCAATAAAACTATACAGCCTTCCAATCCCATCTGGACTCAGGTATGTCTCTGTTGTCCTCTGGCTTTTTCATTTTCAGTCAGGCTCACCAAAGGGCACCTTAACTTCTGTATCTAGAGGAAAACTTCCTAAAGCCTGTTTTTCCTTAATTAAGCAGTCCAGTTTATTACAAAGTCTACCGCCTGAAATGAAATGATCTGTCACTTACATCACTGATATGAAGTGCATTCAGGCGAGCTCTGACAAAATCTGGGTGGTCAGGAGGCAGGGTGTATCTGTGCATTGCATCAGAGTCTCCAGATCTGTACAGCCTCTGTGAAATCAAAAAGTATTCAGCGTGACGACTCTGGTGCTGGCAGCAGTGTTGAGGAAAACCAATTGATGCATGACGATATAACAAAAGGTTTAAGGTCTATTACAGTGAAAGGAAACTTACATCACTGCACTGGATGTAGCTATGCTTAGCGTGGATCAGGTCCGGAGAGTCAACCACTGTGGTGAACTTCATACTCCCTGGCTTCTGACGATACTTTGCCTGCAAGTGAAAAAAACAAGAGGCTTCTAGTAAATAGTGATCAATGAGAATTTTGCATATGTGACAACAGGAACAAAATGAAAAAAAAACAAACAAACCACTATCCTCAAACCACGCTGTTAAAAACAAAGTGTTTTTCCTTTAGTGCCAACCCTTATTTTAATGCTGGCAAACGTGGTTCCAATGTGCCACTGCAGTGTGCACAAATAAAAGTTTCTTTTCTTTTTGCAAACAGGAGTTTGCTCTAACAAATTCACTTCTTCTATACAGATCTCATAAACTCTAGTTAGGAATGGTACACAATTTCTGCGGTAATAAATTATGCTGATTAGGCTAAATCACCCTCCTGTCAATGTTATGCGCAATAGCATGCAATTTAAAAAACTGTAGCTCATCCGCTTAGCATTTCATACTGGCGTTTACTGCATTTATTTGTTTACATATTTTGGTTTTAGACAAGCATGTCCGTTGGAATAGAAAATATGCCACGAGTGTCACAAGTGGACGCTCATCTCCCATACTGCTCTTTGGTAACTTACGCTTTGTATAAACAGGCTCCCACATCAAAAGGAAATGATAAGCTACATTCGTAAGTGTCATGTAACGAGGAGCCTTGATGGTAAACAATTCCTACAGACGTGCCAGCCCATAAAAAATGTATCAGTACCTCACTGATGAGCTCTCCAGCCTTCTTTACATTTTCTATCTGTGGAGATCTTAGAGCCAGCCAACCAACCCCTTTCATGAAGTTCAGGTCTGCTTTATAGCGAGACTGTTAAAAATGAAAATGGTTAGCTTTTCTCAGTTTTGCATCCGCAGCTATTAGGTTTTTTAAAAAGACTGCCCGATCCATATTAAACTTTTCGACTTTTTCATTCTCCATGCATATATCACGTCATAAAACCAAACTGTTTGCATTTCTTCATTCCACCAGGAATTAAATAATGAATCATATGCAAGTCACGAGAGGAGGCCTCACAAGTGAATTAACATGATTCAAAGCAGAAATAACCTGTTTGTATGGATGTAAAAGATCCCTTTTTAAAATAATTATTTGAAGTAGGTTCAACTCAGCAATACTAATTATTTTATCCAATGCATGTTTTCTAATTAGCCTGACTTTGTAAGAGGACAGCAGTTCTCTGCTCTATATGGTTTAGAGCCCCATCTACAACGAGAATGGGCTAACAAAATGAATAGGGCCAATTGTTAAAGCAAGTGGAAGACGAACAAAAAACCTCGAGGTTCTCGTCCAGATTCTGCAAGTGACCCATTGTATGACTTTGACCAAATCATTGAACAGTTCCATGCCTCCAGCTCTCCATATTTAAAATGGAGAGAACAGCGATTACTTATTTCAAAGGGGGGCTGCAAAGCTATCAAACTTCTCTTGGCTCCTCAGGTGACAGGTGCTGTATAAGTGCAGAACTTTTATTCTTACTGGGTGGTAGATGGGACGGCAAAATCTGTTGTTTCATCTGATAAACTCCTAGATGATTTGGGTGACATCCCTCATCAAATCATCTTGATTATTTTTCTGGCTTACTCATAACATTTCTAAACACATGAGGCCACATCCCGAGGTCTTTATCAATTCTTTACTCAGTCCCTAACAGAGAAACTCTTAGGAACTCCAGTGGCAGTTTACCGTGTAAAGACTGAAGGGTTTAGACCATAGAAATGTTACTTTCATGTAATGTAATGCACAGGTTATCATAGTTCCTCTATATCAGGGCTCTGTGTGTGCCATTTGGTCCCTGATGTGATTTCAGGCCACAAGAGGGATTGGATGGAAAGGTAGCAAAGGACTGGCGTAAGGCAGGCAGCCTGCAACAGCCCCCCAAATGCCATTCCAATGGCAGGGAAGCATCAGAGCACAAGGGTACTCCAGCCAGGCTCTTGAAACCATTGTACACCTCTGTCCCACTACAGAACTCCTCTACACAGGAGTTGAGAACACCTCAAGAACTGAAAGGGACTTATTCCACAACTGACCATCCAGCCCCTCACCAGATAGGACCCATTCCCCACCTAATCAAACACAACAAGAGCTTGCAGGACAACCCAGTCACCATCACCTCTGCAGATGTGAGGACCAGCTATCAGAGGGAGCTGCCAACAGAAGTCTCGGTGATATGCTGAGGGGGTTGGTAAGCATGGTGA
The DNA here is from genome assembly GCF_011386835.1 of Chrysemys picta bellii. Lineage (NCBI taxonomy): Eukaryota > Metazoa > Chordata > Testudines > Emydidae > Chrysemys > Chrysemys picta. Next base: position 117,701,999 of record NC_088797.1, on the reverse strand, counting down.
GTGATGGGGACAGGGCTGGAAGGCGGGGTGGAAGGACTGATGGATTTGAGAAGGGGAGCACATGGAACTGAGTGAGGTTTTGGGGTGGGTAGAAGTGGGAGGCGTATGGAATTGACGGACAGGTTGAGCAGAAAACAGAGTATTTTATGCAAGAAATATGATATGTTGCTGACTGCAGGGGAACATTTTGAGGGACTCGGTGAAACTTTCAGCAATACAATCCTGACCCAAAAGAAGTTGGCAATGCCTGTTTTTTCCCCAATGTACTCTCTAGTGATTAATGTCTGTGTGTAAACTCTGTGCTACTGTCAAAGCAGAGAGGAAAGAAATCGAAGGCTCCCCCCTCAACACAAATTAAGCCCCCTGCTAATGGCTCTCTTTTTACATTGGGATCCTCCAGTTTCCACTGGAAAATCTTTTGCTTTCTTTCCACTCTAACAAAGAACAAAGACAATTGGATACATTTATAACATAGAGAGGCAAATCCAACAGGGATCCTTCAATCGGATCGTTGGCTTTCATCTGAAGAGATGAAGTGCATAAGACTCTTTCAAGGTGCCTTTTGTTGCAAAGAAGAGTACGGTTGGGATGTTACATTGTAGGTACAGTAAGTAAGAAAGCAAGATGCAAGCTCTCCAGAGCTTTGATTGCTGTTCAGACGCTCTCATAAATGGACTGTCTACTAATATTTCTTCATCCAGATCAATTGAATCTAACAAATATCCTATCATTTGACCACAATAAGACCTGGAGTTCAGCAAACAATCAGTTCCCTAAAGATGTATTAAGAATTAGATCAACATCACAAGCTACATTCTTACACTGTATCATTCAACCTCGCTTTTCCCATGCAACAAAAAGGCAGCCAAAGGAGCTTTGTGATATGTAGTTAGTTATCAATTAAAGAAAACCTTTGTGGCCAATCTGTCAAAATGTGGCTATTTGCATGCGGGCAACTTTATACACCTCTACCTTGATATAACGCTACCTGATATAACAGGAATTTTGATATAACGCGGTAAAGCAGTGCTCCGGGGGGGTGGGGCTGCGCACTCCGGCGGATCAAAGCAAGTTCGATATAACGCGGTTTCACCTATAAACACGGTAAGATTTTTTGGCTCCCGAGGACAGCGTTATATCGGGGTAGAGGTGTATATGCAGTCACCTGTGCACACAATTTTTGAGTATTTTCAGTGCCATATGTGAACAATAGTACGTACATGTGCAAAACCATTTGCAAGTGCAAATGGAGCACGGGTATGGCCTGTGTAGAGTTTATCATTTACATAACACACTGGTGTGCAAAATCTGTATGAAACAAGCCATTTGCATGTGTAAATTTGTACATAAGTAATTAGAAGCTGAACTGACTCCTGTTTGAAAATTTGGCCATTGATATTACGGTCTCCATTTGCAAAAGCCTCCACAATTGAGACTTGCAAATTAATCTCTGAACATGCAACCTCCTTCCCAGGGCATATTTGTGCCTGGAGAAGATGTGGATCTAGCTGTGCATGTGATCAAACATTTTGTAGATGCACATGTAGGAGTTTGCAGGAACATTTTCAGTGTCTGGCATCAACTTGTGGTTTGTGTCACAGGTAAGTTTTGCTGTTTCTAAACCTGTTTGCAATTAACAAGAGGGTTCTGTCTTTACCTCACTCTGTAGCATGTGGGCTCTCTTTGCCCACTGCATCTTCAAGTCTTCAGGTAGTGCTGTATACACATGGAATCTTTTCCTATAATCTTGCTCGCTCACTAAGGCCTGGGCCTTCCTAGCATGGACTAGATTCACCATGTCCATGGGCAGATGGTACTGAGACCAGATCTCCTGGGACCCTTTCTTATACTCCTGTTCGCTTTGCAACTTCCCAGCATGGAAGCAGTGTAGCAACCTGGTGTCATCCACAATGCTTCTGGCACCGATATGCTTTCCTCTTTCCATCACAAAGTTGTGCTTGTACTGACACTGAAAATAAAAGGATAAGGTGCTTAACAAGCATGCTTAACTTCAGATTGTGCATTATTATTTTAACTCCCAGGAAATTCCCTTTTTAGATACCAATTGTAAGAGGCCAAAAGAGAATGCAAAATCTATCCAAAAGAGAAACATTGTGCACACCGTCTCCAGTTTTTTGGGACCAACTGTTCCTGGACCATAAACTGATTTGAGAGAGAAGCGTAGGGTACAGGTCTAAGCATAAGAATAAGCACCCGGAACGAGTAAATTCTCATTGTAGCTCTGACTATGATTCCCTCTGTGACTGTGCATTTATCCTCTCCGTGAAATGACAAGGGTTATTGTTGTTGCATAAACAGTGTGTAGGGAACTTTAAAGAGAAGGTCCAGGCCTGGCCTGAAGACGTTATAATGTAGTCTAAATGGAATAATAATACTTATCTACCAGGCAGGGGAATTGAGGGGATTAAATTACAGTAGCTAATGTTTATCAAGTGCTTTGAAGATGAAGGGGCAAATTCAGACCTGCTGTAAGTGGACGTAATTTTATTACGGAATTGCAGATCTGAGGCTGCAGCCACAAGCACTATATAATCGCTAAGTATAGCTACTTTGTGAAATGTATATACATGTTTAAAGCATTCAGATTTTATTCCCCTGGACATAACAAAATATGCAGCTCAATGCGATGCAAAATCAAATATTTTTATTTCATTTTAATTATAGGTGACTCTTATAATTTGTTTACGAAATCCCTCGTGGGAAAGGAAAGGACTTAAAACTACCTACAGTTAAATAGTACCATGTCCTAATGTGTTCTGAAAAAGATAATCCAAACCGGAGAAAATTCTGAAGAGGAGGGACATATGTATTCCTTGCCTGGGAAGTTATTGAGATATACATTTGCATGAGTCCACTAATTTTCAGTGCCCAACTTGAGATGCCTATGACCTGATTTCTGGAGGATCTGAACTCTCAGCTTCTTGTGACTTCAGTATGAATTATAAGTGCTCTGCACTTCTGAAAATCAGGCCCAAGATGGGTGTCCAAAAACAGGCAGACACCCATAATTAGTGGATACGTTGAAAGTTTGGGGCTGAAGATCTAGATAGATTAGAGAGGGGAAGAATTTCCCTACCTTGCACCATACTTAAAATCACTGGATGTTTCCCAGCTCTTTGACTGGGTTTGGTTTCTGATTAGCTGTGACTCTTTTTAAAAAAAAAAAAAATCACACAAAGAATCTCATTCATAAGTAATATAGTCTGTCTCACATGGTTATAGGGTTGCTTTAATTCAGTAAAATCTGCCTTAGACATTGTTTTACATGAAGTTAACAGAAATTAGGCAAGATGGAAGGTTGAATCATTCAACTCACATCACTGGCAATTTCTCTGGAGGCCTTGGCAGTCTGGAAAGGGATCGCTTCCATTGTCAGCTTGTAGCCTTGAGCACACAGATTATGCCAAGACTCTCTGTACTTCGCCTAAAGTGGGAAAGGCACATGTAGATTTCTCTGTTTCATTTTTAAATGCATGAAAGAACGAACAAAGAAACCCTCTTACATTTGTTGTACAGTTAGTGAGTCAATTTCTTACTACCAAAGGATTTTTTATCATCTATAGAAGATCTTATTATCTCAAACAAACACGTGTAGCTTATTCTTTATGTAGATTTATTTTATTCACATATGTATACGTGCTAATGGCCACAGGTGTACATGCATTCAAATCAGAGAAAACAGAAATGGAATAGATCCAATAGGTCATCTAGTCCTAAACCCCTGCCAGTACAGAACTGTTCCTCAAGGTAAATCCAAATATGCGTAAGGAAAAAAAAACAAACACTTACATCACTGAGATTAGCTGCATTTATTCTTGCCCGTGAAAACTCAGGCAGACCTAGGGTTAGTGTGCAGTGATGCAGAATGTCTTCTCCAGCTGCTTTATACAGGCGCTAGGAAAGAGATTCGAGAATATAATTGCCACTCATTTTCTAGAATGTTTAAATAACATAACAGTGCACAGCCTTAAATATTTTGCTAGAACAAAAAGTACAAAAGAAATATACCAAAGCTTACTGCACCTATATAGGTTTGCTGGGGTTTTTTGTTGTTTTAGAAAGAGGTTTGGGTTGGATTTTTTTTTTTTTGAGGGGAGGGATTGTTCCAAATATCAAGGAAAATATTTCAGAACTGTTAGTTCTATCAGAAATACCAGGAGCAGATATTAGGTAAGAGGGTCTCAATGAGGGGTGAACTTTGGGGTGGTTGGATTTTTCCTGAAATTGGCATGTTTGACAGGTCACGGTGAATTTTGCAAAAATGAGAAAGAGGTTCTTGTTCTCAGATAGCATTAGGTGGGCTCTAATGTTGCTTATTCAGTACTATGCAAATGAACCTCCTCAAAAATGTACTAGAATCTACCTTCTTTGCATTTTGTTTGCTTTCAAGTAGAAAAACCTGATTACAGGACTTCATCTCAAATGGAGGCTATCTATGAAGTTTTAAAGGAGAGAGCTGATTGACAAAATGATACTAAATGTTTGTCCGGAAATAATAAAATATGATCTAACTGTGCCAAAGCACAAATCAATGATGCCTTCTTTCCTTTTGATGTATTATGTTTCTCAGAATGAGGTTCTCTCCCTCCCACTCCTCCTTCCCCAGCTCATTGCATTTTAAAAAGCACATTTTCTGATCCACGTTACTAGAGCCTACCTCATTAGCAATCATGTTGCTGAATTTTGCATGAAGGAGGCCAGGAGAGTCTGTCACCGATGTGTACTTGAAGGAATGTGGCTGCTGACGATATTTACTCTGAGTTCACACACACAAAGAAAAATGAACAGAAGCACTAAATTATCTTGTCAGATAAGGGACCTGTCTCCCTAATACTAGTGCTTTGGTTTTACTTCTTGTGCTTAAAATGGTGCTTTGTAAAGAATGTTCATCTATTAACCATTAGGCCAGTTTATCAATTGCTCCCATTAATCTGGTGCATTCATATCTCATTAGTGACAATGAAGAACAGATAGGGAATATTGTAGGGTTTAAATCAGTGTGCTGCCAAACTTGATGTAGAAATTTTATTATTTTACCTCTTCATGTCACTGGTCCTGACTATTGAAATCAGAGTTTCCTTGTCAAAGGCTCAATCCCTAGTTGCTGCAGTTGAACTTTCCACTTTCAAGCCCTTGGAAAAGTTGAGGTTCCACTTACTTTGAGGAGTTAAGTGAGAATTATGAACAAAAACCAGAGCTCATCACAAGGATCAAAGCACCTGATCTATTCATCAGAGTAGGGCTAGAGATGTGCAAACTCATTTTGCCTAGTTCCAAACCTATTTGAACATGGTCACTGGATTCATCTTTTGCTTTGGAGAAACTAGCAAGGTGAACAGCAGGGAGAGAGCGGAGAAGGAAAAATCAAATTGGAAAATAGGGTGGAAAACAGAATTCTGAGTAGGGAGAATGCAAAACACAGAGAAACGGTGAAAAAAGGAGCAGAGTGGGGGCAGGGAACAATTCAATGTTCAGATCACTCCAATGTGCCAGCCTAGCTTTTGGGGAATGTTACTATGTGTAATAGAGGGCACAGGTTTCCTCTTAGCTGGAAATACATTATTTTATATAAAAAAGTGTATCTTAAAAATACCAACCACATGCGTTCAGAACACAGGAGGAAAAGATTGTGGAAATAGTTAACGAGATCTGCAAAACCTCGAACTCCATCAGGTTCACCCATGTGAAATGAGAACATTAATGGCGTGATCAAATAAAGGGGGAGGGAGTCTACCATTAATCCAATGAGTCACTTTGCCAACCCAGTTTAATAGACACACATCTGGCGAATTCTTGTTTGTAGTGGAGAAATCAAACCCCTCTTTTGTTACCTCGCTGATGAGTTCAGAAGCTTTCTTCTTTCCTTCAATCTCTAGGGCCCCTGGAGTAATACAGCCAACTCCTTTCATAAAGTTCATGTCAGACCTGTACAAATTCTAAGGGAAACCAAAGAAAAGTAATTACAAGTTTGTATTTAAGATGCCCCCTCAGCACCCAGGTAGACACAATCTTACATTTTACAGCATATCTGAGTGAGAAGCCTAGGCTATAACAAGACAGCTCAAATTATCATAAAGGTGTAAAACTGATCGATAGGGGCATACAGAGACGTCTTTCTAAGCAGGGCCGGCTCCAGGCACCAGCCAACCAAGCACGTGCTTGGGGCGGCACCTTGGGGCGGGGCGGCACTCGGGTTTTTCTTTATTTATTGGTTCATCGGGGCAGCACTGGAGGGGTTTTTTTTGTTTCCGCAGCATGGCACTTGGGGGGGGGAGCGGGGGCTGGCGCGGCATGGCGCTTGGAGAGGGGTGGGGGCTTGGCGCAGCGCTGGGGGGACGGGGACTGGCGCGGCATGGCGCTTGGAGAGGGGTGGGGGCTTGGCGCAGCGCTGGGGGGTTGGGGGCTGGCGCGGTGCTCGGAGGGTGGTGGGGGCTTGGCGCGGCGCTGGGGGGGCGGGGGCTGGCACGGCATGGCGCTTGGAAGGAGGCGGGGGCTTGGCACGGCGCTCAGAGGGGGGACAGGGGCTGGCGTGGCACGGCACTCGGAGAGGGGCGGGGCTTCGGGTGGCATGGCGCTCGGGGGAGCGGGGATTTCGGCAGCGCTGGTGGGGTTCGGCTGTGCGGCGCTCGCGGGGGGGGGGGGGCGGGGGCGGCGCTCTTCTTTTTTGCCTGGGGCGGCAAAAAAGTTAGAGCCGGCCCTGTTTCTAAGGTACAACACTGCCTGTGGTGGTGTAGGCCCTGGATTTGTTATGAATTGTGTAGTTCAAGATTACATAGTGGGCCAAATTCGTCCTTATTAGAACTCCACTGATCATGTGGATTTAGTCTTAGGCTACAGTTTAGAGGTCTCTTATGAATCAGATTTTTTAAAATTGTATGCAGCCTTCTTCTAGATATATGCACCAATTACATTCAGATTCATAGCAGGTCAAAGGCCACAGGGCAAACAGTTTACACAATCAACAGGGCCTTTAGAAGGCCATCTCACTCATTGCAGAATTCCTTCTATTGTAACTCTTTACTACTCAAGTACCAGATAGATACACGTCTCATTCATCAATGTAATCAAGGGAGAACAGTCCCTGTTTACTCCACAATTGTTGCTCAGATACATATATCTGTGGATGTAATGGTCTGGAATATAACTATCATGTGTCAGACCCAATAGGATAATGGCACTGAGATGACTTTCATTTACCTCACTCTGGAGTTTATAAGCTTTCTTAGCACACTGCAATCTCACATCATCCGTCACAGAGGTGTACTGGTGAAGTAGTTTTCTGTATTCCTGATCGCTGACCAATGACTGGGCTTGCCGGGCATGCACTAAGTTTACCATATCCAGTGGCAGATGGAACTGGGTCTTCATATGCTCAAAACCTTTTTTGTATTTTACCTGTTAAAAAAATAAATGGATCACTTTATAGACTGAGGTATGGCTTAAAATTCAAGCTCTGATTAAAGGGATAGTCTCCACATTCCTCCAATTTCCTATACAAATCATTCTCTTATTTTAATAAATTCCCCAACCTAATTTAAGCATACCATGAAATTAGATTACCTGGCAGTCAATTTTGGGCCAAAAAAGAGTAGTCATTGACATTATTTTAAAATAACTGCAATGTTATCTATATTTGGAGTCCTTTTAAGGCTGAATATAATTAAAGCTAAAAAAATAAGTTATTGGTAAAATTGCAAATCTTACAGTTGATTCTTAAAAACTAATTATATTTTTACAAAGCACTAACAAACTCTTAAAGATATTTCATGATAATAAACCTATAGAGCAATATCTGAACCTTTTTAGAGAAAACCAGAATTAGCCCAGACCTTCACGCAAAATAATTTTAAAGTTCTAACATACTTGGGTAACCTTTTATAAATGTTTACATTTATTTTCACAGGAGTCTTTGCACTACTTAGTTCTGGCTAGAAAAAGATGAAATACTAGAAAAATTCAGAGAAATCTTATTCTCATGAAATTTCCATATGACTTATGCTGACTCAGGAGGTTCAGATAAACATTCAGAGTTTTTGGTGCTAATCAAAATGATGTAATAAACTTGATGGGTGGTGCAGATGGTTCTTTATTATTTTATTAAAATCTGCTCCAAACTGACCTTTTTTTTAGGTTTTCAGATCACTAGAACGAATAACCATTGTTGGGTTTACAACAAAAAATATGATGTTCTCACCTTGATACAACAAAGCATTCCAGTACAAACCCAATCCAACAGTTGTTGAAGTTCATGGAAACATTCCTATCTACTTCAATGAGTGCTGGTTGCATTGAGTGCCCCTCATGAACAAAACTTTTAAGCATGTGACTAGTCCTATTGACTTCAATAAGACTACTCATGTCTTAAACTCACACAAGTGAGTAAATGCTTTGCTGGATCAGGGTCATAGGGTCTGATCCTGAGTGGCACTGGGTAGCCACAATTCCCATAAGAAGTCAATGAAAGTTGTGGTGCTCAGCACCTTTCAAGACCAGGACAATATACTGAATGTATGACAAAAGAAGCAACCTGAAATTCCATATGTGCATTCAACATATAGGCTCTATAGAGTACAGTAAGCAGAAAATACTCAATGTAAAAGTTAAATCTCCAAATTATATAATTTAAATCCTTACATGAAAACTGGTAATCCTTCTTAATCATTTATAATTGTCCCTTGGTGATTATATATATATATATATATATATATATATATATATATATATATATATATATATATATACACACACACACACAGAATAACATACTGTATATCTGGAAACAGTTGCATGGAGTAAGAGGCCTGTAGAGAGAATAGAGTGTAGGGCTATTTTACACTCAGATTAATAATAATTTATTTAATGTAAAAGAATAATAATAATGCATTAATGTAAAGTATTTAGCCAGTGAAAAGGAAGACTTGAGTCTTATGTAATATGCCAGAGAACCTATCCATAGCAAAGTCTGTTTTCCATGGTCATTAGAAAATTGTTTCTACGTGTTCCTTCCCAGGTCCTTGTACTTACATCACTTTGTAGCAAAGCTGCATGCACTGAGTGAGCAACGTTAAGATCATCTTCCAAGCCCTGTGAGCCAATCATCTGTCCTTTCATTTTCTCAAATGCCTCCTTGTATTTGTACTGAAGTGGAAAAAATAACAGAAATTTGATAAGAGCCAAGTAACAAGAGAGGTGAGTTTTTGACCAAAATTGAGCCTTGCTTTTTTTTTAACGGTAATTGAGCAAATGAACTGAATGAACAAGAACTGTTGAAGGAGTCAAGGAGTCTATTCCTCTTTTCGACACAAGTCATAGATGGTGTAAAGAATTCTCTGACGAAGCAGTTGTAAATCTTTGGACTATAAATTTTAGTTACTATTATGTTTTGCCAAGTCTTAAGAGATGAACACTGAATAAATCTTAAGTGAATGTTGAGAGAGCCTCGTCAGTACACATCGTTCAGTATCTTGACTTATTTAGAAGAATATACAAATGCAGATATTTAGAAAGCAACATGGGTCCCACCACATCATATAATGGATATGACATTCTTTCTTAATGCATTTCTCTGTATCTGACTATATTGACATAGTCTTTTATATACATAAAGCCTGCTATACCTATTTTTTCAGTAAAAATTCAGTTTCAGAGGACTATGTGTTTTAAGAAATTAAAGTTTGATTCTGAAATCTCTCTCTTACCTATAGATTTCTGCTTCAAATGTAGTCTAGGTTGATAATGACTGAAAGCTGTCAACAACCCTTATGGCTGTTCAGTCTGTATCTGAAATGAGTTGGTCATCTCAGTACAACTCCATATTTAAAAGCCCTCAGTCACCAATGACACCTCATTGGGTCTTTAGTCTCAGAAGGGAGGCCAAGAGTTGAATGGAGCATGGGATAGATCCCTCTCAGCATGTAGGCTGGAAATACTGTTTCCAAGAGCACTGGCACACCACAACAGAAACAGTCTGGAGTACCTGGTATTTTATATTGGACAAAATTAGCAGTAATTTCACTTACATCACTTATGATTTCACTTGAAGCCTTTGCTGCCTGGAAGGGAATGGCATCCAATTTCAGTTTATATCCACCATCTCTTATCTTACTCCAGGATTCTTTGTAGTGAGTCTGTTCGGAAATATTGAACAGCATTTAAATTCATTTACTACACAGCAGGTTGACATTGCACCTTTGTTGTTATAATAGAAGCATCATTGTGTTTGCTACATTTTATTCAAACAGATGGGGCTGGTATAAATAAAGCTATCAATACAAGACAGATGTACAACAGAACACAAGTCTCAGTAATGGGGCTGTAACTCACTTTCTCGGTTGTTCATTTCTAATTTGTCTAGTGGTCTGACTTATAGATTTGTAAATTCCAAGGCCAGACAGGACTATTGTGATCATTTAGTCTGATTCTCATGTATAACACAGGCCAGAAAATTTCCCCAAAGTAATTCCTACAGCATGTATTTTATAAAAATATCCAATCACATTTGATTTCTTATTTTACCAAGAGGATAATCGGGCCATAGAATGATCATATATGAGGGACAGGAAGTACATAGAGTACTGTAAAATTGGCAAGATACTCTAGGGATGTTTTTCACTCTTTCTCTGAAACATTAAAGACCAGATTCTGATATCCTCACCTCACTGATATTCAAAGCATTTAATTTAGCCTGAAGGATTTCAGGAAGATCTGCTGTTTGTGTATAATGATGCTTTATGTTCTCTCCGTGCTCCTTGTACAGCCTCTGAAATGCAGAAGAATTTCAAATAGAACACTCACTACACATCCGATCACAGGTTGAGATAAAAACAATAAGGTCTGAGTTTATTAAAAGCAAAGAATACAGAAAAGCAACAGCAGTACTAATAAATGCAGGCAACTGTATTCATCGAGAGGTCTTGAAAAGAGCTGGGGCCTGATACTTCTCTCAAGCAGGGTAAACTGGGAGGGTAAACTGAAGTCACGTGGGTATAAAATCAATGTAAGACCCTAGATTTCTGAATATTAAGAAATCAATGCAAGACCCTAGATTTCTGAATATTAAAAAACTGTTATCAATTTAATATGTGACTAAAGAGATAGCTAATTATTAACAGGCTATTCATTAAGGACTTGCAACTATGAGGGGCCTGATTCTGAGAGTGGCTGAGACACCTACAATTCCCATTGAAATCACTGGGAGTTGTGGATCCATTGGCACACCTCTTTAAAATGATTGTCAACAATGAGTAAATGCACATGGAGACAGTCATCTTACCATCTCCTGTTTTATAGAACAAAATGGGACAATTATGGACTATTGAAAGTTTGGGTAGTCAACTCTGTAGGATAACACTGCAGTTGTTACTACATGTGCTACCAATACACATATTCTAAATAACGAACTGATACTTGGCATACAATAAATGTCTTAGTATATCTAAACCTTTTGTGTGCAGTTACACCTTCTGAAAGATTTTTCCACTTTACCTCTCAGTTTCCCCTTGCATTTAGCTTTACAATGTACCTACTGGGAGGACTAGTACAATTGTCCAACATTTTGACTGCTTTTGACCATTTTGTAAATGCGAGATCCTCTCATGGACCATCTTCTCTTTCAATCTACTTGCCTTCCCTATAGAATTTTCTGTCTGTTCTAGTGTTTAGGGAGTCCACAGCTTGAGACCCATTAGACTGCACCCCTATGCTCCTCAAATACTCTACTCTGCCCGCTCTTCACTGATATAGAGGGGCCCAATTCTGTAGATGCTCCCGAGTGGAAAGCCACTGACAGCTCCAAACATGGAGTAATTGTAACATTGTGCAGACACTGAGTGCTAACTCATATTTACCCTGCTTTAGTATTAAGGATTTTGATTCTTATTAAGTCTACCAAAGGCAAAGGTACTAGAATATCACATTAGCATTTGCATTACACAAAGGTCTGTCATCTTTTTCTTGATTTTAAAAATACCTATTTTCACAAGTGTTTTTTCTCCTCAATAAAACATTCTCTCTTGGCTGAAACTTGTCTTTGTTGGGTGACTTTACTATACTATTCACTTCCACATTATCTCAGTTAAGCCTACAACAATTTCAAATAGTCCTTCTATTAAAAATAAAGACCAAAAACCTTTCAGGTTCCTCCTCCTGGATTTCTCTCTCAGCAGGATGACAGCCTAAAATTATTAATTTATTTTTTCTGTCGTCACGTCACTTCACATTCTGTTTCTAAAGTCTCAACAGAATCTAAAATTTAAAACATCTGGGTTTGAAAATAGTAACCACGCAAATGTTTTTTTTTCTGTGCTAGACCTCAAAAGGTCAAAAATTTCTAAATAAGGAAGGCAGGTCAGTCCCACTCCCAAATCATATTCCTGCAAAATATTTTTGTATAGAAAGCCTTCTGTGTGTGGAAGTTCCATTGACTTCAATGGGAGCTCTGTGGGTAGAAGACTTCCATACTAAGTAAAAATCATGCCCTTTGTAAGGTGCACCTCACTAGAACATAGAAGCTTCATGGTTCCCAAGAATAATCTTAGAGAGAGAAAGAGAAAACCAGTTCTTCAGTCAGGTCGTTCAAAGAGGATACCACTCTTATAATCATAATGCATATACATTATAACTTACATCCACAGCCTGGTTATAACTAATTCTAGCCTGGATCATCTCAGGAGTGTCTTTAATACTGGTAAACTTCAAAGCACATGGATGCTGACGGTACTTCTTCTGTTGAGCAGAAAAAGATCAAAGCTGTGAATTTTGTGCTGCTCTTTCATGCTATTTGAAAGGGAAAAATCATAGGTTGCTCGAGATTAGAGTGAATTTGTGAACATAATTATAATTCCTCTTTCCTCATCTTTATGTCCTAGGTACTTTCAGATTAATATTTGTTTCAATTTAACAATAGCCATTTACCGATTAATATTAAAGGATTTCTACCTAAATATAAAGGAAACATTTCAAAATCAGATTATGCCTACTAGAATACTCTGGGACCCATGGTAAGAAAGCATTTTTTAAGTGGCTTCAAACACAGTACAATTGATTACAATTTTTATTTATAGTTCCTTTAAACAAGAAATGGTACCCACTCGAACTGCGCGAAAAAAGGTCGTGATTACACTTCTTGTTGGAAGTTTTATATTTCCTGCTAACACCTGAGAACGGCAGACTGCACTGAGATCACTAATACGGTGTTTAATTATTGCTGCATATTTTACAGGTGCTGAGATTAATTCCGCTTATTTGAAAGGGCCCATAGTATCTTCTGAGAGGTCTTGAAATATAAATAATTAAAATGAAGGCTGCATATTGTCAAGCTTACACTTTGTCCATATGGCCCAATCCTTGAAGGCCGTACACGTGTAGCAGTCAAATCAGCACCCACTCTTCCTGCATTAGGCTGTACTACTTCCATCTTCAGTCTTATCTCCACTCCACACAGAGTCCTGCTGCCTGAGTGGGGCGTTTGTGGCTCTTTTAGAAACTGCTCAGATTTCAATGTCCAAGTCTAAATCCCTATCCCTGTTACATCCCTTAACACAATTTTTAGGCTACAGGGCCAAATCCTTAAGTGATAAACAACCTGTAAAACCTACAGGCTTTATGGAGATGAAGGTGGTTTTGGACCTCTCAGAATTTGTCCTAAACTGAAAACAGATCTGTAGAATAATTGACTAGAAATTCATTTAATTAAGTGCTAAGAGATACTGCTCTTGGAGATGCTTTTTAATCCCATCTTGCCAGATGGGGTCAGACTTTTAAATAAACAAACAATATTATTTAGTGTTCATAAAAAAGGCCAGATTAACAGTCTTGGAGTCTGAAGTTCTGTATTCGAAGACAGAACAGACACAACATAGGCAGTAGCAATGCAACTTTGTTAAACTATCTTGCCAATGTGGGCCAAACCTCACCTACAGGGACCACTTCAAGGGGTTCAGCCTTCATATCCTACTGAAACACTGGCCTCTCTACTGACAGTGGTGTCCAGTTAATGACAATGAAATGCAGATTTTTGTGACATCTGCATGATTTAAAAGTTTGTGGGCCAGATTCCCAGCTTGTATAAACAGGCAGAGTTCCATTGGCTTTAGCAGATCTGGCCGAATATGTGGTCAACTGTCTTTTAAAAGTCTGTTTTCTCTTACTGCTGAAGATTATATGGAAATATGTCAATACTGCCAGCACTTAGCCACATGCTAAAGGATAACTGAAAAGCTAAATTATTTGGTGCATCTTTATACTCAGTGTGTGGACAGGTGACCCTTCTAGGTTTTACCATTGGCTATCTAACGTGTTGTAAGTCTTTCAGTTTTCTACTGATGAAGATTTGGTCAACAGGCCCTCCTTCAGAAATCTGCAAACTATTGAACCGATTCTGCCAGTGGCTCCTTTGAAGGACCACAAAAACAGGCACAAAGGATTCTTGAGCTCATCTAAAGAGCATTCTTTTTGAGTGGGTAATGTGGGAGTCATGGGGATAATAAGGATCAGAATCCACAGACAGAGACAGCTGGATCGAGAGAGATCCACATGGATGTCCATGTCAATATATACAAAAAAGAGAGAAAGAAAGAACGTGTACAAAAGGAGGCTCTGGGTGCAATAAGTGCATCTTTTCATCATCTCTCCTGTTTTGCTTCATTAAAAAGGTAGGTTAGTAGGTAGCAATTGAGCACTGTTTGATTGTCATTATTATTCATAATATCATTTGTCACCTGCTTTGTTTTTGCAAAGGCTAGATGGACTCCTACTGGTGTGTGTTTGGTATCTGGTTTCCCTCTAATTACCAGTCCTATTCCTGGTTTTGAGGGCTTTCATGTGGTATGCCTTTTTCTTTCCCCTTTGAGTGGAAATTATTTTAATTTTATACAGACATTTTGCACACATTATGCAGCAAGTTCTGTTACATGCTGTCATGAAATCTCACCTCGCTAATGAGTTCTCCTGCCTTCTTAGCCTGCTCCACATTTAATGACCCAGTAGCTATCCATCCAACTCCTTTCATCCAGTTCAAATCTGCTCTGTATTGGTTCTGACAAAGGGAAAAAATGCCCCATTGTTGGTGCTCATACATTTAAAGTGCCATTAGAGGATTCAGACATATCGGGAACACCAACTGAGTCAAATTAGTGCCTGCTTTTGTTTTATCCACGGCTGCGCAATTGCAGGTAAAACAAAAAAATACAGAGAGACGGCAGTATAACCATCTATTATCAGTTCTGCTGTATGCTTTGCAAGGCAATCTTTTAAAAAGGTTGGCCTGTTCCCTCACTGTCATCTTCAATTCTTACTCTGAATACAAAAAGTAGGCTTGTTTCATCGTATGCAGTATCTTCCTGGATATTCTTTGTTTAAAAGGACACTGCAGAGACAATGAGGATTCTGAGGGTATAGATCTGTTTCAGAGGATTTCTTGTAACACTTAAAATGTCACAATGAGGGGAAATGGTCTCAGCTGATATCGTCCAAGGACCTGGAACGGTGAAGGGCGTTTAAATGAACACTTTCCCCTAACACTGGTGACATTTTTCTATTCAGCAATTACAACAAGAGACCAAGCCCCTGCTTCTCACCATCCTGCCCGCAAGCAACAAAATAGCCAGTCATCAAAGCTGCAATTTTCAAATGAGCCTAAGGGAGTTAGGCCCACAACTCACACCAAATTGCCAGGAGATTTGGGCACCTAATTCCCTTAGGTGCCTTTGAAAAACCCCAGCCTCACTCATTAAAGAGGCAAGTCTGTCTTACAGCAAACACATATCACTTTCACATAAAGGAGGCAGTGTCTCTAGTGGTTAAAGCAAGAGACCGGACTCTGGACTCTTGGGTTCTGTAATTGATTCTGTCATCATCTTGGGCAAATTATTTAGCCTCTTTCTATCTCAGTTTACCTGTTTGCAAAAGGTGAATAATAAACCTCACGGGAGAGTCCTGAGGATTAATTAATGTCTGCAAGATGCTATGCAAGCACAAAGACTTGACATACTCGGGCAAATATGTGCTGATTCTAAGGACTCCATTTTCAGATCCAAAAAACATTTGTCCATTACAAAAAGTTTCATTTATTCAAATGTTCTTATGTTCTAAATGGATTTTTGTCAATGTATAAGGTATATTTTTCTGGTCCTAAATGTATAAACCTAGATTTTAATTCATGAGCTATAGAAATTCATTTAAGTCCTAACCATCTGAAAGAGCTGAATAAAACAGTTAAGCAATGTATGAGATTGTGAACTTACATCACTTTGCAAACCATAGGCCTTCTTGGCCCATTCCACTTTCATGTCAGTAGGCAGAGCAGTATAACAATGCAGGGTTGTCTTATATCCTCTATCTGTGATCAAATTCTGAGCCTTTTTGGCATGGACAAGGTTTATCATATCCATGGAGACATGAAACTGAGACTTTGTGTCCTCAGATGCCTTCTTATACTCCAGATCACTCTGTAACTTGGACATTTGGAGAGAATGCGCTATCTGTGAGTCTGCTTTCACGTCTTTCACTCCAATCAATTTACCCTTGGTCTTCTCATAACTTTCCTTATACTTTATCTGTGAAGAAGAAAAAATGGATCATAGATACAAAGAGATGCAGCTGGGCTGTAGCCATTTATTAACAATCAAATGGTAACTTAAAGTAAAGACGGCATTTCTTTTTTGCCATTATTCAGATTCTCCCAAAATGCATTTGCCTTTCCGTCTCTGGTAGAAACACTACAGTAGTGAGATCCACATTTGGAAACTGAACTCTTCTCAAAGATTCATAGATTCCAAGGCCATAAAGGACCATAGAACTTCCCCAAAATAATTCCTACAGCAGATCTTTTAGAAAAGCATGCAGTTTTGACTTAAAAATTACCCGCGATGGAGAATCCACCACGATAATTGGGAAGTTTTTCCAATGGTTAACTACTC
This sequence comes from Chrysemys picta bellii, assembly GCF_011386835.1. Taxonomy (NCBI): domain Eukaryota; kingdom Metazoa; phylum Chordata; order Testudines; family Emydidae; genus Chrysemys; species Chrysemys picta. The sequence continues at coordinate 117,685,062 of NC_088797.1, read as the reverse complement.
TCGCTGTTATCCAGTCATTGGATCATGTTACACCTTTCTCTGCTAGACTGAAGAGCCCATTAAATATTTGTTCCCCATGTAGATACCTACAGACTGTACTTGTCCTCTCTTAACCTTCCCTGTGTTAAGGTAAATAGACTGAAAGAGCACAATCGATCACTATAAGGCACGATTTCTAATCCTTTAATCATTTTTGAGGCTCTTCTTTGAACCCTCCCCAATTTGTCAACATCCTTCTTGAATTATGGACACCAGAACTGGACACAGTATTCCAGCAGCGATTGCACCAGTGCCAAAGACAGAGGTAAAAATAACCTCTCTACACCGTGTAGCAGGGTGGCTCATGCCCTGAGGGGTTTAAAACAGCCCAGGAGAGGGCTGGGGCTGGGGCTGGGGCTGGGGCTGGAAACCTGGGCTGCCCCTATAAGAGGCAGTGTGCCAGGAGCCCAGTCAGTCTCCCTCTGTTTGTAGAGGGAGAAGGGCCTGGCTGCAGGGACCTAAGCAAGACACCTAGATTGGGAGCAGGGCTGGGGAAGGGCCAGGGGAGCTGGGAGCTCCAGCCTGGAAAGCCCCAGGCTGCAGGTCTGACTACAGGCCAGATAGGTGCAGGGTTGCAATGGGGCAGCACATGGGTAGGCAGAGGCAGCAGGTCCGAACCCCTTTGCCTATGATGAGTGGCTTATACTGCAGTCTGCCCCAGTGAACGGGGGCTAGATGGAGACTGGGCAGTAGCAAAGACTGAGGCAAAGTGGGAATAGTGGATGGGGGTTCCCCTGGGAGGGGGAGACCCAGAACTGTGGGGGTACTGCCAGGGAGCAGCACCCAGTTAAAGGGTCCTGAGAGGGACACGGGGGCCAGTAGTGGCGGCGAGACACCAGCCTGAAGAGGGCACTCCGGAGGCTGGATGCTAACTCCCAAGGACAACCAGCAGGAGGCGCCGCAGGGGTGAGTCTGCACCCGCTTACACACCTACTCGAGATCCCCTTGTTTATGCATCCAAGGATCGGGTTAGCCCTTTCGGCCATAATGTTGAACTGGGAGCTGATGTTCAGCTGATTATCCACCATGACCCCCAACTCTTTTTCAGAATCACAGTTTCCCAGGATAGAGTCACTCATCCTGTAAATATGGCCTACATTCTTTGTTCCTATGTGTATACATTTACATTTAGTGGTATTAAAACACATATTGTTGGAGTGTCTCACTTACCCATTTAGATCGCTCTGTATGAGTGACCTGTCCCCTTCATTATTTACCATTGCCCCAATTTTTGTTTCATATACTAACTTTATCAGTGATGATTGTATATTTTCTTCCAGATCATTGACAAAAACATTAAATTGCAAAGGACCAGGAACCAATCCCTGCAGGATCCCACTAGAAACACAACAGATCAATGAGGACTAGGGACCGAATGGCTAGGCAACAGTTCTGCAGAAAAGGACCTAAGGGTTACAGTGGATGAGAAGCTGGATATGAGTCAGTGTGGCCTTGTTGCCAAGAGGGCTAATGGCATTTTGGGCTGTATAAGTAGGGGCACTGCCAGCAGATCATGGAACGTGATCATTCCCCTCTATTCGACATTGGTGAGGCCTCATCTGGAGTACTGTGTCCAGTTTTGGGCCTCATACTACAAGAAGGATGTGGAAAAATTGGAAAGAGTCCAGCAGAGGGCAACAAAAATGATTAGGGGGCTGGAGCACATGACTTATGAGGAGAGGCTGAGGGAACTGGGATCGTTTAGTCTGTAGAAGAGAAGAATGAGGGAGGATTTGATAGCTGCTTTCAGCTATCTGAAAGGGGTTCCAAAGAGGATGGATCTAGACTGTTCTCAGTGGTACCAGATGACAGAACAAGGAGTAATGGTCTCAAGTTGCAGCGGGGGAGGTTTAGGTTGGATATTAGGAAAAACTTTTTCACTAGGAGGGTGGTGAAGCACTGGAATGGGTTACCTAGGGAGGTGGTGGAATCTCCTTCCTTAGAGTTTTTTTTAAGATCAGGCTTGACAAAGCCCTGGCTGGGATGATTTAGTTGGGGATTGGTCCTGCTTTGAGCAGGGGGTTGGACTAGATGACCTCCTGAGGTCCCTTCCAACCCTGATATTCTAAGTTTCTATGAATGATGATTCCCAATGCCAATTATATTTTGAGATGCCTATGATTTCACAGTAGCACAGGAAAGAAAACAGCAAGATCTAGTCTCTAAGGCTTGTGAGCTTTCCATGCAAGTAATCAACATGTCTGTTTCCAAAAGGGAATCAGAGTGGCTTTAGGCTTACCTAAAAGAGGAAGCGGTTTTTCAATATTACATGTCAATCTAAAAAGATAAAAAATTCAGCCAAAATAATCTTTATTTCTTTGAAAAACAGCCTCTCTCATCCAGACATTTTCTGGCTTATTGGCCAGACCAGTGACTTAGATGCACTATTCTGCAGTGCCACTTGCAAATTTTTGGTCAGTTTCTGGTTCTGAACATTCACCCTAAGGGCTAGAAGGGGCTGGGGAAGAGGTTGCATGGTCAGGTTTGTTGAGAAGGTTTAACATTTTTCTACAACAAACCATCAGGTTAATTACGGAATACCATCTAATTAGAATCTATACTCACATCACTTGCCAGATCCCTCTTTGCCTTAGCTGTCAAGAAAGACAGTGCATCAAGACGAAGTTCAAATCCTTTTTCCTTCTGCTTCTCCCAGCTACTCTTGTACAATTTCTAAAGAGATATCAGTAACAGCACTACTTTATTATCAATAACACAAATAATTTGCATTACAGTAGCACAGAGATCCATATAAGATTGTAGCTCCAGTATGGTAGTCAGAGACGGCCCCTGTACCAAACAACTTAGTTTAAGGGCCTGATTCGGATACCTTTACTCACACTGAGTAATATTTCCTCCACAAATCACCCCCCATTGATTTGAAAGGAACTATTCATGTGCCACTAAAACTAGTGAGACTACTCACATGAGTAAGTTGAGAATGTGTTAAAGACTTTGAAGGATCGGAGCCTTCAGAGCAGTACTGGAACCGGCCAGGTATTCAAGCAAAAGCAAATAATTTGGTTCTGAAGTTTTTGAATTTAAACATTCAGATCAGCTTAAGGGAAATGTCCTTCTATTAACTATAGAGCAATTATTTCAACAGCAGTAAATACCATTTGATAAGTTAAAGGGGTGGTGCCCAGCCCCAACCATACAGCACCTCACTAATATTTGCAGCATTTGCTCTGGCCCGTATGAAGAGAGGTTCGTCTTTGCTGATGGTGTAATGATGAAGAAACTGCTCTTTTCCTGACTTGTATGCAACCTGTCCATAGAAAACAAAACAAATAATGTCAATAGTATCAGGTTATGTTCAATTTCAAATGCCAATTGAGTCTATGGGAAGAAACAGGCAAGAATATTTAAAGGGAAATTTACTTGATGATTTAGTCTTTAAAATCAGGGTCCTTTTTCCAAAACCTGAATTGAGATGTTCTCCCATACAGCCTAAATCAATTCCAGGATAGCCAATTCATTTATTATTAATGGTCAGTGATGTGATATAAAACACACACACTTCATAAAATAATAAACACCCTTTTATTGGGATTCTCTATTTTACCCTGATCTATACTACCTTTCCTCAATTTCCTGTGCCTCATTGGTCTTCCTTAGCCAAAGAGGGAGGGATAATGATATATTTATACAGAGCTATTCATCCCAAAGTACTTTATTTCAATAGACATACAAGCTGATACAAACTAATGTTCTGTACAAAGTTTACACAAGACATTATTTCATCTATCATGGAAATGTAGCTGCCTCTGTCTTGGAATGAGTTAAGTTGTTTAATAGCACACAGCAATGCTACATTTTAGGGCAGGAAATGAAAAAGAATACAGAATGCAACTAAATCTGCAGGGGGTATTTATGTGAGCTGGATATAATTAACCACATTATAATTTGGCCAGGGCTAACACCCCTGCTTTAAATGAAAGTGCCAAGGATCTTTAATGGTCTGAAGCAGCAACCACCTCCATTTTACATCTCAGTGCATTTCTAACGGCGCGTACACTCCAGGATGAGACACTCTGCTTCAGAATCCATTGAAGTTGCTCATGGATTGACTAGAAGGTTGCTGCATTCAAAGCTACATTTTGCTTAAAGGCTCAACATCCTGCATCTCATAGAGATTGAAAAGGGGAGGGGGGAAGTTGTGTCTCCCACAAAGTGGCACAGAACCCTAACTCCAGGGCTACCAAACTTGCCTCAAGATATATTCTTTATAGCTATAGGGAGGCAGAGTAATCTAGTGGATAAGACAAAAGAGAAGAGACTCAGGAGACCTACGTGCTTTTCTGATTCACTTTTAAAACCAACTTTTTAAAGAGGTTTGAGCTATATGGATGCAAAAATGCAAGTGCCAAGTATTTGTAAGCAGGATCTGAATGAGTTCTCCCCTGACAGCCAGCTGGGAGAGGCAGAGGCTTCAGGAGCAAACTGTATTTACATGAACACACCACCTCTGCCAAGATATCCAGCAGATAGAGCTGTGTTGCTCAAAGTGATCAACTTTGGCTGGTATTGGGATGGTGTCCCTAACTTCTGTTTGCCAGAAGCTGAGAATGCGCGACAGGGAATGGATCACTTCATGATTACCTGTTCTGTTCCTTCCCTCTGGGGCACCTGGCACTGGCCACTGTCGGAAGACAGGATACTGGGCTAGACGGACCTTTGGTCTGACTCAGTATGGCCATTCTTATGTTCTTCTGTAAATCACTTTAGTATTAAAAGCAGGGGGGAATGAAAAGTAAGAGGTGGGGGGGGGGGGTGTGGAGGTTTGGTGTCCCAGCCAGTAGGTGTGGACTCCTGGTCTGGTTTAACCTGTTCCTCCCCACTGTTCAAAGATAGAACTAAACAGGCTCCATGAGGAGCCTTTTGTTATTTTAAGTGCTTAAATGAGAGCTGAAATCACTTGTGGTGGTACAGCGTTTCTGCCCCACCTGCTAAAAATTGAAAATCACTAAGAGACTGACCTGCAGAGGTCATAGCAGAGAGGCAGGTGCCAGCAGAAGGTAACTGACAGTTGGCCAGTGGGAGCGGCCAGCGGGAGTGGAACGAGCGGCTAGAAGGGTAGCCAGCAGAGAGGAACCATGGTTGGTGGGGCAGCCAGCTAAAGCAAGTGCTCAGATGGCAGAGTAAGCCAGGTGCCTTCTTCCCCGGGTGGGAAGTGAACTCACACAGATGCACCTCTCAATCCTGGATCCTCACTGACCAAGGACAACCGCTGTGAGTGGGGTATGGTGAGGGAGCAGAGAGAGGCACAGAAAAGGAACTTTTGGTTGTAAAACTGAAGAACATGAGGCAGAAGGCTCTGCCCCACACACTCTGGGATGGGCGTCCTGCTCACAGTTTTATGCTTATGAATCCTGCTTGTAGCAATTTTCCCTAATTAATGTCCAGAGACGTCCCGTCTTTCATTAAAAGTTTCTTTTCTACACTCAGACTCTGTGCTTGCGAGTGGGGAAGTATTGCTTCTCAGAGGCGCCCAGCGGTGGAGTGTAATTTTCCCAGGTTACTGGGTGGGGGCTTGAGCCGGTTCCGTGTTGTATTGTTGAAAAGGAACCCCTAGATATTGAACCCAGCCCTGGTTGCTGCCGGCTCCACTGGCAGAAGGGTTACATATTAAAACACAGATGAACAAAAAAGGAAAGAAGGCAGCTGTCTAGGAAAGACCAACCAACTGAGGATTAAGTGTTGCTCATGCAATACCTGGACAACTGCCAGTGTCCTCAGTTCAAGTCACAACATGTAACATATCTCACTATCAGCAGTTACCACTCTCACTAAATTAGGTGATCAGTACATTTAACAACAGGTGTCCCTTGTTTTGAAAAATTAAAAACTGGTTGTGGTCCAGCTGGGCCTTCACCACAGCCAGGAGTTCACAGATACCAGCTGACAGGGTCCTTGCTCTATTTCTCACATCTAAGGAAGGAAAGGGGATTGGGGAAAAAAATAGTCACCTTGAGAAAAGCTTTATTTCCCTAAAAATAGCTTAAGCATTTGTGCTCAAAAAGATGCAGTCTTAAGTGCACTAGGTACAGTTAAGGATCTGAGTGAGACAGGCAGAATAGTCTCACTGAGGAAAGAAAAACAGCAGAGGTCCATGCCAAATGCAGAAGTTGTAAAGGATCCGGTTTAGTCTCTATCCGTCTATCCAGATGCCTATATGGCCCTTATCACCATAGTATCTGAAGTCTGAGGCTTTGCATATATCTGTTTCCTATCAGGTTTAAAGGTTTCTAGCTGTGAAGCAGGGGAAAGTTTTTTTAAAAAATAAAAGATTTAAGAAGTAAAGCTCAAAGTTATTTAAAGCCATGGCAAGATTCAGAACTGAAGCCAATTTCTTTTTCAGTGGTTCCCATCTGTCCCCAAGAATTACCAAGTTAATGATAAAGCATCAGTGAGGACTCACATCACTCTGCAGTTCCTGGCTTTTCTTCGCGTGTTTGATCTGGGAACTGTCGGCCACACTGGTGAACTTTAGAGCATCGGCTTTCTGTCTGTACTTTCTCTGATTTAAAAAAAAAAAAAAGAGCATTCAGAAATTATCACATTTATTTTCCCAAGTGAATTCAGTGCTTTTCGAAAGGGGAAGACTGAGAGTTCTGGAAACTGACGTCTTTTGTTTAGAGCACAGGTATCAGCATTGTAAGCTTCCACAGTCTATCCTCTCTGAACCTGAACTGGCAAGATGACTGCTAGTGCTGAGAGCAATGCCATATGCATGCCCAATCCATGTTCTCTCTGCTGAGCCTGAAAACATGCATACTAATTAATGCCAGATATGCTGACTGTATGACCTAGATCTCTTTCTTGTTTCACATTGACCAACCTTCCTGGCCTGGATTTGAACCAGTAACAGAGAAGTTTAAAGGCTCTGCATGCCATTACCATTGCCTGAGCCCCCCAGTGCATGTTACCACCACATTTTACGATATAAACCTTTTCAAACTCAAGTTTCTGTTGTTCTTTTTGTAGTTCGTTAGATTATGGAAGAGCTTAATGCTGCTGTACTATTTAACAAAGAGCATAGAGGACATATTTTAGCCCTCTTGATACAAACTTTTCCCTATATATCATATTGAACCTTGTGACAATTCAAGATATTACCCTGGCACTTTTCTCCAATATCAACCGGATGCTAACTACGGAGGCTTGTCTGTAGTGGCAGCTGTAGGTGCCCCACACCCAGGTTCTAGGTTTGGTTGTCAGAAGGAGCATTCCATTCTGCTTAGCCCTGTGCATTAGTATCTGACAGTGAGCCCTTTTGCAGAGGTTTTGTGCAAGGAACCAAAGTTTCACCTTGCATGATTAAGACTGTCCTTCTGATTAATACACCATAATATTCCTTAATGGCCTGATCCAAGGTCCACTGAAGCCATTAGAAAGACTCCTATTGACCTTTGGATCAAGTCTATTCTGAATTCATCTCAACAATCGAGTCTGGTGTAGTGTTCCTTTCAGAGCAAATAACAAATTTCTGTCTGCTTTTGAGACAGTATAAGAAAATACATCATAACTATTTCAAGACAGCGTATGATGGGGAGACCAGGCAAACTCTTCTTATGTACCTTTATTGACTGTTTATTAATCTAACGATTCAGCAATCAAACCAACCATTCCATGTTGCAGGGATATATGTGAGTGTTTCTATTACATCACATTTCGGCAGTGGAAGCCACTGTTTGAACTGATAGGTGAACAGATCAGTTCACACTGGGACTTTCCCGGCTGCACACAAAACAGAAGTTAAAAAAGCATGCTCTGCTTCAAAGAGGTGCTCATTTTGCTTTGTATTTAGAATTTAGAGGGGACAGAGGCAGATTAAGAACAGTGTGGTTTTGTCACAATTGTATGCAACATAACATAATGACATTCTGCAAGTAAATGACAAAATGCCAGCTTCTCATTGGAAATAGAAATATTTAAAATAATATATACGGGCTTTCATCTTAGGAGGTTAGTGTCAGGCAGATCACCACAAATTAAATATTTGTGGCAGTGATCATTACTATTGCAAGCCACAGCAGTAAATGTCAGTTCATCTCTAGTAAGATATTGGATCTGAGCTGTTGCTTCTTCCCTTGGTTCTGATATTTATTTTTCATTTTCGGGAGTAAAGAGTTGGATGTCAAAGGCCTACGGTATCAGAGTATATGATTTCCACTAACTCTAACAGGTTTCTTTTCCTTCCTTTTCCTCTTCAAACTTCAAACTTCTCCTAAATGTTTCTTCTTTCTATCCTCCTGCTTTACTGTCACCAACGCTACCACTAGACTGGAGCGAGAAGGTTGAGAAAGTGTATTCCCATGAGGTTAATGGCAATGGTAGGCCAGGAATGAACTAAAGAAAAGAAATGAAGAGCACTGCAAGCTAGTGCTGCCAGCAAAGACTCAGAGCAAGTTCAGTCCTGACTGACCATAGAGCAAGGAAGTTTCAAACAAGGTTGTGAAACATCTAATTTTTCATTTATGTCACTTAAAAGTCTGTGTGCCGTTTTAGCTCCTCGCTTTACTAGGATTTGAAAAATGGCCTAAACAAAATAAAACAGCAAATCCCATTGTTTCCCAGTGCTAAAGGTGCAGGCAGATGGAGAAGGGAAGGAGGGAACAATTATGATTACACAGAGATCTGTCTGAGAGCCCTGTAACGCGAATACTAAGTTCCAGGGAAGAAGAGTATAGTTGCATGATGGGCAAATATTTCCCAAACCGCAACCCAAAATCTCCCAAACCGTCTTGTCACACATGCACCATCCCCATCAGGTCAGACAAATCTCAAATTTCCAATATACTTGAGTCTCCCAATCCATTACACATACAGCATCTATACTCCTGGCCAACCAGGCTTCAATCTTCCAGTCAGAAAAACAGGCAGAAAGTGCAGCTCACCTCGCTAACAAGATGTCCTGCTTTTTTGGCTTGTTCTACATTAACACTCCCTTCTGTCATCCATCCAACTCCTTTCATCCATGTCAGATCTGCCCTGTATTGCAGCTACAGAGGGAAACAAATGTTTTAGACTGAGACACAAGTCTGACAGTTAAAGTATGCATACTTGCCAGTTCTGCATTTGTGAAGAGACATTTTGAAGATGAAAACAGATATATAAGTGCTAAGGAATATTAAGTCATTTTGATCACCTAATATATCCTGATAACTCTTCAACCCTCAACCTGCAGCAACATTTAAAATGGGGGTGTCTGACCTTACCTCACTCTGAAGTCCATAGGCCTTCTTGGCCCACTTTGTCTTCATGTCTTCTGGAACCACTGTGTACTCATGGAGTTTCTTCCTATATTCAAGGTCACTAGCCAAAGCCTGGGCTTTCTTGGCATGCTTCAGGTTTACCATGTCCATGGGCAAATGGAAATGTCTCTTACTCTCCTCAAAACCTTTTTTATAAGCAATCTAGGATATAAAGGAACAATACATTCACCATTATTTTAAGAGAAACAAGAAAGCAAGCAATGGCTTATAAGTACTTTATTTGATATCACTGTATACTCAGGCATTATTTATCCACAAAACCTATACTTAGCCTCCATCATCATTTGCGATAGAGTGAAATAAACTTGCCCACCCTGCTGCATATTAGGCAAAGACTTGTAGGACTGAGGTTTCAAAAGGGGCCACATTGTAGCCCCAAAATGGGACCATCGATTTGCAGGTTCCACTGGCAATTCCTCTCATTGATCCATAACACGGTCCAACTCACTTCACTCTGTTCTTTTATCTTGCAACTCTTTGCAAAGTCTATGGGTTTTGTTTTTTTGTTTTTGTTTAGTTTGTTTTTTCAAGACAGGGTTCAATGTGCTTTCCTCTTCTGAAAACAAGATCAATACCAACAATGCAGCGTTCAAGAGCTCCAACCCTAAACTAGCAAAATAGTATAATGATGAAAAACATCTTTTAAGTAAGAGAAATCAGTCATTTACCTCACTACTCATCTTGGCCACTTGCAAAGAGTGCAGAAGTCTTGAATCTTTGTTTCCAATTGCTTTGCCTTTTGTCTTTTCATATTCTTCTTTGTATTTAATCTTTGAAGAGGAAAATAATTTACTGTAAACAACAGACCATTTTCCAATTGCCACAAAGATATGCAGTATGTTTAGGGACGGGCCATTTGAATGTAGGGCCTGGTGGCCAATTCAGAGCTCTCAAATATGCTTATGAATTCTGAAGGGCAATCAGGTTGGTCTTAGTTGTGTCTTCTTTAACCTATTAGAAGGGCTAAGCCTTTCCTCGCATGGATATTTTTCTAGATATAAAACCTTTGAAACAGCTACATCATTCTTTTGTTTTTAAGAAAAATGTTTTGGATTGAATCCTGATGTTCTTATTGAGCCAAATATGTAATGGGGTTCTAAACAAAAACTGAGCAAGGTCTTCGGGGGTTGACTCATTTTAACATAAACAGCTTCTATTCTATTCTGTAGGTTGTTATATTCCCCTCAGCAGTGTAATATGAATGCCTTCCAATAATTCATTAAGCAACTTGACTAACCGTTCTCATACATGATTATTCTCTCCCTCAACCTCTCCACAGGGGAAAGAATGATGCATGCAGAGTAGCGGTTTGTTTTGGTAGGGTTTTGTTTTTAGGATTTTTTTTAAAATATACATGCTGCTATGTGTTTATGTTAAAGAAGGCAAATCAAAGAAGCACGCCTTGTTCTTGCATTGGAGGTGGTGAGGTTTGTGTTGGTCTAATTAATTCAAAATGCTGAATTTTACAACATGGACATGGAGCTACTGCTCTTTTTTTAATTTTATTTCTTTATATACACACCAAAAAAAAAGCAATTTTTCGGAGAGTGGGACTGGTTGCCTATAGGAATTATTCTGAACAAATTTGCCTAGAGTTCATCAACCATCGAGAAAGATGAATGCACAACGGTAAAATTCAGGGCTTAAAAACCCAGGTGAAACAACATATTTATTTCCCTATGCTATTGCTGACTTCCTAGTTAATTAAATACAACCTACATCACTGGCAAGATCCCTTGAGGCTTTGGCAGCAAGTAAAGACATGGAATCCAGATTCATTTCAAAGCCCCGACCCTTGGTCTTCTCCCAACCTTCTTTGTACTTAATCTGAGAACGGAAATACAAATAGCATGTCACTAACATGAATATACCTGCCTAAACAGCTAAAGCAACCATGGAAATTCGTGAGGAACTAAACAAAAATATACTATACTCAGTCTAATATAATATATTTATTTACCATTATTTTATGTTAAATAATTGATTCTGGAAGAGGCCAGATTTAACATTCCTGGAGCTTGTGGTCCCCAGTTATGCACAGAGCAGGTGGCAGGAGTACTTAGATTGTAAGGGTGGGATTTTTGAAATGCCTAAAAGAGTCAGGGGCCCAACTTCGATTGAGAGCCAATGGAAGTCAGGTGCCCAATTCACTCAGCTGCTTTTGAAAATCCCACCCGAAATTCTTTGGAACAGAGGCCATTTTTACCTCTGTGTTTGTACACCACCTACCACAATGGGGCTAATTCTGGTTGGGGCCTCTGGGCATGACCATCACAACAATAGAGATAATAACTGTACATCACGGGCACTATGCATCTTCCCACATTGTTCCACCAATACGCCTCCGCCTTGAATTGGAGGAAGCACAATGGAGTGCGAAATCCCCATTAAGGACTTGCAGAATTGCCACAAGATTGGCTTAAAAGTAATGAGATTTGTAGCAAATAATAAATGTACAGGGTGGGGGGGTAATTGTCTTCTGTCTGATTCCAAGAGTTGCGGCTTTAAGTAAAGCACCAAATATTGTGATAAATCATCAGAGTTGGCAACAGTGGCACTTGATCCAAAGTCCGATGCAATCAATGAAAGCCTTTCCCCTGACTTCAGTGGGCTTTGGATCAAGATCTAAATCCTTGGTCTTTGCACTAGCCCTGCCAGAAGAGTAATACATCCAATGAGCACTAATTTGGGTGGTCAGTTTTGTGGTGTGGACATTTAATCTGCTAGTTAAATTCAAGTCATTTCATGAGATCTCACTCCAAGGTTGTGCTTCACATTTTATCCCTACTAATCTGGATAACTTTGTCTCAGATTGCTGAATAAAGGCAGAACAGAGACGCCTAGTTCTTCCTGAACAGTCTCAGCATCCGTGTGTTCATTATTGCTCATATTTGAGGACAATACATAGATCTACATTTGCAAGTCACTTTGCTTACCTCACTGTATAGCTCAGCGTTGGCTTTCGCCTTGACTAACTGAGGAACGTCCTGTGGTAGAGTGTAATTCATTTTGGTTTTCTCATACTGGGCTCGGTAAGTCAACTGTCACAGACATTGAAACAAATTACCTTCAATAAACCAAATGTAATTCCATCTAACTTGAAGTGATTATTGTTTGTTTTAATGTGTTAAGGGCCATAATATAAGTCTGTAATAACTAAACAAAATTGGAAATAAGAAGAAAAGGCAAATATAACTTTCCCCTAGTTATTCAAAGAAAATTCCAGGTAAATGGTATAATGTAAATAGGCCTATAGGACAAGTCCAATAAAAACAAGTATTAACAAATCAAATAGCCAGAAACTGAAGTTATATAACTTCTCAAAGTTCAAGAAAGGATTTCATATTTCTTGATCTACTGATGTGGCCACTTGGCCTTGAAAGCAATTTCATTCATTTTCTATGGTTTTAGTTGTAAACCTACCTATCAACTATTATCAACAAGAAAGAAGACATATATGCAGTGAGAACATTAGGAAATAAAATATTTTCTTATCGCTAATAAACAGATGGTCAATGGCAGCAGGACTTACATCACTGAGCTGTTGTGAGTTTATTTTGGCTTGAATAATTTGTGGAGTGCTGGTAACAGAGCTGTACTTCAGCTTGTCTATGCTTTGTCTGTAGTTTACCTAAGTTAAAATAAGAAACAAAAAAGGAAATGCTCAGATTGGCATGTGAAAGGTATGGTAGAGAAGTTTCGTTTAACTGAAATTTGGGGTAAACCCACCACTTAAGTCATAAAAACTGACATGTAGAACAATTCCCAAAGCCAGGAGATGTAGATGAGATTAAGCATAGCCGGTAATTAATCCTCAGAAAATTCCCTGTGCTGAGATTATTACTTGAAAACAAACTTCCCTCAAACACAGTGTGTGGATTTTATTAATGAGACACAGTTTCAATTGGTTCTTATAAAGCATTCCTATCAAATTAATATCCTGCATATCTCTTAGGCTATGTCTACACTACCACAGTAAGTCGACCTAAATTACGCAACTCCAGCTACGTGAACAGTGTAACTGGAGTCGACGTAGCTTAGGTCGATTTACTGCAGTGTCTAAACTGCGCTGTGACAATGGGAGACGCTCTGCCATCGATTTAGCGGGTCTTCACTAGACCCGCTTAATCAACCCCCAATGTATCAAGCACCAGAGTGTCGATCCCGCATGGTATAAACATAGCCTTAGAATCCCTTTTATCTTTGTAATCAGGAATTTACTTCAGAAGTGGTCTGTCCTGCCATATAGTTACACAGAACAAATTGTATACCAATGGGCTCTATTACTACTTGTCTTTAACTAGTTTTTAAAATGTAATAACTGACAATAAAAGTTTCTTGTATGGTAAGAGTTTGTTATGGAAGGGAAAATATATATGGTGCAGGGAAAAAAGCATTTCAATGTCAGCCATCAGTAGGAGTGCATTAGAGTGCACTAAATTCCTAGTATATGAATACAGTTGCAGCAATAATAATCTATAAAGATAAATATATTAAATCCCCAAACTATGCAAGATAAAATGTCGTGGAGAAATTTTCTTTTAAACCTATTCCTGACAAAGGCCTCAGGGTTACGTTGCAGGACACAATTATTATTCTCTTAATATAAATTGTAGTTAATCACCAAACATTGCAAATTGTATGTTGCTTAAAACTAGTTCTTTAAGAACTTTTTTTGCCATGAAGTGGAGTGTAATTCAAAGGCATTTAAAGCTATGAATCCATTTTAATAGGATCCTCTTTATCTGAGACACCTGCACATATACACACTTCTGCTACCCACCATGTTAACTCACATTAGAAGAATTGCATGACTTATCTCACAAAGCCAAAAGCGATCAGTGTACTTAAAAGAGTATATTCACTCTTTCTATGTAGATATCTAAGGCTCTCTTCAGCAGACAGTTTCTTTCTTTTCTTCTTTTTAATCTCCTTTTTTCTTTAAACTTAACCACATGTACTTATTGCTAATGATGATCTGAGAACTGGGAATGTTGGCTGTGTGGTAATACACATAACCCACATCCAAATTGCTCAAGTGAGCTCTAGCCTCTGAGCAGGTTTGGCCTAATGCTGTATTTGCTTGCAGGTTCTTTCTTTGGAGCATATAAGGGTAGGTCTACACTTACCTCTGGGTCCAGCGGTAAGCAATCGATCTTCTGGGATCGATTTATCGCGTCTTGTCTAGACGCGATAAATCGATCCCGGAAGTGCTCACCGTCGACGCCAGTACTCCAGCTCGACGAGAGGAGTACGCGGCATCGACGGGGGAGCCTGCCTGCCGCGTCTGGACCCGCGGTAAGTTCGAACTAAGGTACTTCGAATTCAGCTACGTTATTAACGTAGCTGAATTTGCGTACCTTAGTTCGAAATGGGGGGTTAGTGTGGACCAGGCCTAAATCACTTTGCCTCAATGCCAGTCATGCACAAGTCCTGCCTGGAGTCATGGCAAACATGTACTAGACAAAAATGCTCCAAGCCCAGTCTGTTCTTGGATAAGTGAAACGTTGGTGCCTACAGTCCCTGCCCTTGACATTCTTGCTTCACCTCTTGGGGGGATGTAAGTCTTCCACATGGCACGAGGAAGAGAATAGTTAATTCAAATTCTCCTTCTCCCCTCCTTGTCTCCCTAACCCTTTCCACAGACAAAATGCAACTATTGCTGGAGAAGAAGCAATACAATACCATTAGTAGTTAGAATATTAAGTATTGAAGAACCCACAAAAGAGATCAGCTATACCTATTCAGCTAATATTTTCAGGGGGGGGAATTTAGTGCTTGGAAAGGTGCCAGAATGACAAACTGTAGACTGAAGTCCTCAATTTATCCATACAGCAGGTACAGTATGGGCAATAGTAGTGTAAACTTCCCCACACCAATTCACCTTTAGGTTACCAACAATCTGGTCTGAACTGAAACCAGTGACTTGGGCTGTATCCCATTCCCAATCCTCCCAGCCTTCCTGACCCCACTGAGCCTTGTGTTACCAGCTGTCTGCCACCAGGATAAAATCACACACTAGGCTTCAGATTTTCTCCTCCAGGAGATGAGCCATACAAGAAACAGCATGAAAACCCATACGATTATTTACATCTTTCAAAGGAGCCAACTTCCTTGTTGTTTGATATGAAGGAGTGAGTGTAGCTGGGTAATTGTAGTCAACATTGTCGTGCTTGTAATCAGATTTATAGGCTATCTGAAACACAGGGAGAACAAAAAAAATCAGTCTTTTTTTAAAGCTGTCATTTGTTTGAATAATTATCAGTCAAGAGGAAAGGAGAAACAATAATATTAATATTAAACACAAGAAACAAAGTAAGTTCAATGTCATCAACGACAAAGAAAATGAAATTATTTGCATAGTTTAGCCACTAATTGATTCTTTTTCAACTACACAATTAATCCAATGCCAACAGTGGGAGCATTAACTTAACTTCCACCTATGACATATCTCTTTTATCTTTCAGCTTAGTTCTTGAGTTTCTTACAGATTTGTAAATAATGTACTTGAAGGAATGGTATGTAACAAAATGGCATTGTGACTAATCCAGTAAATTACAGGGTTCAGAAACCTTCATTAAAGATTGTTTTTTCACCTGACCCTACACTGTGTTGACCAACCTCAACTCCAATTGACGTCCAAGGGAATTGAGGGAGCTCAGTATTTTGCAGGATTGGATACCTAAGTGAATTATTTGAACTTCTCCTGCATAATAAAATATGTGTAAACTAGTGCAGAAGGGTTTCCAAGATTTATAGTCTTCTCAGCACATCCATCCTTAGCACCTCACAACATAATTCGATCTAAGGTTTCTCATCAATTGAAGGCTGCTAATATTAAAGACCAAAAAAAGAGAACACATCTACATAACTGAATACTACCGCAGTACCTACTATAATATAAGTGCAAATGACTTACATTGCTTGCCAAGCTGCCAACCTTCATAGCATGCAGAGTGCGCCTGTCCATGCCAATGCCTTCATAATGACCTTTCATTTGATTCTGGTATTTTTCTCTGTATTTAAGCTATACACAAAAACAAACGTCTCAGAAAATGTATTTCATTTCACTATCTGTTACAGCAAAGAGACAGGTACTGAGCATAGGAAAATATAGCCGGTTCAAATGATCCACTAGTGTTGCTATCGTATGAAAACTCATCGTGATTATACAACAATTTTGACACCTTAAAAGAAAAAAAAACTATTGGCACACCTCCCAAGAGACCTTCATTTCAACAGATGTCAATTGTATTCCCAAAATTACCTACGTGCCACACAAATTTGGTGCCTTCTCACTTCATTGCTGAAAATTATTTACCTCAGAAATAATGGATCATTAAACTGAGAAAGAGTTACTTATAACAAAGGAATTAATCCCCATGATATTTTAAAATTTCTTGCATGAATACTCTTTTGTGTCCTCATTTAGGATAGTCACCCATTCTGCCCTACCTTTGTGCTGATGGAGATCATCTTACTAACGTATTTTAGTTAAAGATGTTTTTAAAATGAGTTATTGCTACACCAATAATAATAAACATTAGTTTTACAGATATTTAATTATGTTCTGCTCAATAATTTACATCTCAAAAAATGGCTCCTGAGATTATCTGCATATATTTCACTTCAATTAACACATGGACATAAGTGATGAAGTAAATGAAAGTGTGACAAAGAATGTTAATAGTCATTTTTGATTGGATTAGCAATGCATTGTAGTAAGTAATCTCTTTTCCCTATATTAATTATTATTATTTGTATTATTGTAGTGCCTAGGAGCTGTTGTCACAGACCAGGCCCCTGTTATGCTAAGCATTATACAAACACACAAAAAATGACTGTTCTATTCAAACTCCCGATGCAGCTTTTACTCAGGCTTATATGGAACACACACAGATGAACTGTGATTCCAGCAGCTGCTAAGTTAAACTTCCACTGCACTGCATGCAAGATACTGAGGACTTACATCACTGGTATATTTTGAGATCTTGCTCACATTCTTGAACTGGGGAGTCTCACAGTAGTTAATACTGTGGCCTTTACTGTTTTCCAGATCCTTCTTGTACTTCACCTTAGAAGCCAAAAAATACAAGGGTGAGATGTAGCAAAATCTGAATTCACTGCTTAAAATATCTATGTACATAAGTCATACCTTAAATCCAGATAAGTTAACATAAAATGATTTTATTATATGGCATACTGTAAAATGTAGGTTCCACACTTCTGATTTTACCCTTTCCAATAGTGAGCCCTATGGCCTTGATGATGATTTTGGGGCCTACATTTTCAAAAAGCGAATAGTGATTTTAGATGTCTCAGCTTTGGGTCCCTAGTACGAGACGTTTTTCAGAAAGTGCTGACAGCTCAGCATCTACATATGAGGCCCCCTGGGGTATGCTACATTGCATCCAGGAGTGAGTTTCCCAGTTCAGGCAGATAGACCCGCACTAGCAGAGCTCGAGCTAGTGTGCTCAAACATCGAGCAGCGTGGATGTTGAGGCTCAGGTTCTCAAACCCACCTAAGCTTGAGTAGAGGAGATCGAGCCTAAGATGCAACATTCCTACTGCTATTTTTACCATATTAGCTTGAGCTCCACTAATGTGAGTCGTCTACCAAGGGTGGGAGGCTCACCCCCAGCTGCAATGTAGACATACCCTTAAAGACCTCTTAAGTGGGGCCCCCAGATCAGAGGCATCCAGAATCACATATCAATTTTGAAAAAGTTATCCTTCTTCTCTAAAGCTATCACAGCACAATTCTATGAACAAATTAATACATGCTAATGTTCCTGACAAATAGACTATGTAGTTGCACCCCCAAAGAACAGACACATTATTTCAGTTATACTGATACAAAATAGATTTGGAAAGTTTCTTCTAAGAAGACTTGCACTGGATATCGCAAGAGTACCCGAATGTGGGAGGTTGTGTCCTAGCACTTCAGCTGAATTGTTCTGGGTAATTGGAGAATACTCCTGACGCACTGCATCCATTAATTGGATAATAGTGGACATGCCTTAACAACTCAGAATAGTTTGAGAATTCCTGTACACGATTCTCTTACAAGCAGATGTGTCTTTTTTGCATTATTTGTAAGCGACAGTCTTTTACAGGATGCTGGATTCTGTTCTCTATACATTAATAGAGGCGCACAGGTATAATGGAAATTGGATTTTGGCCCATTTTGCATATATTTTTCAAAGGTTAATTTTTCCAATTATCTGCAGAAAACCCTTTAAAACATCGTAATATACACTTCTGAATTATCCTAAATTACTTATGTTTCGAACCCCAGAAAATGAGAAACACGGCATTAAGAGCCATGCAAAGGACTTCCCGAGGTTGGCCAGAATCAGAAATATGCTGCTTTCTCTTTCTCTATAACAGTGATGTCACTTTATAAGTCAAATTGAAATTCCTTGTATGAAAGTATTAATTAGTACACGCAGTGCTGATACTACGGGTCTAATTCTTCTCTTTAATTCACATGCAAGTTTCCCATTGATTACTTCATATGTACATGTGGAGGCAGAACAGGGTACAGAATTAGAGCTCAGCTGTATATTGGATTTGGATTTCATATTCAAATAGGTAAGCAAATCTTTTCCCAAAAATTTGCAAGTTCTTAAGTGTAGAACTTGTATTTAAGCCTCATCTAAAATACATTTTAAATTCAGAAAAATAAAATAATAATACTCAGCATTTATGTAGCACTTCTCATGTTTAGAGCTCAAAGCACTTTACAATAGAAGGCAAGTATCATTACCCCCATTTTACAGGTGGGAGAACTGAGGTGATCAGATTCCCAAGGTGACACAGCATGTCAGTGGCAGAGCTAGAAACAGAACTCAGGTCTCCTGACTACCAGTCCAACAATCTATTCACTAAATCACATTGACAACATTTTGGAAAACTTTATCTGAAACAAAATTCTGCATCTCTTGATCTCCTCTGTCTATAATATGTACACTCCTGGTTTCTTTTCCTTTAAAAAAAAAAAAAGGCAGAGGAGGAAGGAAGGATGTTCCTTGGAGAAAGTGAGGGGTGAAAGTGGGCTGCCAGTATCGGCCCGTACACTGCCGCGGCAAAGGACCCTGCTTAAAGCACTGCCACGGAAGCACTTTAGCGTCGTTGCCCCTTTTGCCTCCTCCCCGTCACCCCGGGCCACTGACAGTGGGGGGGTAAAAGGAGCAGCTGCCCCACGGCCGGCGATTTTAAAGGGCCAGAGCCCCGGGCCCTTTTAAATCGCCACTGGAGCCCCGGGCAGCACGAGCCAGGCAGCACGAATGGGCTGAGGCCGGCCCCCATACCAGTCAGTGTTAAATATTACTTTTACCCCTGCAGAAAGGAATTACGTGAAAAAACACATGCAGTGAAACGTGTCGTTCAAGAAACAGATAAGCTATTTAAGTTCATCTGGAGATGCTTTCATTTTAAAAAACACGGAAAGATGAGAAGAGCCTCAGCTTGTGTAACTTCTCAAAGCTCTCCTGAAGTCAATGAAGCTGTGACAACTTTCATCAGCTGAGGATCTGTCCCTGAATGTTTCTCCTAAGGAATGGCCATATTTTATAACTGTACTACACATTGATTGTTTTCATGTGTGGTAGTCATTAAGGACAACAACTTTTTACTTTCCTAGCCGGAGAAAGCAGAATTTACCTGCCAGAGATAAATAGATATAGCTGTATCTAGTATGGGCTGCTCTCCTATCAGTCCATAATTCTATTTGACTCCTTACCTCACTGACAAGCTTGTTGACATTCTGGGCTTGTTTAAGAACTAAGTTGTCTTCGGCTGAAAGAGAATGGAAGTGGGCTGCCCCTTTCATCTTTGAATGATCCTTTTTGTATTTTATCTAAAACAGGGAAAAATAATCCAAAGAAAGATATTTTTGTCATCGTTGTCATTTCCATTCACTGGAAGAGCCAGAGTAAGACTTTTCCTTAATTTCTATTAGTTTTAATATGCTTGAACAAAAGGGTAAATAAGTTGGAAAGGTAAATTAATTGCAGGGTGTTACTTCTTAAAATCATCTCCATAGAAAATCACCAGTCTTGTAATCATATGAAACCACTTCACAATTTAGTATTTTTCTTCAAAAGTTTTCCCATTGGTTGGACAGCACTGGTTCTTAGTTACTTGAACAGACATCTTCATATTATTAATCACTAGCAGATTCTTGGCTAGCAACTGATTGAGGCTTGTACTCTATTCTATTCACGAATTCAATTCTCAGTAGTTTAATGTTAAGATGCCAGTCAGAGAATTATAGATGGTTACTAAGTATTCACTAGAGCAGGAGTGCCCAATCTGTGGCTCCGGAGCCAAATGTGGCTCTTCAGTAGTTAATATGTGGCTCCTTGTAGAGGTACCAACTCACGAGGGAGGGATAACTCAGTGGTTTGAGCATTGGCCTGTTAAACCCTGGGTTGTGAGTTCAATCCTTGAGGCCATTTGGGGATTTAGTTGGGGATTGGTCCTGCTTTGAGCAGGGGATTGGACTAGATGACCTCCTGAGGTCCCTTCCAACCCTGATATGCTATGATTCTATGAACTCTGGGGCTGGAGCTACAGGCACCAACTTTCCAATGTGCTGGGGGGGTGTTCACTGGCCCTGCCCCCTCCCCTGAGCCTGCGATGCCCTCGCCCCTTCCCCCCTATTTTAAAAAGGAGGGAGGTGAAGGAGGTGCCAATTTGGATTCGGAGTTCTACCATTGACTTAAATATGATCAGGATTCTACCCCTGGGTCTGGATGTTTATATTTGTGCTTTGCCTAACTTCTGCACACAAATCAATTAATTTTCACATGTACACAGACAGGCTACTCACCTCACGCAATCGCAAATGCCTAACTTTGAAATTCTACCCCGTAAGTTATGAAACAAAAGATATTTTAGAGTGTGCTGAAATGTTATGATTATTCATATTTGATTTTGGTGTCTGCGTTCAGTTTCTCAGACTTTAAAAAAAAATTAATTGCCTTATACTACGATATGTTCACCCTCCTCGTACAGCAAAAAGAAAACCATAAAACCAACCCTCATAACAATTGCCAATTAGGAAATATAATTTTGATTTTTAGCACTTTGGAGACCTGTTACAATGGCATCTTTAATCAGGGAAGATTAAATAGTCATTCTTAAATTGGTCATTACTGGATTTGTCATTGAAATAGGCCACAGTCACAGGAGGTCTTAGAGAGACAAGGTGGGTGAGGTAATATCTTTTATTGGACCCACTTCTGTAGGTGAGAGAGACAACTTTCGAGCCACATAGAGCTCTTCTTCAGATGTGGGAAAGGAAAGAACTGTGTGTGGCTCGAAAGCTTGTCCCTCTCACCAGCAGAAGTTGTTCCAATAAAACTCATCTACCTTGTCTCTCTAATATCCTGGGACTGACACAGCTGTAACTATACTGCATAGGAGGTCTTAGTTTCTATATATTCTTTATATCCCAGTCATTAGTACAAGTAATGGGATACTATGTTCTCTTGTCTCAGTGTCAATTGCTTTGTACTAAAGATATACTACAACATAATCAAAAAACTAGAAACTGTTCAGATCATTCAAGCTATATTTACTCACTATGGGAGTTACTGTAGCAAATCTCACAACTATAACTACTAAATACACAGTTTGCATTGGTGATAACGGACATCATCAATCCCCCAAGCCCTCTAGTGCTCTGCAATGCAGTGAAATGTCATTGTTTGTTTTTCTAGTTTAATTTTAGCATTCTGCTTCCAAGCACTACTTCAACAAACTGCTGCTTTTAATTGTTTATGTATTGTATTGATTATTCATGTTTTATACTTACGTCACTTGCCAGTTCATTTGCTTTCTTGGCATTTTGATAAGCTGGAGTGATCATAGCAGGAAAGCTTCCTTTCCCTCTGTGCTCTTCATATTCATCCATATAATCCTGCACAAAATTCAGGGTGTTTATTCATTACATATGAGCAAGTGGATTATTAATGACTTTTCT
This sequence comes from Chrysemys picta bellii, assembly GCF_011386835.1. Taxonomy (NCBI): domain Eukaryota; kingdom Metazoa; phylum Chordata; order Testudines; family Emydidae; genus Chrysemys; species Chrysemys picta. The sequence continues at coordinate 117,662,754 of NC_088797.1, read as the reverse complement.
AAGCTCCCCAGTCTCTGTAATTTGCATGTATAGTTCATTACTTCCATTTATCTGTAAAGTTTGTTCATTTCATACTAGAATATATGTATTTAATCACCCACAGTGTAAACTTTCTCTATGGCCTCTTTATTTATGTTGCAATGAAAGCACGGGTAACTTAGATATTTTCAAGATGGTATTCTTCCAGTACAGAGAAGATGAATATAACCTCCAAATCTTACCCCAACTCTCCCAGGCCAAAAACTAAAAGAAAAGAAGACTGGGTCTCATGGTTAAGACACTCAGGAGATCTGGTTCAAATCAGGCTCGGCATCACATGCCCTCTGTGATGCTGTGCAAGTCTCAACATCTCTGTGACTGTAGTCCTCATGGGTACAGTAATACTTCTCAACTTCACAGGGGGTTTTTGAGGATGAATTAATTAATGAGTGGTGCTCAGATATTATGGTGGCAAATACCTTAAAAAACAAAAACAGTGCCCACTCTTTTTTTATTATTATTATTTATTATTATTCTAGAATTAGTACTATGAAGCGAAATGTGTCTTTAGACCAGATTCTGCCCTCAAAAGCATATGAGTAAATCCCTTTAGCTTTCAGATTGCATGAGAATATCCAGGACGTTATCCCTATGTCAGGACATAATTGAACCATTTTTGGACTAATGCCAGGTTTACAGAAAAAAGGTTGTTTTGAACTTTAAAATCATTTAGCCAAAGGATTATTTTTAACTTTTTCATAAACATATTAAGGGTTTGTGAAAAAGAAATTGTTAAATATTTTATTTTAAACAATCTTAGCAAAAGAAAAAACAATTTCCTCATTAGAAACCATATCGTGTATGTGCTTATCATGTAACGTTGTATAAATCTTTTGTAGTAATGTGCCAGATCAGGTGAAATGAGGATGCCTGCTATGGCAGGAGTAGTGTAAATGCTACAAATATTCATAGTATTTCTCCTATGACTTCTCTCAGCAAAGGGTCATGCTATGTCAGATCACATGTCACATGATAAGTTGGGTCACACTACAGTGAAGTCTGTCAGTAATATGGTAACAACGTCTATAGCTATTCTATATCCAAAATGTGCTATAAATATGTACAGAGAATCCAAAATAACCATGAAAATAAACTGTCACTCTTTTAAAATACCATTCTTCCAGCTGAATTCTAACTTGCACTCTAATTTCTGTTTTTCATAACTTCCTCAAGCAAATTTCTTGAAATTTTCTATGCTTGTTCCAAGTCTGAAACCAATATTATTCATATTACGTGGTATCTTAAAGCAAACATAGTCTGTTCACTTCTGTGGGACTATTCGTGGAATAAGATTAATTTAATCAGAATCTGACCCAATGAGATAAAAAAAAGCAAGTCAAATTTGACTTTCAACACCATGCTCAAAGAAAATATGAAAGTTAGTTTTAAGGTCACAAGCATTTAAATTAGCCACCTTTGTACAGGAATATTAGGAATGTCCTGTTTATTCTTTTATTTTTTGAATGAAACTTTTGTTAGTTTAGAAGGTATATGGTGATTTTAAATTTCTGCTACTGTATATGCTAAACTGATTTCTTTTTCAAATGTGGCTTGTTGTTCACACTTCTAGGGGGATCTATCAAATAAGCCAGTTTTGGGTAAAAATAGTGAGGAAGTTTAATGTTATGAAGATCTTAAGTCAGTAAAAGCATGCACCTCTTTTCACCTAAAGACTTTGATTAAAAAGCAAGAACAGTATGTGAAAATAATAATTATCCTCTGAAATATAAATTCCTGAGATTGGGACCCCTGAGTTCCATTACTTCCCTGGGACAGACATAATTTAACTGAAATGTTAATATTATGATATTAAATGTTAACGAATATTAGGATTTTTTTAGCATTGCCCACAATAATTATATTTCCTAACAAATGGAAAAACAGCAAAGATGAAGCCATAAAGACCAGGGTTGAAATGGTCCCCTGCCAATGGTACACACTCATTTACATACAGTAACTCCTCACTTAACGTCCTCTCAGTTAACGTTGTTTCAAAGTTACATCGTTGCTCCATTAGGGAACATGATCGTTTAAAGTTGTGCAATGCTCCCTTATAGCATAGTTTGGCTGACTTTACAAGGGAGCATTGCACAAGTTCCTCTTCTCCGCCTCCTCCCCCTTCCTTCCTCCCTCCCACCCAGCGCTTCCCCCCACCAAACAGCTGTTTGGCGGCGCTTAGGACTTTCTGGGAGGGAAGGAGTGAGCGGGGAAGTGAGGAGTTACTGTACTCAGACTATGGTATTATTATGCTGCTCTTCCCTTGAGGTCTTGATTTCTCATATGGGAAAACAAAGTTTACAGCAGGGGACAGCAAATCTCATTGCCATTAGTAAACTCTAAGCATTTGGCAGTATTAACAACCAGCTGTAGCATGGGTACACGGGTATCTCTTAGTTGTTGCATACCTGGCTAAAGTGATCTATATTTTCTTTTGTGAAAGCATCATCTGCTCCAGTTGCATGGCTGGCTTTTCCCTTCATCTCTTTTTCATATCTTTGATGATACCTCACCTAACAGAAAGAAAAGAAGATCAAGCCAGATGAGTTCAGCCTGTTACATACATGCCGTATAATAAATCACATGCACATGTTAATAATAAAGGTTTGCCAAAAAATTTCCACTGCAACCAGTCTTCAGAAGCCAAGTTTTCTACTTGTATTTAATAAAATTTTAAGAACATAGGACTTGCTATATCAGTTCAGATCATTAGTTTGCTAAGTATAGCATTCTACATCTGGCAGTGGCTAACATCTGATGTGCCAGAAGGTTAAAAATAAACACATAAGTCACATAAGTGCAGAGTCTCTATATAGTGCTTTTCATCCTAGCTGATCTCAATGTGCTTTGCACACTCTACTGCAGGATCATTTGCCCACCAATAATTATTTTTAATAATAAAAGGCTTGATTCTGAGAGGTGCTGATCACTAGCATGTCACTAGGCCCAGTGGTAGCTTTAGGTGAGCAGCTTTCAAGTTCAGGCCCAAGATTTACAATATCTCTATTGAAGTCAAAATAATGCCTACAAGCTATATGCAAGCTTGCCCTTTATCCTACACAGGTGATTTTTTACACCAATAAGAGTTCCTCCACAGATCAAGGGCAGTGTATAAAGTTTTAATGAGTTCCAAACATCTGCCTTTGTCTTTAAGACTAAGGGTCCTTCTTGACTTTCATTGATGAATTAATAACCAGAAAATTCTCCATTCTGGTTTTAAGCTACATTCCATGTAGCTAGCACAATATGCTATACATATTTCCTTTCACTGCCTGAGTAAAAATTGATACTAATGAGTCAGTTTGAACACACATGATTTAAGTTAGCCTCGTAGGAGGCTGGTAATGTTATCGTCCCTTGAAACTGCTTTTTTAAAATCATCACAGCTTCTGGCAGTGGGGCTGGTACCCATTTAACAACACAAACGTACACAACAAACGTAATTGTGGCACTGAGGCAAAGGCAGACAAATGACATTCACTAAAGATCCCAGGCTCACACTGCTCCATGGAGGGTCACTCCTGAAAGGTGCTTAGCACTCCTGAGAGCTGCGACGTGAGTTCAGCTCCAAATGACTTTAGCAGGAATGCAGGGCATTCAGCCCCTCACCAGAGTGCTCGGCACCATGCACAATAATACTCCAAGAGAATGGAAAGAGAGGGGGGTGGTTCTGAAATAATATCAGTCCAGAGCCAACATACATTTGATAGTCTTCCCATATTTAATTTTATTTATACATATATACTTAATACTCAAAAGACTGGTTTCTCTAGTTCACTTTGTGCCTCTTAGTCAAAGGTCACTCCTGCACCACATAAAGGGAAGGAGAGGGAATCAGGGGTGAGCAAGGGCAGGGGCAGAGCTCTGCTAAAACCAATCCTCCTGTAAGAGGGACCTTGTGCCTGTGGTATAAATTAGAGCTGCTCCTCTAACTTATGCCAAAGCTGAGCAGAGTGGGATCAGAGAGTCACAAGTGGCTCCTTATGGCCACGCCCCTCATTCCTCTGTGTTCAAGTGCAGCTTGGGAGGGCCTTCTGCCCCCAGAGATTAACAGTATTGCTTTCAAAATATAATGGCCTTATTTTCCCTCGTGTATAACACAGGACCTGTCCATGCAAAAATAATTACCTGAAATCCTACAGGCCACATTCTCTGCTGATGTAACTCCACTGGCACTGATGGGATTTTGCCAGAAAAGAATTTGGCCCTAAGTCTGTTGGATTTTTTCCTCAAAAGAATTGCATTTGATACTTACATCACTGGCTAGTTCATTAGCTTTCTTGGCTATCTGATAAGCTGGAGTGATCATAGCAGGAAAGCTGCCTTTCCCTCTCTGCTGTTCATATTCTCCTGTGTATTTCAGCTGTAAAAAAAGCAAGATAATGTAGGAACAAGTATATCGCGCACATTTATATCTGCTACACACAAAAAAGCTACCTTAAAAGAACATTACTGAGGTTGCAAAGTCAACCACTCAAAAGTCAGGAAATGTCAGAGTAAAGGTTGCCTGCGCCACCTTCGTTCACCATCATCCCTCATCACCTCACAGCCTTGTATGTATAGTCGTTAATTACATGATCAAATACTATTTTTCCCCAAAGACCCCAGCCTCATTCTGTACTCAGGATAGGCCTGCTCTAGGGATTATTCAGGATTGAAACAGGTTGCCTGTTCTCTCCTGTTATGCTTACATCACTCATAAACTTCTCTCCAGCCTTTGCGCGCAGTAGATCTGGAGTGTCTACGACAGTGGTATAGCTGGAAACTCTGTCTTCATGTCCTCGCTTATATGCCACCTGGCAGACAGAAGATATAAAATGCATTTTAAAACTATTTACTAGCAAATATCTGGGTATTTCCTTCCATAAGGCTTGAAAAGGCAACAGAAGAACTGACCTTAGTTTCAGCTAATGAATTATTCACAGTTTTCTGTTCTTAATAGAAGTCCCTCAGCTGTAAATACAAAGGCAGGTGTATCTACTACTGACTAAAAGTGGCTGTCACTACAGCGTGTTCTGATTTTACTCATCAAACTATGTGCATTAGTTTAATTGTTCTATTATTTCACTCAGCCTGTCTGGATCTATCAAGTGCCAAAGGTGTTCATTTTATGGCAATGAAAGAAAACTGCACTATGGGGAAAAAATATTTTTTCTGGTACTTTATACAGCATTCTCTCTTTACTGATACAGGTAAATAGAAAAAAAATAAGAGTGGTTATGCTGATATCTACAACATAGTAAGCGGTCTTCATTTTAAGGCCCCAGTGCAATGCCTATTAAAGTCAATGGAAAGACTCCAAACTCAGTGGGAGCAGCTTGATATGGTCCGAAGTGTTTGTTTTGGGTGAACAATATTCTTCAATAAAATCACTACAAGATTCTTCAGTAATGACCCAAACCCCTATAGCTTACAATTGTATTATTGCAATGATTGATGCTATACATGGAAGCCACGGCAGTATTTTTCAAATGCTTTGTATGGTTCTTATTTTCACTGGATTTCTTTGGATTGGATTGTTATTTTTATAACATGGTACATTACGTGCATAGATAAGTTAAAGTAAATTCTAGGTAAATTAATTTACTAGTGTATTGGTATATAATTTTACATACTAAAAGGGAAAGAGAGATGAAAAAGTTAGAATAAGTGGATAAATAAATGAATAAAAATACAAAAGGAAAATAAGAGTAAATAATTCACAGGGTATAGAATGGTACAGCAATTAATTATTTTTAAATTTGAGATGGCATAGAATGGTACAGCAATTCATTTTTTTTTTAAATTTGAGATGGCCATGATGTCATAAGTGTCCCATAGATCTTAGAAAATGCCCATACTGTCACTTGTTATACATGAAAGACAAGGTGGGTGAGGCAACATCTTTTATTGGACCAACTTATGTTGGTGAAACAGACAAGTTTCAAGCTCCACTTGTTATACGTGACTTTCTTCCAAGGCTAGCTAGTTTGCTAGAGACTCCTGTGTCAATGTATCACATTCAAGGTTTTTTCACTTTTACGGGAGTTATTTTACAATTACTGTTGGCTATGGAATGCACCTTTTAACATGAACTGTTTTAAATCCAAGTTTCGCTGAACTTCAATAAGTTTGACACACACAAATTGGGACTTACTTCACTGCTTAGCAGAGTGGCTTTCTTAGCTATCTGGTAAGCTGGAGTCATCATGGCTGGAAAGCTGCCTTTGCCTTTCTGTTGTTCATATTCTTCTGTGTACTTCAACTAGAAAATTATATAATTTGTATTTTGTTAAAGAAAAACCCTCTGTTCACCTCTTTTAATGCACACATTCTAATTGTTTTGGGTTATATTATCCTGATGACTTTTAAAAACCTATAATGGACTTAACCAAAGTGGAAATCACAGGTCCCATCGGTTTGGCTACACATGTTTAAAGAGTTTTAAAATAATTGACACATAAAAGACAATGTATTTTATAAGTTCAAAATTTAGGAACATTTCCTATGTAAAGTGGAAAAAATCTGTTTATAATCTTTTCCATCAATATTTTTGCGAACAAAATATTTACATTAGTCACTAGTTTAGTAAAGGCCACCTTGCGTAGGCACAGATCTTCAATTCTTATACCAAGTTTGATTTCCATTCACTTCCGGTTGATGGAACGGCAATGGATCCTTGTCTACTCTACAAAAAATAAGATGTGTAATCCACTGTTGGTGCAGCCTATAGGTGGTAGCACCACTGGAAGATGTAGAGTATGTTGGATTCCATCTACAATCAAAGTTACTTAAGATGTTACACTTCAGCTACAGGAGAGTATCTTAATTGCAGAAGTTCATGGTAGTTCCACTTGAATATAATTTCTAAGCTTGGCACTAAAACTGTTAGGTGACCTTGACGGTATATATAGATAGCACTCACAAGGCTCAACACGCTCTCTCAACATAGCAGTAAATGCATGTCACCGTCTCCTTTTGTAATTTGTTATTGAAAGTTTGGCTATTCTAACCTGGAAAGTCCTCAGAATACTATAACTCATACAAATAAAGTGATTGCAAAAGTCAGCCCACATACATCACCGAGAGTCTTCTGTGCCTGAGCTATCCTGACCGTTTCGGGATCTGGGATGGTTCCAGAATACCAGGATTTGTTTTCCTCATATGCAGCTTGGTAGGCTTTCTAAAAAAGGAAAGATTAAGTCAGCGGAAATGTGTCTACTCATTTTTAAACCCGAACAGTTAATCTGCCAGGCAGGGAAAAGAAAACTATCATTCATTATGGGTGAAACATATTCCTATGCAGAGGGAAAGCATGAGGTCTATGCTCCTCTTCAGTCTCATTTGGAGAACATAGGCAGATCTTAAGTGTCATGAATTTTGTGCTGACCCTTTCCACATCAAAGAATATTTCTGAGCACGTTCCATAAGATTTGCTTAAGTGATATGAAATTAGGGCCCATTTCCCAAAACTCCAGTAAAACATTTGCTGAGTAACGCCAAACATCATGCAGACAGCAATGAATTTGCTAGACCAGCATTACTATTGGTGCTAAATCTGTGCTAAATGTGCACGCAAATCTGAAAACTGAAAATTCAGCAATTGAAGATTGATATTTGCTTTTTTGTCAGACTTATTTCATAAGAATCCAGAGTGTGAAAAGTGCCAGATTGAAAGCTCTGAAAAGTGAAGTCCTCTATTTGCTTGCACAGGCAGCATCCAGATTGCCCTGCCAAAAGGGACATCTTCTCGAGAGGACAGTTATTTATAGACTTGTGAGTATTTGGGCTGTCTGCTGAGACTGCCAAGAAGAGTGATAATGGGCTTAGACCATTTCAAAAGCAGCATATTTTACTTATTACTAACGTAGGATGGGTCTGAACCACCAAAATAAGATGAATGGCTCTATAGCCCAATAAATCATCAAGCTAGCCCTTTACATTTTCTATTATTGTTCCCATCTCTATGTTAAGGGAGATTTATTTATTTTTTAACACTAGCAAAAAACTTTTAAAAAAAAATAGTTATCTTGGGCAGTAGTTTTCTGTTCTCCCTTTATTACTAGCTTGCATAGATGAGTTTAATCAGGGATTCCTAACTCCCTGCCCACTTTCTTCCTGTCCCTGATCCTGTGTTTGCGACACTCACCTTGAAAATTAATACTGTCACAAATTCAGCATTATGGCTCTACTTCAGGATCAAGTCAGAGGAGAAACTGGGGTAGGCAGAAAAAAACCACTAGCAAAACACAATGGGTGAAATCTTGGCCGCAGTGAAGTCAATGGGAGTTTTACCATTGACGTTAATGGGGCCAGAATTTCATTCAATATTTGCAGTAAATAGAAAAAGTGGCAAGACAAATGTTGGATTATAATAATACTTAGCACTTAAACAGCACTTTTCATCTGAGGATCTCTGAAAGTTTTACAGAGATGGGCAAGTCTGATTATACCCATTTTACAGAAAGGGAAACAAAGGTACAGAGAAGGTAAGTGACTTGACCAAGCTCACGCATAACTCCATGGCTGAGTCAGGAATAGAATCCAAATCTCCTGACTCTTGCTATCCTCTTTTTAATGACTAAAATATGCTACCTGGAAAAGCAAGTGAAAGTTAAACAAGCTATTAAGGAAATAATAATAAATGGACTCTCATGACTGAAATATGGTGAATAAAAGCATAGCAATAATCATCCCATTTAGCATGGGGCAGTAGCTCATACCAGGCCAATGCTTGGTGGATTTCATACTAGCTGCTCACATGAACATGTGTACTTGAAGAATGTCTCTAACCTGTCTGGCCAGCTGTTGAACTCTATGGGCCGCTTCCATATCTCTGGATGCCACATCCCAGTGAAAAAACGATTTGAATCGTTCCCCCTCTTCTCGATATTTAATCTACAAAAAATAATGGCATCATTATGTATAGGTTTTTCTCGCATCATGGATGCCTGAGGTGGGAAAGTGCTGAACGTGCCTGGGTACTTAGTACTATACAGTAAGTGCAAACTGCAGCGAGAATAATTTTAAACCAGTGCAAGACTGTGTTTACTTCCTAACATCATAAAGCTATGAACAAATGCACACCTCTGCTATTTTGTGTGTGTATCTATGTACCAGATCCTCAACCGGTGTAGACTGGCATTGAAAGCTATGCCAATTTTCATCAACTGAGGAACCAGCCATATATTTTTAAAGATATACAGATATAGGGCTTGTCTACATTACCCGCTAGATCGATGGGCAGCGATCAGTCCAGACGCAATAAATTGACAGCAAAACGCTCTCTCATCAACTCCGGTACTCCACCGGAGCGAGAGGCACAGGCAGAGTCGACGGGGGAGCATCAGCAGTTGACTCATTGCAGTGAAGACACCGCGGTGAGTAGATCTAAGTACTTCAACTTCAGCTACGTTATTCACGTAGCTGAAGTTGCATAACTTAAATTTGTCCCCCCTTTAGTGTAGGCCAGACCATGGAGACACGCCATTTTATGTTAGGACCTACAAAACACACAGGCCTAGACAACCCAAACTCTGCGGCCTTTGAGAAACCATTGCTCACTGCACTCTCTTCTTCCTTGCCACCCCACCAGAGTCCCCTTTACTTGCCAACTCTACTTCGATTCTTTTGTTTATCAACCATCCTCCACCTACCAACTGCCATACAGGAAGACCACACAAGCACTAGACTCTGTGCCATGCAAGGAGCACAGACCTGCATTCTGCGTGCCTTCCACCACTGCCTAAGGTATCGGTGGAGAAGGAGGTTAGATTTATCCCTTAGTGCAAACATCTGTTCTCTGGTCCACATAAGTGGCTTCTGACTAAGGGTACATCTACACTACAGGGGGGAGTCGATTTAAGATACGCAAATTCAGCTACGTGAATAGCGTAGCTGAATTCGACGTATCGCAGCCGACTTACCCCGCTGTGAGGACGGCAGCAAAATCGACTTCTGCGGCTTTCTGTCGACGGCGCTTACTCCCACCTCCGCTGGTGGAGTAAGAGCGTCGATTCGGGGATCGATTGTCGCGTCCCAACGGGACGCGATAAATCGATCCCCAAGAGGTCGATTTCTACCCGCCGATTCAGGCGGGTAGTGTAGACCTAGCCTAAGATATTCTGCTGACACTGGAGTTATACATATAGGAGGAGCAGCACACTGGAGTTGAAACCTACCATGAAAATCTGAGAAGAGAATTTGGTTCTTAGACACCAGTAATACAATGACAACTGAAATCAAGAGAGAAATCTGCACAGAACATACAGTTCAAGTGTTACTATGAAACATTGGTCCTGTGTATCAGTCAGTGGGTAATATTCTACCTCCTTTATCCTGTGCAACCTCAGTGAAGTCAGTGAGGTTGCACAAATGTAAATTAATGGCAAAATTGAGCTCCATGTCTTCACTTTATTATAATTTAGTATTTGTTTTGCAATAGCACCTAGAAGCCCCAACTGAGATCAGGGCGCTATCGGTGCTAGGTATTGTACCTGCACATAAGAAACAGCTGCTGCCCTGAAGAGCTTACAATCTAAATAGACAAGACAGAAGAATGCTGAAAATATGTATCAATATCTCCATTTTACAGCTGAAGAGAAGCAGCAGAGATAGATTAAGTGACTCCCTGATGTTTCACAGGAAGTCAGTGGCAGAGCAATGAATTGCACTCATATCTTGAGTCCTAGTTTAGTGCCTTAAGAGCAAAACCATCCTTGTTCTCTAATGTAATGTAATGTTCTCAAGTAAAAGCTTATTCAATTTTACCAGTTGAATATGCTTTTTACTTGACATCATTAACATTTCAGCGCAAATATTTTCTCAAGTGAGAATTCTTTTATACATTTAGCATACGCAGTTCTAGACCAAAAACTGCCATATAAGTGAATGGGGACTTTCAGTGAGTAAGAACTGCAGAATCAGGCCCTTAAATACACTTAGCAACCCCCCCTTTGGAGTTCAAAATTCCCTATGTGATTGAAAGGGACAGGAGCTGGTCTAGGTGAGAAAAGAAGGGAAAGTGATCTCTGAACTATAATTTGCCTTGCATGTATATATACACACAAACACACTGGAAGTAACAGCGATCTCATATCACAGTCTGCAAACAGAAATAGAACCTGCAATAATCCCAGACTCATTCCAGACCAGCTCTGTCACACGCAATTTAAAGGAAGTATACTGGTTGTTGTTGTAAGAGTGTCTGAGTTATTGCAAAAACCTGATGCATAAAAATGGCGTGCAAGAAAAATGGGAGAAAAAATGCAACGTATGATGAATGCTGCTAAATGTATGATGCCTGCATTGTCCTTAAAGCAGAGAAAATATGAAGAGTGTGTGCAATAATTTAAATAATACAACTTATTTACAGAGAATTTTTAGTAGGATGTGAAATCATGTATGAACACACAGTTTATGCTTACTATATATAATAATAATAATAGTAGTAGTTTTTATAGTATCAAAGGGGACTAAAGTCAATAAAGCAACATTACATATGGAAATGGGCCAGTTACCAGTGGTTATTCGCAATCTTACTATGTACTTTTCTAATGTTAAAGTTACCAGAAATACAAAATTGAAACTAATGTCTTTGGAGGAAAACACCACAAGACAGGAAAGAATGCCATCAAACAAAAAGACTTTGAGCTCCCCCAAGAAAATCCAATGCACCCATAATATTTCAGTAAAAATGTTCTCAAAACAAAACCATGCAAAACCTGACTTTGTATTTTTTATAAATCTCAGCCCAAGTTCATAAGATGCTTGAAAACCCTCCTGGGTACAGATTATAATAAAACTGAAGCTACTTTGTGGCTTGGTATCAAAGACTTGGGGATTTCAGTCAAGTTTTGCTTGGTGTTTTCAGATTCATTTGAACTCAGAATTCAAAACAAGCGATAAAAAGTTTAAGAAAATGTCTTCATGAACCCACATGACTGACACTATCAAGTTTACACAGCTTTGTTCAGCATTCCTAGCAATTTTCTGTGAGCACTGCCACTTAGAATATTAGATAAGTATCCCTTTACACACTGAGCCTGCACTTCTCAATCAGGAAGATTCCCAATAATATTAAATCGATTCGTTGCCTGAGTAAGGACTGTGAGGCCCCAAATGTACAAGAAGTAAGGCTATAAATCTACCTTGGGGTTTCCTAGTGATACTGACAAAACTATTGTTTTGCTCTCTTTCTTTGCAATGGAACTCAACGGCCTTATAATGTAGAGTTGTATGAAGTGTTGTAGCCTTGTAGAGTGATAACGCAGATGAGGTAACATCTTTTATTGGACCAATTTCTGTTGGTGAGAGAGACAAGCTTTTGCGCTTATGCAGAACTCTTATTCAGGTCTAGAATACATGTAATATGTGTTAACTACTTACACTAAACAATCTGTTCCGCCCTGTATTTAGTTGTGACACCCTGAATACATTTCCCAGACATGAAGAAGAGTTCTGCGTAAGCTCAAAAGCTTGTCTCTCCCACCAACGGAAGTTGGTTCCATGAAAGATGTTACCTCACCCACCTTGTTTCTCCAATGTAGAGTTGAACAGGCACAATACATTATTCCTCTTTTTAAAATGAATACTGAACACATAGGATACAAATTCACCAGAGATAGAAAAAAATTTCTTGTTGAAAAAAGGAAAAAATATTCCACAAAATTACCTCATCCACCTTGTCTCTCTAATATCCTAGGACCGACTCATCTACAGCAACACTGCATATAAAATTTTAGACATTTTCCCTAATTTGTCTAAATTTCAAAATTTTCCAACCAGCTCCAGCATTCACTGAAATATTTATAACAAATGTTACAAAATGTGTCGTCTTCTACATAAAATTGATATATTTCTAAGGGACAATTGTAACAATTCTATATACCAGCATAACCAAGCTACAGATGGGATCAAACTGGGAAATTTGAATCCAAATCTGGATTTCAAACCCCTTAAGTATGGGTGTATTTGATTGTTGTGGCCCATTATGAGCCCATTTGCAAAATTCTGATCCAAACCTGGATACAAACTTTTAATACTCTCAAAGAGACCATGGGAGAGGAGAAGGAGTTTCTGTCTGGACTTTGTGTTTTAGAACATTTCTAGAACAGAATACATGACTACAATGGTGTCTTTTTTAAACATAAAATACATCTGAATATAAAACACACTTGTTCCTAAAGCTTCTTACCTCACTTACTGCTTCTGATTGTTTCTTCACATTTATATTTACTGGTGTCTCATATATGCTTGTGAATGTGTTGTTTTTTGGGTTATGGCTACAAAAGAAAGTGTAATGGGAAATTAGAAATGTATGTTATTGACCACCAAAAAGATAGGTTTTCTTTTTAGTTTGATATTTCTTAAAAACACTGAACAAACCTGTCCCCCACCCCAACATGACTATTGGGTTACACACAAGTTATTGTTTTATGAAGTAGGTGCCTACAACTAAATTAATTTTAATGATCATATCATATCAATGCTGTGTTTCTAATAACAAAAGAGAATAATAGAATAAAAAACAACTGTCATCTCTTCCTTTCAAATGACAAATTTGACAGGAATTGATCATTATGAAATAAAAAACTTTCAGAAGAAAACCCTCCCTCTAAAATCTGCATTTTACATATTTTTCTGGCTACTAAGTGAATTCACATCTTGTTAACTCTTAGTCGCCGATACAGAAATCATAGTATAGTCACAATAGTTTACTTTTCTAAATACTTCAAATGACACTTATTTTGGTGTCTTTTAAGCTACAAGACGACATGACAAATGTGGAAATGTTACATATGAGGTCAGATTCTCATCTCATCTGCCAGTGCTGCCCATATTAATCCAGAGTAATTCCACTGAAGTATCATGGAATCATAAAATATTAGGGTTGGACGAGACCTCAGGAGGTCATCTAGTCCAATCCCCTGCTCAAACCAAGACGAACACCAACTAAATCAGTAGAGTTATTCTGGTTTCACACCACAATATGTGAGACCAGAATCTGTCCCAAACATACTCTTCTAATGAATTATGGTAACTTAAATTTTACACCATGATTATTTTTTTATAAGGAAACACACTTACGCTTGACAGTAAGGCTTTTTCTGATAGCTGACAAAGTTATTTACAGTTAGCATCATCTTGCAGACTTCACAGTGAAAACAGGCTTTGTGCCATGTCTAGAATTCCAAAAGATAAAAATATAGTGAAAGTTACTTGTATTTCATATTGTATTATTCTAGTGATTTTAAACAGCAATATTGATCCCTTCTATCCATATAATTAATAACCATTTCCCACTGTGTGAATGAACATGTACTAAATAGATCTATTGTCATTTCGAATTTGTTCTTTTTAATTTTGTTCCAACAAACTTTTATAATGAAGTTCATCTCAGTTCTGAAATCCAGTAGGAATAAAGAATGTATAGTCTGGGGGGCTTTGGCAGTGTCTTCAATGGAAGCAGGATTAGGCCCAAAAGTAAAGTACCAATGCATATGTTTATTAACGTTCAAAATGACCAAGATAGAGAATGTCTACTGACCTGATCTATACAGTTAATCTTCTCAGCAGAGTAAACCCCAAAGCCGCATCTAGCACAAGGCTGCACATTCATCTTGAAATCAACAGAGTGAAGAATATATATATATCTATATATACACAAAAGGTTTGAAGACTATGAAGATGACTTTCCAGTCCGTATGTAACACACTCCAAACAGCCCAATCAAGCCCTTTTGCTCTGCAGTCCAGGATCACATTAAAGTTCTGAATCGAAGTTCTCACTCCCTTTTGCTGACCTTCTGCTTTGAAGTCAGCTGCTGGCTGGCTTTTAAAGCTGCCAGTTACGAAGAGGGGTTATTTTGGCAACTGGGTAAGTACGTACAGAAGGGGAGCTCTCAGTGACATCTTTCTCTAAATAGAAGAGTGAACTCATAGAAAAGAATCATGTTCATATGAATGATAGAAACTGGTCATTCAGTTTCTAGGCTTTGCAGTTTAATACTAGCTGTCATAACCCCAGGATGGAGCTAATGGTATCAACAGTACCATTATCAAATTAGTAGATAGCTGGTCACCTCCATGTGGGGTATATGAGCTCACTAAGGGATAGTCTGTTCCTTTAGGAACAGCCCTGTGTAAGGTAGCTGTGCCACCCCAGAAGTTCAGGGAAGAAACTTTAACTCAGAGATTCACAATTTCTTCTGTGCTCCCCATTTGCTCCTGCTACATCGCAGACCATAGCAAATTACTTCCCCTTAACCCAACTCACCTGCACTTGGTGGGCTGTGGGGAGGCAATGCCAATACCAAGCCCATTCTCTGCCCCTCTCCTCCTCCTATTGCTTCTGCCATTGAGATACAGGGAGGCCCCACATGCGGTTGGGGGAAGCCTTTTATTTCAAAGAATTCCAAACATTAACAAACGGGACACTTGGCCTATCAACCACAAAAGAGCAGTCACAAAGCAGCTATTTAATAATGTACCGCATCAGCAGAGCAGTGTAGATCAGAAAGTGAAAAATGCCTCATCCAAATGGAACTATGGAATAATGTGAATAGGTAAACTGTCACTCCTAACACTGGAGGTTACCAATCCTCCCCTTCAAAAGATACCATGGAATTTTTCACAACTGCAAGTGGTCAGGGCCTAAGTTTTACATCTCACCTGAATTACAGAACCTCCAACAGCAGTGTCCCTTAACAATGGGACATTGCTAGGTACTTTCCTCTAGAGTAAACTACAATCTATTGAATCCACAACACCACTCTCCTTAGCAGTTAGGTACTATAAGGAAGCCTCCTATCCAATTCCTGATGATACCCAACTCTGCTTAACTTACTATGTTTACTGAATGCTAACAGCGTACTAGCACTGCATAGAAAATGGAGTTGACAAAGTCCCTGCTCTGAAGAGACACAGTAGTAAGCACTATGGCCCCAACTATACAAAGACTTACTCATGTGGTTAATTTTAAGCACTGTGAATAGTCCTGTTGACTATAAAAAGAAGAACAGGAGGACTTGTGGCACCTTAGAGACTAACAAATTTATTAGAGCATAAGCTTTCGTGGACTATAGCCCACTTCTTCGGATGCATATAGAATGGAACATATATTGAGGAGATATATATACACACATACAGAGAGCATAAACAGGTGGGAGTTGTCTTACCACCTCTGAGAGGCCAATTAATTAAGAGAAAAAAACTTTTGAAGTGATAATCAAGCTAGCCCAGCACAGACAGACAGTTAGATAACAAGTGTGAGAATACTTACAAGGGGAGATAGATTTCAATGTTTGTAATGGCCCAACCATTCCCAGTCCTTATTTAAACCGGAGTTGATTGTGTCTAGTTTGCATATCAATTCTAGCTCAGCAGTTTCTCGTTGGAGTCTGTTTTTGAAGTTTTTCTGTTGTAATATAGCCACCCGCAGGTCTGTCACTGAATGACCAGACAGGTTAAAGTGTTCTCCCACTGGTTTTTGAGTATTTTGATTCCTGATGTCAGATTTGTGTCCATTAATTCTTTTGCGTAGAGACTGTCCGGTTTGGCCAATGTACATGGCAGAGGGGCATTGCTGGCACATGATGGCATATATCACATTGGTAGATGTGCAGGTGAACGAGCCCCTGATGGTATGGCTGATGTGATTAGGTCCTATGATGATGTCACTGGAATAGATATGTGGACAGAGTTGACATCGGGGTTTGTTACAAGGATAGGTTCCTGGGTTAGTGGTTTTGTTCAGTGATGTGTGGTTGCTGGTGAGTATTTGCTTTAGGTTGGGGGGTTGTCTGTAAGCGAGGACAGGTCTGTCTCCCAAGATCTGTGAGAGTAAAGGATCATCTTTCAGGATAGGTTGTAGATCTCTGATGATGCGCTGGAGAGGTTTTAGTTGGGGGCTGAAGGTGACAGCTAGTGGTGTTCTGTTATTTTCTTTGTTGGGCCTGTCTTGTAGGAGGTGACTTCTGGGTACTCGTCTGGCTCTGTCAATCTGTTTTTTCACTTCAGCAGGTGGGTATTGTAGTTTTAAGAATGCTTGATAGAGATCTTGTAGGTGCTTGTCTCTATCCGAGGGATTGGAGCAAATGCGGTTATATCTTAGAGCTTGGCTGTAGACAATGGATCGTGTGGTGTGTCCTGCAAATACTCACCAGCAACCACACATCACTGAACAAAACCACTAACCCAGGAACCTATCCTTGTAACAAACCCCGATGTCAACTCTGTCCACATATCTATTCCAGTGACATCATCATAGGACCTAATCACATCAGCCATACCATCAGGGGCTCGTTCACCTGCACATCTACCAATGTGATATATGCCATCATGTGCCAGCAATGCCCCTCTGCCATGTACATTGGCCAAACCGGACAGTCTCTACGCAAAAGAATTAATGGACACAAATCTGACATCAGGAATCAAAATACTCAAAAACCAGTGGGAGAACACTTTAACCTGTCTGGTCATTCAGTGACAGACCTGCGGGTGGCTATATTACAACAGAAAAACTTCAAAAACAGACTCCAACGAGAAACTGCTGAGCTAGAATTGATATGCAAACTAGACACAATCAACTCCGGTTTAAATAAGGACTGGGAATGGTTGGGCCATTACAAACATTGAAATCTATCTCCCCTTGTAAGTATTCTCACACTTGTTATCTAACTGTCTGTCTGTGCTGGGCTAGCTTGATTATCACTTCAAAAGTTTTTTTCTCTTAATTAATTGGCCTCTCAGAGGTGGTAAGACAACTCCCACCTGTTTATGCTCTCTGTATGTGTGTATATATATCTCCTCAATATATGTTCCATTCTATATGCATCCGAAGAAGTGGGCTATAGTCCACGAAAGCTTATGCTCTAATAAATTTGTTAGTCTCTAAGGTGCCACAAGTCCTCCTGTTCTTCTTTTTGCGGATACAGACTAATACGGCTGCTACTCTGAAACCTGTTGACTATGTGTAAGTCTTCACAGGATTAGGGCCTATGCTTGGTACTAAATATTAACAGGCTGAGCCCTTTGGTCTCAATACTGCTCCCACTGAAGTCAAGGATTGAGAGTTGAGTTCTTATACCCAGAGTATATCAGGTACACAAAAGACTAAGAGGACAGTACATTTGGGATTGGCTCTGTTGGGTTCCTGGGTATAATGCAGTAGGATGGTAAAAGGCCATAATCACTTAAGCTGCTGCATGCTGAATACATTGGAATGATGAGGAAAGTCTACTGGAGCCAAGATAATAGCCCTAGTTACATCACAGCTAGAAAAACTAATATAATAATATTATTAAATAACTCACTTGAGGTTCTTCTATCCAGGAGAGGAGATGACAATGGCCATTGCAGCAATGGGGTTGCTTATATTCATATTATGTATTTTTAATTACTGCGAAAGCAGCCAAAGCCATGGATGGGGTTGAAGTAAAAATTATAAGAATAAATAAAAATAAATGTTTGAACTACTTTTAAACAGTGGCCTAGAATTGGAAGAATGAAACAGGACTGGGTCCAGTCTGGCATTTCCAGTTCTTGTTGGAGTTCCTTAGAGGGGTGCTGCTCTCTATTTGTTGACTTCATTGCCCTTCTGTTTTGGTGTAAGGCCACCAAGTTTTCACACCTGCATGTTAAAATCAGGGATACAGATTATGCTGTGCATCTAGGATTTTTTATCTAGATAATCAATTTTTAACCATTTAAGGCTTTGATCCTGCAATGTGGGTTGCACCTGCAGATCTATGCATGTCACAGGGGTTTTAAATTATTTTACCTCTGTAATTTATTCTGCAGGGTACACATTTTACTTTGTAATCATCTGGCAGTGGGTCCTTTACTGTAGAAAAAAAAATTGCTTAGCTATGTGAATTTTACCAAATGAAAAAGGATTTGAACAAAAACCATGCTTATTAGAAACAAAAATTGAGCTGTTCCAAGTAAAACCAAACCTGTTTCCTAGCAACAACGGCCTTGCTTTTAGAAGAGGGTGTTACCAAGTTTTGTGATTTTATCACAAGTCCTGTGGTATTTGGGGTCTTTCTAAAACCCTAGCTCATGAAGTCATATGAATACATGAGAAGCTCAGCTTTTAAAAAAATATATTCCAGGTATTGCAGGTATGGAGAAAACCTTAAAAATGTGACCTAAATGCAGTGTTGATTTTATTGGGGGTCTCACAAATTTTAGAAAGACAAGGTCAGTGAGGTAAGTCTCTTTTATTTGACCTTCTGTTGGTGAGAAAGATAAGCTTTTGAGCTTACACAGTGACCTGTTAAGACCCCAGCAGTCATAAGGAATTAGTTCAGTCAGTTACAAAATTTTTAGTTCTTCTAAAAGGCCCATCTACTGGAACCATGAGACTCTCAGCTTTCATTTAAAAAAAGAAATAGGTTTCTCACCCTCATGGTTGTAGAGAAACACTTGAACACATGAAGCAAACACAGCTCAAAGATTCAAAAACTAGAAGAGAAATACCCCCCCACACACATCCGAAGAAGTGGGCTGTAGTCCACGAAAGCTTATGCTCTAATAAATTTGTTAGTCTCTAAGGTGCCACAAGTACTCCTGTTCTCCCCCCCCCTTATTATTTTTAAGACACCTCATGATTTGTAAGCCACTCTCATGACTTTTAGGGCCAGACTCCTGATTGCCGAACATTTGGACTTGGCAATACTGTGTTCACACCCTAATTGTTAAGAAACCAGAAGGGAATGAAAAAGAAACTCCAAGGGACTATGGGTTTGTTTTATTTCAACCCCTCCCCCTCATGATTGTTAAACCAAGCTCAGGATTTTGGGTGGCCGGACACAGGATTTTGAAGGCTGGGGGTTGGCAAAAGGGCAACGAGATTTTAGAAGATTCCCTTTTCAGGGCTCCAATGCCGCAAAATAGCGAGAAGGTGGCAAATTTCCGCACCAAATTCTGGCACCGAAGAGTGTCTGCGGGGCGCAGGGCTCCCCATAGGGGTGATGGGGGCAGGTTTGGGGCGCTTCGCCTCGCCCCCTCTTGCGCTACGGGGGGCGTCAGGAGTTCGGTCCCCACCCCGTGCCCCTCGGGGGCAGCAGCCTGGGAGGCGGGGCTCGGATCTGTCCCTGAGCCGGAAGAGCGGCCGCAGCTGCCCGCCCGGCAGAGGGCGGGTCTGGGTCCGGGTCCCGTCACTTTTCCTTTCGCTTTGCCCCGTGTGGTCCCAGAGCACCGCGCTGACGGGACCGGGACCGCGACCGCGACCGCGGCAGACACAGGGGAGGACGGTGCAAGGTCAGTGTCCTGGCTAGGCGAGCGCCCCCGCCCCGCAACTATCCCCGTCTGACCCCTTCCTCCTCCGGGGCGTGTCCGGCTCTCCGATCCCCTTCTCCCACCCCTGCTCCCAGCCGGGCTGCTCCTCTCCCCCGGACCGGACCCCAGCTCCATCCCCCTTGTCTCCCCTTCCTTCCACTCACCCTTCCCACAAACCTCCTGCCTCCCCAGTTCCCAGCCTGACCCTGTCCCCAGTACCTGACCCCAGCTCCATCCCCCTTGTCTCCCCTTCCTTCCTTCCACCCACCCCTTACCTCACCCTCCACTCAAACCTCCTGCCACCCCTGTTCCCAGCCTGACCCTCTCCCCTGTACCAGACCCTAGCTCCATCCTCCTTGTCTCCCCTTCCTTCCACCCACCCCTTACCTCACCCTCCCGTTCCCAGCCTGACCCTGTCCCCAGTATCAGACCCCAGCTCCATCCCCCTTGTCTCCCCTTCCTTCCTTCCACCCACCCCTTACCTCACCCTCCCCTCCAACCTCCTGCCACCCCAGTTCCCAGCCTGACCCTGTCCCCAGTACCTGACCCCAGCTCCATCCCCCTTGTCTCCCCTTCCTTCCTTCCACCCACCCCTTACCTCACCCTCCCCTCCAACCTCCTGCCACCCCTGTTCCCAGCCTGACCCTCTCCCCGGTACCTGACCCCAGCTCCATCCCCCTTGTCCCCCCTTCCTTCCACTCACCCTTCCCACAAACCTCCTGCCTCCCCTGTTCCCAGCCTGACCCTCTCCCCAGTACCGGACCCCAGCTCCATCCCCCTTGTCCCCCCTTCCTTCCTTCCACCCACCCCTTACCTCACCCTCCCCTCAAACCTCCTGCCACCCCTGTTCCCAGCTTGACCCTCTCCCCAGCACCTGACCCAGCTCCAACACCCTATTCCCCCCACCTGACCCGCTAACCCATTCTGTCTACCCCAGGGAGGGGTTCTCAAACTGGGGGTCGGTACCCCTCAGGGGGTCACTAGCTGTCAGCCTTCACCCCAAATCCCGCTTTGCCTCCAGCATTTGTAATGGTGTTAAATATATAAACAGGTGTTATTAATTTATAGAGGGGAAGGGGGTTGCACTCAAAGGCTTGCTATGTGAAAGGGGTCACCAGTACAATAGTTTGAGAACCACTGGTCTACCCCCTTCCTGGCCTCCCCTCTATCCTCTACCCCCCATGCCTGATACACTCTAACCCTGTCCTCCCACCCCTCCCCGATCCTATTCCCTCCTTCCCCAGTATCTGCCCCTACCGGCTTAACCCCATGTTCTGCCTCCTGTCAGATCCCTCTAACCTCTTCTCCAGTTCGCTCCTCTCCCTTCCCATATCAGACTTCAGACCTCAGCTCTAACCCCACTTTTTCCACCCCATGCCTGACCCTTTAAGTCTATACACCACCTTCCACCCCCACCCGCTCTCTTCCCAGCACTTAACCCCACCCTGTAACCATTGATTGCCCCATTTTTGTCCTGGCATATCTGTAAGGGGACTCAGTACACCATGCCAGATGTCCTGTCTTATGGGCTCAGGATCATCCTGTACTTTGTACTTCAGAGGTGGCAACCCTACCTCTAACCCTCCTTCTGCCACCCCAGCTCCTGGACCCCATCTTCCAACATCATCTGTCCCTTTTCCCTGTCCCCAGGAATCTGACCCTGTCCTCCTCCTTCCCTTCAGACCACTAGCAGCTAACCCCCTCTAAGCTCCTTTTTCTCCCTGGCCCCACAGTCTGATCCTGTCCTCCTTCCTATGCACCCCTGAGCTTAATCCTCCTTCCCCCCTTTCTGGCCACACTTTCTAACCCCCTGCTTCCTCCTAGCATCTGACCCTCCACTTCCAGTGTCTGAGTCTTCCTCCAATCTTCAATGTTTTATCCCTTTCTTTTCCTCTTCTTTTAGCCCCAGAGATTCTTCCCTTCCTCCTCTCCTCCCCCCCCCCCCCCCCCCCGCCGTAGGCCTTGTCTACGTGGGAATGCAGTTCTATTGGTATAAAGGCATTTTATGCCACTGTCTATTCCTGTACAGGAAAGGGAATAAGCTATATTGCTATAAGATAACATTATACTGGTATAACTGCCTCCACACTAGGCATTGCACTGGTGTAACTATTTTAGTTTAAAAAAAAAATCACACCCATGAGAGGCTAACAGTTCATTTAGAATCCCGCAATTCCCATAGGTAGTACAAATTATTCCTTCTATTTGTGCATTATTTTGCATTTATTAATACTCATTTTCTTTCATGCATTCATTCACCTATCTGTATTGGGTTCCTTTGAAATTCCTTGTCTTCCCTAAATAATCTTGTGTAATTTACAAATTCCAGCACCTCAGAGTTCATGTCCTTTTCCAGATCACCGAGAAACATATTAAATATCATCAGACTTATCCCTAGTCCTTTATGAACTGTGAGTATTCCCAATGAAATCAAATTAAAATCTGCTGAGGCTGAAAACAACTTTCCCTTTTACTTTCAGCCTGCACTGGGGTTGGTACACAGCATTCAGATCAATGTCCACACAATCTGTTTGCATAGTCCTACAATCCACTGGTATCTAATTTGACAGTCCGTGTTTCTAATCTATCACTTGATGAGTTTGATAGGACATGCATGAGTAAGGACTACTTTAATCAGCAATTGTTTACAGGAATGGGGCAAGCATCAATTGTTCTGCTCTCCATTGAATACTGTGATTAAAAAAAACCTTTTCACCTGGTAAATAGTATGTTTTTTTCTTATACAGGGGAAATGATTGCTTTCAGTTACACTGGTGTAATTCTGAAACAACTCCACTGACTTTAGTGAAGTTACTCTGAATTTACATTGGAGTGACTGAAAGCAGAATTTGTCCCAAGTGCCATAATTTGCCTAAGGGGCTGCTACGAAATCTTAGAAGAGTAATATGCTTTTTAATTTCTGAGCATAACTTTCTTTACTTTTTAAAAAAACATACTAATCTTAGGAAAATATAAAACACATAACGTATGAAGTAGAGAGAAGTAGTGACATTCAAAATTAAGACTGATCTACATCCATGAGTCACATCATTGTACTTTTCCACCAAACACAATTGGATATATATGTATGTATGTGAGAAATCTTCCATTATTGTATGTTGTTGTAGCCATGTTGGTTCCAGAATGTTAGAGAGACTGAGTGAGGTAATATCTGTTATTGGACTGACTTCTTTTGGAGAGAGAGAGAAATTTTTGAACTTACACAAAGGTCTTCTTCAGGTCTGGGAAACTAGTTAGTTTGAAGTCTGAAGAAGAGCTCCATGTAAGCTAGAAAGCTTGTTTCTCTCACCAACAGAAGTTGGTCCAATAAAAGATATTACCTCACCAAACTTGTCTCTAGAAAAAGCAAAATTGTTATTTTTGAGTTTTCAGGGTATCTTCAAATTGGATTATAACTTCAATGGAATAACATAAATATTTTGATTTCAGATTTTTAGTGCTGCCTTTCCAGCATACTGGTTTTGGTCCACATTGACAGGATTACAAAGCATCTTGAAAGCATGGTATGAGGACTTTTCACTAGAAATGTATTTTTATTTTTGATCTTAGCTGCAGTTTATGGACAGATTTTTAAAGTCAATTTTAATAATTATGATAAAAAATGTAACAGCGGTGGTTGAATACATGTAGTATCGGATTGATGCAGGATCCAAAAAACCATGGCTACTCCCAGGGTATGTCTACACTGCCCACCGGGATCGATTTATCGCATCTCGTCTCGACACGATAAATCGATCCCCGAGCGCTCTCCCGTTGACTCCTGTACTCCACTGCCGCGAGAGGCTCAGGCAGAGTCGACGGGGGAGCGGCAGCAGTCGACTCACCGCTGAAATTGCATAACTTAGCTCAATCCCCCCTTTCTCCTCCCCACTCCCCCAGTGTAGACCAGGCCCTAGCCTATGAAACATCATGCAACATAGCAGACTGATAATTAGCCCCAAATGTATTTGGTGTAATGACTGGGGGGTTTATTAGGCTTTTTAGTTACAGAAGTGTTTAAAAAAAATGGTAGCACTCCTTGAAGGACACTTGTATTCTAGTTCTCTGTTTTATTCTGTGTGCATAGATGGAAGGAAATCAATCCGGTCCTGTGACCGCACAGAAGGATGAAGACCAAGGCGGAGATCAAGGTGATACGTTGGATGCAAGGCCAGACAGAAGTTTCAGACTCTCCTTGTTTGAAAAGTAAGCTTAGATTTATTTTATTTTTACATTTCAGTCTATTTGCAATGGAATGAATCCCAGATCATCTTTGCCCCAAAAGTGAACAAATACTGCTAGAAAAAATCTTAAATATGCCATAAAAACTTTGTCAGGATTTAAAAAAATAAATTCTGTCAGTGCTGCTTATGAATGTATACACCTCATATCCATTGAAAGTATTTCTCTATCCAGACAGTGCATGACTGTATGGGAAGGAGAAACTGACCACGATGCATGATGCTGATTCTTCACTTTTACTGTACTCCCATGATTTCAAAGATGAAAATCTTGGAAATTCCTAGTTGGCTTAATTTTAGGTTTTATTAAATAATAATAATTCTTTATGGTTATTTTTCAAACATGGATGGTTACAGTGTTGTTTTTAAATCTATATGTGGCCTGGCTTTCTTTCTTTCTTGAACAGAGAGTCTGATCAAAGGGTTAAAGTACAAGCCTATGAGTCAGACGATCTGAGTTTTCTTCTTGCCACAGACACAGTGTGAGCTTAGGCAAGTCCATTAATTTCTCTGCCTCCATTTTCTTATGTCTAAAATGAGTGTTTTGTGAGGCTCAGTCAATCAACATAAAGCACTTTGAGGTTCTCCAAGGGAAGACCCAATAGAAAGGCTAAGTATTATAATCAATTTCCTAAATATTTTGAGTACAGCATTATTATTATTATTATAACCACAACCTCACAATTTCTGCAGATATAAAATGGAGGATGTAACATTTCACTTTCAGAACCCGACAAAACTTTTTTAAAAGGCTTATTCATTTAAAATTAATTAAACTTGTTTTAATAGCATAATAGCTTGTGTGTTCTAAGAGGAAATAGTTGATTTCCATCCTTATGCTAAATTGCTTACAATTTACCTCTTGTTAATGAAGACCATTCTGTGTTGAGAAATTATTTGAGCAGTCTGACTAGCTACTGTACCAGGCATCCATTCTTTGGGAATACCTTGAATCTACAAATTGAAACTATATCACTCTTAAAAAATATTTCTGGACATTTGTTGTATCTTAAAGCCAGAGTCTCAAAGTTAAAGGCCACATACAGTAAGTCAGAGCAGGGCATAGAATCCAAGTGTCTTGTCTGCCAGGACCATGCTCTAGTCTACAAGCTAACATTACAACCCAGTAACACCTCAGTATGAGATATTTCCTGGTGGCTAATTTTGGTTGTATTTAATGGTCGTTGGCTTTGTTCTTGCCATCAACTTTTCCTACCAGGTGGTCAGTACTTTCAAGGAAATATTTGTTATACACTCAGTTTATTATTTCTAAAGTACATATGTGGGCACGAAAGGAAAACAGTTAACTTGGTGCTGTTAACAAGGCACCGCTTTGTTCTAAAGTAGAAGGGACCAGAACTGTGATACACCATAGAAAGTGAATTGCAAGCCATGCAGAAGGGAAAAGAACTTTGCAGCTCCTGTTAACCCCTCTTTGGCTGCAGCTTGGGGATTCAGTTCCATGCAGCCCTAGAGTCGAGAACGGAAGTAGTTGAAAATCTATGCCAGTATGGTGTATTTCTCTCAGTGCAGTAAAACTTATGATGCAGACCACAGCATAAATTGTTACCAATCTGATAAGAAATAATTTCCATTCTGTGGCTTTTCCACAGCAAATCTGTGATGCTGTCAATCCAGTTGTGGACCTCTGCCTTAGACACATGCCAAGTGGCCCAGGGTCAGCTATTGAATTGCAACATGGCAATTTTTCTCTTCTTTTCTTCCAGTTAGGGGAATTTAATTCTGTATGTTTCATCTTTTTGAAAAGCTTTCTAGATTTATTACCATTTTAGGAAACAAGCTGATTTGTTAAAAATCACCTGCTTTTTTGTTTTGTTTCATTACCACTAGATGGCAGGCTAATATCGTTTTTGTTGGTTAAAAAAAAATCACCAGAGAGTGATCACTCTGTCATATAGAGAATCACAGTTGTATGAGCAATTGATATGGTTTTTATTTTGCTGAGCAGAAATCGCAAGGTACTGCATGGCAAACTTGATGATAATAAAAGTATGAAAAGTTAATGGTTAAGAGAAAATTTGGCTGATAATTTGAAAAATGTATGTGCATTCTTCATGTGATCTTTGGAAACAAAAATACATATCACATTTTTCTCATCTGCTTTGTGTGATATTGTAATACTTTTATATGCCTTTATCTCTTTGTAAAAAATTCTCATTTCTCCACAGGATGCTTTAATATCTTATCTTTCATGCACTTAAGCATCACTTGGAATTTCAAAGATGTTACCCCAAATAGTAACAAGGCATTTTAAAAAATTTTAAAATCCGTGTCCAGTATCTGGTTGGCTGCCACGTTCCTGGTGGGGTGCCAAGAAGCCTGGTGCGGCTGCCCCATTCCTGGTGGGGAGCGGGAAGCTGAGAGCTATGGGTCAGCCAGGCTTCCAGTGGGGACATCCGCACCCAGAGTCTGGTCAGCTGCCGTGCTCCCCTGGGGAGCCGGCACCAGGGGAACCATGATATTGACAAGAATGACAGCCAGTAGGTGTAAGTAAGGCAGTGTCTGCAGGGACACTGTGTTGCCCTCACTACACCAACATAAACCCTACGCCTCTAGTGGTGGTGGAGTTATGTCAGTGTAGCAGGGCACTTACATGTGCAGGAACAAGGCTGTAGTGTGTATACTGGCATAGTTAGGTCGACCTAAGGCATCTTACACTTTAGTGTAGATCAGACCTCAGTTGGAAAGCGTTATCTAGTATATAAATAAGTATCTATTTAAGAACTCTTAAGTTATTGTAACAGCTTCCAGGCTTAGACCCCCTCAAGTGCACCCCTTAAATCAGGGCGGGCAAACTACGGCCCGCAGGCCGGATCTGGCCCACCAGCCGTTTTAATCCGGCCCTCGAGGTCCTGTTGGGGTGCGGGGTCTGGGGCTTGCTTCACTCTGGCGCTCCAGACAGGGAGCAGGGTTGGGGGCTCTTCCATGCAGCTCCTGGAAGCAGCGGCATGGCCCCCCTTCCGGCTCCTACACAGGAACCGCAGCCAGTGGGAGCTACAGGGGCGGTGCCTGCAGACAGGGCAGCATGTAGAGCAGCATGCCTGGCTGCGCCTCCGCCTAGGAGCTAGAGAAGAGACATGTCACTGCTTCCGGGAGCCACTTGAGGTAAGCGCTGCCTGGAGCCTGCACCTCTGAGCCTCGCCCCCTCCCCCAGCCTTGACCCCCCTCCCACCCTCCGAACCCCTCGATCCCAGCCCAGAGCACCCTCCTGCACCCGCAACTCCTCATCCCCAGCCCCACCCCAGACCACACCCCTAGCCAGAGCCTGCACCCCTTCCCTCACCCCAGCCCCAGCCCTGATCCCCCTCCCACCTTCTAAACCCCTTGGTCCCAGTCTGGAGCACCCTCCTACACACCAAACTCCTCATCCCCAGATCCCCCCACCCCCAGCCAGAGCCCTCACCCCTCCTCCCTCGCACCCTACTCCCCTGCCCTAGCCTGGAGCCCCCTCTTGCACCCTGAACTCATAATTTTTGGCCCCATCCCAGACCCACACCCCCAACCAGAGCCCTCACCCCCACTCGCACCCCAACCCCAATTTTGTGAACATTCATGGCCCACCATACTATTTCTATTCCCAGATGTGGCCCTCGAGCCAAAAAGTTTGCCCACCCCTGCCTTAGGTGACAGGCCTAGCTTCATGCAGTTAACTCTGTATGGAGTCACATGCTTCTACCATCTTAGAAGCTCCAGGCTGCAGCCTCCTGTTTCTCAACAAAGTTAACAACACAGGCACAATTCAATTTTGACACCTGTAAGCTTTTCCCTTGGGTGCCTGTGACAGTATACATTTGCTGCGATGTACAAATAGCATCTTTGCAACACAGCATTATTTATTCATTCCTCAAAGGTGCAAAGGGTAAAAACAATAAAAGGTCCCTAACTTACCCCGTAAGTTTTTCTTGAGATGGAGTTAGCTGAGCTGATTGGGTCTCTGTAATATTGCTACAGTATTTCTATAAAGTAGTTAATTTTGCCTTCAGTAAGGAATCAAAGCACAAAACTATAACAATTTGAGAGCTCTAATTTTAATTAAACAGAGAACGCTTATTATAATCAATTTGAAAGTCGCTTTACCAGAAACATCATCCATCTGTGTTTTGCTCTTCAGCTCATCAGCGGTTATGACATCCTCGGTTAAATAGAATATACACTCACATTTTACATGAGCTTTTTTCTATTTTGCAAACTGAAATTCAGATGAAAAAGACTTACAAGTATATAGAACTTTTTCATATTTCCTGTTTCTCCTGGGGCTATAGAGCATCAGGTTATGAGAACCCTGGACTGAAATTATAGAATGATAGAATTGTAGGGGCTTGTCTATACTTACGCGCTGGTTCGGTGGCAGGCGATCGAACTTCTGGGTTCGATTTATCGTGTCTTGTCTGGACGCGATAAATTGAACCCAGAAGTGCTCCCCGTCGACGGGGGAGCCTGCCTGCCGCATCTGGACCGCAGTAAGTTCGAACTAAGGTACGTCGACTTCAGCTACGTTATTCACGTAGCTGAAGTTGCGTACCTTAGTTCGAATTGGGGGGTTAGTGTAGACCAGGCCTAAGACTGGAAGGGACCTCAAGAGTTCATGTAGTCCAGTCCCCTGCACTCAGGGCAGAACTAAGTATTATCTAGACCATCCCTGACAGGTAATCTTTCACCACCCATGTCTCTGTGTATCAAATTTTTTAAAATCAAAGAGCCAAATCTTTAGCTAGTGCAAAGTCTGCATAGCTTTATTGAAGTGAATGTACCCCAGTAAACACCAGCTAAGGATCTACATTAAAATGTCATCAAAAATTCCCTTTTTTTTTCTTTTCTTTTTGGAAGCGGGGGTTAGGAGTGGGAATTATGGCGTTAGTGGTGCTATTTTTTTTCTTCATGTATTTGCACAAAACAGAGTCTGCTGCGTGACTCTCATGCTGGAACTAGAATGGTAGGTTGGTAGAGCACTTTGTTCAATGAGACCTGAATCATTTGAAGAATATACGTGTACATGGATTAATAACCTGTTACAATGACAGCTTTGGAGATGTAGAGGGATGGGGAATTTAAGGCTGACAAGAGACGCTCTTTTGTTGTTCTCTTTCATCCTCCTGGGAGTTATTTTCCACCCACCTTTGATTACCAGCAGTTTCCTTTTATTTGTTTGACAAGATACATCACAGGTAAGGATTTCAGGATGAATTGTTTCTCAGAGTGCGCACATGTTTGGCTTCCCCTCACATCCACATACATTTTTATAAGTTGCCCACCCTGTATTGTGCAGGCCACTTGAAATGCTGAACTTTGGGAAAAGAGGCCCCTCAATATGGAACAGCATTGCCTTATTTACAGAAAAGCAAGTAGGGTTGTCAGCATCTGCTTCCAAAGCAAATGTGAAATTAGTCACTCATGAAGTCTAAGTGCTCCTGCCTTGTCCTAGTGTTGAATGATGAGCTGAATAACAGCTCATTTGTTTCAGCAGCACCTTTGTACATTTTTTACCGCAATGCGTAGTTAAACTGTGAGCTTTGCTGCCCTCGAATATTACAGATTATTTAAAAAAAATTAAACATGTATATGAAAAGTATTTCCTGGGTCCTCACAACAGCCAGGATAAAAATTGCCAGGCTGTCAGGCTTCCTGCTACAGTTAATAGCTGATTGATCTCTCCCTATCTGGAACCATAGACTGATTGTGTCCAGATACAATGGTGATGGACACAATGTGGGTAGATCAGGAAGATAGTTTATCCACATTGTATTGAGAGGAGGGATGGGCTTGTGATTATGGCATTGGACTAGGAATTTGGGAAATCTGGATTCAATTCCCAGTTCTGCCTCAGGCTTCCTTTTTGTCCTTTGGCAAGTCACTTACTATCCCTGTGTCTTAGTACCCTAGCTGTCAAATGAAGATAATGATCCTTCCTTTTCACCCATTCTTTCTCTGTCTTGTCTAGTTCAATTGTAAGCTCCCTCAGGTAGGGGCTCTCTTTCTTTGTGTTTCTAGTGTACCAAGCACAATGAGGATCTTGCAGGTTTGGGGCTTGCAGGTGCTATTCTAATATAAACAGTACATAACAATGATAAAAATCATATGTGCTTTCTGTCTGAAGCATTTGGCATTTCATCAGTTTGAGAGAGGATTACTGGACTAGGTGGTTTTTGCTGGTTATGGCAATTCCTGTGTGAGTAATAAAAGTATACTTTGGAAGATTTTTTCTAATATAACACACCAGGAATTTTTCACTTCTAATTAGTGTGTGTGTGTGTGTGTGTGTGTGTGAGAGAGAGAGAGACTCTAGAACTCAATCACTAGAAAAGCCCTGCAGCCAGGCTGGTATTGGCATAAAGTTCATTAAACCCAATTGGTACTTGTTCTTTCCTCTTGGAGACATTTGCGTATGGTACATCGTGTAAATGCTCAGCTAACTTGGAACTTTATTTTAGCAATCACAGCAGCAGGTAGGATTTGCACCTCTGAGGTACGAAAAACCAGGACATCCAGGATAAAAACCCAGGACATCCATAAAATCCAACACTTGGCAGTGTGTACTGAGCACCCTTACAAATATCTTACAGGACAGCTACTTCCAAAAAGTGATCCTAGGAAAACCTGGATAGGTGGCAAACCTAGCAGCAGATCAAGTATCAGGTTTGCTTTTAATTATAGTAATTTGTCTGTCTCTTTGCAAGGAAGCCAAGATAATAAAAATAGTTCAAAGCTTAGGGGAAAGCAAATCACACATCTCATTTATTATTTTTTCCATTTTTACATAACCAACCAACAACAAAGAAATGGAAAAATGCAAACAAAATTAATAGGCTTTGGAATACATAAAGAGTAAATCTATGGGAATTATTTCTAAGATACAGCGTGCTAAGGGTTTCTTGTTCTTTTTTAACTGTCTGTTCGCTTGGGTTAAAAGTTTTCAGAAATGCTCTTTATCCTGCTGTGGTGGGTAAGAGTTTGTTAAAAGGTAAAGTTGTGCCCTTCCACCTCACTTTCCTTTCCTAAACTCCTGCACCGGAGCACTGATAGAATCATAGTGATGAGATGTTTTCTGCCTGTCAGCAAAGGTGAATCAGGCCTGCATGACCTCAGCAGCTTGTTAGGCCATAGCCGTGGGGGTTTGAATAGCCCCACAGAAAACTCCAGCGTAACCCACTGCTGACATAGGCGAACCTTTGGGCCTGAACGCAGAGCATCCTGCTTCACTGTCCATTATAGCCCTGAGCATGGTGGGTTCCTAACTTCTCTAAAGAAGATTAATTGCTCTTGGACACAAGGGTGAAACTATTTTCAGATGCAGAGTGGAGTGATATTTGATGATGAGCCAAGGTACTGTACAGTGACATATCTCTCCTTCCTCCTCTGTTGCTGCCTTTGTGGGAGTGTCATGAATGAATTCCCTAAAATAATTCAGACATAGTGTTCTCCCCAGCTAAAGGTCACTCTGAGGGCACAGTACTCTTGCCATTTCATATGCAAAGGTATTCTGGAAAAGTGTACTTTTTGCTTTGCTTTGTTTCATTTTATTAGGATAATGTTGATATAAAAATGTCTCTTTAGTTTATATTAATACCTGTGGTGGTGGTGTTATATAACATAATTAGAAATTATCTGTGTATATTATGCAGCCGAAAATCTAATCCTGCGGGATCTCAATTTGCACAACTCCGATGGGAGGTTCATACATACAGGACTTGCAGAATGGAACTGTCTCCTGAAAAGTTATCTGTACTCGTTTGTGTTTGTAAGGCCCTTAGTGACTTTTAGGTGGTATATAAATCATACCATATCACGCAAAAAATACATGAGTTACCACACAACAGAGTGTCAGGCAGAGTAGCAGAAATGTAAACCAAGGGTTAGAGAATAGAGCTTGCACTTTATTGGCTCCATTTAATTGTGAATGTTACACTGCAGTGCTATCCTGTAAGTGTATGAATAGAGATTTGCAGAAGACAACGTGCTGTGTACAAAAGAACAGGAGACTGCTGCCTGATTCTTTTTTTTATTTTTTAACTGTTGCTAAATGTTTACACAATACTTGTCAGATACAGCCTGTTATGTCCAACATTTGTACTAACATGAAACTGAATGAGCCCCACTATGCTTCCTATAGTGAATAAAACTTCAAAGAGAGAATTAATTTTGAATACTATTGACTGTGACTCAAGCTAATACGTAGTTATAAAAGAACAAGGTATTTGTTTAGATTTTATAAACTGCCCGTCTTGAACTCTAGGTGCATCTACAAGATGGAAGACATGCCAGAAGTTACACACAAAGGTTCTGATCCTGAAAACAGCTGTACTTGGCAGACCCCTCCTTCCACAGAGAGCCATTGACTTCAGGGGCTTTGCATGTAGGGGAAGCTTTAGTGGAGCAGCTTGCAGGATCAGGGCCTAAGCCATTGGATGGCTTAGGAGAATCTAGGCCCTTCGTTGCTTAACTCCCTCTTTTAATTCAGTCTAGGTGGGTAACAGAAAGTAACTTCCTTTGAAAACTTTTAAGTGGCCTTTGTGCAGTGGGTTCAGAATCTCTTATGCAAAGCATTCCCTTGCAATGTCTGTATCAGTCTGAAAAGTTGCCAGATGCTTGGGGAGGAATTCAGATGCACAGTGTTGTCAGGACTAGAGCTGAGAGGATTTTTTTAGCAATTAGTATATTCACCCCAAAATTGCATTTTTTGGTTGAATTAAACTATTTGAGAATGTGTGTAAAATTCAGCTAATAATTTAGGCCAAATAAAAAATGAAAAAAGAAAAGAAAAACTCTAAACAGTTTTTTTGTCATTTTTGAAACAAAATATTTTTAATTTCCTTCAAAACAACATTTCATTTAGAAATTAAGCTAATTTGTTTTTTAAAAAATTTTAGAAAGTGTAAAACCACCCAAAGATATAATGGATGTAAATGGAAAAGAATATTTCAGATTGAACAAAATGTTTACTTTGACCTAAAACAGTTTTTGGTTGATTTCAGTGAGGAAAAACAAAAAAAATCAGTTTTGATTCAACTGTAAATGATGGGGGTTGGGGTGCGGGGGCTCGGGTTTTTTTTCCAGATTTTTTTTCAATTCAGCCACCCAATCAAATAATTATTCACTCAGCTCCAGTCAGGACCTACGTTCCCTTTTCTTTTCTCTTCTGAAGGAAGGGTTTCTGTTCTGGTGAAAAGGTTCTTATGGTAATATTTGAAAGTCCCCTCACTTTCTCATCAGAGTATTTTTCTAAAGCATGGTTTAGAAGTCTTCCAAGGTTTCAGAGTAACAGCGGTGTTAGTCTGTATCCGCAAAAAGAAGAACAGGAATACTTGTGGCACCTTAATAAATTTGTTAGTCTCTAAGGTGCCACAAGTATTCCTGTTCTTCTTCTTCCAAGGTTGGTTATTTTATTAGTGAAAATCCTTCAACGCTGGTAGTAATTTCAGTTAATTCAGGCAAATAAGCAGGTCCCCCTAGGCAAATTGGTAGTGTAAAACATTTGTTTAAATTCCATTTATCTTCCCTGTGCTTTTAAAGGTTAATTGTTTCTTTGTCATCAGGGGTTGGTTGCTTGAATTGTTAAACTACTGGCCAGTTTTTCTTTCAGCCATTTCCTAAAGTGGTATGACAGTAAAGACTGACCTCTGTTAAACAAGATGGAACAATGATTAGATTTTATAAATGTTTACAGTTGAACATTTCAGCAGAGTAATAATACTTAGGGCTTACATAGCATTCTTCAAAGCACTTGAGAGGAAGTTAAGATTCATCCCCATTTTACAGATGAGAAACCTGAGAAACAGAGAGATGAGGTGAATTGTCAAGATCATAGTGGCTCAATAGCAGAGATGGGAATGAATCCCAAGCTCCCAATTCCCAGTCCAATGTCTTATCCACAGTACCATCCTGCCTTTCTATAACTAGCAGTTATAGTGATTTCAGTTCCACATTCCAGTGTCTTGACTTCTTACATGAAGAGCCTGACCCTGAATACTTTATGCACAAACTTCATTGTCAATCCCAATGCCAATATTAAAATCTGGTGTTCAAGTCTGTTTCAACCTGTGTAGTTGGGGAAGGCACTCACCAAATATGCCTACTCCTTAACCCACCTAAATATCCTTTCTGTTTAAAGACTAGTAACACAAATGATTCTTTGCACAAATAAAATACTGGGCATTTGGACATTCAAGCATTGGCATGTTCCTTCCACCCCAAAAAAGGTATTTCTCTGCCCACCTAATACAGAGTTCAGGGGAAAAGGGGACAGCATAATTATCTATTATTTGTAGGCTGCTCTGAGTGTACGTGCCACTTTACTCAAGTAGATGTATCAAAGAACAACGTCTCTGCTTCAAAGAATTTATAACCTAAAAAGTACCAGTCAGGTACAAACAAAGAGTGGCTTGTGTCTGTTATTGCAGATAGGCTTCCAGTACAGGTACTTATAAGACGTGATTTGAAATAGGAGAGAGAAGGGTAACTGGGGGTGTTAGATTAGGAAATCTGAAGAGGAGGGAGGAGTAAAAGAGAGCGGTTAGAAGTGAATCTTGAGTAAAATGTAGGAATGCCATGAAAACCCTATAATAACAAACCAAAGCATGGTCATAAAAATGCAACAGATAGAAACTGACCACGAAAATTGTATCACTTAAGTTGATGCTTAAAAACAAATATGATACCAGAGACAGCTATTTTTAGAAGTGCTTTGATAATGAACATTTCCTCCAGACCACTTCAGAGGCATAGAGCAACACATTTTCCATGCTGAGGAGAGCTCCAAAGTCCTTACAAGGTTCTGTTGAGATTTTAAACTAATACTGTTTCTGGCTCACCCGTCCAACTTACAATATTGTGACATGATGGGCAATATTCTCAAACACAGATTAGTAGTTAGATGTCAGCATCACATCACTATTATTCATCCATCCCTTGCTGGCTCTTAGTAGAAAGGCTAAGATGTGACGGGTTGGGTCACAGAAACTCCCTTTGGGGCTGCTACCTGATGTGCTGGGACTACCTCTGAGCCCGTTTTCCCTGCCAGCTTCGGACTTCAGTGTCTTGTCTTGTTTGAGCCAGACACGCTAGCCTGCTGCAAACACAGATCCACGTCTGAACCATGTCCCCCACAAGCTGCAGGCTTAACCGAAAACAGCTTAAGAAGTGCTCCTGTCTCCAGCACTCAGATACCCAGCTCCCAAAGGGATCCAAACCCCAAATAAATCCGTTTTACTCTGTATAAAGCTTATACAGGGTAAACTCATAAATTGTTCGCCCTCTGTAACATTGATAGAGAGATATGCATAGCTGTTTGCCCCCTCCAGGTATTAATACTTACTCTGGGTTAATTAATAAGTAAAAAGTGATTTTATTAAATACAAAAAGTAAGATTTAAATGGTTCCAAGTAATAACAGACAGAACAAAGTAAATTACCAAACAAGATAAAATAAAACACGCAAGTCTAAGCCTAATACAGTAGAAAACTAAATGCAGGTAAATCTCACCCTCAGAGATGTTCCAATAAGCTTCTTTGACAGACTAGCCGTCTTCTAGTCTGGGCCCAATCCTTTCTCCTGGTACAGTCCTCATTCCAGCTCAGGTGGTAGCTAGGGGATTTCTCAGGACTGCAGCCTCCTTTGTTCTGTTCCACCCCATTATACATCTTTTGCACAAGGCAGGAATCCTTTGTCCCTCTCTGGGTTCCCACCCCTCCTTCTAAATGGAAAAGCCCCAAGTTAAAGATGGAGTCCAGTTCAGGTGACATGATCACATGTCACTGTAAGACTTCATTACCCACTTGTCAGCACACAGGTATACAGCAAGACTTACAAGTATACAGAGCCATTTACAACCAGTTGTCCTGGTTAATGAGAGCCATCAAGATTCCAAGCCACCTTTAATGGCCCACACTTTGCATAATTACAATGGGACCTCAAAGTTATATTTCAGATTCCTAGTTTCAGATACAAGAGTGGTACATTTATACAAATAGGATGAACACACTCAATAGATTATAAGCTTTTTAATGATACCTTACAAGAGATCTTTTGCATGAAGCATATTCCAATTACATTATGTTCACACTCATTAGCATATTTTCATAACATCATATGGAGTGCACCGTCGCAATTCTCAAACACAGATTAGTAGTTGGTAAATGGATGTCAGCATCACATCACTACTATTCATCCATCCCTTGCTGGCTCTTAGTAGAAAGGCAAAGATTGAATGGGCCATAGCAGAACTGGCTTCTGACACTTAGGAGCATAGATAATCATGATCAGAAGTATAGGATAGTTTATACTCTATAAATAGAAGTCTTCAGTTACTAGAACAGGCAATAAATTCTCTTCAATAGAATTTTATGATCAGTCATACAAATGAATGACTGTCCTTGCAAAGCATATGAAGGCAGCGGTGCCCAAACTTTTCCTGTCATGCCCCCACCCCCTTACCAGTAATGGAATCTGTCCATGTCCCCCCTCCCATTACTGCACAGTTGTCTCAGCAGTGGCTGAAAGCAGAACTGGGGGCAGAACTGGGGATGAGGGAGGAGCTGGGACTAGAGGAGGAACTTGCCTGGGGTGGAGAGGGAATGAGGGCAGAGTTGGGCTGGGGCTAGAGCTGGGCTGGGGACAGAGTAGAGCTGGGTGGCACTCCTTCCCCCCTCTCCATCCATCAATAAATCCCCAAAAGCCCCTAACCTTGTGGGGGGCGGGGACCTTCTAAGCCTCCTCCCTGCTTTCAAAACCAAAGTATAGTTTATTGCATAGTGTCACTTTACAATTCATTTTTGATTAAGGGCATCCAATTTCCTCTTTAAAATATTCCCTTTCACACAAGAGTGGAACCTTGCTATTTGTAATTTTGTCTTTATTCTCCTACTTCTCTGTATAGCCAGACTGACTATTCTCTTCCAGGCAGAGATGTTGTTTCCTTTATATCTAAATCACCATTGAGCCTATTCCTCACAAGGGAAAGAAGTGCATGGTTTTCAAAAGATCCCAAATGGAAATGGATCACTGTCAGAATTTTTTTTTAATCCCTGCTAACTTTCAGCAGCAGTAATGGGATTGGTTTAGCTACAGGTTGCGTGGGTGAGATCACATTTTCTTCCTGCCAATACTTATCGTCTCTTCTTGCTCTAGAATTTCCCAGTTTATATTGCTTTTCCAAGAAGTGGCCTTGCTTACCTGAACAAAGTGCTATTACAGATTCTGGCCTCTTGGGCACAATGTTCAACATTGCTGGAAGCTGCAGAGTTAAATCCCTTTTGCAATGTGCTGGATATTCTTATTAATAAGGTCCACCACTCATTGGGTTCAGTTTGATAATCACGTTGAGACGGCAATATCTTTTGTGGAAATATACACTGCTACAGTTACAGAGTCTGATCTGATGTCTTACATGCATGGAGCTCCCACAAAGTCAACTGGAGTTCAATGCACAGAGGGCTTGTAGAATCAAGCCTACAGTATGGATTGGAGTAAATAAATGAGCTGGGGTTACAAAAGGAAAGACTAGGGCACTCAAGGGGGAAAACAGTCAATGCACTGAGCTTATTGCACATCTTGTGGATTCTGAGAATGGTAAATGTAGTGCAGTGGAAGTGGGGGAAGGGGGCAATGAGCTCCCAAGGAAAGAAGCCCTCCAACATGAAGAGAAGAAGACAGTAATGCTGAGAGACTCCATTCTCAGCAAAAGAGCTCTTCCCCCTTAAAAGCAGTCTTTAAACATGTTTAACTATTAAATGGTAAAAATGTTTTCTAGCGGTTTAAACCCATGGGCTCAAATCCCCAGGTCTTTACTCACTGGAGTAAGAATTTGATTCACAGTGAAGCAAGATGGAAATTACTTTATGTCCTCTCCGTGAATCTCTAGCGTCACAAAGTTCAGCAACAGGGTGGTGAATAGGATGAGACAGGCAAGCAGAAATACTAATTTTTTTTATCAACATTGCGCTCATTTCAAAAATAGTAATCATTATCCCAGGGTAGACGGAGAGTAAGTCCAGCCTTTGTAAGGTAGGACTCTCAGACACAATACTACTGTCAAGCCTAAGCCAGGACTTAGTGTGCACATTCTGGTTTTCATTCTGTGGACAAACTGATGTTGCCAAAGGGGAATTCAATTTTGCTGGACTCTTGATCTGACCAAAAGGAGGAGGAGGAGCCCAGTGCCTGAGAGGACAGAGAGGCACAGTAATATTCCTGTCTAAGTGTGGGACTGGGCTGACTGACCAATGGAGGGTGACCAATAGTGGCGTAACACAGAAGAATTATAGCATAATTTAGATGTAAAAGCTGAAAGACCACAACCATAAAATACCATTGATCTTTTAATCCAGACAAAGTTGAATCAAAAAAATGGGGAAATTGGAGATTTTGGATTTCAGTGATGCAATATGAAAAATAGAAACTGAAACTGAATGTTCCTATTCAATCTTTTTTGCAATAGGAAAATGAGGGGACATCCATTGAAACTGACAAGCAAACAATATAAAAGTAGTAAAAAGAAACGCATATTTACACAACTGATAATTAACCTGCCGAATGCCTGATGCAATAAATTATTGTGACCAGGGAGGTTAGTAAAAACAAACAACAAAAAAGACATTTATATGGCTAATGAGAACATAAAGTTAAACAAGTTAAAGGATAAAAATGTTTATACATTTATAAAGTTTCATGCTTCCAGTCATAAACCAACTTCTTACTTACTAGTTTTAGGTAGGAACTTCCCCTATGGGCAAATTCTTATATAATTGTCCATTATGCGCATTTTCTTCTACCTTTTACTTATATATCTGGTATTGGACTCTCTAAGATAGTAGATTTGTATCTTCTGCTGGAAAGACCATTGAACTAGTCCAGTATGGCAATTTGTATTTGCCATTTGGGCATGCGGAGACATAGGGTGATCCAAAAGTTGGAGTCAAATAACAGATTGCGTGCTATCTGGGTTGAAGATCTAATATGTACATACACCACAAGTTTGCTTCCTTAGTGATTTGTCAGGCATTGGCTTGGACCATTACCAGGAGAAATTTGCTAGAATTACTTTGTTGACTGCCAGTAAGTACACTGTGGGTCTGATCCTGAGAGGTACTGAGTGGCTGTCTCGTCCCTGCAGTTTCCATTGAAGTCAACAGAACTTGCAGGTCCTGTGCTCTTCATGTCACACAGGAACAGCAGAGAAATAGAATAGATTCTTGCGTGCCTGGAGAAGGTCTCATACTATGATAGGGATCAGCTAAAATATTTGATGGGGGCTATATAGCTGGGTTTTGGGAAGAGTACAGGTTTTTATATGCAGTTGGGAAGACAATGGGTTACTGGATGCCGTGCGAAAGTGTCAAGGAATGTTCATGGGATGGGTGCATCCTGTAAATTAACAATAATTGTGTGCTGACGCCACTCAAGGATGTTGTATTGCGTGTAGCAACAATGCTTGTTTATTTAGGAAACCAGTTAAAATATTTTTTCTGCCAAAACCGAAAGTTGCATAAGCCTGTAACCATTATGGGTTGAGGAAGCTATATACTGTGCATTTACCTGGATATTAATTTTTAAATGCTCTGTTCTTATTTTGAAATTCCCTTTCCTTGTATCTTTGCCAGATCTTGTGTATTACTGCAGGATCAGATTACAGACGGAAAAGATAATTTTAGAATAAAATAAAAATTGAAGCCCTCCTTGAAAGTCCAATTTAATAGTACTATATTGTGGAGCTAAATGTGGATATCTCTTTCTGTAACCTCCACTTAGGGCAAAGTTGAATAATTGCCTTGAGTGTTCTGATTGCTTCCAAAGCCCACAAACAATCTGAAGGGATGAGAGTATCAAGCAGGTAAATGGCTGACTACCAGAAAGTTTAATATTAAATGCTTTTGAGAGTCTCCATAATGAGAGACTATTCAGGGGCCTTAGTGATCTAAGGAAAAGAGGACATATGATGGAAGTACAGTGCCATAATGAATGGTGTAGCAGGGCTGGCTCTAGGATTTTTGCCGCCCCAAGCAAAAAAAATTTTTTGCCCCCCCCCCCCTTTTTTTTTGGTGGCCCCCTGGCCCCGGCCCAGCCCCAACTCCACCCCTTCCGAACCCCTTCCTCAAATCCCCAGCCCCGCCTCCTCCCCTGGCGTGCCCCCATTGCTTCCTGCAGGCCCTCCCGCCCTAGCTCACCTCTGCTCCCCCTGCTCCCCCGGGCGTGCCACTGCTCTGCTTCTCCCCCCTCCCTCTCAGGCAAGGGAGGGGGGAGAAGCAGAGCGGCGTCGCATTCAGGGGAGCAGGCGGAGCGGAGGTGAGCTGGGGGGGGGGAGCGTAGGAAGTAAGGGGGGGTAGATGAACCGCTCCCTGCTCCAGCTCACCTCCGTTCCACTATCGCCGCCTCCCCCGAGCACCCGCTGCTTGGCTTCTCCTCCCTCCCAGCCTTGCTGCGCAAAACAGCTGTTTCGCGCGCGGCAAGCCTGGGAGGGAGGGGGGAGAAGCGGAGCGGCAGCTGCGCGCTCAGGGGAGCAGGTGGAGCGGAGGCAAGCTGGGGCAGCGGGGGCACTTTTTCCCTATGCCCCGGAGTCAGCGCCTATGATGGCTGGTGCCAGAATGCTGCCCCTAGAAATGTGCCTCCCCAAGCACCTGCTTGTTTTGCTGGTGCCTGGAGCCGGCCCTGGGTGCAGAGAACATCTCCTAGGTGCACCTATTTACTTCGGCCCCTATCAGCAGAACAAGAGGACACTTAAAGTTAAAAGACAACCATTTAAAAATGGAAAAGATATTGCTTATAAAAATGACAAATAGCATTGAGAAGAGCAGCCTGGTCTCTTGCTTAACCTGTCCCTAATAGTAGAGCAGGAGGGTACTCAAAGCTAAAATTGGGGGGGGGGGAAATCAATTTTTTATAGACAACAATTAATCAACTTGAGCTCTCACTGCTGCAGGATATGGTTGAGGCAAATATCTAAGCCGTTGTAGAAAATTACTAAGTTATAGGAATAAGAATAGCAATAGTAGTTAGGTTAATTAGGCTAAAATTGCAAGGGTTAGGCCCATCATCCACTTGTATTAAAAAGAAATTTCCCCCTATAATATAGTGTTATATTGCAACTTGTGTTGCGGACAGGAGATATGCCTTCCTCTGGGGCATCCAGCAATAGACACTGTTGGAGACAGGATACTAGATAAACCCAAGAGATCTGCTGATTCTCTGCCCCCGCCCTGACCATCGCTTCAGATGTTGCATATGATCCAAAGTTCATGGAAGTCACTGGAAAGCCTCCCATTGGCCTCCAGAGGGGGTTAAATCAGGCTCTTTGTGGACTGTTATCATCTGACTTTTGTTTTATAAGCGGAGTAGAGGCTATAGGTAGTTTGCATTGCTGCAGTCCCTGTGTAGGAGACCTTTGCCAGCACCAGATGTCTGCTGCCAGGGTCCTGCCAGCAGACTGATCAGGCCCCATTGTCTCTACCTATAGTAAAATCAGGGCCTGAAATAGCAGCTAACTTCCCATACATTTCCCCCACCTAAAATTAGCTAGAGGAACAACATTACTGCCGTGTTTTTGTTTGTTTTAAAACTTCACTTACAGTAAAAACTGAGTAATCTTCCTGTCATCTCTCTATAGAAAAGGTCCTTTTGACTCTAATGCAATTGAAGTCTCTCATAACGCAGGAGGAAGCACAGTATGTAATTACATGAAAGAAGTGTATTTTTATCTTTCTAAAATTGTGTTGTATTATAAGAAAATCATAAAAAGATTGCTGTGTAGTGCAGTGTAGTGCACTAGCTCAGGTTAAAGATACAGGTGTTTAAACCAAAAAATGAAGTCACATTCACTTTCTAAAATAGGAATTTGATACTTCATTGGCAGATAAATTTTACATATGTCACTAGGTCATACGTTACTTTTAGGAGTGGAAACATTTTCATCCTGCGTTCTTACTCCCTAGGGCTTGTAGAGCAAAGGGGCCTGTTGGGGCAGTCCATTGGCCTCTGCCAGGTCATGAGGTCAGCTCAAAACCCTCTGGCTGATTTTGGGGAGCAGCAGTGGATAGCTGCAAAGAAATCCTGATCATTTCTTCCTTGAACTGTTTGCAGTGAAGTAGGCTGGTAGATTGTGACTGGGACCATAGGCTGCAGGATTGTAGTTCCAACTGGACTCCCAAACCAAACCAAAGGATGATGATTGTGACATGCAGGGTCAGAGTTTTTGTATGGAGAAATATGGGATGATCTTTATGGGTCTAGCTAGAATATAGAGGACTCTGTAGGTAAAAGAAGAAGAAAAATGGTGGTGTGGCAGTGATTCTGGAATAAGATAAGGGGCTACAGAGCATGTGATTTCTGTCATTCAACATCCCTTCTGGTTTTGTTCTCACAGAAAAAAGAAGAATGGACTGGAACAGCAGCCAGAGGTCCCTGTCAGTAACCAGTGCCGAATTGTTAACCCAACATTCAAGTATAATATGGACTACAAGAAAGTTGGCAAATGTATTATTATAAACAACAAAAATTTTGAGGACCAAACAGGTATTTCTTGTGCTCGTCTCATACTTTAATTTGTTTCCCACCCTTTGCATTAACATTCTTTAGAATGACTTTAAGCCAGGCCTTAAAAACCTCCAAGGAAGGAGATTCCACCACCTCCCTAGGTAACGCATTCCAGTGCTTCACCACCCGCCTAGTGAAATAGTGTTTCCTAATATCCAACCTAGACCTCCCCCACTGCAACTTGAGACCATTGCTTCTTGTTCTGTCATCTGCCACCACTGAGAACAGCGGAGCTCCATCCTCTTTGGAACCACCTTCAGGTAGTTGAAAGCCGCTATTAAATCCCCCCTCATTCTTTTCTGGAGACTAAACAATCCCAGTTCCCTCAGCCTCTCCTCATAAGTCATGTGCTCCAGACCCCTAATCATTTTTGTTGCCCTCCGCTGGACTCTTTCCAATTTTTCCACATCCTTCTTGTAGTGTGGGGCCCAAAATTGGACATAGTACTCCAGATGAGGCCTCCCCAATGTCGAATAAAGGGGAATGATCACGTTCCTCAATCTGCTGGCAATGCCCCTACTTATACAGCCCAAAATGCCATTAGCCTTCTTGGCAACAAGGGCACACTGTTGACTCATATCCAGCTTCTCGTCCACTGTAACCCCTACGTCC
Organism: Chrysemys picta bellii; assembly: GCF_011386835.1. NCBI lineage: Eukaryota > Metazoa > Chordata > Testudines > Emydidae > Chrysemys > Chrysemys picta. The sequence continues at coordinate 117,619,067 of NC_088797.1, read as the reverse complement.
TTTTCTGCAGCACTGCTGCCTAGCCATTCGGTCCCTAGTCTGTAGCAGTGCATGGGATTCTTCCGTCCTAAGTGCAGGACTCTGCACTTGTCCTTGTTGAACCTCATCAGGCTTTTTCTGGCCCAATCCTCTAATTTGTCTAGGTCCCTCTGTATCTGATCCCTACCCTCCAGCGTATCTACCACGCCTCCCAGTTTAGTGTCATCTGCAAACTTGCTGAGAGTGCAGTCCACACCATGCTCCAGATCATTAATAAAGATATTAAACAAAACCAGCCCCAGAACCGACCCTTGGGGCACTCCGCTTGAAACCGGCTGCCAACTAGACATGGAGCCATTGATCACTACCCGTTGAGCCTGACGATCTAGCCAGCTTTCTATCCACCTTACAGTCCATTCATCCAGGCCATACTTCTTTAACTTGGCAGCAAGAATACTGTGGGAGACCGTATCAAAAGCTTTGCTAAGTCAAGGAATAACACATCCACTGCTTTCCCCTCATCCACAGAGCCAGTTATCTCATCATAGAAGACAATTAGGTTAGTCAGGCACGACTTCCCCTTGGTGAATCCATGCTGATTGTTCCTGATCACTTTCCTCTCCTCTAAGTGTTTCATAATTGATTCCTTGAGGACCTGCTCCATGATTTTTCCAGGGACTGAGGTGAGGCTGACTGGCCTGTAGTTCCCCGGATCCTCCTTCTTCCCTTTTTTAAAGATGGGCTCTACATTAGCCTTTTTCCAGTCATCCGGGACCTCCCCTGATCGCCATGAGTTTTCAAAGATGATGGCCAATGGCTCTACAATCACATCCGCCAACTCCTTTAGCACCCTCGGATGCAGCGCATCCGGCCCCATGGATTTGTGCTCATCCAGTTTTTCTAAATAGTCCCAAACCACTTCTTTCTCCACGGAGGACTGGTCACCTCCTCCCCATACTGTGCTGCCCAGTCCAGCAGTCTGGGAGCTGACCTTGTTTGTGAAGACAGAGGCAAAAAAAGCATTGAGTACATTAGCTTTTTCCACATCCTCTGTCACTAGGTTGCCTCCCTCATTCAGTAAGGGGCCCACACTTTCCTTGACTTTCTTCTTGTTGCTAACATACCTGGAGAAATCCTTCTTGTTACTCTTAACATCTCTTGCTAGCTGCAACTCCAAGTGCGATTTGGCCTTCCTGATTTCACTCTTGCATGCCTGAGCGATATTTTTATACTCCTCCCTGGTCATTTGTCCAATCTTCCACTTCTTGTAAGCTTCTTTTTTGCGTTTAAGGTCAGCAAGGATTTCACTGTTTAGCCAAGCTGGTCGCCTGCCATATTTACTATTCTTTCTACACATCGGGATGGTTTGTTCCTGCAACTGCAATAAAGATTCTTTAAAATACAGCCAGCTCTCCTGGACCCCTTTGCCCTTCATGTTATTCTCCCAGGGGATCCTGCCCATCTGTTCCCTGAGGGAGTCAGAGTCTGCTTTTCTGAAGTCCAGGGTCCGTATTCTGCTGCTCTCCTTTCTTCCTTGTGTCAGGATCCTGAACTCGACCATCTCATGGTCACTGCCTCCCAGGTTCCCATCCACTTTTGCTTCCCCTACTAATTCTTCCCTATTTGTGAGCAGCAGGTCAAGAAAAGCTCTGCCCCTAGTTGGTTCCTCCAGCACTTGCACCAGGAAATTGTCCCCTACACTTTCCAAAAACTTCCTGGATTTTCTGTGCACCGCTGTATTGCTCTCCCAGCAGATGATAGGGTGATTAAAGTCTCCCATGAGAACCAGGGCCTGCGATCTAGCAACTTCTGTTAGTTGCTGGAAGAAAGCTTCGTCCACCTCATCCCCCTGGTCTGGTGGTCTATAGCAGACTCCGCCCACGACATCACCCTTGTTGCTCACACTTCTCAACTTTATCCAGAGACTCTCAGGTTTTTCTGCAGTTTCATACCGGAGCTCTGAGCAGTCATACTCCTCTCTTACATACAATGCAACTCCCCCACCTTTTCTGCCCTGCCTGTCCTTCCTGAACAGTTTATATCCATCCATGACAGTACTCCAGTCATGTGAGTTATCCCACCAAGTCTCTGTTATTCCAATCGCATCATAGTTCCCTGACTGTGCCAGGACTTCCAGTTCTCCCTGCTTGTTTCCCAGGCTTCTTGCATTTGTGTATAGGCACTTAAGATAACTCATCGATCGTCCCTCTTTTTCAGTATGAGACAAAGGAGTCCTCCCCTCTTGCACTCTCCTGCTCTTCCTCAAACATTTGTGAATGTTTGTTTCAAAATCACATCACCATATTATTTTCTAAGCTAGCCAGTAAATTATAAACCTAGAAAGTCACCTGTGAACATTCAAGTTATTTGCTTTGCTTTGTGTGTAGCCAGCTGTATTCTTCTTCATTTTCTGTCAGGTATGGGTAAACGCAGTGGCACCGATAAAGATGCTGGAGCGCTTTTTAAATGTTTTAGAAGCTTAGGATTTGAGGTTGATATATACAACGATCAATGCCGTGATGATATGAAGAAATTACTCAAACAAGGTAACAGTTCACATTCCTCGTGTTAATGTACTTTTCCATATAATAGAAGATGTGGTACCAGAACAGACTAAAGCTTTCATGTTTTCCCCTTAATTCAGAGCTATTTTATTCTCTTGTTTTACTCAACTGAGAAAGTGGCCTATGCCCAGTTGCTCTGCCTGCCCGGATCTTGGGTCTGGTACAGAGCTCAGTTCCTCCTGCCCGGATACTCTCCCAATTATCCAAAAGTGGTTTATGACTCCCCTCATCTGCAATCTGTATTACTGAAAAATCCCCACTTCCCTTCCCCTGTTGGAGTTGCATAGAGGGTCCCACTGTACATCTAGTGCTGCAAAGAGATGCTGTTTATAGTTCTTTCATTTATATTAAGTTTAATGTAATTTCCTTTGTGCTGAGAAAATGTTATTTGATTTTCAGCTGCGGATGAGAACCACGATGATGCTGCCTGCTTTGCCTGTATCTTTTTAAGCCATGGGGAAGAGGGCTACATTTATGGCACTGATGGAATGTTGGAAATCAAGGATCTGACCACATTCTTCAGAGGAGACAAGTGTAAAACTCTGATAGGCAAACCCAAATTATTTTTCATCCAGGTAACAACCTTACAAAGTAGATACTGCTGGGAGGAAAAATGTTACCAGTGGTTTCCTACTGTATGGTGGCCCTGTAGGTTAAGTTACTGAATTTTTACAAAGATGTTTGACCAGCAAATCATAGATTGGAGGGTAGCTGGCTATAGGTATTGTGCATTTGACAATATATCATACATATATAATACAAATGTGTAAAAATGTACATATTTTCATTGTAATTCTCTCCTCCCACCTCTTGTATGTTGCTTCTCTTCCTAGATGCTAATACAAGCTCTTCAAGCAGAAGGATTATCTTTCTGGGTGTGTAGGCAGAGCTGTGAATGTAGGCTGTCCCTATAGACTATTGCATTCTGTCAGGAGAAATCTGTGCATGCAATTATTATAGTGTATTATTACATCATACATATAATTAATGACATTTTACTGAAACTAGTCAATAACCTGCTGTGCTGGTGAAAGATGCCCAATTGACAGCCCAGGGGACCGAAGCCCCCGATTTGTCTGTTTAGTATGTACATTTTGGGGTGACAGCAGGAGTGAAACTTTCCCTAAGCCACTCCTCCATCCTCCCTCAACCCTGTTGTGGAGGATGAGAAGTACGGCATTTCAAACTCTTGGCCCTCTGTAGATTGCCAGCAAGAGTGTCAGAGTGACACTTGTGATGTGTACAGTTTCCCATTGCAAACAACCAATTCCTCGCACATAGTCCCACCAAACAGCCATCAGATGGTAACAGCTTTCAGTCAGAGGTGAGCTTTCATCAAGAGGTGAAACATACTTGTCTGGAGTTCGTTCCAAGGTGTCAACTCACCAAGCAGCATAGCTAAAGAAGGGATTTGGGATATGTAATTGTATAAATGTTAAAAATGTAAAGTACTTGAACTACAATGGCATGGCAGTGAATGGCTTTGGTACTAAGGAGAACATATAATTCTGTACTTCATTGTTACAAGAAATTTAAACGTTACTATACAGTGTAACTTATGGACATAATTGATCATCCACTCAAACTAATAAACTAGTAGACTAGCAAAATTGGTCATGGTTTAAAATGTTAGCGAACATGTTTTAACGAACCCAGTTTTAAACAGGATTTTGTACTTTGTGTAGATATAAGGATATATCATGTTTAAAAATGCATCACTAGTTGTGGTCAACCCTAGATTCCCCCTAAGGTTCAGTATGATCAGCTAACACATTTTCCAACAAGACTGTCCTTGTCTATACTAGGTGCAAAGTCCTGTTTTAAATTTTCAGTTAAATCATACTAACCAACAGTTTTCAAAACATGACCAATTTTCCCATTTTAGACAAGCTGCTCTTGTCTTTACCATGTTTTCAGGCATGTAGAGGATCTACATTTGATGACGGGATACAAACAGATTCTGGACTTGCAGACGACACAGAGGTAACAGATGCAAATCCCAGATACAAGATTCCAGTAGAAGCAGATTTTCTGTTTGCATATTCCACAGTGCCAGGTAAGCAATGGGAAAGACAAGCTGACATCCGTATGCAATTGGATGCATTGGCAATTGGGCTTGCATTTTTGCATCTGAACTTTAGAAATTCAGCCACTAAGTATGGATATGTAAATGTAAAAGAAATTGAATATTTTGGAACAAAATCATTTGCCTGTTTTAAGTGTATTTTCTTGTAATTTTACTGAGTGACATTTTATCCATTTTATTGTGGAAAGAATAATAAATAGAAGTGCCAGACTAGCTTTCTTTGCCTTTCAGTACTTCATTTACCTCTGTTGTTCTACTTTTCTTTTTTAACAAAAAGTGTAATTAAAGAAAAAATATTCTGTATATCTATAGAGCTCTGGGAATACAAATTATGATTTTTGGTGGTGGTAGGCATTAAATATAAAGTACACAGAATAAAGAATACAAAGTTGAAAATTAAGTTCTGGCCATGAAAACTTCTTTAAAGGAACAGAAATAAGTTGCCTTAAAATACATGCTGAAGTATAGTGGACTGAACATGGGCATCGGAGTCAGTAACTCCTGAATTCTAGACCAAGCTTTGCTGATGACACACTGTGCAACATTGGGCAGATCATAAACTCCTCAGGTCATAAACTGCCCCATTTACACTGGATCAAAGGGTGGAATATCATAAAGGGGGCTCTGAACGCTCCAGATGCAGTCAGGGGAAAATTCCCTGACGCTGGTAGTCTGGAAGACAGCTGAAAGGCTGAGTTCTGAGGCCCCTTTGAATGTCCTGGCATAGTGGGCATGCGCTGGTAAGGCTGCAGTACACACCATATCCTCAGATGCACAGCTCAGAATTTCACCCCTTAAATCAGTTTCCCCATTGCTGAAATTGTAAGAGTGTTACCTCATATGGGTATTGTGAGGCTTAATTAATTATAGACACTACCTTGATGATATAGAATGTGCTGTATAAGGGCTAAGAATTATTAGCTTCTTTTCTAAATTGCTTCAAAAGGGAGTCATAACATAAGAATATAAAAATGGCCGCAGTAGGTCTGATCAGTGGTCCATCTAGCCCAGTATCCTGTCTTCCAACAGTGGCGATGCCAGATGCTTCAGAGGGAATAAACAGAACAGGGCAGTTTATCAAGTGATCCATCCTCTGTCCAGTCCTAGCTTCTGGCAGTCAGAGGTTTAGGGACACCCAGAGCATTAGGTTGCATCTCTAATCATCTTGGCTAATAGCCATTGATGGACCTATCCTCCATGAACTCATCTAATTCTTTTTTGAACGCAGAGTCCCATTCCCCTCTATATGCCAATAAGGGAGGAAAGATAATCCATGTGCTTTCTTATCTCTCTCTCCTTGTAGGTTATTTTTCCTGGAGGAACCCAGGGAGAGGCTCATGGTTTGTGCAGTCTTTGTGCTCCATACTAAATGATCACGGGAAACAACTTGAGATAATGCAGATCCTCACCAGGGTCAACTACATGGTGGCCACAAACTATGAATCACAGTCGGATGACCCACGCTACAGCGAAAAGAAGCAGATACCCTGTGTGGTCTCCATGCTCACTAAAGAACTTTACTTCTGAAAGTATATTCAAAGGGTTGATGTTAGGGCACATTTTTTTCCCCCCCAAGGAGATTTGATTGTACACTCAATGCATATCTCATGTAATAGCAGATACAGATTTGTACTGGCTTCTTATATTTGGAAAAGGTGATGTATCCGATTGCTGAGCCCTAATCAAGGCTTTATAGGATGAAAAAGCAACTCTGGACCAGACCTTCAGCTGATGTAAAGTCCATAACTCCATTTTCGTATATATATATATAGCTATACCGATTTCCACTAGCTGAGGATCTCATCCTCCATACTTAGCAGCAGAGAAAGACTGGAAGCTCTTTTCCATATTACTTGTTCTGTACACTCAACTGGATGCTGTTGACTCCTCTCTGGTAACTTTTTTCAATTTTTGTTTCATTTTCTATAGTTTAATTTTTTTTTTCTACTCATCTCAGAAGTTTTGGAAATCAAATCTTTTTTTCTATCTAATTTTGTCCCTTCCGTTTGATTGCTGATATTTTTTACATTGTTTCTAGTACTGCATCACTAAAAAGGTGGAAGCCTTTCTACTTATTTCTTCATGTTTAAGAAGAGCTGTACAATTATACATAGTCTAGGAACCAATGTTAGTTAGTTAGAAGGCAGCATAGGGAGAGTACCGCTTGCATTGGGGTGTGACTAATGCAAATTTTGTGGATGATTATTTATTTTTGCTGCTTAATCTTAATTAAATGGTGGATTTACAGACATTGATATTTAAAATCCAGAGAACAGTTCCCTCTAGCAGCTCAAAATTAGTCTGAGTTGGCTCTAAATAAGTTGGCAGTGTCCCTTTCTAGCTTGCTTCCATTAGAAATCTGGTGATTGTATATAAGTGTCTTTTTGCAAATCTTGCAATTCTACCTCCTTTTAAAAAAAAAAAAAAAAAAGTTTTTGTAAAACTTAGGAAATACTTGAGCTATATCTTTTTCCAAGATGGAAAAACTGCAGTGTATCGACATTCAGATTCTTGCTGAGTAATAGTTATTTCTCTTGACTTGGCCTTACCTTTCTTGCATTCTGTTCAATGCTAAATAACTGGATAGCGAAGATGCATCAGAACTCAACAGTTATACCAAAAAAATTGTTTGGTCAGTCCAGAGAAGTTAAACAATTATGGAAAGCAGTATGTAAAACTTCTACATTAAATACTAGCAAAATAAATTCTGTGAATCTTCCCTTAAATTACTTCTCCCATAACAACAGCTCCTTCCCAGAAATCTTCCTAGGGCAGCACCATTATACATCACTTTTTATTATGGTTTGTGTCCTTAAAAATCTAACCCATAGTTGGGGTGAGGTTTCTGATCTCATACATAAACCTTTTTCTCTAAGAAAAAAGGAAGAATAGTGACAGATATCCTTGGTTTACAGTGCTCTAAAATTTACTTAGTTATAAGTCAAAAACAAGGCAGGTAAATAAAGAGAACATCTATAGAGAGTTTGCTAAATAGAAATGTAATGTTAATGTGGCAAAGATTTTCATCCAATTTTCTTATCACACAAGTAGATTTTTACTTTGCAAACTACATATAAAATGTAAAAGCAACAGTGAAATTACTGATTTTTGCTTGCAGGTAATTCAGATTAGAAAGTGTCTTGTTCAGAAATCGTTTTAAAAATCAACAAAATCAATTAGTAGGTTTTATTTTAAAACATAATTTTATTGTTGAATAGAAACAATGACATTCTTCAGTAATAAGTGTGATTATTTAGGTTGAGTTTGTCTGTTTGTTCCATTATGCATACACTGAAAGTACTGCATAGCAAGGTAAACATTAATCAGGTAGCAGAATAGCTTTTAACTACTGTGCTGTCTTTTTTTTCCTTTGGATCAGAGCTAGCAAATGCTTGAGTTCCTCTTTAATATGATCTCTCATGAATATTCAGTAGCTATCCCAAAAATGTGAGGCTAACCAGTTGTTCACTTAGAATACTTCACCCATTACTAGTTTTCTTTTCTTAATCAAAATGTACAGAAGGGTTCCTTGAAAACTTCTAAAAATATACATATTAGTGCCAAATTACCAAATTTGTAAGTTTCAATATTTTCTTACTGTTGTGACAAAATGAGGCACTTTTTCTTAAATCAAATCTACATGTCTGTGAATTTCATAAATATTTTATGGAAAACTTGATCAATAAAGAATTTAAATTTCCTGCGAACGTCTACTTGAGTGTCATTTCAGGTGGTAATACAGAATGCAACCTAAATGCAACCAAAAGCTCTGTTCAGAAGAGATGATGGGTCCTTTATGCCCTTGCCTACATGAGCTTTTCAGCCATGCCATGGAAGTATTTTGGAAGAGTTGACTGCTCTCCATGGTTTTGATTTCGTGGGCCATATCCTCAGTTGGAATAAAACAGCATAGCTCAAGTTACTCCTCTCGAATTATTCTCATTTACACCAACTGAAGATCTGGCCTTTACTCAGCAGACAAACCAGTTTCATGACCTGGTGATTAATCCAGGTAAAAGTTGAATTAATCATTTTATGGAACTAGTTGGCAAGCGTTTCTATTTAAATCCCCTTACCTGGGATCCTGACACGAGGGACTTGCCTCTATTTGATCAAGAGAAACAGTATTTATTTTTCCAGAGTTTTTCACGCTCATCATGGCCTGTTAGTAGCTGGTTTACTGGGATTTCGCCTGCCTATAGAGTAAAGTTCCCCTAAAAATGTTCTGCTGTCTCAAAGGCTCCTGATTTGGATAAACTATGGGTGCAGAGCCATGAACTGTTGTGAAACCTGTACAAGCAACTCTGCTCAAAGCATGGCCAATCCCCAACTAAATCCCCAAATGGCCCCCTCAAGGATTGAACTCACAACCCTGGGTTTAGCAAGCCAATGCTCAAACCACTGAGCTATCCCTCCTCCCTTTTTTCTGCATATGCCCTTGGGAACTACAAAAAAAGGCACCAAGAGACACAGCTAGCTTTGAGGATTTAAAGCTTTTAAAATGATGCTGAGAATTGTAATACTTTTACTTAACATCCTTTTAAGCAGCAGTTCTCTCTTCTGCTCCAGTCGTGCTCTTGGTTAAGAGTGGTAGAAAATTATATTTAAATAAAAGAGAACAACTGTGGCAAATTTATTTCAAGCAATATTAGTTACTGGGGTAAAATTACCTTGTGATGAGGAAGGATGTGCAAGGCCCTTTTTACTACCCTTTGTGCATCCCCAACATACTGTGGAGTTGGTCTCCAGACCAATCCGTGTGGAGCTGGTGAGGAAGGCCAGTTTGGAGTTAGGTTGGGTGAGGATTCTGCATCAGCTGGTTCCATATGAGAGCACTACATCTGCTAGCTCTACTTTGCCAACAGAGTGATCTGAAGTTAGACACCAGTGAGGACAGTTTGGGAATTCCTGGTGAGTAGAGGAAATGGCAGCTGTTCAGCTAAGGACGAAAGCGACCTAGCTGTGCTGTTCTAAGAGGGGTTGAATCACTCCTCTGTTCTCTCCCAGAACTGTTAACCTGGCGCACTCCACGTTAGAGAGATGGCTTTGCTGCTAAACCAAGTGTGAGCTGGAAAAGGATGATGCAACCAAATTCCTCTCTCGTTTAGGCCCTGATCCAAAGGTCATTGAAGTCAATGCCTTTGCTTCAAACCATAATATAAACACATGAATAGCTTTATTTCCCCCACCCCCTTTAAAGAAGGACTGGACATTTTTCTGTAATAACTTGGTATCTTCCTCTAGGGGAAACCCACGTTTGAGAGGAAACCCAGAGACAAGTTATTTGGACAGGAGATGGGACAATTTCCTGAATTAAAATCTTTGTGTTACACTCCTCTGAAAACCCCTTCATGTATATTTATTGTGATATTTCAGGGGCTACATGTATGCTTCTCTGTGTGGGAGGTTTGTTACTATCCTTTCGGCTCTATTCGGTACTTGTGTCTCCCGCCTCCATAGCGTTAGCGAGCATAGCAAGTGTATGTGCTGCTTTAGAAAGAAAGAAAAAGACAAAGGCTCAGCCCCAATCATCTTTCATTCCAATTCCAGCAAATACAATATACAGATCAAAGATCAAACCTACAGTGTGTGCAGATAATGCCAGAGAGGAGGTCGACTTTGGAAAGTTATCCAAAATAAAAGGGTTTTGTGGAGGAATTTGAAGAAAGAGAGAGAGGCTTCTGGACTTATAGGGAAAAAAACCTGTTTCAAGTATAGGGACCAATTTCTGTGTGTAGATGGAGTATTACTTGAAATTATTTCTGCAAATATTCTTTTTGAATGATTTCTACAGACACAAATAGTCTCCCCCCAGGGGAATTCTAAGCTGACCACCTATGTTCACATTCTAGCTCCTTCACTCTGTCTGAACAGTGCAAAGTAACCAATCAGGAGAAAAGAATCTGACCCAATATCTTTGACTAGATGACTCAGTCGTAATGAGCCAGAGCGCATTTTGGTAGCGATATTCCATTTAACAGGCCTTTTGGTGACCTATGTGACATGGGTTGTTGGACAACCTGGTTCTAAGTGGGCAGGTATCAGAGTGACTAAACTCATTACAACTAGCACCCCTATTGGATATCTCAGCAGAGAAGCCAATGAACAGGCATGGGACACCTCTAAGGTAGTGTCTCCCTACCAGGCTGGAAGTGCATTGACAGGGTAGTGTGGGGAAGGCTGCCCTATCTTTCAAGTTCTAAATTATAATTTCAGACTGCTAAATGTTTGCTGGATTGTAAAATAGCATCATCTATAAAGAATGATAGAGTAAGCAAAATGTCAGGCTTGTGCCGAGCTAAAATATGGACCAACAGGAAAGCTGAAACAAGATTGTCATTGTTTTTCTCTTGGCTGGGGGACATTTATGGCTAAATCAAGCATGTATATTTTGTTTTAATTAATGTATATTAATCTCCTGGATTTCCCCTTTTTAAACAATTTGTCATTCAACTAACCTACTCTGGTAAAATGTGCCATACCGTGGAAGCTTGGGAATTTCCTTGTGGGTCATATTTCACATTGTTTGTGTTTAGCTGACTGGTATAAGTAGGTAGTAGCGGTGTAGGGCAGCAACACAGAACAGTGTGGTTGGGAGACCGGTACAGTGGATCTGTGAACATATAAAGGTGCATGCTTCTAAGAAGATCTACACAGTAGACAGCTGTTGCCTGTAAGTACTAATACAGCTTGTTTGTCTTTCACAGGGTTATGTTTGAAGTTTAAGATTAACCTCCATCTTAATTCGTTTGCAGGACTTAATTTCCATTTTTAAAGGCTGAAAGAAATCAAATCTCTTAAAACAAAAGCCTGAGGAAGTAGAATCATGAAATTGCCATTGTCTATCTTGAATGAGAGCTTCTCTGTTTAAAAAGGTCCTCCACCCCCATTTAAAGAAAATGATTAAACTCAATGATTAAACTGGTTTACAAAATATCAATTGAGATAATGTGGATGACTAAGAGCCCTATTGTAATTTAGTTTCTTTTGTCTTTCTACCGACGTATCTTGACCTTTACTCAAATTTAGACTAATCTTTTTTTCCCGGTCCCTTTGTAAACTCATGGAATGTTGCTTTTGTGAATGTTATAGCATTTGCGAGTTCTGAAGACTTTGTTAATCAGGTTTTAAAGAGCTTTCCTGAGCCAGCCATTGAAACAAAAGGGGCGTCAAAGTAATATTAAAACGAAGAGGTAGAATGCAAGTGGCTACACATTCTTTTTTTGTTTTGTTTTTTTCTCCCATGCGCCAACTTTTGTATTTGTAGTTTTAAAGGGCAATGGATGAAAATTGTATTCAGTAAATTTGATAACAGATATTCTGCCATAGCATTTAAATATAAAGCCCCCTTTCACAAGGCAAAAACACATTTCCAAAAAGAAAAGAAAAAAAAAAGTACAAATTCTCTATCGAGGTCTGTAATGACACTAGGTTTGCAGTGGGTTGTCTGCCCATCTGAAACAACAGCCACCTGAGTTAACTGCTTCGATCTCTATCCTGGGACAAGGGAATGGTTGGGGTCACCCAAGAAGTTAATGGCAGGAGACTGAGGCCAGAAAATAAAGAACAATCTCTTACCACCCACGTCTGTCACACAGTGTCTGATAAAATTGGAGCAAAAGAAGCCACCTCAATCCCTCAGTCTGGAAGGGAACCTGGCTGAACATTAGAGGAGGAAATTGCAACACTTACCGATTTTCCTGGCAAGGGGAAGGATTGCAACTACATGTGGCAGATTAATTAGGTATTGGTGCTATAACTGATAGCCAGGTCAAATCAAAGTTGTTATGAGAAGCAGATCTGAATTTACAAGTAACAGTGGATCTTTTTAGGGCTATTGAGAACTGCTTCCCAAGTGAAAGAACAGAACGGTATCTAACTGAGGGTGTCACCTACAAAAGGTAAACAAATGAAAGAGACCAGATTTGTTTTTCAATAAAAGTGGAAGGACTTGCACTCCCATGCACTGCTACAGAGTAGGGACTGAGTGGCTAGGCAGCAGTTCTGCAGAAAAGGACCTAAGGGGTACAATGGATGAGAAGCTGGATATGAGTCAACAGTGTGCCCTTGTTGCCAAGAAGGCTAATCTCATTTTGGGCTGTATAAGTAGGAGCATTGCCAACAGATCAAGGGAAGTGATCATTAACTCTCTATTCGGCATTGGTGAGACCTCATCTGGAGTACTGTGTCCAGTTTTGGGTCGCACTCTACAAGAAAGATGTGGAAAAATTGGAAAAAGTCCAGCAGAGGGCAACAAAAATGATTAGGGGGCTGGAGCACATGATTTACAAGGAGAGGCTGAGGGAACTGGGATTGTTTAGTCTGCAGAAGAGAAGAATGAGGGGGGATTTGATAGCTGCTTTCAACTACCTGAAAGGGGGTTCCAAAGAGGATGGATCTAGACTGTTCTCAGCGAAGCAGATGACAGAACAAGAAGTAATGGTCTCAAGTTGCAGTGGGGGAGGTTTAGGTTGGATATTAGGAAAAACTTTTTCACTAGGAGGGTGGTGAAGCACTGGAATGGGTTACCTAGGGAGGTGGTGGAATCTCCTTCCTTAGAGGTTTTTAAGGTCAGGCTTGGCAAAGCCTTGGCTGGGATGATTTAGCTGGGGATTGGTCCTGGTTTGAGCAGGGGGTTGGACTAGATGACCTCCTGAGGTCCCTCACAACCCTGATATTCTATGATTAATTGTAACATAATGCAAAGGCATCCAGCACATGAAGGATGGTGACATACACACAAGTAACTGGTTGGCACAAGTTCATTGCTCTCAATCCAAACTGCAAAGAAATAGGAAGGCAAAGTATAGCTGGAAGACAAAGCTGTGATTGTGATGCAGAAACTGAGTTCTTAGTGGGATAAAAGTGTTGAAAGGTAAGATACCTAAAGCAACAACAAAAATATAGCAAATGGAGTATTCATCTAAAAATCACTTCCTACCACCAACCTTCTTCTGGGTTCAGCTCCACATTAGGATTCTGATGTAGGTCTGGTCCTCCTAAAAAATGTATTTTTTAAATGCGGTTAGAAATACACATCAAAACACCTCTGCAAAATTCTGCCCTACTATTAGAGAACTTCTCTTTCCATCTCTGTTACTCACTGGTTATATAACATTGCGTGGATCACTTAGCTTCTCTTGGTCACAGTGCAGTCTCAATTACACCAATGAAAATGTGGAGTAATTCCAGTGAAAAGGAGTTACTCTGAATCTATACCAAGATAACTGAGAACAAATGAAAAACAGGAGTACTTGTGGCACCTTAGAGATTAACAAATTTATTAGAGCATAAGCTTTCGTGGACTACAGCCCACTTCTTCGGATGCAGTCCGATGGCTGTAGTCCACGAAAGCTTATGCTCTAATAAATGTGTTAGTCTCTAAGGTGCCACAAGTTCTCCTGTTCTTCTTTTTGCGGATACAGACTAACACGGCTGCTACTCTGATACCTTTGTTGTGTGTCATTGGCCCAGATCTTCCTAACTCCCATTGAAAATCATTTTGTTTTTCAATGCCAATCACACTGGACACTGCCAGAAACAAATACTCATAATAAACGTTGTTTCATGGTTACAATTGCTGTTTGTTTGTGAAAGGGACAGAAAGTTAAAGTCTTTGGGCAGGTTTCGTTGGTGGCAAGCGAATCCCATTGGTCTATATAAAAAGATACTTGTGATCATTTTCAGGAAAGTTTGTGAAGTGTTTTCTTTATTAAGTGCTAGATTCTGCCCGTGGGGATCCTTGCCAACAAAGGCACTGCTCGGCTCGTGTCAAGGTGAAAGAATCTAGCCCTAAATCTCTGCTTGTTTTGATTTTCCAGGTTGAAGCAATCGGAATGGCTTTCAAATCTACAAAAAACTCCACAGGTACAAATTAGAATCTACTGAGATTTATCAAATGAAAATTATTTGCTCCAGCTTTCAAATTATTACAGTTATGTAACATCCCCACCAATGAGGTGCTAGGAATCTCACAGAGATGGAATGAGGCAAGTCTCTTTCCTAAAGACATTTCAATGGACAACGTAGAACCCACAGGAAAGGAATGCAGCATACAAAAAAGTGAGAGGTTAAATTGTCATATACCATATGTTAATGCTATAATTCCACCCCTCTATGGCTTCTCCCAGTAACCACATGCCCCGATGCAGCCTTCTGCCCTAAAAAACAGCATCTTTCCCCATCCCTGTCAGACTTGGTTTGGACTGAGTTTGAGATGGCTACAGCATAAAGCAGTGGTCCCCAAACTTTTTATTTTGTACCCCCTTATCTCTGTCTGCACCCACCTCACTCCCTCCCCCTCTCCAAGAACTGCAGTCACTAGCTGGGGCTCTGGTCAGGGCCAGAACTGCAGCCATGGTTGGGGGCCAGGGACCAAGGCTGAGGCTGAAGCCACAGCTGGGCCAAGGGCCAGGTGCGGGAGTGGAGTTGCTGTCGGGCCACTGAGCCACTGCCAGGCCATGGTCAGGGCCAGCAGCCGGGTGCGGGAGCAGAGCTGGGGCCATGGCTGGGGGTGGGGCCAGAGCAGAGCTGGGGCAGAGCAAGGCCCAGGGGCACTCCCTCCTCACCCTCCTGGGGACTGGCCTGGCCCCCTCCCCCAAACATTCCTCCATGCCCCCCAGGTTGGGGACCACTAGTGTAAAGGAACTAAACCAAACAAGTAGGAGACATGTTCAGTAGTTCCAAGACATTCATGGCTTTTCTTAAGGCAAAACTCCCATTGGCAAAACTCCCCTTGACTTCAGTGTGTGTGTGTGTGTGTTTATATATATTGTGACAAAGTTCCTCCTCTATCTTGGTGGGTCCTGCGCTTATTGGCAGATTTTCTTGCCTCAGAGATTCACCATGTGGGTTGGGGAACAGCCCAGAGACCTTCCCCTCTGGAAGAACCCACAGTCCAGGTCAATTGGGAGGAACCCAGGCCTGCCCTCTACTCCAGGTTCCAGCCAGGGCCCTGGGGGACTGCCACTGTCTATAGTGCCTCCTGTAACAGCTGCATGACAGCTACAACTACAACTCCCTGGGCTACTTCCCCATGGCCTCCTCCAAACACCTTCCTTATTCTCACCACAGGACCTTCCTCCTGGTGTCTGATAAGGCATGTGCTCCTCAGTCCTCCAGCAGCACACCCTCTCACTCCCAAACTGAAGTGAGCTCTTTTTAAAACCCAGGTGCCCTGATTAGCCTGCCTTAATTGATTCTAGAAGCTTCTTCTTAATTGGCTCCAGGTGTCCTAATTAGCCTGCCTGCCTTAACTGGTTCTAGCAGGTTCCTGATTACTGTAGTGCAGCCCCTGCTCTGGTCACTCAGGGAACAGAAAACTACTCATCCAGTGACCAGTATATTTGCCCTCTACCAGACTCATGTATCCCACTGGTCTGGTTCTGTCACAATATTTGTATGGTGGTATATATATATATATAGAGAGAGAGAGAGAGATTAGATTAGATAGGTCCAAGATGGGGTTTGCTGTGGGTGAAGGCATGACCTTTTAGGCTCTCCAGCTGCCTCCACATAGTCCTTGGGCACCTTAAAAATAAATCTACATCTTAAAGACTGGCTTCCAGGTTATAAAGAGTTAAGACTAGAACTTGCTTATCTACAGGCCATTTTGAGGAATTGCAAAGCACATTAAATAGGAAGGAGTTAGCTTTTGATTAGTCAATTCCACCCAGTGATCACAAACTGAGCTAGCTTGCCACGGCGTGCTGGGTCATGAGTCTATGTATTTGGATTTGTTTTGCCCAGAGGCATTAGCTTGTGTTTTCCCCATTTTACTTTCTGTCCATGTTGCTTCTCTTGTTAGATCCTGCCTTGGACCAAAGTATTTTCTGTCCTCTCTGGTGTTTGTCACTCTTCCAAATTGAATGCCATCTGCAAATTTCATTAGTGTGCTATTTACTCCCTCTTTCAAATCACTGATGAAGAAATTAAATTAGACCAGACCTAACACAGACCCTTGCACCTCCTCAATGCAATACATTGTCCGTAATCACGACTCTGTGTTTGCAATTTTGGGGCAGTCGGCAGCAATAAAATCAACAGAAATGGGAATGTGGTCAGACCCTGCATTTTATAGCCGTTATTTGTGCTTGTCTTCTCACCGACCAGGTTTCATGGCCTCTTAAGCACGGAAGCCCAGTGCTCAGCAACACATTGCAAGCAGGCCCATGTAGGAGATTAACTAACAACAAATTGAGTGACGGTGCCATTCATTTCTCTTTGTCTGGTAGGAAATCAAGTCACATTTTTTCAGGAGGATGAAGTCTGCAAGCACGGTGACTTTATCAAATCGCCACCGCCTCAGCTTTTCACTACACAGGTACAGTAAACCCAAATTAGTCATCTTCCAGCAATCCCTTAACAAACCTCTGTTATTTCTGCTGTTCTGAGGTTTATCGAGGCAAACTTTCCTTTCTGCAGAGTTCTTGGAAAAAGCGAGGTTTCACCTTGTGCAAGTCTAGCGAGAGATGCTACACCCTGAAGTACCTTAAAGGCCAACAAATAAAGGGTTTCATTGCAATTGACCAGTAGGTATCTGAAGTTCATCACTTTTTCTCTTAAACCACACTTCAGCAGTCTGAAATGAGATCACAGATTTCACCTTTTGCTGCTGATTTAGGGTCTGATCCATAGTCCTTGCAAGTCAATGGAAAGTCTCCCACTGACTTCAGTAGGCTTTGGAAGGGCTTAAGAGTGTTGTATTATTTGATAGACTTAATAGGATTTATATATACAAAAACCAAGCTACGGCTGTGTAAAGGATCCAGGTATTGTATCAGCTGCACACACCGCTAAAACAAAGGCTTCTATTACCTACAGTCATAGGTCCCTTATCTTCTCCAAGGACAACACCAAGTACTCCTACATGCAAAGGGATTCTGCCACACTGATGTTGACGAGCACCTTTCTCCACATTGGGACTTTACATGGAAGGATCTCTTCAGCTTTGGGAGGGCTTTCAGAAACTGGCCCGAGGCTGGTGCATTTCAGCTGGATACACACTGTAGGCCTGATCCCACTCTCCTTGTGCACTCCAGATACCTACCTAGTTCTAGCAGGGCCTAATTTTGTCAATTAGGCAGTGGCCCCTTGTGGGGGGCTCAGGGAGGGATTATATGGGGGATGGCACAGGCTGCCCTGCCTCTTCCCACCAGCACTGAGATAGCATGCGACCATGGCCCTGCACAAAGAGATTAGTCACTGCACAGCGCTGGGCACAGTTCTTTGGGCAGGCTACGGAAAGGTTGGGAGGTTCATTGGGCACTCGCCCTGGCCCTTGGGCTGCATGTACAAGAACCGATCACACTCTAGCCCTGGGTGTTTGGGATATATAAGAAATGCAGGATTGGGCCTAGAAACAATAAGGCTTGTCCAATGTTTTCTCCACCTTGGGCCTGATCCAAAGCCCACTGAAGTGCACAAGAGTCTTTACATTGGCTTCAAAGAACTTTGGATGGGCCCTTCTCCCTCCCCCATAGTCCTCATATTTCTGTTGTGCTTCTTCCGTTATCAGAAAGCAAACAGTGCAGTTCTCTTTAAGGAATTCTTTATGACTGAAAACTTTCCAGCTGGCTGAATCAAAAGTGTTATTTTAAATTATGTAACAGTATAATGCCACCCAGAAAGCTGTGGGGTTGTTTTTTTTTCTTTTAAGAATATAAAAATAGCCTTTTCCCCTCCAGTTGATAAATATTTTTTGTTTCTTTTAAAATTTTCTGATTTAAAAAAAAAAGGGAAGGAAGAAGTAGTTTCAGGATCAAAAAATTGAATTTTTTCCATTTTCAAAAAACAAACATTGTGGGAGTTTTTCCATTGAAAACTCAGCACATTTTTATTTTATGTATGTATTGACTTTTGTGTAACCTTTCTGTGGAAAGGCCTTACATTTCTCAACCAGCTCTATTATTAATGTTGGCTGTGTCTCAAAAAATGCTGTAATCATTACAACAGTGCCTACCACAATGGGGCCCCATTCTTGGCTGGCCCTGAGGTACCACTGTAGTAAACATGATTAATTAATCTCAGAGGAAGAGTTATTTAAGCAATAGCACAGAAATGATCTAGCAAGTCCTTGATCCTCATTGCTTTTATGGATGATCATTTCACAGTGTGCATCAATGCATGGGATAAGCCTTATATAAGTAAATGTTTCATATGCATGTCCAACAGGATTTCAAATATTGAGATTGGCATAAGTAATTATGAGAAGATGACAGCAGTAAGGAAGATGTTCAAATGCCACCCTGAGGAAGTGCTATCCATCAACACAGAGAGCAGGGATTACTACCTCATTGCGAAGGACAGGTACTCGTGGCGAGGAGGGGAGATGGCAGAGGGCATAGCCACCAAGTGGCTCTTGGGATCCATGGGGAAAGAAATTCTTAGCCCTGCTCATGGGGAATCAACTGTAGGGGACACGCCTGCCCTGGGGGAAATAGGGCAGGATCATGGTCTACAGTCCAGAGGGAGAATAGACTGTAGGAGAATGAATCAGGGGTTAACCCCTAGCTGCCTGGCTCCCGCGCATGTCCCCACTGCACCTAGAACCTACTACCACTCCACAGGTGGAAAACAGAGAAAGAACCTGTGGAATTCTTTGCCAGAGGATGTTGTGAAGGCCAAGACTATAACACGGTTCAAAAAAGAACTAGATAAATTCATGGAGGATAGGTCCATCAATGGCTATTAGCCAGGATGGGCAGGGATGGTGTCTCTAGCCTCTGTTTGCCAGAAGCTGGGAATGGGCGACAGGATCAGTTGATGATTCCCTGTTCTGTTCATTCCCTCTAGGGCACCTGGCACTGGCCACTGTCGGAAGACAGGAACTGGGCTAGATGGACCTTTGGTCTGACCCCGTATGGCCGTTCTCATGTTCTTAAAGAACAGGAATTAATGCTGCATCAACAGCCAATAGAAATTTGGTCAGGAGAGAGCATGCTTTGTAGAGGGGCTCACCGCTGCTTTGCCCCAGCTTTTCTCCCTTTTCTTCCTCTCCTGCAGCTGTGTCAATGAGAGTGTTTTTCATCAACGTAAGTACTGCAGGATGGTACACTGTACTCCTAACCAAAGCAGGAAGAACATACCTGAGTCCAAAGAGAAAAAATGCCAAATACCAGTTAGCATTCAAGCATGCATTCACGCAGTGCATTGTTCCCTTAAGTCATCTAGTGGGAAAAGTTCCAGAGCCCATCAAATTAGTCCTACTTGTGAACAAAATGCAGCATCTCCTTCTTAGTTGTCTTACAATGCGACCATACGTTAGTCTTTTCTGTCTGCCTGTTTAAACATATTTCTGAAAGTCACAGGCCATCTTCTATGGACTGCTGTGCATTCCTGTGAATCACATGGTGTGGAGCCTGAGAAGCACCTCACAGGAATTCTTCACACATGGCAGAAGTGAGCTTTTAGAGACCATCTTTCCACTGTGTAATCTCACTGGCCTTTATTAGCCAATGCTCTGCGTAATGGGCTGTAGTCATATGCGCCTATGCATAGCCCAAACTTGGTTTTGAATGGGCTACAGAAACAGAAGCCTCCTCACAGCACCAATCTATCAGGGGACGTTTTGGCCAGTGGGTCTCCATAGTTTTTTAATATACTGGCCGCACTCCTACAATTCCCTAAGGCCACCACACTACAGCAGAGTGAACTCCGCTAAGGCAGTGCTCTAGCATTGTAAGGAAAAGACAGCTTTTCCCTGCTTGGCCTTTTTGGGGCCTGATCCAAGGCCCACCGTAGTCAATGGAAAGACTCCCATTGACGTCAGTGGATGTAGGTTTAAGCCATTAGGAAGACACAGATGCACCATTTATTTTTTCTTGTGCATGATAATAATGGACTTTTCATTTCGTCATTCCAACCCACAGGGAACAAGTTGAGGACTGGTTCACTTCCCTATCTTTAGCCCACATGGAGGCAAAAGACGATGGATGCTCTGCTCAGGTGATGTTATAGTACAAAAAAAGTCAGCTGTTAAATGCACAAATCAGCCTCTTTAAGGAGAGCGGTTTGTAATTTCATTAGTAATTTATGAAGAGAGGGAATCTATACATTGATATTTGCTGGTATAGACCCTAAGTATATTAAGTGCACTTTCCCTATAACACCAGTTTCGTCATGAAAAAGAGATTCCTTTACGGTGAAATCTACCCCTGTGCAGAGGACCCGCACAATGCCTGCTCACCACTTAAGACCCACTTAAACACTAAAGAATCTCTTGTTCATTAGGAAACATGTACTTGAAGAAGTAAAGTGCACAGGACTTAAAGAGTACATGGGCCTTGTGCAGGGGTGAATTTCACCCATCATCTCACAGAATGACAATGTATCCCTAATTCTCATTTCTTGAGCCTTGGAGCCAAAATTCTGCATCATTGGGAACCACATGGGCTTCTAAGAGCAGACTTTTGTCCAAGGACCCATCGGTCCTCATACTGCTGTCACTGAATTCCTAGAACCAGAATCCTTCAGCTCAGAGAAGCAAAGGTCGGTCCCTCTCTTCGCCACCAGCCTTCGATGAAACAGTTTTGAGCACCCACGAGGAGATTCCGAGTGACTGCGGTGAAGTAAGGGGCTGTTGCTAATGATTCTGCTGCTAGGGCTACATGTGATAGTTGATTTGTATAATTGAACATCTCCATGAAAAGGAAGTTCTCCTGAGCTCGGGGCAGCATGCACTCAGGCCAGTGGAGTGACAGGAACATTTTGCTTTCTCTTGGGATTGGAAAGTAGATGTTGAGGCTCGAATGTGAGAGAATTCCTGTAAAAGGCTCACGCTGTCAGGTTTGTTTCCTGGCCTATCTGCATTTAAGAAAGGTGGGGGTTTTGGATGGTGATGGCCTCAGCTGGAAACCTCACTGGCCATTTTAGCAAATGGGCCAAGGATGATGGGCTTGGAGACTGAATGACCCTCCCATCCCTAAAGGAGGTCCCCGCACATCAGGGTTGGCACATCTTACCAAAGCCAAGTGCAGGATGCTTCCACTGCTGCCACCGGTGAAGTTCCTGATTGGTGGTTAGGATTTAAGATCTGAAGAGATAATCAAAGGCACAAATGGGAGGTAGGTGTCTGACTTCCATTGACTTCCTATGGGAGTTGGGCATCTAACTGTCCTTTGTCAATCCCCCTCCCTCCTCAATATTTAAATAGAAAGGAAAAAAGTACTGCTGCTTTCCTGGTGTGCCTGTAGATTTGTCTAGAAAAAGTAAATCAAGAGCAGCCTGGAAAACAGTGCTTAGTATAGTCACAAAGTACCACACAAACAGGGAGTGTAACAACGGTCTGGAGGGAGCATAATACAGACTGTGCTCTGTTACCAACCGACCATGCCAATAAAACACCTGCAGTACTTCTGCCCAGGTTGTCAATGTTTTTCCTTTGATGTGCAGGTGGAAGATCCCGCAGACGACAAGAAAAGGCCTCACTCAGATCCTGGCTCTCGTGGTCTCCCTAAACAGCGGCCTCGCCACAGTTTACCAGCACCTCTTCTTCCAAGTCTGGTGAGCATAGCTAGCGGGGCCTGGAACGCCTCTTATATATGTAAATGTTGCAGGAATGCTCATTAACGTAGGGCACTAGAGAGTTTACTGTGCCGCTGTAAGTTCTCTCATGTAACTGCTCTGAGCCAACAGGAGAGAGCTCTCCCATTGGCTTAACTACTCCAGCCCCCGCGAGCAGTGGTACCTATGTCAGTGGGAGAAGCTCTCCCACCAACGTAACGCTGTCCACGCCAGCCTTATGTCAGTGTAACTTCTGTCATTCAGGGAGGTGATTTAATCTGCAGTGTAGACCTAGCTTTATTGTCATGCCTCATCTACCCTGAATATCTGTATGAACGGTGACTCAACCACCTCCCTAGCAAGTCTAACTGACTCCAACTGTTAACCTTTTCTAACTGGCTGTAATTATTTCTTGTGTAGCTCTAACAGTTGCTCCTTCCCCTTCTGAGAGCATGACTGAGATTTCCCTCACAGTAGGGGCAAGTTGTCACAGCTCCATTGACTTCAATGGAGCTACAACAATTTACACAAGCCGAGGCTCTGTCCTTGCTAACATATTTGTAGACTGTGCCCATGTTCTTCCTGAATCGTCTTTCTAGCATCTCTCAGGGGTTGTCTACACACAAAAATTGCACTGGTTTAACTCAAATTGATTCAAAACCTCTTTAGTTAAACTGGGTGCCCAGCCCTGCATGAATACTCTTGAATCAGCATAAACCTGGCTTAGGGTTAGCATGGCTTAGTTTACACCTGTAACTGATTTCAGCCAGGCTTAAAATAGGAGTGTTTACACAGACAGTGGCACCAGTTTAACTAAATCAGATTAAAATTACACCACTCGTTAAACCGGTGCTATTTTGTGTGTAGACCAGACCTCTGGCTCACCCGCTTCTCTTTTACCTGCTAATCCTTCTCATGTTTGTATTGCCTTGGAGCCAAATGCTGTGCCCATGTTGTGCAGCAGGCAGCGCAGAAGTCCCTTTCTGCTGCGGATGCCAGTTCTGGGCTGATTGACTGTGGACCGGAGGGGTGGGGCGCACAGGGACTTCACATGGCCTTCAGTTTGGATTGGGGGAGTATGGCAGGGAGCTCTGTTTTCTGTTCGAGACTACGCGGAAAGTACAATTTATAGCCTTGCCCAACAGCTAATAAGAGAGAATAAATTTCTTAGTACAATATTATCAGCTCCAGATCATTCCTGCACGTATTGCTACTTGGACAGCCGTCTCCTGGCTTGTACCTTTGTGTTTATTTCCTTTTCTAGAGGTATGACTCTACATTTACTGGTATTAGATTGCATTGAATTACTAGTGACTCACTATTGTAGGCCTCGATCATGCAAACTCTTCCTCAGGTAATTAATCCTGACTCTCACAAATAGACATGAATGAGTCTACTTGTGTAAGGACTCATTCACCTGAGTGAGGGGTTGCAGGCTCTAGTCCCTAATCTATCCAAGTCACTCCATACTTTGAGGCCAGGGACCCATATCTTTGTTGTCCCTCTGGTTCCCATGACAACTAATTCCAAGTTGAATTTACATACTCTAAATAATGAATATGTTAAAAGGAACCCGGTTATGAATATGTTAAATAATAATGACATACTCTAAATAATGAATATGTTAAAAGGAACTCTGACTCCCACTCCCCGCTACTAACCCCTTGTATTAAGCTATTTATTAAGATTTTATTACTTGTATTGCAGTAGCAGCTAAAGGCCCCACTCAGGATGGGGGCCTTACTGTACTAGGCACTGCACACACACATAATGAAATGGACTCCCAAAGGGCTTATATTCTTGGCAGAACTCCTGATAGGCACTCCAGGTGGGGGAACACTAACAATAACAATTCCCCACAGATCACTATTCAGCCAGTTTTACATCCCTCTTTATGCTATTTTTAATCTGTGTGGTACTTATCCAATTTCTTCCTAGTTTTATGATGTGCCACTATGGTCTGGATTCAACAAGGTACTGTATTCAAGTCATGCCCAGCTTTAAGAATACTCTCACTGAAGTTCAATGACACTACTCAAGTGCTTAAAGTTAGGCGTGTGCTTAAGCATGCGGCTGAATCAGGGCCTATATCAAATGCCTTTTGAAATCCAGCACTGCTGCAGTATATCCTCTGCATTCCATTTTTGTCCTGAATCTGTGATAATGCCAAATAAGATTATTCCATTTGTTTAGCAAGAGAGAATTTAGATATGCATGTGTTGGTGTAATTTAGGGCTCAAACCTGGAAGGAGTAGAGCTAGGAGGGAAATAGTTTTCCCATCCCAGAAAAATTTGAGATTTCAAAAGAGATTCCCATTCCAAATCAGGGCAAAAAGTAAAAAACAAAAACAAAAAAACCCAAACGAAAAAGAACCACCTTAATTTTTCATGAATCAACGATCCCCAGAAGATTCTGTTTAGCTCAATCAAACTGTTTCATTTAGACTTTTTTTTAAATGTTCCATTTTGTGATGGTTCTTAAAAAAGAGTTAAACTATAATTAGCTTAAATTTTGAAACAAACAGTTGTTTTGAACCAAAAAACTGGAATTTTTCACTTAAAAATGTCAAAAATACAACTGACAGTTTCAAAACTGTTGGGTTTTTTTTCCAAAAAATATTTTGAATTGAGAAATTGGTCAAAAAAGACCCATTTTGCATGACTCTTTCAGATTTGACAAGTCAGCATTTGACGAAAAAACGGTTAGTTGAAAAATTCCCAGCCAGCTCTAGTGACAAGCACTCAACTCTCACTGAAGTCAGCAGGAGCTGAGAGACCTCAGCATTTCACGGGAATGTTCAACACCACAGAATCAAGCCCTTAGATATCTTGTTCAAGTAGGGCCTCATTGAAAGTCCACTGAAGTCAAGGGGGCGTCTGTCTCCACTGACTTCAGTGAACCTTGGATCAGGAGTGTAGAGTCCCATCTTTGCTCCCATTGGCTTTTATGGGAACATTTTTGGACCTGTGTTGACTCTAGGCTCCAATAAGTGCCACCCTTTGTTTTGTAATCAGTGACTACCCACAAGGCACACAAAAAATCGATTGGTCATTCCTCATTTCTATTCAATGCCAGTCTCCTCCTTTTCCCTGTAAGAAATAGGGTAATTAGTTTACTTTATCTTGAAAACAATAATATATTCGGTGGCACATTTAGTAGCTTTAAAATTTATTGCCATGGAAGAAGTAAGAGAGAGATAAAGAAGGAATGCATCAAACGTGGCATGGAGAGGTTTACTGAGAAGAAGCTAAATATTAATTATACTCTGCAGGACAATCAGATCAATGAGTGAGAGGGAACGAAAGGATGGCAAATTTAGCTTGAAGAAGTGACTTGTTCTTCCAAGACTTGTCAAATACTCCTGGTCTTTATGAAGGACCATTTTGTGCTAGCTCTTACTGAGGGCAAAGCAAAACACCCAGCATATACTGGGCTCAATTTCTACTCTCAGATAGTCAGGCATAGCTTCCAGCCCACTGAACTTTGCAAGTCAATAGCTCAAACTGCTGTCTAGCCAATAATTCACTCTTTATTCAGACAAGACTCCCATTGCTTTTAATAGTGGGGATCAAAAATGAATCATTTCTCCTTTTCATTGAAAAAAGTTAACATTTTCCAGCCAGTTCTAGATTTCAATGAGGTGGGTTGTCTAAGTGAGGACATCAGGACTAGGTCTGTAGCAAAGAACCCTGATACAGATCCTCAAAGATTGTTGTCAAGGGCGTTAAGCATCTGGATATCTTTGAGGATTTGTGCCCTGGTGTGCACAAGTGACACAACATCATGTGTACATTTTTGACCATTGGACCTGATTTTTTAACACAGCAGCTATTTTTGCATATGCAGTCAATGGCAGGTACAAACATCGCCTCCACGAGTCAGCTATTTAGATATCTACAGTAAATGATATTAATACTCACAGCTTTGCACATGCAGCTGCTTGAGTGTATAACTGAGCACAAAGACAGAAGCCTTGTTTAGAAGTCAGATGTATGGTGATATTATTTCTGCCTTTGAAGAGCAAATCTTCCCACAACCCTTCCCAATGGATTTTTCCAAGTAAATGGAAAGAAGATGTCAGATGTAGAGAATGTAATGTCCTATTAAACATGGAAGCTTTTTTTTTTAAATACAGAATAACAATTCTGAAAAGACCAGCATAAGTCAGCTGCTGTTGGACTCAGAGGAGAACACCGGAGAGGAGGGGGAAGACTATTATGCTTCTCCAAGCAGTATTCTAGCACAGGTAAGCCACATCAGGTAGGTTTCTCTGTTGATCCTGCTCCAAGAGAATATTCAGTTGTCCAAACCCAATCGTAGCAAGGTTGCTCGAGTACCAAACTCCCAAATCATTGGCAAGCAGGAAATTACAATGGGAGAGAAGAACAACGTAGTGCACACTGATTTGGGAAAGAGGGCGTCTAAGCTGAGATTCGCTGGGTATTTTGGTTAATTGAGGTTTGGCTGAGCTGTTTTAGCACAATACAGCACAAACGGACACTACATAAAGAAGCCAAGGGGACTCCTTGGTGGATGTAGAGAGAAAATGTTTACCTCCCATGTTGTTTTTCGTTTTCAACAGCTGGACAGTGAGCTATCAACGTCTGATCCCCCAGTTCAATCACACAACCCAGTGGAGAA
The DNA here is from genome assembly GCF_011386835.1 of Chrysemys picta bellii. Taxonomy (NCBI): domain Eukaryota; kingdom Metazoa; phylum Chordata; order Testudines; family Emydidae; genus Chrysemys; species Chrysemys picta. The sequence continues at coordinate 117,592,294 of NC_088797.1, read as the reverse complement.
TGAGGATCCTCTCAGCAGGAAGTTGTACGTGTCGATGAAACCTCTGTAAGTAGCACTTTCTTTTAGTATTTAAAAAAAAATCAATGCAATGTCACGATACGGCCAGAGCTGCATTCCTGCTGTCTATATGAGGAAATCTACAGAGCGCAGGCTGTTTGGGAGAGGCCTTTCTGGGGTTATGGGGGGCATTTACCAGAGTGAAATTCAAGGTCATTTCACAAATTCATCCATTAGGACATCCTGACAGGCTTACACAGAATAAAATGTGACTCTGTAAGAAGTTGACTAATGTTTTTCCTGGGCTAAACAATGTAACAGCTGCAGCCACGTACATTCACAGACACCCAAGCCAGACACTCATTAGAGCAGGCAGTGTTGCGTAGTTGTTAAGAAAGAACTGTTTCCTGGTATGCCACTATCTCGCTGGGTAATCTTAGACAAGTCACCTCTCTGTACCTCAATTTTCCTACCTATAAAACAGGTCTAATACTACTTACTTTATAGATGTGCTCTATGGCTTGATGTTTGCAATATGCATCAGTATTGTCACATGAAAGACAGTACAGAAGTGCAGAGTATTAATCCATGGTCACATAGAAACTTCACAGCTTTCACTATGCACCAGAGAGTGACCACTAAGAACTTCAGTGACAACAGCAAAGAAGTCAGATCCTCCAGTTCCAAAATATTATTCTCCTAACTCTTGAGTTATAGGATAATTTCCATTGGCTGTTAGTCATTAATACTTGTGACACACAGATGAACAATTCTGATTCTAGCCAATGGAAGACAGTAGTATGTACTCATGCACATATACACCAGTTTATTACAATATTATTTAATTGCACATGTTCTATTAATGTTATATGTGGAACTGGGAATAGAACTCAAGACCTTGCACTCCAAGTCACAAGCCTGTCCCATTTGAGTTAAAGGATCTCTCCATTAACTGCTGGTACTAATTACACCTCTTTTCGGACCTCCAGCCACTAGAAGGCGCAACAAATAATCTGACAAGCATTTGAGCAGGTCTGACACATTCTATCCAGTAGAGGTCAATTATGCATTCTCACACAAGCCAGTATATTGCAGTGCCAACAATCTATACTCCTTTTCCTTGTTAAACCATGTTGCTTGGAATGGTTTTTATTTTTAATAAATATTCTTTCAATATTGTAAGTGTTTTGGTTTTTATGTTCCATTTTTAGGAGGCCAGTTTAGTTGATTTAGCTGTAATTTTGGCCATTCAATTCACTACAAGAACTTGTTATTCTTTGCCTCACTGACATCTATTTGACACAACTTCAAACACAACAAGAGTAACCGTGACTTGACATGCCAACCCAGTGCATTTTTTATTAGCATTCTTCTTCATTAGGTTGCCTGAAGAGAAACCCCAGCCTACATGCAGAAGTGATGAATTCCTGACCCTTCCCAGAAGTCAAGAAAATAGCATAGATTTAAGAAACTGCGAGGCAGATGGAAACCAACAACAGCTCACGCAAAGCAGTACTAATAAGCAGCTAACCCAGGAGAGAAAGCCAAATGTATCGTCACTATCAGTGGTTCAGTTATCTATAATAATCAAGTAAGGATGTTTTGAGCTGAAATATGTAATGTAATTACTTTTAAAGAGGATTCTATTAGACCCGGATCTTTGAGATAGCAGCATTCTTCCTTGTTCTAATCAATATCACACAAACCAGAAATGGATGAATGTAAGAATTGTGAGCTTTGAATTTGCGATGGCCAGATCAAAACCAAACACACCGCATAACACCTTTAAGAATAGGCGCTGTTGCTCTTTAAGGTCTGTTTTGGGATGAGAAAGGGGATTAAGGCCCTGATCGTGTTTCGAAAGCGTTTACTGGTGGTGTATTTATTTTGTAATATGCACAATTAGAAGTTTTCTGTCTACTTCCTTGTCTCTTGCAAGATAGTGAAGAGTGTGATTTCTAGCACAAAACAGCAGTAAAAGCGTTAGAAGGTGTTTAAGCATTGAAATCAATGGGAGTTAAGCATTTAAATGCCTTTCAGGATCAGGGCCAGAAGAGTCTGCCTATTAAACCCCCTATTTTAACCTATCTCATCCAAGCAGAAAGGTGGTTACTGTGTTAGAAATAAAAAAGGGCCACAGCTTCCCCATCATCTAGACCTTGGGCAAGCTTCTTAGTGGTGAGATCTGATGGAGCAGAATGTTCTCCAAGAGAAATGCTGGCAAATCCAGCACCTGCAAGATTTAACAGTAGGCTGGATAATGCCCTGAAGGACAGATTGTAGGAAACAATAATGAACTCTACTTCCTATCATTAGTGAGTATGTGCTTCAGTTGTCTGATTGGTAGAGTCTGACTTGTCTACAACATCCTCTCTTACAGTAAAATCACAGATGACAGCCAACTACAAGAGGTGGATATTTGCATCCCTCATGCTGATGTCACCAGTAATCTAACGCTTATTGAAGCAGCAGGACAAATATGGTAGGGCCTTTAAGTCTTATGGTGGTGGGTACTTGTCCACATGTAAATGCCTGTCAAACACTATATAAGAGCTAGGTATTTCTTGTGTGTCAGGCAGGGTGTAGTAACCATTGGGAAAGCATTAGCCTAAAAGGCTATTCTTCTAATATCAGCATGAATGGCATAATTGTCAGTTGTCCTTCATGCATATGGTAAATTGACTTGTGTTTATGTGACTCTCAGGGGAACAAGGGCAGAAAAAGGCTACTAGGAGGATCAGAGGAATGGAAAACCTACCTTACAAGAGGATACTCAAGGAGCGTGGCTTGTTTAGCTTAACCAAAAGAAGGCTGAGGGGAGATATGATCGCTCTCTATAAATACATCAGAGGGATAAATACCAGAGAGGGAGTGGAGTTATTTAAGTTAAGTGCCAAAGCTAACACAAGAACAAATGGATATAAACTGGCCATCAACAAGTGTAGGCTTGAAATTAGATGAAGGTTTCTAACCATCAGAGGAATGATGTTCTGGAACAGACTTCCAAGGGGAGCAGATTAGGCAAAAAAAAATTGACTTGTTTCAAGACTGAGGAGATAGTATGATGAGATTGCCTACGATGGCATGTGGCCCATCTGCAACTGCTAGCAGCAAAAATCCCCAATGTCTGAAGACGAGGCAGACTCTGACTTACTACAGAGAATTTTTTTCCCAGGTATCTGGCTTGTGGATCTTGCCCATGTGTTCAGGGTCTAACTCATTGCCATATTTTGGGCCAGGAAGGAATTTTCCCCTGAGTCAGATTGGCAGAGACCCTGGAGGGTTTTCCCCTTCCTCTGTAGGTCACTTGCTGGTTTAAACTAGAGTAAATGGTGGATTCTCTGTAACCTGAAGTATTTAAACCATGATTTGAGGACTTCAGTAACTCAGCCAGAGGTTACAGGTCTGTTACAGGAGTGGAGTAGGTGAGATTCTGTAGCCTGTGATGTGCAGGAGGTCAGACTAGTTTATCACCATGGTCCGTTCGGCCCTTAAAATCTATGAATCCATATGGACAGAGGGAGTGTGTCTTTTAAATTGGTTAAATACCAATAAATAAAACTTTTCTACCCAAAATCTCCCAGCATTTTGTACAGTTGGACACGTTATCATCCACATATCATGGATGGGGAAGCTGCAACCCAGGAAAATTCAGTGGCATGCACAAAGTGTCCGATTCTGACCCCAGGCTACCACTAATCAAGAGGCGGTTTTGTGTAAAGATGTGATAATCTTTGGGGGTGGGGGGGGGGGGGAGTGTGCTTTGATTGTTCAAAGCATCAAAAAGATTATGGGCTTGTATTTGGAGCAAGGACCTAGGAGGCAGGACTCTTGGATTCTATTCCCAGCAAATCACTTCAGCTCTCTGCACCGCAGGTTAATATTACTATGCACAGATGAGCAAACTATCTCACATGCTGTGGTGTGGTTTAAATAAGAAGCGTCGGCAGAGAGCTTCGGGTTAAATGCAGACTGTAAGTGCAAAGTGCTACTGAGTTGTTTCAGACAGGCTGACCTGAGTGGGAGTCCCAGCATAGACCTGCTGGCCGCCAGGGATTTGCTAACCATTTTCAGCACTGGGAATAGTCCATCCAGCAGCCAGACATTGTCACTCTTGGATGCAGGGGGCTGGAGGGTATCAGTTCTCCCAGCAGCGGTGCAGGGTAAGTAGGTAGTGTGGAAGTCAGTCCTCTCCCTAGATCTTCAGTATCAATAAAGTAGGAGAAAGGAAAGAGGAGAGGGGTACAGGACAGACTGCGTGGAAGATTAATTCAGTGTCTCATCCTTGCCCCCTGCTGTGCCGCCTCTTGCTCTTTCATTGCTTCTCAGCGGTAGGACTGGCTCTCGCCGCGGCTTTGATGTACCACACTTATCAGCGGCACTGCGGGTCTGGAGGAAATAGCTTTTTCAGCCCCTATCAGCCAGAGCAGGAAACACCACAAAAGAATCTGAGATGGGGCCCAGCTGCAAAACTTGGATCTGGAGCTAAACACCCAGGGCAACCCTAGTGGGAATTCGTACTGAAAGGATTTGGCTGGTTTCAGCTGGCAACAGTTTTGGAACAGAGCATCAGATCGAGGGGTCAGTGGGCTCCCAGGCTGCTAATCCACCAGGAGAAGCCAGGAGAGATCAGCAGCAAAGAGAGGCCAGCTGAAGGATTCTAAGGGAGTCTACTGAAATTGTCACTGGGGTAGTTGGAGGCAGAGTTTTGATGCATCCCTTTACAGGGGCAGCCACAAAGCTCTGATCCTGCTGTTCAGATGTCCACGTTTTAGTTCAGTCTGGACTGCAAATTTGGCCTGGAAAGAGCCACTCAGGTAAATGAAGGGCTAACTTCTCTGCATCAGAGGCAGTGTAGTTACATCAGCAGAGTGTTTGTCCCCACACTGTACAGAACCAAACAGGGTAAATCCCCTCACTGCCTGGTGACACTCCCCAACCCAGACCTGTTAGATTAAGGGATGACAATGCTGCATGACCTGTAATCAGATCCCTTTGGACGTACTGGTTGGAATGGATGAAGCAGTTTGTTTAAAACCAAAAATCAGACCAAAAAGCAATTATCCCTTTTAATATGTCTACCGCTTCCTATTTTGTGCAGGGCCAGGCAGCACAGCTGGAGTGAAACAGACCTGTCATTTGTGTTTGGACAGTGGGCCCAAACAATCCCATTCATGCTCTTTGTCTCTTCTTCCGCCTCTCTAGTGTCTCGCATTGGAAGGGTCCCTGCCGCTTAGGCTGTATATTTCACCATGGGGATCACATAGTGGCTGTGAATGACTTGCGCACACAAAGCATTGATGAGGTTTCCTTGTTTGTCAGCAGGTCCATGAGAAAGGAGGTAAGCCCCAATGGTGATTGGTCAGGGAAGAAGAGACATAGCTTTGGGGGTCAGATCAGCACTGGAAAGGGCTACCTAGGGAGGTGGTAGAATCTCCTTCCTTAGAGGTTTTTAAGGTCAGGCTTGACAAAGCCCTGGCTGGGATGATTTAGTTGGGGATTGGTCCTGCTTTGAGCAGGGGGTTGGACCAGATGACCTCCTGAGGTCCTTTCCAACCCTGATATTCTATGATTATGATCTCACAAGGGCTTCTGCCAATCCAAGCCTCAAAGTTTCAGGAGCTCACTCTTGTCCTGAGGAACTATGAAGAGTAGCTGAGACTAGCCGTGTTCCCTCACATCTCTTGCCCCCTAGCAATATCTAAATGGATACTGATCACCATCGTATGACTGGGGGATTAGCCTGGGGCAGGATTCCAAAGGTTGTGACTCTGGCCAGGAAGAGATCCAAATGCATGACACAGCAGTGCTGGCAAGAAATCATGACACCTTTCATAAAAGGCAGACACCCACTGAGAGTTAACCCTTTCTTGGCAGTCGATTCATGGCACCCACTCCATCGTACAAATGGACATATCTGTATAGTTAAGGTTGCAGAACAGTTTAACTTATAACCTTGTGTTTTCACTCACTGATAACTGCCCACAGGTCACACTTGGGACTGATGATTTCCATGCATGCTCTGTCCCAAATGGGGAATTTCTTTTGGGGGGGGGGGTGGGAAACAGAGCAAACTTCTTTTTGCCATTGTTGAGCTCTGCAGGGGTTTATACCCACCCTTTACCCCAGTGCAAAATCATTCAGCTTTGGGACTTGCGTGACAAGAGCTATTTACGTGCCCAAAGTCGATTGAATGATTTTTTTTTAATTGGTTGGATGCTAATGAAGTTATAAGCAACAGAAAAAATCATTTCTGATCAGGAGCCTCAGGCTTGAGGATTCCACTCGGTACAACCTCTGGTGTCCAATAGCTTTCCTTTTTAAACCTTAAATGCCTTCTCTGTGCCACCTCCTTAGCCTTAGCTATAACCTGATTCCGCTCCACCTCAGATCACCTGACTAAGCCCTAGCCTGCCCTTGGGGAGAGCACGAATGCGAAGTAACACAAAGGGCAAAGCATCAGGCCACCTAAGAAATGCTGAGACCATTTGCACAAAAGGTGGTTGTGAACACAAAACCCACCACAACCACTGCTGTCTTAGCTCCAGGCATAGGAGGAACTCCTCAGTAGCATCAACACCAAAATCCCACTCTGTACCGATTTGCAATAGCACCCCAGACTCCCATGGAATGGAAGGGCCAGAGTGTCCACACGGTGATTCTTGAGATGCTGAGCAGCTATAAATCTCATGCAGTCAGTCAATGGATGTTACAGGTGCTCAGTATCTTTTGGTTTCAAGCCTTTAGGCTGTTGGCTTCTTGGGTTAAGGAAATACCTGTTTATTGTGTATGTAGGAGGTTGCTTGAAGTGTTCAATCCATAGGATGTTTTTACTCACTCTCAGAATGTTGGGAAGAGAACCTAGGAGTCCTGACTCCCCTTCTCTAACCACTGGGTGTAACTCCCTGTGCAACACTCATCACCTTCTGGAACAGGGCTGGAAGTCTGAGTGGGCCCTCACAGTACATAGCGTTGGGTCCCATGTGGAGAGCTACATTTCTCCCAGCTAGGGTGACCAGACAGCAAGTGTGAAAAACCGGGATGGGGGTGGGGGGGTAATAGGCGCCTATATAAGACAAAACCCCAAATATCGGGACTGTTCCTATAAAATCAGGACATCTGGTCACCCTACTCTCAGCTGGGCTGCAATCTTGACACTCATGATCTCCGCCCCCCATACGGGCACCTTTATGTTTGGATCTGCTGAGGTCACCCAATCCCAGTGTAGCCTGAGCAATAAAAAGCCTGTCTCAGATCCCAAGCGACAATACAAATAACACGGTTAATAGATGAGGGTATTTAGGTGGGGGGTGGGGGGAGGGAGGCTGGGGGGAGCAGTGATATTTTATCAGATGTGGATTTACTGAGCTATAACAAGGTGACCCTTGTGTGTGTGTGCGCGTTTTGATTTGTTTTTTCAAAGGTGAAACTTACTGTCCGTCGGATCCCAGATTCAGACATTTTCCATATTAAAGGATGTTCATGTTCCTAGGTAAGTGCCACCATTTTAATGGCACCTATTAACACAAAAGAGATTGTTTCTTCACACCCTAGCAGTAATGTAATTCGCTGTGCTCAAAGCAATGCACGTTTATTCTACATGAGGTGAGGCTTGAGTTCGTGTAGGAAGGGAAAAAAAATCTATGTTTTTATTATTTATTGCAGTAGTGCATAGGGACCCCATTGTGCAGGGATTGTACAAACAGTTGTATAGTCCCTGCCCCAAAGTGCTTAAACAGACATGCAGACAAAGGGTAGGGGAAAGGGATAACATGTGATAAAGAAATCGTGCTTTCATATTTAGTACCACACAATCCTTCCAAATAGCCTTCCCCAGTCAGAGCTGTCGCTGTTATGTGCAGCTCTACAAAGAGTAAGAACTGACTGTTTGGATTTGATTTGCCATTTAAAGTCCCAGTTAAATATTTTGGACAGATGACTGTTAACCGTGAAATCAAACAGAATAGCTGTAGCAAACTTGATAGTCAAATCCTGATATCTAAGCGTGTGTACTGCATAATCTGGACTCACCTTTGTTTGCCCATTAAACTCATTCATCAGTTATGAGCGTGGGAGAAGGGGGGAAATTACCTTTGGAACACAGCCACGTTTTCCCTTGGGTCCTGCTCTGGGAAGGCAGGAGGCCAGCTTAGTGGAGCACAACTTAAGAGCGGTGGCACTGGACACGTGCCTGGGCAGTAGAATGCTCTGTGGATGCAGGGTTTTAATTGGGGCCCCTCATGTTACAGCCACAAAAAAGACATCAGGAGGTCCTGGACAGTAGACTTGGTTGGGAGATGGGAGCCTGATCCAACCTATTGGGCTTCAGTACGAGCTGCACCAGGCTCTAGATGAATACGGGGAGGGGTTGGGGACAGATGTTTGGCCTACACTGGAAGAGTCACCGCTCAGAGCAGAACACACACTGATCAGGAAAGCAGTGAGGGTTCCTGCGAGTTGCCATGCAATGCAGCATAAGGAGCCATGAACAATTGGCTCGTGTGTGAACAGACTTTAATCTGAGGGCTTCCCCAGGTTGCCAAGCTGTCTGAGAGAGACAGACTTTTCATTACTACATCACAAGAGTCACGATCACAATTGCTCGACACCTGAGTTAGCAATGAGGGCAGAGGAGTGAGGATGAATGGCAGTGGAGTATGAACTAAGCCAGGTCAGGATTCAAGCTGGGAAAACTGGAGCGGCTCTCAGTTCTATAGTTAAGCAGTAGCAGCCTGTTGCCTTCACAAAGTCCTACGTTCACTTCAGTATAAAGGAAAAGAGGGCACATCATAGTGGAATTTCCAGAGATTTATCTGTTTCCCCAACAAAGGATATCTCACATCAATATTCCTGGCTACGTGCAGCTGCAGTACAAGAGACTAAAGTTACACAAACTCCTGCTATCTTGCAAATATGCCTGATTTGCAATGCTCTCCACACAAAAGTATCTCTCTCTTCTTGATATGGAAACCTCTGTAGTGGTGCCCTCTAATTTGTGCTAAAAGTCGACCTTGTCCTATGCTGTAGGGACTTCTGCTTACCGAAACAAGCGTGATCATGTTCTGTTGTAACATATACGGATTCAAAAGAGTCTTATAACAAAGCAGGGAACACCTTGCTTGCCATGGTCTCCTTGAGAGTAGGTCAAATTTATTATGCCAACTAGAACAAGATTGCAACAGTATCAGTGAAGCCAGTCATAATGATTAATAATGTTTATACAATGAATTCACTTCATTTCCGCTCAGAAGGTCAATTTCTGAAGGTTTTCAAGTCTCTCTCTCTTCTGTTTTGTAGATAAGTGGTTGCCATGTGCATATTCCTGAAGATGGAAGGATCATCATTTAATATTTCTATTCCAGTTGCATTCCGATGCCTCATTGTGTTGTGCTCTGTATAAACACATAGGGAGATATGGGTCCTATTTAGAAGGCATCAACTGTGACACTGAAGGTAGAAGGAAAAGGACAACATCTGCCTGAAGAACTTCCATTCGTTCAAAGTGGTTGTGGGGCCACTTCTCTTTAAATTGTCTTTTTTGACCAACATCGCCGTTACTTGATCAGAGGACTAGATTTTTCATGGCTAAGATGGCTTTGGATGTGATCACTTTCTACCAAATTGGGATTGGAGTCTTCTCTGGTTTTGCAGATAAATCAGCCTTCAGGACAATCTTCCAGCCTTGAAAATGGCCACGTGCCACTGAATTGCAGTACAAAGAACTAACTTCCTTTCTCCAACTAGGGAGGAACAAAGGAGGTAGAAATGGTGTTAGAAGTAATTTCCTGCCACTTCCCGGAGCAAATGTTTGTGAAGTGAGGAATTAAGGGGTATATGATTTGTCTGTAGTTGTCATTGGAAAAACACTACTGCAGAGAAGTTTGCATATATCCGTTGAAGCAGAAAATGAACCATGCACTCTGTATCTCTCTGTTACAGCTCTCACTATTATGGCAATAGTGTTGTTCCTATGGCAACATGAAGTTTTGGTAGATTTGTCTAGCACTGCATGTTCATTTGTATGTCAGAAAATTTGGGATTTATTTCCCGCTTTTGCGAGTCAGAACCAAGGTGCTACCAAGCGATTGTCAGCTGCTGCTTGCTTTTATGTCAGATTGTATACGGTGTAGATGTGCATTACAGTGAATGTTACATGGTGTGATTTTGTTTGCGATGCAGATTGTATTCCAGCTATGAAACACGGAGGTGAGAGCCATGTGATGAATTAGAGGGACATGGGTTATGTTCCACAGGGATGTGATGCAATTTAACTACATTTCTGTGACTGCATCACCTGCCCAAAATTATCCCAGTGGGACTCGCTCTAACATTCCAAACCTTTCTGGGGTTTCAAACACACACACCCCTTTAAACAAAAATGGACTTGCCACAGAAGTATTGCTTTCTTCCCCCAAGTATATCATTTCCCAGAATTACACCTGCCCAAAGCCCTGGATGGGCAATATACAACCGGGGTCCAATAACAACTTTTCTAGACCTACAAGCATCATGGCTTAAATATTCAATATCTCATGTCCCTTCTGGGCTAGGAACAGCAGCTCTATACTAATGGGAATGGGAGATACCCACCCACCTCCCATTATGACCCCAACACTCCCTTCTAGCAATGGAAGGCCCAAAGGCAATGACTTTAGACTTGTGCTATTCTTAGGTCTAGAGGTGTTATTTTTAGATCACTTTTAGGTGTTTTACCTTTAATTTTAAAGTTCTCTGAGCTGTTCACAGCTGAACCATGGTCCTTCTCTTTTAATCTAAGAAGTGTTATATAAAATATAATATGTTGTATGAATGATGTATGTGCCTTTGTAGCCATTACATTCTACTGTGTGTTGTCCTAGCCAGCCTGGTGTAAGTTTAGAGCTACCTTAGGTGGGGTTTTTTAAAAGCAGTGAACTTCTGATGCAGTGCTTAGGGCCACATGACACCAGAAACTGATGTAGTTAGCAGCAGATGCTCTGCTGGTTTTAAGAAGGCTGCCTGCCTAAATCCCTGGCAATCCTGCAGGAGTGCCGAAACCGGCTCACATTGCTGATGCCTTAAGCTAACCCACTCGGTGCCTGGGGCCAGTGTCTGCCATAATATCTAGCAACTCTCTAGGTGTGTCAGCATCTGCAAAACTGGGCTCACCGGCTAGGGCAGCAAGGGAGGTTGGAGCGTTAATTGACGTGATTAGTTAAAACATTAACAGGCTGCACATTTATTGTACTGTAATTTCCTGTAATCTAATGCAATAGATGCCTGTAAGAGGGTGAATAACTGACAGTTAATTTCCATGTTCCCATGGCACACACTTTCATTACTGGCCACTTCTTTTTTTTAAATCTCAAATATAGACTGTGACCTTTGTATCACTCCACATTTTTTATGGTAAAGTCACTGTCGGGGGCAGGGGAGAATCCACAATTGCTCAGAGAGAAGAGGGGCTCACCGAACAGAGAACAGTTGTGGGAAGGGACTTCTCCAAATTGACATGCCTGTATTGTGAAGAGGGGGAGAGGGGGAAAGAAAGGCACAAAGTCTAATGTATAAAACAGACCATGGCTCATAACTGTTCTTGGCACTTCCCGTGCCGTGAGACACACCAGCTGGGAACACCTCCTAATGGCTCGTCCCAGAGGACACAGAGGTCTTGATCAGTTGGCCAGATGTGGGTCTGTGCACCAGACACAGCAGCACGAGTCCAGCCATTGGACAGGGTCTCTGCTAAGTAGCTAAGCCCACTCCCCTATCTGGTTACTGATTAACAGATGCAATGGTACAGCATGTAGCCAAGATTTTTAAAGTGACTAGTGATTTTTAGTGTCCAACTCGATACCTTAAAGGGGCCTGATTTTTAGAGGGCAGGTGCTCAGCACTTCCTGATCAGGCCTCTGAAGGTGTTTCAAGCTGGGCACACCTTGGGCAAGGCACTAAGGTTAGATCCTCAACAGCTGATTAAGCCACTTTGCCTCCTGCTCTCAGCTGCACTGACTGTGACCTCAGTACCACTGAGTTCTCTACAATCATATCCCGCTGTATGAAACAAAAGGGGGTGTCTCCCTCTGAGTTTCAGATCAGTCTATCAGGCCAGGACAAGACAGGACCGAGAGAGATTCACCAGTGGCTCTCTCCTGCAGTGGTGAAAAATGGACACACCCACCTGATTCTGTCGGATGATTAATGCTCTAGAGGAAAGTGACTTTACCCTCCCTTCTCCCCATTAACCCTGCCAATATGCCCTGGGGAAAGTGTATTCATGGCTGCAAATTAGATGACGCATCCACTTCTGTGCATGGGAGTGAGTCACCCTGGTTAAGTGCCTCATCCCACTTATAGGCAGTTGTACCACTAGACTAAGAAATTAATCTCACCCAGGGCCGGCTCCAGGCACCAGCAAACCAAGCATGTGCTTGGGGTGGCACATTTTCAGGGGCGGCATTCCAGCCAGCCTCTTTTTTGGGGGGGAGGCGGTAAAAGCGTAGAGCCAGCCCTCGCAGCAGCAGCACATCCTGCACGGGGGCACCCTGGGGCTGCTGCAGTTCGTGTCAGGCAGCAGCGCCCACACCTTATGGCCGGGCGGGCTCCGAGCGGGGGACACTTGGGTGGGGCCGCCCCGCCGGGCGCACGGAACTGCCTGCAAGTGCCGCAGGGCAGCCGCCCTCCAGCGGTGCAGCCGGGGCAGGGCGAAGCGGCTTGAGCCACCCAGGGACTGCAGCAGGGTGGCCAGGAGCAGCAGTAGCAGCAGAGGGACCATAGTGGGGACTGGTGCCTGGGGCGCTGCCGTGCGGGGCCCGCGTCCCGCTCTCCGGGGCTCCACTCCCTCTGGGGCTGCCCTGCCCTGGCTCCTCAGCCCTCTGCTGGGGCGGGCCCCCAGCTCTGCCCTCCCAGGTCCTGGCTGGTCCTGGAGGCGGGAGCCCTGGCTGGAGGGACCCTGGGCGGAGGCGCGGTCCGGGAGCCCCACTGCTTACCCCGACCCTGCCAGCGCCGGAGCGGCTGGAGGCGAGTCAGCGGAGTCAGCACTGGTGGGGGGAAGCCCAGGGCTGGGGCAGCAGGGAGTGTGGGGGGGGGGAAGCCCAGGGTTGGGGTGGCAGCGGGTGCGGGGGGAGCCCAGGGCTCGGGTGGGGGGCAGCCAAAAATTTTTTTGCTTGGGGTGGCAAAAAACCTAGAGCCGGCCCTGATCTCACCACAATGGATCCTGCCACTGCTTCACTCCCACTGTTGACTCAAGTACGGTCAGTTAAACTTAGCCAGGCCTTTGCCCGTGCCTCTGCTGTCAACACAGGGGATGCAGAGCCAGGAACTGAAGCCCGATCTCCCGAGTGCTAATATAGCTCCTTTATCATGAGCCCATTGTTAAGGCTAGGATTTAGTCACGGGTATTTTTAGTAAAAGTCCTGGACGGGTCACGGGCAATAAATCCAAATTCACGGCCCATGACCTGTCCATGACTTTTACTAAAAATACCTGTGTTTAAATCTTGGGGGGAGGGGGAGCGCAGGGGGTGTTTGTGGGGGCTGCTGCTGGGGGGGGGGGGCATTGGTGGGGTGGTGCCCTGAGCCAGCGGCATCAGCTGCTGCCTGGGGCCACGGACTGTGGCTGGTCTCGTGGCCGCTCCAGCAGTGGCTGGTGTGGCTGTCCTGGGGGGGCCACGTGAGGAGCTGGCCCCGGAGCCAGCTGCTTCGGAGGCCCTGAGATCAGCCACACTGGTCCCTGCAGAAGTCATGGGGGGAGGAATAGCTCAGTGGTTTGAGCATTGGCCTGCTAAACCCAGAGTTGTGAGTTCAGTCCTTGAGGGGCCACCTAGTGATCTGGGCAAAAATCAATACTTGGTCCTGCTAGTGAAGGCAGGGGGCTGGACTCGATGATCTTTCAAGGTCCCTTCCAGTTCTATGAGATAGGAGATAGGAAAGTCACGGAATCCGTGACTTCCAAGACTGACACGGAGCCCTACCCGTCATCCTTCTACTTTCTGCTGAGTATTTTTCCCCAGGGACTAGCAGCCACCCCACATGTGCAGCTCTAGGAGCCTGAATTCCCTTTTGCACATGCTGTTGTTTTGGCCAGAGGATCGCTATAAGGAACTTGTAACTTGTGAGGCAGTTCCTAGAAATGGCACTAGTATTTCAAATGCTGCCTTTGGACCTTGATTCCGCTCTAAATTATTGCAACACTTCAAAAAAAGGAGAGGTTGGCTGAGGTTAATGAGAATCTACATGTTCTTTCGTTTAACAGAAAATGAAAGCCAGCCCATTTCCGCCTTCTCCAGTTATAAAGACAGTCATCAGCCTAGGGCTATTCACTACGCTTTATGACTTCATGGCTCTCATCCTCCAGTTAGAAATCGCATGAAGGTCAGATCCTCAGCTGGTGTAAATCTACCTGATCCCTTGAAGTCAGTGGATCTATACCAGTTTAGAACTGAGAGAACAGAGGCCAGATCCGCAGCTGGTAGAAAGGGGCTGGATGATTCTTAGAGTTAAGTACAGTTAAAGTCTCTCTTCTGTTTGGAGTCTATTTTCTTTTAAGTCATACTGGTAGAAGGTAAGAAGGGTAAGCAGTCGGCTTTAGTGCTTAAACACCCGAGTCTAAATGGACATGAATCTCAGATTTGAAAAGTCTATTTTTTATATTCCAGTAGGGCCCAGAATCCTGTTATGGAGCAGGACCCTACTGTGCAAGGTGCAGAACAAAAACATGGTCCCTGCCCCAGGGATCTTACAAGCTAAGTGGCAACTATTCATTTCTGACTGTTCTTGACCAAAAACTATGAATCACCTGGCTATGGAGTGGTATTTAGGCCTGGAGAAGTCTGTGGATCAAGGAGAAAAACCTTAGATTGCCCCCTCTGAATCCAGCTTGTTTCCTCAGACCCTGACATAGTGGGACAGAGGGGGTTGACAGGGCCCGTGGAGCTAAATAATACAATCAGGCAAGTGAGTCCAGCTGCTTACATATCCACAATGCACAGCAGTGTGATTGCCCTGTTGGGAATAGTGAGGCAATGGCCATTTGGAGATTGTATGCAACTCAGGAGTACTGGAGACAGAAGAGAGCATATGTGTTAGTCAGGCTGAAGCAAGCACGGACTGAACTCAAAGCATATTGTGTCGGCCGGTCAAGAGGTGAACCCAGATGCATTTCCAAAGAAGCAGGTGAGAAAAGAACCCCAATTTTGGAAATGCAACACAGATGTCAAAACGCCGAGAGCATTATCAGTGATTGCTGCCATCCTGTTACCATGGCCTTCAAGAGCAGCAAGTCTGTTTTCTTTCCATATGTGAGTTTACATAACCTGTTTTCCTTTTCCTATTTGCACCTGGGATTTGTTGTTTCAGTGTATGTTGTATGTCCCCCCTCTAGTGGCCAGTTTACAGGACAGCCTCCTGTGGTCCCTGCTAACGGTGTCAGTCTTTTAGCTTAAGTGACAGAGACCCATGCTTGTAATGCGGGCACACCTGGGTTCTGTCCCCATTGATCACCCACAGGGAGGGAGGTTGTTACACAGTTTACTCAAAATATTTGTCATTCTGTTTTTCAATGTGCCCTTGAAGCTACTAAGAGACACCATGAAGGATCATGGGCCCCCACTATTTGACCCACCTTTAGTTTCTTTTAGCTACAAGGTCCATCTCATTCTTTGTAGCTGCCAGTTTGCTTCAGAGCAAACGTACCTATGTGGTCTTTTCTAAAAAAGAAGAAGAATGATGCCAGCCTCCCACAATAACAAATCATTGCTAAGGTGCAGGAATCAGGAAGGAAAGACATTTGAGTTTCAAGGGGCTGCATTAAATAAAAGAGGGGAAATGAAGGCAGAGCCCGTAGAACTGGAATTATTTGCTGTAAATTCATTTTTTTTCTATATTTGAAAAAAAATCAGCTGACAGTACGTAGCAACAGGCAGCACCTGCTTGTAGAGACCATCTGAAGCGTCAAAATAATTCAGCGTAAATGCGCCCAGCTGCTCTTGCACTAAAATGCTGCAGTCAACAGTCCCTGGTAGCAGCTCCCTGAGGAAGGGTCTTGTAGCCATTTCCAAAACGTAAAGTAAAAAGAACTGGTTGCTGAGGAAGAGCTATGAGTCTATGGAGAAGCTAGGAATAGCTCAGGAATATTTTGGGATCACATCATTGAGATACAAGGGCAATAGAACAGAAAAATTCACCCTACAAGGGCTATTGGGCACCATGAGTGCCGGAGTAGAACATTCCTTGGCCTGTACCCCGTTTCTGGGCATGAACACCTCCTGATAGCTACTTGAGTCATGCTACTAGGACTGGGTCTATTGTGCTGAGAGCTCTAGCAAACACAGGGTGCCTCACACACCCACACAAGGGAGTGAGGGTATAGGTACCCACCTATGCAGTGCGTCGTTGGTCTGTAAATGGGGGGCAAGGGAGGGAGAGTGATTGTCACAGGGCTGCTAGCACCCCTCCCCACGCAGGTGGGCAGGAGCAGGCCAATCTTTGGCTCCACCCCATTAACATCCTGGTCAGCACAGCTATCCTGGTATAGAGGAGACAGTAGACTACATCACCTTATGGTTTCCTCATGGTACAGCATAACTATGGGCTGCCACTATACAGGGCTTGTGTCAAAATCACAATTGAGCCCGTTGAGTGTGTGGGGGGGGAGGGGAGAAACTGAAATGGGTTTCCTCTTCATACATACCTTGGGGGCACAATCTGTGTCAGAGTCCTGCACCTAAGAGGGACCTAATTTCAAAGTGCTGAGCCAGCTCCCATTGGCTTTCAAGTGTTTTTAAGCCACGTACTGGTACAGTGCTTTATAAACAACTCACAGCTTCATCCAGTGTCCACTGAGGGCAATGGAAAGATTCCTTTGGACTACAACAGGCTTCTTGCTTAAGATGAATGGGGTGGGAACAGACTGGGCTGACAACAGTGGAAGGCACCGTACCAGAAAACAAGATGCTCCAAACATCTGCTACCTTGGATTGAAAAGTCAATGAGCATTCTGTTTGTTGCCCTGCACACCTTGAAATTGAACTAATTGCTTCAACATTTCAGTGCAGTGCTCAACCCTTTCAAATCCTCGTGTGCTTTAGGAAGGGCTGCTGTCATATTCATGACAGATGCGCACAGAGTCCTCGGTTTCTTTTTCCGAACTCTCTTCTGGGCATTCAGCTGCTTCTTAAAACACCATCTGCCTTTGGACGGGGCTCTGGTTTGCACGTAACACTCTACTGGTGCCGTAAGTACTGCTCAGAAGATTTAAGAAAAAATGAGCTAGCAATAGAAAGAAGCAACTTGGTTTGGATTGTTCGCTGGCTACGTACGTTTCAGAGCTAAGCAAACATGCTGCGGTCACCCAAGTTGTTCCAGGTTCCTTTTGATTTCATTCGGGAAGGAGAGAGCGCGCTCTGCTGCAGGTTGATATATGACACAGGGGAGATAAATCAAGCGGCGAATGGCTATCGCGGAAATAGATCGGAGCACAGCTGTCCATTTATTTGGCGGCATGCTGGCTTTGAATGTGTTTGGTGTGTAAATCAGGGACTGTTAACATATTCAGCCGGATTTCACAAGCCTGCCACGTTCAGTGCCCACGCAAAGCGAATAGTAGTAAGAGTCATTGAAAAGCCTTGGGCAGTCAGTCTCCCCGAAACAGCTGTTTCACTGCAGATTCCCCTTTGGTGCTACTGAGAGGCTGAAGCATATTTTACAGATACCTTGCTTTTGCCCAGAGCATTCTCAGTTCATGGTGATTGACAATAGGTTTAGAAACACAATCAACATTTATTAACGGAAAATAAATGCAAGGCGGGTAGAAAGCAGACAAGCATATGGGTGGGTCTACAGAGGATTTACATATTTAAGGGCCTGAGGTGCTGAGAACTCACAGCTCCCATAGGTGGGAACTTCATTTGTATCCATGCCTGAACTGTTAACAGCACTCAGACTGGCCAAGACACGGCTGCAGGCGTCTATGGGGGTGAGCGTGCTCTTTTGCAAAATTACTGCAGGCACTACAAAATACAGCAGTAACTCTCAGTTAGACTCTGCCTCAGCTAAACTGCAGGGCTATTTCAGTGATGGCCTTTAAAGAAAACCTGCCTATGACTTTGGAGAAGCCCAAGGCTGTCCAGGCCTCACAGGTGCTGGGACTAGGGGTGCAGCCCCGCATGTCCCCCCCTCCCCCCGCTGCCTTGACATAGTAACAACCCAACTACGTGGTTTCTGCCGTCAGCACCCCAGAACCTCTGCCATGACTCGGTGAGAACGGTGGGTTCTGTGCATGTGCTTGAAAGCCCTGCTCAGTGGAATATTCTTTCCCCCCACCGCTGAGGCGGTTTCCTCTTTGTGTTTAACAAAGCAATATTTTTCAGTACATTGCAGTGTGCTTTCGGTTTCCTAAACACAACATCACACTCTCTAGTTGTGCTCCAGGCACTCATTGTAAAGAAGGCAGAGCAGATGGGAATTGACTTGGAGACTGGCCTTACCCTAGCTCACCTTAGAGGAGCACATGAGTGTTTTCAAACAGGGCTTTATTTCCAGGCCGGCGGTATGGATTTTTTCAGGCAGGGTAATGCTCTGAAGGATTGCCTGAATGGACTGCAAGAGACAAAGAGTTTTCCACGATGGATACTCTCAGTCCAGGCATTCCTATCTTGCCCATAAGAATGGCCTCCCAGATGAAACATGGCAGGTGCACTCTGTCCCTTAGCCTACACTGGCTAGATCCTTAGCCGGTGTAAATCAGCAAGGCTTTGATACCAACTCAGGATCTAGCCCAGCAGGCTAGTTCCTGGGGAATTGTGCCCCAGGGCACTAAATCCCATCAGCGAGTCTCATCTCAAAAGCTAGACGGGACCAATTCACGTCAAGGCGAGACGTTGCACTGGAAGGGTCGCTGCATTGAGCCTGCACTGCTGCTGGGGGAGCTGCTCCTTGGAAACCGCCTGCTAGGAGATGACGAGGGAGGGGAGTGATTTAAAAATGAGAACGATTAAATTGTACTTCCCACAACTCAGCTCCTTTAAATCACTGTTTTCACTGCGTGCAGACAGGTAGGTGGGCGGCTGGGAAGGACGGGAGGCAGCAGGAGTCCGTGTGTGCTGCGCCTAATTGCCAGCTAAAGCCTCACTCAACCCATGAGGCAGGCACTTCATGCGCACTTCAAGCATCCCACTGGCACCAAACACCTGCCCTGAATTATCCCCCGCTCCAGATGACTAGGAAATGGCAAGTCCCAGGGAGAACAGTCCAGAGAAATCAAACGTGGTCCACACCGATCCACGGCAATACTGTAACCGACTGGATTCCGACTTCGGAAGGCTTTTACGAGTCAGATCAGCTGATTTAGGGACCAATTGTGACACTCTTACTTGGCAAGTTGTCTCACTGATTTCAATGGGAGTTAGGCACCTAGGCAATTTTGAAAATCATCAGGGATGCCTGGCTGCATCGTCAGGCACCTAAATACCTTTACAAATCTGGCCCTCAGAGCATTCTGCTGAAATCAATAGAAGCGGAGGATATTTAGTGTCTTTGAGGACTGGGCTCCATGGCAGGGTAATAGCCAATTTAGCATTGGACTATGCCCCAGTCTCGGTTTTCTCTAAAAACTGCATCCAGACGCTTGCAAGAGAAATAACATTCCTTCTTGGGGCCTGGTTTATTGAAACAACATCACTGTTCAAACGTCAATGGAAATCAAAACAAGTCTTTCTCCACCTCCACTTTCTGTAGCCACTTGCTCAGCTCAACAGGTCTTTCCAAAACCCCAGGTTCTGCTAGCTGATGTTTCTATTTCCTCCTCCCTTTGTGACGTAATGGTTATGTAAGCACCAACAAAAGAAATCAAACCCATCACCTGGGAGGCAATTAATTAGTCACAGTTGCGACTAAGTCCAATTCTCTTAAAGGGCCATTCCACCCTACGACGGGTTCTTTAAGAGTAGTCTAAGGCTCCGATCCTAGGTTTGGATGAATAAGAGTTGTAGGAGTGGACTCTATTTTATTCTGGGCTTTGCCATTGATTGACATTGGATAACTCCCTTCACCTCTCTGCCTCTCCATTTCCCCATCTGTGCAATGAGTTAATAATGCAAAACCTACCTTTGTAAAGCCCTCTGACATCTATGCATTAAAAGAACTAAGTACTAACTTGTGGATCCCCTGCACTGGAATAATTTTCTCTCTCGCATCCTTACCACCCATGCTGCACGTAGGGAAAAACCAAGTTCAATCCAAAAGCCAAAGAGGAAAAGCACCTTGGGTTTTTAAAAAAAAAATTATTTGTTTTACGTAAGTGCCTATTAGAAGCTTGTTTGTGCCAGTTTCTATCAGCTCCATGACACTGCAACGTATGCAGATGTGACTGAGTGGAAAAGCGTCTTGGCTGCCAAAGTACTCACCAGAGACTCGATAACAAGGTGCCATTGTGTAACGCTGGGCAAAGGCTCCGAGAATAACAGGCAGTAGAAACAGAAAAGGCATTCGAGGTCACCTAGCTCAGCAGTTCTCAACTAGGGGTCTGGGGCTCCCTGGGGGGCCAGGAGCAAGTTTCAGGGGGTCCATGAAAATAAACCGGAGAGCAGAGCCAGCATTAGACTCCCTGGAGCTCAGGGCAGAAAACTGAAGCCCAAGCTGCGTGGGGCTGAAGCCAAAGCCTGAGCAACTCAGCTTTCCAGGGTGTCCTGTGGTGTGGGACCACAGGCAGTTGGCCTGCTTGCTACTTCCTAATGCCAGCCCTGCCTTTTAATCTACTGGGTATGAAGAAAAACAGTTGTTGTGGCACAGGTGGGCCATGGAGGCCTTTACAGCATGCTGGGTGGGTGGGAGGAGCAGACTGGGAAAGTAAAAGGTTAAGAACCCCTAACCTAGCCCACCCTTCTGCCATTGCAGGATCACTCCCAACGCGTCTTTCTTCAGTGAAATACCTGTAAACCGCTCAAGCATTGCGGTGTCTATCCTTGTCATTGAAAAACGGTTCCACCCTAACAGCAATTACAGCTCAGCCTTCTTCTTGAAAGGAAGGATGGTGTTGTGGGTAAGGCATTGGCTGGAGATTGAGGGTGCAGCTCTTGATTCTGTCAGACTCCCTGTATGACTAATCTCTCTGTGCCTCAGCGCCCTATCCTTAAAATGGGGATGAGGATACTTCTTTCTCCTCATTTATCTTATTTATTTAGACTGTTAAGGGCAGGAGTCTCTCTTATTTTGGGTGCTTATGGTACCTAGGTCAATGAGGCTCTGACCTTCATTGGGCCTGTAGGCACTATCATACTAATTATTCAACCTAAATCAGGGGTTCTCAAATTGTGGGTCGGGACCCCAAAGTGGGACACAACCCCATTTTACTGGGGTCACCAAGGCTGGTGTTAGACTTGCTGGGGCCTAGGGCCGAGGCCAAAGCCCTCGAGCTTCAGCCGTGGAAAGGGGGGCTAAGGTTACGTGCCTCTTGTCCAGAGGCCCTTGGGCTTCAGCTTTGCCCCCACCCCGGCCCCTAGCCTGGGGCGGTGAGGCTAGGGTGGGCTCGGGCTTCAGTGCACTCTTGGAGTCATGTGGTAATTTTTGTTGTCAGAATGGGGGGGCGGGGTGTCACGGTGCAGTGACGTTTGGGTACCACTGACCTAAATATTCCTTAGTTTTTTTTAACTTTCTGGTGGTGAGAACTGAACTATTGCAGTTGAAAACCCATAATCAGAACCAGTGGATGAAATATAAGAACAAGAACTGCAATTTCAAATTCTTGATATGATCAACTTTAAATTCTCTCTCTGAGTTTCATTCAACCATGTCACATTTTTTTCTCCAAATCACTAATAATGTCCATTGTTAAAACTGTGATCAATTGGAGTGCTGAATATAAGATACAGGCAGTTCCAAATTGCATCACTCCAGATACATGTCAAACACCCATAAAACCTGGAAATGTAAAACCAAATCCCCAAAATACAGTACTCCATTATCTGTTTGGTTCTGAAATTAAAGCCGTTTCCATCTGGCTGGGAATGCAAAGTTAGAGAAAGCTTTGTACTGAATTCTTTATGCCAGGGGTTCTCAACCTTTTTCTTTCTTAGCGCCCCCCCCCCCCCCATGCTATAAAAACTCCACCTGTGTCACAACAACTGTTTTCTGCATATAAAAGCCTGGACTGGCATTAGGGGATAGAAAACAGGGCAACTGCCCAAGGCCCATGCTACAGAGCCCCCCATGAAGCTACATTTCTTAGACTTCAGCTTCAGCCCCAAGTGGTAGGGCTCAGAGCCCCGGGCTTCAGCCTCATGCAGTGGGGCTTTGGCTTTCTGCCCTGAGCCCCAGCGTGTCTAATGCTGGCCCTGCTTGGCAGACCCCCTGAAATCTGCTTGTGGGGCCCTGGACCCTTGGTTGAGAACCACTGCTTTATACTTCCCAATGTATCACTCACCTGCTTTTTGTCAGAATACAGCTGCTAAAATTATTCAATAGACACAGACTAATATACCAATGCATTAACTGCACCTTAGTTTGGCATCAGAACAAGTCTCTTACATAACCCAAGTAAATATACTTTAGCTCCAAAAAGAGATTTTTGGTAATTAGCCGCAGAGACAATTTGAACGGTTGAAGCGTTTGAAACCACTTTCAATGTATACGGTATCTTTCAAAAATATACAGCATTAACCACTAATATAACCTACTGAGATTCACTAAAAACACAGTGATGGATGGAAAGGATGGATAAGGTTAGATGTAAATGGGGTGCTTTGCTCCATTGTAATGAAGTTTCTGCTCATATCTGGGCGCTTGCCTAAATGAATGAAACTATTGCTTCTTGTTGTTTTATGGCCAGATTTTTCACGAGTACTCAGCACAGAGCAGTACCCATTCATCTGCCTCTGAGCACGTTTCATGCCACTGTTTTTATAGAGAGTTGTCTTTAAATTATCCCTTCCCAGAATCCTTTGCAATGGCTATTGTGGAAGGTGCCGGGGATACAGGCCCGTGTGAACGACCTGCCTTCCACAGCTTACAGCAACAAACAGAAAGCCTTTGTTTGCTCAGCAGAATGAGATTATTCTTGTCTCTTTTCCCTTTCCAAACAATGTTGCTTTTAGTTCATTTATCTGCTTATCAGAGAGTGATATGTAAACAGAGCACTGAGTCCTGATGGGAGGTATATAGTGATTCTTTAGAGTGGCTGGCTTTGAAAAGCAGTCTAGGCAAGTGATCAATCCAGTGTTAAGGTCCCCTATCTGTTTGCTCTGACTTTTGCCACCATCAGACAAACTGGAGAAGCATCCGATAACAGGACCATTGGGCTTTTCACAAATTTTTTATTCCAAGACCTGACAACTATTTGGTGTAAAGCAAATAGAAGGACAGATTTTGACTCATTCATAGAGTTTAAGGCCAAAAAGGACTGTCAGATCATCTAGTCTGACCTCCTGTACAACACAGGCCATAGAATTTCACCCAGTCACCCCTCTATTGAGCTTAGTCACTTGGGTTTGACTAAAGCAGTGGTCACCAACCGATTGATCATGATCGACTGGTCGATCCTGGAGACTCTGCCAGTTGATCGCAATCTCCAGTCGCTAAAAGTCCCTGGTGCAGAGGGGCTGCCGCTGAGACAGGCTTGCTCCCTGCTTGCCCCGGCCCCATGCTGGGGCCGGAAGCGGCCAACACGCCCATGACCCCAGGGGAGGGAGCAGGGATGTTCGTACGCTGCTCCTGCCTGCAAGCACCGCCCCCGCAGCTCCCATTGGCCAGGAACGGGGAACTGTGGCCAATGGGAGCTGCGGGAGGTGGTGCCTGCAGAGAGGGGCAGCGCGCAGAGCCACTTGCCCCACCCCCCAGGGGTCCTGCTGTGCCGCCGACCAGGAGCCACTGAGGTAAGTGCTGCCTGGCGGGAGCCTGCACCCCAACACCCAGCCCTAAGCCCCCTCCCAGAGCCAGCACCCCATACCCCCTCCTGCACCCCAACACTCTGCCCCAGCCCAGAGCCCCCTCCTGCACCCAAACTCCCTCCCAGAGCTTGTCCCCCCACCCTCTCCTGAACCACAGCCCCCTGCTCCAGGCTCAGCCCCGAGCTCCCTCCCACACTCCAAACCCCTTGGCCCCATCCCAGAGCCTGCACCCCCCCCACCCCAGCCCGGTGAAAGTGAGTAAGGGTGGGGGGACAGCAAGTGATAGAGCGGGGGAATGGAGTGAGCGGGGCGGGGCAGGGTAGATCCTGGGTTGCACTTAAATTCAAAAAGTGATCTTGTGCATAAAAGGGATGGAGACCACTGGACTAAAGCATCTTCTAGACAAGCATCCAGGCTGGATTTATAGACACAAAAGAGATGGAGAGTCAACCACTTCCCTTGGAAGTTTATTCCAATAGTTCATCACAGGCACTGTTAAAAACTAGGGCCTTATTTCTCACTGGAGTGTGTATGGCTCCAGCTGTTCTTTTCTGCCTTTTCTCCTTAGATTAAAGATCCCATTAGTACCCAGTATCTTCTCCTTGTGAAGGTACTTAGACACCAAGACCACGTCACCTCTTCAGCTTCTCTTCGATAAGATGAAGCTTTAAGTCTCTCTCATTAAGGCATTTTTTCCAGCCCTCAAATCACATTTGGGGTTCTTCTCTGTACAGTATAATCTGGAGTAATTCCAGTCAAATCAATGGAATTACTTTGATCTTGCTGTAATGTAACAAAGATCAAAATCTGTCCCCTAGTATTTAAAGTGGATTTCTAGTTTGAAAAGTGGCAATACAAAAATGGCACCTTCTTAGTCAACAGAAGAGTTGGTTGGGAATTTTTTGACAACGAGGAATCTGGTGGCACCATAAAGACTAACATTTATTTGGGCGTAAGCTTTCGTGGGTAAAAAACCCACTTCTTCAATGCATGGAGAACTATATAATTCTATTTCTGTAAAACAATGGCAGCGAAGAGAGTGAACACAATTCTATTCCTTCATGTGCAACAATGGAGTTGTTCCCTACGGTATGTCTACACTGCAATTAAACACCCGCAGCTAGCCCGGATCAGCTGACTCTGGATTGCAGGGCTTCGGCTGCGGGGCTGTAAAATTACAGCATTGATGGTCGAGCTCAGGCTGGGGCTCTCAGGATGCGAATGTTTACACCGCAATATTACAGCCCCGTAGCCCGAGCCAAGCCTGAGTCCGCTGACCTGGGCTAGCCACAGGTGTTTAATTGCAGTGTAGACATACCTTAAGTTCCAATTAGTTATGCCTGTGCAACCTCTTTGAAGGCAAATTTTGGTACTTAGCTGGCAGAACTTCCCAACCACTAACCAGAGTGAAATCCTTCCTGTTACTTTATTCCAATCCACAGGTTCTCCAGCCATCTCATTCTCTGGCCCACTCTGTACGAGAAGCCTTTAGTCCAGATCCTCAAGGTATTTAGGCACCTAACTTGGCACCTACATTCCTGCTACTTGTTCCATTGAGGACCAGATCCTCAGGAGGTGCCCTGTGGAATCAAGCATATCTTGATGTGAGGTTGCAAAGGCAGCTATAGGAATTCGGAACAAAAATAAGTTTCATCATACATTTATGCACAACGTAAGTTTGATCTGTTGTGATCAGCAACCTTTCCATGGGCACAATCTAGAAAAGAGAAAGGTGAAGGTCAGGTCTTATTACAAATCTTTCCACAAAGTTCTTGTTCAGTTAAGTGATTTTCCACAGCTGCTTATATGTCCTGCCTGGTAATCTAAGCAGTCACTTCCTGTTATTAATCATCTCTCTTTACAATAAGGTGAATAAAAAGACTAATTTATTCCTGAGCTTGGCCTCTCAACAGCCATTTTTTCCACCAGAATAAGGCCAAGTAAAAGGGGGAAATGGAATGCTGTTAAATACAAAGGTGGATGAAATGTTGAAGAGTTGAGGACCACATGTAAAAAAGGGTTGGCAGAAGTGCAAATATAAACCAGAAATATAGAGGAATGAGTGCAGATAGAGGGCACCTACAGGACAGCATGCAAGTGAAAACAGACCCGGATACATACTGACAAGAGAGGAATCCAATACAGAAATGCTTTATAGATTGAAGAAAATACCAACATCTGTTCCAAATCAGAACAGTATTAACTGGCTGAAAACTACAAGTGGCTCATGCCAGCTAATGCCTATGTCAACGAGGGTTTTCCAAGATATAGCATTTTTGTGGTTAGTTTCAAAGAGCTTTTTAAAATCCTTTATTCTGGACAATGTAAGCCATTTGAGACCTACAGAGGGAGTAAATTCGAATAGCCTGCAGTACACTGAAGAGCCAGTGTGAGGCAAAAGGTGTTGTGAATACGCTATTTATAATGAAAGTTAGTTTTAACATTCGGCTCCTTATTAAATAGAGTAAATTATAAGCATCTGAATTACAAGACTATAATGTCATGGGACACCAGTCCATGAGAACAGAATTACGGAAGTACACTTGTGAATTAGGCTCTGTCTTTCAGTGTACTCACTACACTGTACAAAATTAGCCAATCCTGGAGCAGTTTTTGCTTACAATTTATTTTGTTCGCCTGCCCTTTGGTACACAATTCTCTCTCACTGTTTGCTACAGAAAATCTTGTCTGATCACAGCCAATATCATCTTGTTTCCTTCCTGTACTCAAAACATACTTTTAATCTCTTTACACTGGAAGATATACAAACTGAAAAATCTGAGGCAAAATGGGGCTTGGATTGTAAATAGCTTCACATTATTTGTACTGCAATAGCACTTAGGGGCCCCTGTCAAATATCAGAGTCCACGTCTTCTAGTAATTGTGAACGCACAGAATAAGATGACCATCCCTGTCCCAAGTAGCTGACAATCTAAACGCTGGGGGTGAGAGTCTGTTCCACACCTCCAGAAGGGGGAGCAGATAAGGGGCAGCCCAGAGGAAGAGGACAAAAGCAGCTTTAATCCATCTTTGTTGTCATTCCAATTCTGGGCTGCTCCAGGGCTCTAAAAGCCCCTAGTGTAACTTAGGGCAGCTCTCTCTCTCTCATGTGCGTGGCCATGGCCCCCACTCTCTAGCACATCCCTCCCCCCCCGCCGCGCCCAGACAAGGTCCCAGTAAAGTCTGTGTGTCAGTTCAGTCTCGGATTTGCATTGCTTCTAGCCCAGGTGTAGGTGGTATGTTCAGAGGGAAGTGAGCATGGCCGGAGCTCAACTGTGCTCTGGTTATTCCTGGTTGGTGGAACATCTTCTTAAGGACTGTTGGCAGCCAACACAAATTAGAGACGTTCTGAGGCTGCTCTACATTATGCCAGGAACCAAATCAGCCCCAATATCAGGGTGAAGCATGAAAACCACTTTTCATGACTCCCACTCCTGTGCTGAACACAGCCTGGCCTGATCCAAGGACTGATGCCTGTACAAAGCTTTTCTAATCAATGGTATTAAGTAGCTCTTGTGATGAGAGAAATTCTCATAATGAATTGAGATTAACCAGTGTTTAGCATTCAGTATTAAAGAAAAACCGGACAGAATCTCAGATTTTTGAATTGCTTAATGTAGATACAATTATGTAACTGACTGCCACATTTCAGTTCATCTAAATATAATTGCTTCTAATTGAAAAATGTGTAATGTAGACAAGATCTTTTTTTCAAAAAAAAAAAAAAAAAAAAAAAGACTTATATGGGATATTATTTCCCTGAGAAGGAGAACTATGAGACTATTTGCTCATCAAAAACACAGAGCTCACTACTATAGGAAAGTGTCTGATAATTTTTTCAAAGATCAGTAAAGAAAAATTTTCCCCAAGAAAATGCACCAGAGACGTTCCCTTTCTTGATTTTTTTGATACATGATGCATTTTTTTTTTGGTTTCTTCTAGATATAGGAAATGAATCTGGAAATTAAATCTTATTCTGATGTTTAAATTAAATACTGGTGTGAAAGCCCACAGTCACCTTCTTAAACTACGTGAACACTGTGCAGGATTCAGGAAAACAGCCTGGCAGGCAAAACTTATATTACTATTGCCACCTCCTAGTATTTGCTTCCCTTGCAGAGGAGAGACCAGCCTATATGTGCAGACTTAGGACCTGATCCTGCAAATATGCACATGGCTTAATTTTAAACACCTGAGAAGTTTCATTGACTTCAGTGGGACCAAATGCATGCTTAAAAACATACATAAATGTTTGTATGACCCAGGGTATGTGTAGCAGTGCGGGACTCACCCCTGCAGCGCCTCCTGCTGGTCTCTGTTGGGAATTAGCTCTGCCAACCTTGGAGCGCCCTCTGCAGACTGGTGATCCGCCTTGCCGCTGGCCCCGTGTCCCTCCCAGGACCCCGGTGCCCCTTTTCTGTGGGTGCTGCCTCCTGGCAGGAACCCCTTTCTCCCAGGGTCTTCCCTCTCTGGGGAACCCCAACCCTCTAATCCCCACCTTGCCTCAGTCATGGGCTACTGCCGGTCATCATCTAGCCCCCGCTCACTGGGGCAGACTGCAGTCTGTAATGGCCACTCATAGGCAAGGTTGGGTTTGGACCTGCTGCCTTTGCCTACCCCTGGGCTGCCCTCTGCAACCCCCAGTACCCCTTGGCCTTCTACTAGGCCGCAGCCTGGGGCTTTCCAGGCTGGAGCTCCCCAGCTCCTCTGCCTTTCCCCAGCCCTACTCCACTCGGGTACTCTGCTCAGGTCCCTGCAGCCAGATCCATCTCCCCCAACAGCTAGAGAGACTGCTGAGCTCCTGGCTCCCAGCCTCTTATATAGGGCCAGCTGAGGCCTGATTGGTGCGTGGCCCAGCTGCAGCTACTTCCCCAATCAGCCTAGTAGCTTTTCCTTTGCCCCAGCCCTCTGACAGGGCTGTTTTAAGCCCTTCCGGGCAGGAGTGGGTGACCACCCCGTTACAGTACGGTACCAATCCTGCATGCCCAGGGCACATGTGTAACACACAGTGTCTTCAATGGGCATTCTGAATGAAGAAGGCTCGTTAGGCTGGCCTTGCAACATCTACTCACATTCACTTCCTCTTAATTGTGAAGGCCTTTATCTGAAGCAAAAACAACAGGCTTAATTTAGAGTCTTTATTTAAAATAGATTTATAAAAATGTACATATATTGAACGTTAAAAATACACAAGGATGGGAGTATCTTTATAAACATTCATTATTTTCTACAAAGTGCCTAACTGCACAATACTGTAGCAGCCCAAACTGGTCCTCTGTTACGGTGTAAAGTTTGCAGATGTGAAAACATTAGTGTTACAACCCCTCAGCTCTCCCTCCCAATGCAACAACCTGCCCTCAGAATTTACACAGTGCCACATGAACTGATGTCATCCCCTCAGTCATTTCTCAGAAACGCTCGATTTGGTACTGAAATGACAGAAAACTCCACCTCCTTTTAAATGATTAATACCACCTTAATTCAAATGTCCTCTTGTACCTTTAGTAAAATGGGGTGGTCTGTTCCCCATTTTAAAGGCCAGTGTCATACATCTGGACGTTAGACGGATATCAGAAAGAGTGTATAATTCTGACACACTGGTAATAATCATGGTTCAGTTTCTTTCCTTGAGCTCTGCAACATCCTAAAGCCATATCATGCCAGTAAAAGATGGCAAAGAGGAGTGAAACTTAGGCTGTAATCCAGCACTTCAGCATGTGCCGAACTTTAAGCATCTGAGCAGTCCCTGTGAAGTCAATGGGACTATTCAGGTGCTTAAACTTATGAAAGTCCTTAAGTGTTTTACTGGATAGTTTGGTGGAAAGCAAATTCAGGTTATTTTGGAAAATTATTCAGTGTCAGACACATTTGCAGTTTTTTTGAAAGTGTAAGCTAGGAGAAAATAGGCTAATGGTTACATAGGAAAGTTAGGCTCACTTGGGGGAGAATATGACCGTACTCTCTCTTGCAGGAGAATGGCAGCTTGTTTCTTCTCAAAGAGGCTTCATAGAAAAAGGAAGGCTAGATAAAAGTCCTGGGTAGTTCAGTCCCTCCCCCGGCACACGTCCTTTGGAACGTACATTCTTCCCTCTGCTGAGTAGGCTCCATCTTCCAGTCTCTAAAATGCTTCTCCATCATGTTTCTGGCTCTCCAGTCACCGACATTTACAGTGGGGATGATTTTCTGTGGCTTGAGCCACTGGACAAATCGTTTCATTTCTAGGTAACTGCTGTGTTCACTGTAAGGAATCCCTGTAGCAAAACAATGCAAAGGTACCTCAGGCAGTCTGCTTCGCTGACTAAAACTATTTTTGCAAGAAACAAAGAAATACTTAAAAAGAATATTTTAATTAAATGGAGATTTAAACTTTACTCCAAGGATCAAGTAAAAATCCAGACTTCATTATTGGAAGGATTAACTAGGATCGATCTACAGTGACAATCATTAGTGGAAATTCGGTGACCCCAGCTACTTTGTGGAGTGACAAGAGGAGAGATTTTCTAGGAGATTTAACTCCATCCATAAATTGTTTGCCAGAGACTGCACCAATAAGAACAGAGGAAACAGGCTGGTACCGACAGAAGCTCTGCAGCAGGCACAGGGTCCTTCACATGAAGCCATATATGGAGTGAAATCCTGGCTCTGTTGAAATCCCTGGCAAAACTCCTATTGAGTTAAATGGGAATAGCGTTTTACCCATGGAGTCTGTGTCTGTCTTAAAGCCATTAGATCAAACTGGTTTTTTGAGAGAGGGGCATTAGAGGAAACAGTATTTAAAATCTGCATTTACAGTGTTCCAGACTGGTCAATTCTTAAGACTTATGCTGGAGACATTTATCTGCTCAGCTTCTTAGCAGAAGTGAAACCAATAAGTGGATAATATGATGAACAGAAAGAGGTGCTAGAATAAAATGTATGCAAACAATCCACACAGAACTAAATGTACTGAGCCATTTATAGTGCATGTACCATATATGGTGATCTTTCCCCTGGTCTGAGGTTTGATATCTGCCAGAGTGTGACATGAATCGGAGTACGTCCATCCAGTGGGCCTGAAAGCCAGAACTTGGTCAAACTTCTCTGAGAACTTGTTTAAGTGGTTCTGCAAGCCCTGTTAATAAAAAACACCACATTCATGAAGACTATTAAACAACATCACCACCACCACCACAATGATCCAATCGTCTAAAAGGTTTTGGGGTTTGGAGAGGGGGACATTGGAGATTAAACTATATTTTTGTACAACATTTTAATGGGCACTTTCCCTTTTTTTGTTTTAAATGCCAGCTGGCTAGAAAGCAGTTATGATCAATACTTAATACTTAAATAGCACCTTTCAGCCAAGGACCTCAAAATGCTCTACAAATGCAAACAAATACTATTAGCTCTGTGTTACCGATGGGAACTCTGATGCTCAGAGAGAGTAAGTGACCCACATAAAACAACACAGCAAGTCACTTCCTGTGATATGTATCGAGCCTCCCTTGCTTAGACCACTAGACCATGCTTCCAAAAACCAAACTGAACATGACCTGAGGAAATAGTTTCTCATCTTTTAACTCAACTGACTCCAAAGATCTGACCTGAAAGTCTCATAATTTGCGTGAGGCAGCCTTCAATTTTATTTATGGGATAGCAAAAGAATAAGGATCAGAGAGGGAGAGGAAGAAGTGTAAGGAATCTTCAATCCTACATTGGCATAAAGAGAAGTCAGAAATAGGAAATCAGTTTCACATGTGTACTATAGATATCCACCTTGTCCATTTGAAAGCCCTACAAGATTTTAGATTTCAGAACTGTTAACAACAAGCCAGGAGCAGGAAGAAGAACACAAGATAAATAACGACTGCTTAAAAGAAAAGAGAATAACTGAACCTGCAGATGCTGCAGAGTTTGGGGAAAGGGAAGTGAAATGCTCTCACCAGCAGCACCATGGTGCCAGTAGAAACTCGACAGCAATATTCAGAACTACCAAGACAGGCACATTTGAAAATAAAGGACCATAAATAAATAAGTACACTCTTTATTCAGTAATGGGAGCTATGGCCAGTCTTCAAAGACTCCATTTACCTAGTACAGTGGAAAAGGTTAGGTTTCATTAAGATGGCAATCAGAAGCCTAAAAGGACTATATCTGCCCATCATGATTCATTTGTAAAGAGACTGACATTTCTTACTGCAACTCTTCATAAGATTAATACACATGCATTATACTTGCCCCTCCTGTCTTAATAAAAACCAAGGACAGTACATGCAGTTCCAGTAGAGATGAACTAAAATTCAGTAGAACAATTATGAGATTAGCCTGCTCTCAGATTTTGTTATGTGTTTATTAATTGGGTACATACTGTTAATTTTTAAGGGTGGGATTTTCAATCTGATTGAAAGTCAAATGTGCTTCTAAATCACGTAGGTTATGTCTACACTGCAATAAGACACCCACGGGCTGGCCTGTGCTAGCTGACTCAGGCTCATGGGGCTTGGGCTAAGGGGCTGTTTAATTGTGTTGTAGACGTTTGGGCTCGGATCTTCCTACCTCGCCGGGTCCTAGAGCCTGGGCTCCAGCCCAAACGTCTACCCTGTAATTAAACAGCCCCTTAGCCCGAGTCCACGAGCCTGAGGCAGCCGATACAGAGCAGCTGTGGGTTTTTAACTGTCATGTGGTATCCTTAGACTCTTCTGAAAACCCCACCCTAAATGCCTGTATATTACAGTCGCACTCCATTGTGGTAAGTCATGGATAGAATACATACAAAGACACAGTCCTTGCCCTGAAAAGCTTGTGCTCTTTGAAATTCTTCCACTATGAATTTAAATGGAAAAGGTCTCATGATTTCACTGTTACAAACAGATGTTTGTGATGCAAGGGGAATTCTTTTAATGTTAATATTTTTAGGGTGGGGGGGGGGGGAAGGCTTCCTTCCTACAAGAACATGGCGAACTTCAGAGCTTCTTCATAAAGAGTTAAACAAGAAACATTCATACGCTTTTAAAAAATTCCTCAGACCTTCAGTCAATATTGCTCCAAAACCTTCATCCTTCTAAAATGGAAAATATAATTCACTCCTCAATCACCATGACAGCCTGTTATCTACTATTTTGCTGAAGTCAGCAGCAGTATGTGCAAATGGATCCCATAGGGTATGAGAAGGCTCAAACATGATTAAATGGTTAGTTTACAATCAGCCCTGACAACACTTCCATGCAGCTTGCTTATTCAAGAGCAGATATTCATCAGTATTTAAATGATCCCAGCATTTTTTTGCAGTCAAACAAGCATTCCATTGAAGTAACCAGTCTCTTTGAATTACCCGTTTGCCCTTTCTTTTCACACAGCAAATCCATTTGCATTACTGGAGCAATTAATCTATTTTATTCTTCCTTTGCTTTCAAAAACAAAGCTTTGCACAGTAAAGGATTTGGAAAAAGGACATCCAGAATGTGAACCTGTACCCCTGCATCTTGCCTCCACTTGATATAATGTCTGTAGATAGTTTTATTTTAATATCTAACTTTGATTCCTCTACTGGTCTCAAGAAAATGCTGCAAAATTACTAGCTAATATTTGACCACACTCACCCAGTACCAGGCTGAAAGCCGTCGTAACTGTAACAACTACAAATAGAGAATATTGATTTGAATTCTGCTCTTTGACTTGGATAACAAGCAGGGATGCTATTTATAGGGCAAAAAGGGTGTGCTTGCTTCCCAGATTTGGGTTTGTTTCTTTGGTACACTCCTTGATGCAATGTGACTTGCCCTTCCTGGTCTAGCTTGGGGTTTTTTGTGAGAACTATTATTCAATGTATGTAAAGCTTTGTAGATAAAAAGTTATATATACACTCTACTGGGGCAATTACAGCCCCCACCTTCAATGTTGTAATGGTCATTAGTGCAGATCTGCTGTACAAAGAAGAATGAACCCAGGTAGGGAGAGGCAGGGCCGGCTCCAGGGTTTTGGCCGCCCCAAGCAGCCAAAACAAACAAACAAAAGCCGCGATCGCAATCTGTGGCGGCAATTCAGCGGGAGGTCCTTCACTCCCAGGCGGAGTGAGGGACCGTCCGCCGAATTGCCGCCGAATACCTGGACCTGCCACCCCTCTCCGGAGCGGCCGCCCCAAGCACCTGCTTGAGAAGCTGGTGCCTGGAGCCAGCCCTGAGGAGAGGGATGCACACCCTCTGCACAGCACAGAACTTAGCTGACAAGCGTGGAGCCCAAGGAAGGGCGTATGGCAGGAACCTGTTTGGGATGCACTGGAGCCACAGAAGTCTACTTCGATCCTTAGCCCTGCCACTGAAATTTCTAGTGCCCAGCACTACTACTTGACCTATTATTATTAGGTCATAATCATAACTAGTACAGAACCTTAGAGTAGTGATATTTGTCTGCTTCAGGTCTAGGCTGAAGATACTGATATTAAAACAATAACTCTGGTCACTGTTTAGGAGAAAGGGAGAGGGATTTCTGTGTTTTTTTATGATGAGCCAAGTGTCTTTAGATGAGTAAGGTTCTCTGCTGAATCAACGTAGCACCTATAAACCATACATGGAGAGCTAAACTACATACTGGCAAATAATTAAGTAGCTTGTTCCAAAATGAAAAAAAAGAACCTGTTTTGATTATACTCTTGGAAATCAATATGGGAAGAAGGCGCAGAGGCCAAATAAATTGAAATCTGCAATTAAGCAGATGTACAAAAGTGTTAAAAAAAAAAAAAAAGCCACAACTTACACACACTTCCGATTCTTTAGTTTGGGAATCAGGGAGAGTGAATAAAAAGTAAGATATACAAGAGAAAGCAAAAACACTAGGGAGCAATTTGAGATTAGAAAAAGGGGCTGTGAGGAATGAAGTGAAGAGCGCATGAGTGTGTATGACTTGCACAGTGCAGCTACAAAGTATCAGAATATTTATCAAAAAGAAATATCAATTATCCCTACAATTATATTTAAAAGAAAGTATGTTTCCTAATAAATCTGTGGAATTTTACTGGGAGGCTGGCATTTTGGAAGGAAGTGAATGTGCCTACTCTGATCGCTACAGAAGACCTGTGAGTGAAGAAGGAAGTCAGTGAATGCAAGACTCTTTCATAACACTGAGCTCATTTTTGTTACCCCACTCCGAGTACCATCTCATGGATAACTTTGTTCCAGGCAAGTTTTAAAATATTCAGTTTGAGAAGAGGCAAAATCTGACTTGACTGAGTGGAAATAAAAGCCAAAGCCATCCGGATTTGATCCAGGGAACCTCCAGCTGTGGAAACACGGAACTGTTCTTCAGAATTGCACAATTTTATTATGATCTATCCCCTTACACTAACCTTCAATCATGGAAAACCTGTTTAATTCTTAGAGCTTCTTTTTCAGTTCTTTACCTGGAAGCAGGTTATTGGGGAGGCATTAACCGTCCAAGTGAGAAGAATTGCAGCACAATCCTTAAAATTGACAAGACTGTAACTTCTTTGCAGCCAGGACAGTCTTTTTGTTCTGCGTTGGTACAGTGCCTAGCATAATGGGGCCCTGGTACATAACTGGGGCTTCTAGGCACTGCTGCAATACAGAAGAAATTGCAATAGTGATATGTGTCTCTTAAAAGCCAGCTGATGTTTAAGATCAAAACATAAATTAAATGCTGAACCTGAGCTCCTGACTGAGACAATTTCCCTAGTGACTTCACAGGCTTTGTAGGTTTCTTAGCTAGCACAAAGCTTTAGTTATCAGAAATCAATGGAGGAGAGTAACAATATCAGGACTGGTCCCTAAATAGGGCTCGGGACGGAACAAAATGCATATCAAAATAAGATGTGGGGCAGACCTAGAAATCCTGATAAAGGGCTAGGATGGACTAGTGGATAGGGCATTGGACTGGACTGGGAATTCCTCTGTGACCTTAGACAAATCAACTGGTTTCTCAGTTCCCCATATGTAAAACTGGGATAATATTTCTATAACTCACAGTGTGGGTTCACGGATAAAACCGATTAAAATGACGGTGTGGTGTACAAATGTTTCCATTTATTTTACATGACTGTAAAATGACAGTAATGAGGGTATACAAGTAGCCCGATTTCCCAGGTAATGAGTCTGCAATTCAGGACAAAGGTTGCTCAGCTGAGCATGAAAAAATAAAAGAGGAAGAACCACCTGGGTAAACAAATGTATACTGTATATAAAAATGACATATTATTTATTATTCCTTAATCCAAACAGACTATCAGATACCAGCTGATTTATTGTTTACAATATTATTCTTTTGAATTTCACACATTTACTAAACAGACACCAGGTTAATGCTACATGGGCTCATCCTTAAGCATTTAACGCCTGTTCAACTGAGTTTGCGATCTCCATACATCTTAACGACATCACTGGCACCCAGACACTCCGACTCCAGCTACTGGCTTCACTGAAAGCTTATCACATTGGCAGATCTAGATGGTTCTTTTGTTTGGGGGGGGAAGTAATCCTCATAATGGTAACTGGAAGCCACACTGAGGTGACAGAAATGGTAAAATGACATGTCTGTTACTTGCATACTAAAGGGACAGAAGGATGGGATTTTAGCAGGAAGAGCATCTAAAAAGGATGATGAAAGATAAAAAGATTCTCCCTCCAAATGTTTTTTCTTACATTTTCTGGTTGGTTGTCTTTCCTGTACAGCCCTGGCCTTTCCCCTCCACCCCACAGTGTAACTTATGGCAGGGGCTCTCAACCTTTCGCTTTCTGAAGAGCCCCCAACATGCAATAAAAACTCCATGGCCCACCTATGCCACAACAACTGTTTTTCTGAGCCAGGGCCGCCATTGGGGGGCAACAAACAGGGCAATTGCCCAGCACCCCACGCCACGGGGGCTCAGGCTTCAGCTTCAGCCCTGGGTGGTGGGGCTCAGACTTCGGCTTTCTGCCCTGGGCCCCAGTGACCCTAATGCCGTCCCTGCTCTCTAGTTTACTTTGGCGGACCCCCTGAAACCTGCTCACATTCCCCCAAAGGGCCACGGACCCCCGGTTGAGAACCTCTGACTTATGACACTACGTGTGTTTCTATCTATCTATCTATCTACCTAAGTCACTTATATGGCCCACATCACTGGAGTATGAACACCTCACAGTCTTAATGTATTTATTCGTATAACACCCCTATGAGGTAAGACAACAGTATCATCATTTTACAGACAGAGAATGAGGCACAGAGAGATTAAGTGACTTGCCCAAGGTCACATTGGCAGTCTGTGGCACCGAACCCAGGATCCCAGAGTCCCAGGTTAGCATCCTCATCACTTCCTCTCTGTTTTATATCACCTTTAGACATGGTCCAATTGTTTTGTTTTTATTTCTTTTTCGGTATTGCCCTATTTAAAGGCTAGACATATGTGTCTATACACTATGCATCTTTCATGACATGGAAATTCCCTGAGATTCAGTCAACATAACTTACTATCTGTACATTAACATTATGGCGTAATGTAGAATTTACCAACTTCTCCTACAATTAAAGGGTGCAATGTCTCTCAATTAGCAAACAACAAATAGAGAGCTCCCCCCATCTGTGCTGACTGCCTGTTGTTGATCTGCACTTTCAAATCTACTTCCAAAATGCACGGTTTTCCCGTTCTCCCATTCTCCCTCAACGTATATGGTCTGATAAAAATCAATGCAGACCTATAAACTCACCTTTAATCTGCTTTTTATGGGAGTCAATATTCTAGCTTTTAAATAAGAAGGGGGAACGAAGCTTCTTTTAAAAACTAAAATAAAACTAAAATAAAAACATGTTTTTCTCTTCCATCATCTATGAATACTTCTGAAATGAAGCCTCTGAGATCATATCATAACCCCCGCCCCGCCACCGCTCCCAGACAGGTACCATTCTTGGCAGTCTAGCACAGAGGCTAAGTACTAATGGGCAAAGAAAATTAGATTTCCTCTAAGTATATAGGCTGGGCAGTGCAGAGGACATTAAATCACTGTACCTGTATTATAGACAGAAAATATCCTTTAGATTACCAATCTGGCACCTTTAGCAGAATGAATTTTTACCTTTCACACACACTCATGAATTACCCCCAATAGAACTTGAATATCTCTTTGGAAAACAGATTGTACTTGATCCCTTGTATAAAACTTGTACGCAAAAGTCAATTTAACAAAAAATAAAACGTCTAAAATCCTTTTACTTACTATTGTTACAAGTAACACCCAATATTCTTACAACTGAAAGATGGGAATGTATTTCTTCTTCAGTTTGATCATGATGTTCATTTAACTACATTTTGTGTCAGTTTCACTGTTTCTCATATAGCCCATTTCCTTCTGCGGTTTGTGCAGGTCTTCCACACAGCAATAGAGGAAAGAAAAACTGTCTAAAATGAGGAAATGTGAATGTAAAGCCATAAAAACTGGCAGTGAACCCAGGGGCAGGTGTCATAGCTGAAATGACTTTAAAAAAAAAAAAAAAACCCACAAGATTAAAATATTTTGATTAGTTGTCAAGTTGACAATATTTCTTTATTAACTGCCTCAAAAGAGAGGAAGTTTGAGGAAGAAAACCCCTTCAGTCCTTTTTTACAACACACAAATTAATGGAAAAAAAGAAGCCAGGGACTAAGTGTCACAGTATATTAATTGTTAATAGGAGAGATGCTGCAATCATTAAATAAAACCTACTTCAAAAAAGGCCACAAACAGCAAGCCTTTGAACAAGTCTCATCTAATCTTGTTCCATGAACACTACATTAGAGTGAAATTATACTTTCTGTGCATTATGTTTGGAGCCTGTTATTAATGTTTAATTGCATCTCATTTTCAATGTGTTGCTATATGTCAAAACATCACTAAATAAATATGATCTGACAGGTGGCAAAAAGCACCAAAGACACCCTATTGCTGTTATATCATCCAAGCTAAAGTTAGTCAACAGGTGCAGATGATATTTTCTACACTTACCTTAAAATTAATTTGCATCATGGGAAGAAGGTGAAGCAAAGTATTGTTCCAGTCCATGGTGATGAGGGAATTAACAGCTGCAGACTCTAAGCACTGCAGTGTTTTGTATTTATCTTGGGACATGCTCACTTTAGAGCCCAGAACTTGAGCAATTGCTGTAGGGTGAAAGGGAAAAGATCAGACATGATGAAGAGACAGTTTGCAAATAACAAAGATTTCCATTGTTGTTTCTGAGATGTTCCTGATCATCTCACTGATTCAGTGATCACCATTACAAAAATCCATGCTGGCCAACAAAGCTATTTCATATTCTAAAATATATAGAGGAGAACTGTGATAACTGTTGGCAAACACTGATTGCTGTACTGTAGCTTCAGAATTATTTGCAGGGAGAGGAGTAGTAAAAGTATATTAATAGGTTACAAATCATACCTCTTCAATAATATATTGATGTTCAAGGGAGCAAACTGACATTTTTTTCTAAGACGCTAGAACCTGGTACAGTTCTGAAGAAGGGACAAACCACCCATGTTAATGATGGCCTGAATTTCAGTGAGAGAAATTCTAGTACCAATGACTTTGAAAATCTTTTTAAAAGTACGAATGTTGCATGGCTGTCTGCTCTACAAAGTACAGTCAGGTAATCACTGTGCTGATTTAAGCCTGGGGCACAACAGATTTCCTTAAAGACAGAAAATAGCAGAAAAATGCAGTTAATGGCTGGGAAAGTTTTTAATAAATTGTTCATTTGTATGACTTGCTTTCATTTTACAGGGAAATACATATCACCCTTGGAAACAAGTGTTAATAGAATTGAAGTTTAAAAATAATTACATTTCCTTCACTGTGTTACTAATGGCACTTGAAATTATTAAAATTGAAAACAAGTTTTATAATCTCACCAGTGATGCTGGGTTGTTGTTTTTTTTTAAAAAGTAAACTATTGGCACTTCACTTGGTATGGTTAAATAAATTAGATTGCTTAGTTTCACTTTCTGTGTGGAGCCACTTTGTGCATTCTATGCAATGGCACAACATGGTTTGGTTAAGTTTGCAAACATGGCAGATGAATGTTTCAATCAAACTTGTTTTTAGTTGAAATTTTAAAAACTTATTGACATTTTAAAAAATTAATATTAGATTTTAAAATGTACTTTCTTTTAGGGCTGTCAAGCAATTAAAAAAATTGATCGCGATTAATTGCACTGTTAAACAATAATAGAATCACTTTCTGGTGATATTGTAAATGAGAAGCTGGCAGCATTATCTCCCACAAATGTAAACACACTTGTTTGTCTTAGCGATTGGTTGACAAGAAGTAGGACTGAGTGGACTTGTAGGCTGTAAAGTTTTACATGGTTTTGTTTTTGAGTGCAGTTGGGGGGAATCTATATTTGTGAGTTGCACTTACACTATAAAGAGATTGCATTATGGTACTTATATGAGTTGAACTGAAAAATACTATTTCTTTTGTTTACCACTTTTACAATGCAAATATTTGTAATAAAAATAATATAAAGTGAGCTCTGTACACTTTGAATTCTGTATTGTAATTTAAGTCAATATATTTGAAAATGTAGAAAAACATCCAAAAATAGTTGCTAAATTCCAGTTGGTATTCTATTGTTTAACAGTGCAATTAATCGCAATTAATTTTTTTTAGTTAAATTGTGAGAGTTAACTGCGATTAATCGACAGCCATACTTTCTTTTGCTATCCACAAAATCTAAATGTTGAGCCTAAGCTACCTTCATGCATACTTTAAGGTAATGCTCATTTTACATTCATTCAGAGATGAATATATTCATTTTGATTTGATATGTCCATTTACACACCTAGAAAGACCTTTTCTTTTCCAATGGAATAGGTTCCACAGACGACCAATGTACGTGGGTTTAGAGTTACTGTCTCAAAGGCAGTGTTGATAGCAAACTGGATAACCTCTTGTTGAGAAGGAAAAGTATATTCAGGACTGCAGTATCTAATAAATGGAAATTGGATATGAATATGTAATAGAGCATAATACAGGAGGCATCCTACTTTATAAGTAGGCTTTGTCAAAAACTGTACACAACAATGACATAAGTTATTCGTCAATATCAATTCAACTTATTATTTACTTATTAAAAATCATGGTGGCATATGGTAATTTTTTAAAGATTAAACTTTAATCTTTTTCAATAAATACATTTTAAGTTATACTATGCACACTTTTCTATATGCACATTTAAGAACACTGCCAATATTCACTCATCTGACACTATGACTACTGAAATCTTTCCCTCTTTTGAGTACTATTTTTATAAAGCTGGATGTTTGTGTCACATACTAATTACATCCATAGGTCTTATTTTTTGGTATGCACATAGTTGTCATATAAGGCATTATTCATTCACAGTAATAGAATATGGGTCAGAAAATAAAAGAATTGCAACTGGGCATTAGTCATTATCTATTGAAAAACAGTTTCATATGGATGAATCAACGACAGGTCTAACGAAAAATTGGACAACTGACCCGAACATTTAGCAGCCTTTCATTGTTTGAATGTTTGTTTCTTGCATTAAGGGCCTGACCTGTATAAAGCCAGTTTCAATTTTATAAACCTCTGCTTTTACAGGGACAAATGGCACTCAGAATTGAATACCACTTATGATTAGTTTGGCCACCTCAAATGAATACTGCAAAAACCTTTATGCCACACATAATGATTATATCCCTATTTACATAAAGTCAACAGACATTATGTAAATGGCCTTTTAACAAATATCTTATTTCTTTACATACCACTCATCTGAGTTAAGTGAGTATCGAAACACAATGTCACTCATATTATTAATTTTTTTAGATATAAAGTACTATTATTGGACACACGGTTGTTGTTGGGACAGGGAAAGAAGGATATACTAGCTTACGTAGTATCCAAGTACAGGGTGTGAATCTTTCGACTGATCAGAAGAGGACATTGCTCCATAGAAGGATCTGCCCGGAAGTCCCCAGTGTGCAGCATGACAGTTCCATTGGGAAGGCAAAAAAGGATCATTGTGGCACCTGGACAACTAGGGGGAAAAAAACAACACAACATATTCTTACTTCCAAAGTGGCATCCATTACCACACAAACTACACTGCTTTCAAGCAGTAGTGGAGATAAAGCCTGGTAAAGCACAGATAATCAGCCCCACGCATTGGCAGATCGAGACCGAGAAACTCCTGCTTTCTAATGCTAGCTATGCCATCTACTTGTCTCACGACCATGAACAAGCCACCACCTCTCACGTGTCTCAGTTTCCCCATCTGAAAAATGTGGATGATATTAACTGCCCACAGTGCTGTTGGGAGATTAATATCTACACGGGATTTTGAAGTTGCGAAGTGCTATTTAAGTGCAAAGTTTCATCCGTTTTCCAATTCCAGTGAAGCTAAAAAAATAAACCCCTGTTTAAGTCCTATTAATAGGCTACAATTTTTAGGTTAGATGGACAATGGGAAAACAACTACACCTAACAACTAATAAAGCATGGGCTGCCTCTTGTGTTGATCAGTCTTTCAGCACGTGTGGCACAAATGATGTCCCAGGCCCATCTTTTTATGTTTATCAGTCTCTCTGGTCCAATATGAATTGGAAATGGCAGACTGGGGAAAGAAGAGGCATTGTTATGATTTAGGAAAAATAGAAATTGAATAATTGAAGGTGCCATCTTCAGTGCTGTGGGAGTTGGTGCAATATTTGCTTTGTAAGTTCTCTTTACAGATTTTAAACAATTTATTGTGGGGTAGGTACCATTCCCTGTTTGCTATGATTGCAGTGAGTCCATTGCTCCTTGTGCAGCTCCTCACCAAAGTTAGTTTGTTTTGCAGGGCAGACACTCAGACTGGGCAGCCAAAATAGGAGTATTTTGGACATGAGTCATATACAGAAGTTTAAAAAAAAAAAAGGAAGCACTGGCCATAGATCATAGCTTAGAA
Source organism: Chrysemys picta bellii (assembly GCF_011386835.1). Lineage (NCBI taxonomy): Eukaryota > Metazoa > Chordata > Testudines > Emydidae > Chrysemys > Chrysemys picta. The sequence goes on along the minus strand of NC_088797.1, from coordinate 117,549,530 downwards.
GATAGAGATGGTAAGTGCTCCAAAAACTTGAACTTTATACCTATAGTTTATACTCCTTTTAAAATGAAGGGGGAAGAAAACACTGAAAAATGTCCAAATTACATAAGCTGCAAGGCTTCTTTCATTCCCAGCAAGCGTTTTCAAAGGACTTGCAAGGAATCTTATCTTTCAACCATAAACAAGTCCTAAGATAAGTATTATTCAAACCAGCTGTAACAGAGTTCTGCATTTAAATTTATATACTAAAAAGAGAGGACTTTTATTCCAATACACAAATAAGGTGCCAAGAGGCAAAATGATCAGAACTCAGGACTGAAAGCCAGGAGCTACCGAATTCTAATCCTAACATTACCAAAGACTGTCTACATGGCCTTGGGCAGTTAAGGTCTGGCCCTGCACCACTGAATTCAATAAAAGCTTTGCCAAAGATTTCAATGGGAACAAGATCAGGTTTTTTTAGAGCCGAATTTTCAAACTGTCAAATGATTTTTGTGTCCAACTTGAGATCCCGTGGGCCTGATTTTCACTATCTGAAGATCCCATTGTCATCAGCAAACTGTAAAGTTCTTAACATCTCTGAAAATAAGGCCCAGCGCGCCTCACATTGGGCATTAAAAACTGAAGCACTCAGAATCTGGACCACTTTGGAAACCCTAGTCCTAAACCTTGCTGTGCTTCTATTTTCTTACCTACTTCAGAGAGGTGTTCTAAGTATCAATCAGGATTAATGTCTGTAAAGAAATGTGAAAATTAAAGCACTCTGTATCACTAGCATCTAGATATCTTGATGATGAGCTCATTACAAATGCACAAAGTATTTTTAGGGTAAAATTTTCAAAGGAGCCGAATTCCCATTCTTAAAAGTAACTTTGGCACTTAGAAGACTAAGTCTCATTGGCATTCAATGAGATTATAAAATAAATATATGGAGATGTACCTATCTCATAGAACTGGAAGGGACCCTGAAAGGTCATCAAGTCCAGCCCCCTGCCTTCACTAGCAGGCCCAAGATTTACCCTCCTATGTCCCTAACTCACTTTCGAAAACAACATTTATGCTCCTTAAGCACTTTTAAAAAAATTATCCTTAGTCTTCCGGATCCACTGAAGCCAAAAAATCATGAAGGTATAAACCATTTCTAAACAATAATTTATCTTTGACATTCACTATTTGCAAATGATATATATAATTCAGCTGCAAAGATACATACTGATTGGCATCAAGCAGGACCACTTTGATTCCATTCACTATACACTCTGTATCCATTGGCAATGTATGGACATACTGTTCTTGCACTTGAAGTTTACTCTTCACCAAGTTGCCAGTTATCTGCAAAAGAGAAAGAGTTTAGTACTGAGGGCTGGTCTACACTACATAGTTAGGTTGGCATAAAGCAGTGTATGTTGACCTAATTATGTCAGTGTCTACGCTACAGCCTTCCTTCTGCCGATGAAAGTACCCTACTATATTGACATCATAACTCCACCTCCACCAGAGGCTTATGTCGGTGTAGTCAAGGCGACACAGTATCTGTGTAGACACGGTGTCCCTTACACTGGTGTCTTGTCAATTTCAGGGTAGGAGAATGGACCCTGCTCCCAGCTGGGAGCCAGGGCAAGAAACCCTGGCAGCTTCCAACCCTGCTCCCAGGTGGGAGCCAAGACGTGAAATTGACAAGGCTGCCCACCTCCCAGTTGGGAGCGGACCGAAAAGTTGGGGCAGATGGACCCTGCTCCCCAGGGGCAAGAAGCCCTGGGCAGCTTCCCATAGCTCCTGGCAGGGAGGGGAGAAGCCCCAGGAGGCTTCCCCTGCTTCCAGTGGGGAACAGGGAACAGAAGCGGTGGGCCATCTAACAGGAGCCCACGAGCCTGTGGGGCAGCCGGGCTTCCTGTAGGGAGCTGCCAGCAGAGCTGAGTGACTGGGCTCTCAGCTCCCCACACTGCCCTTCTTAGGTCGGTGGAAGCGCTCCTGGTGAGGACACGCACCCCCAACCCAAGGAGAATAGCGTGGACATGCACCACAGCAGTAATTACTGTGGTGGCTGTAAGTCGACCTATATTAGGTCGACTTACATTTCTAGTGTAGACATACCCTGAGACAACAAACAAAAAGGACCACATCAACCCCTTGTGCTTTACCTGATAATTAATGTAGAAAGACAAAGAAAAACATCTAAATATTTCAGGGGAAAACAATTAATGGGAACAAAGTTCACTTTTTCTGTGCTCAGGTTTTATTTTGTAAAAGTCATTTTTCCAATGGTGCCATCAAGTAAAAACCCAAGTATAAATACCACACAGTATGGCTAGAGTTATGGCAAGGACCATTACAAACAGAGGTAGCATCTCTGGTGTTTAGAGCCTGAGACTTGGAGCCAGAAACCCCTAAGTTCTACTCCTGACTCTACAACAGACTTTCTGCCTGCTTGCAGGAAAAGTAATCTGTATGCCTCCACATCCCAATATCGATACTTGTTTATATCACAGGGATGGTGCGTAAGATTCTTTAAAGATATAAGCATTGTGGAATTTCTAAATATTATTTAATTGTATTAGATTATATTGTAAATATTTAGAAGGATCTCAAAGCCACAGAGCACAATGTGTGCATGATGAAAGATTATGGCTCCAACACTGGCCTGTGCTTCAGCCTCTTATAACATCTGCTATATCTGGGTTACAGAAACTCCTGGGTAGGGGGAGAACCTCTAGTCCCCTCACGTACTTCCTTGCGGCTGGCTCAGGAAAGAGGATCTAATAAGGCATTCCTTACATCTGTCTGATCCATCACTACTGTAACAGCTCTTTGGAGTTGTTAGCAACTGGTGCTAGTTACAGCAGCCTCTGGGATACCGGCCTGATACTTCCTTTACCCAAATTAGCCATGCCAAATGCTCCTCTGCCACAGTAAAGGTTCTGGTTCTATATCCATAGAATCTGAACACTGTATTCTTTTGGTTTTCATTCATAGTTGCATACCGATTTGGTAATTATCAAGTAACCCTAGGAAATCTTACCTTATTACAATAGATTGGAAATGTACATTTTTTTGTTAGGCCAGTATAATGATCAGAATGGAAATGAGTGAGGAAATAGGCTACGCAACCTTCGATTTCTCCATACTGAAATGCATCAACTGTAAAACCAGTTCCTACAACATAAATACAACAGGAGCAAGTCAATTAATATGCATGGAGACGCTACAGCCAGTTACTGGTCAGATTTTCTTTTCTTTTAAGTAGAAAATGCATTAAAATAGTGAATTCAACAAAAAAGGAGTATGTGAGAACAAATGCAGCTTGCAGACATGAGCATTATGCAAACAGCAAAGAGAGAAATAGCTTCACTGATTAAAGTCATAACTAAGCAAACTAAACAATCTTCAAATACAAACATCGACACATTCCTCCCCGACACATTCCTCTTCAAATACAAACATCGACACATTCCTCCAACAATACCTGTTGTTCATCTGCCATCCTACATTTCAATTATACCTGATAATCTGAGTAAACATACATCTGTATTCAAAATGGCATTTCTGAAATGCTTACACAGTGCAAGCTTCCCAAAGCACTGACTATGTATTTCACTTCCAATCTGCATCATGCCAGTTCCATACATATAACACTCTTGCTAAATGTTACTACTATTAGCAGGCAATTGACCTGGGTTCTTAAAAAAATCTCTATCTGCTGATGGTTATATATCATAGATTTGGTATTATATATTTAAATAAGTTATTTCTCATGATAAAAACAGATGTAAGGAGTCTTTTCTATTCTCTGCAAACGAGAAATCAATAATGTAAAAAAACTATCAAATTTATTGGCAGACATTTTCTTTAAAATTTGATTATATATTCCAAAAATCACCAAAAATTTCATATAATTGTTCTCACGCCATTCAACCCATTAAGATGTATCCATTTGAAAAGTACATTTCCAAGTTATTTGAAAAATTATAGAAAATAAAATCAGAAATATTTTGCATACAACCAATGTGGTTCAAAACAAAAGCCAGACAGGCAGCCAAGGAAACTGACAATTATACTGTAGATATGGGGCCCGATCCTGCAGACTGGTACATGCAGAGGATCCGCAGGACTTAATTGACATCATGGGGCTCCATACAAGTTTAAGGGTCTACCTGCATGCATCAGGTTGCTGGATCAAGGTCACAGACAGTAGGCTACATGCTTAGTACATTTACTACCCCAACTCCCATCTTCCTTGTATCTTCAGCCAGAATTCCAGAATCAAAAAGCACAACTAAGATGATCCTCTGTCGGTGATCTGAAATCTGTGAAGTTTAAACTTTTCAAACTATTGATCAGTCTTCCTTATACTTTGGATAGTTATTTGAGGAGATTTTGGTAAATTCTGAGTTGTTTCTTTAGCTTTAGAAAGTATTTTTTAAGAACGCTACTAATTAACACTGGAGAATATCATTCTAGTGTAATACTATACCTTAAACACAAAATGAAGCTCAATTAGTGTACTTGGTCTATGGTAAAGTAATTGCAAGAGAGACAAACATTTTGTTCTATAAATGGCAATTAGCCAACCTTTCTTATGGCTTCAAAATAAGTTATGTAAAAGTTACAAGTGATGAATTAGACAAGGCAAACATTAGTTGAGAGATTTGAAAAGATAGGATTTAGGAGCATAAGTCTCACTTTCAAAGGTGCTCCTAAATCCCTTAGATGCTTTTGAAAATCTCCCCCTTAGGTGACCTGCCCTGTAAAACATAATTTAAGTCAAAAAGTTTATTTTTATAGCAGTATCTTTAAAAGATTATATTTTTACAAAATTATTTCCTTCTTTCATTGTTGCTCGCTCATAGAATGAGCCGCTGTAATCTTGTAAATGTCTATGGCCCTGATCCCTACTAACTTCAAAGGGGGTCCACCCAAGTGGAAATCATTAAAGGATTGGCGCCTAAAAGGTTTTTTACATTGAAACAATAAAAAAGCCTCGTATTAAAATGAGAAAAAAGCTATATCACTAGACGGTTCTAAATTCAACCATTAGAATTAAAAGTCACAATTACTTCTCACCTGGTATCTTCTTATAAAAGGGACACTTTTTGTTTTTTGTTCCTTCTTCGGTAGAAGATGATTCTCTAAATCTTTTTCTCCAACTTCGCTTCACACCAGATGTTGTATCTACACAGACTCCATTTTTATTTGAGCTTTCTGTGACCGCATCTATGTCCCCCACAGATCCTTCAGCTTTTCTCTTTTGTTGTCTGGGCCTCTTTCCATTGGGAGTTATAGGACTTGAGGCTTGTGTTCCCTCACCAAAATGTTTCTTTCCTTTGTTCTCTTCTTTTGCTTTGGGTTTTAACCCAAAGAAAACACCAATGTCCATTTGTTTCAGTTCTTTGGCTGAAATAGATTTGGCTTTCATATTTGCAACAGAAACAGATGGCGGCATTTGAGAGATCGTACTGGGAAGGGGTACAGCCGCTGTATTAGGAAGACTTCCTTCTTCCTCTATTACTGGCTGTGAACTCTTCTGGTATAATGTAGTTCCACTTGTGTTAGTAGTCATTTTATTTCTATTGATTAGGAAGTTACTAGGTTCCTTCGAAACTTCACTTTGCCTTGACAGAAAAGATTTACCACCTTCTTCTTTGACTTTCAAGGACAATGATGGATGACCCACAGCCAAGTTTGCATAATCCAAATGGCAAGCATTAAAATCTTTTAGCTCCAAATTACCTGTATTAGAAACAGAGGCACTGAATGTTGGCCAATCAAATTCCTTCTTAGTTATCTCATAATTAAGGGAAAGAGAGGATTGTGCAGTCAGTGCCCCTTGTGGGTGTTTTAACTGATTAGCAGCACTTCCTGAATTAGAGAACATGTTGTTCATGTGCTCCTGAGAAACAGGCTTAACAAAACCATCTAAACTACTCAGTCCATTCAATTCTTCACAAGGTTCATTTTGTATTATGAAACCACCTAGCTTAAGGCAGCCATACCTGTGTACTTGCTGAAGTGGAGAACAATCCAATTTAGTAAACGACATACAGCTAGATTCCTCCTTTTTGGGGCTCTCATCTTCAGAGTTCTGGGTGTGAAATAATCTCTTTTGTGAATTTTTTACTTTCTTCTCCTCCTCCTCCTCTGTTTCCTCTTCATTTTCCTCATCAGTATTAAGTGGAGAGTAGGAAATTTCACAGTCACTGAAGTCAGCTTCTGGAAGTAGCAGCTTTAACTGATTAGAATCATTCTGACTATCCAGATCTCCACTAGCTTCGCTTCCTTGAGAAAATGGAAAATCCAAAGAGTCAAGCTGGCCATTATCATCTGCAGACTGTGTAAGTAGAAGAGTCTGTTGGGGCTTTAGAATGTTTGTGGAAGACACAGTATTTACATTGGTTACATTTGGAGATTTTGCTTGTGTTGAACTCTGTATCACCAATGTATGATCCTCATTTGAGGCATTTCTTACATTCCTGGTCAGTTTCTCATGCTGTGAGGTTCCATCCACAAGGCCTGAGAAACAGCTTGAGTTAGTAGCATCAGAGCATGTGAACTTTCTCTCTGGGCTATATGTTGAAGAGCTGGCAAAATAATCCCCTGCTCTGCTTGTAGCAAGTATGAAATGGGTATAGCGCTTGTAGTGCGATGGAATGGTGGAAGTGCACAGTAGACCATCAGGACACTCTAAGGAAATAAACAGAATAACACACTCTTGATATCCTATCAAAAGGCATTTTTAGCACAAACAAATACAGTGATTTTATATTCATGTTATGGCATAACTGCTAAAAGCTTTCCCTTATAAATAGAGTTGTCTGAGGCCAGCGCCAGGCCTGAGCTATTCTGAATCACAGCAACCTGACATTCTACCTCATAGTTGTCAGCTGGGATACAATGAACTTTTTAAAATGCTAGTGAAACTATTCACAGGAATTAGTGTTTTTATGTTCAACGTTATGAAATAGTCAGTAGCTGTCTCTCTTTTTTTGTTTAACATTGTCACAGAATGTTGAGGTCCATGTCTTACTAACCTAATCCTTTTGAGAATGTTAGGATTAGTGGCTAAATCAGTGCCAAACAGCAAGAGTCTACAGCTGTTTCTTTAAAGCTGGAAGTAAGGTGACAGATATATCTGCCTACAGTTAAAACTATAGAAAAACTAAGGGCTCCATTTTCATAAAACAACAGTGACTTCAAATATCCCTTCAATAAAAGAAAAAGATATACGAAAAGGGGCAGTTTTTACTTTAAGTTAAAGTTTCCTGGCTGTGTACTTCTTGTTTTTCAAACAAAAAGAGATATATTAAAATCACAGATTAGGTTCCCGGAAGATTTACAAGGTCTCCATGGACCCATGAAAGCACTGGATCTCATCACATAGAACTGTATGTCAGAGGGTCCCAGTTCCCTTGCTCCCACTTCTCTCCCATACTAAAATAAGTCCATGATCTCTTGTGTTCTCACAGCAGACCTAGTCAATGTAGGGTTGCTAAAGTACACAGGCCCTGAGACTAAGGTTTGAAATATATCAGCGCCAGTCTTTGGTAGACCGAGCATTCAAATCTTGATTTCAGCTTCCAAATTTTGTAAGTATCCTGGAAAATCTGACAAACGGCGTGGGCCAATGTTCCTCCCTACCCCAAGAAGAGGGGCTCTGTGGCAGAAGGAAGCAAAAAATTCACTATGGATTGAGACCTAAGTGTCAGTGGTTTAGATCTCAAACCTGTGAGATGCTGAACAAGCAGTACCCTCAAGACCTTCAACTCCTATTTCAACCCAATGAGAGTTGAGTGTAACACCTCTAAGATTGGACCTTCAATCTTTATCAATGCTTCAGAAAAAGAGGTCAGACAGCCCCAGATCTGATAAACAATTAATAACAACATTGTAATAGTCATTCCAACCATACTATACTTTCTCTCAGATGCCAAACTGATGTGAGGTTCTATACTACTAAATCTGACCTAAATTTCAAGCAATTTTCTTTGAATAACCTTTACAATCTATTTGAATGGGCTATTTCTCCTCACCAGAGCCTTACCTTTTTCTGTGGATCCTTGAGTGTCCAAACATTCAGTAACATGCCACCGAGGTGTCTGGGCTAACAGTAAAGAGAAAGGCATCTGGCAGCTTGGGCAGTATCCATCATAAACTGGCCTTGCATTTGGTGTGGTTTGTTTTTTGTTACAAGTCCTGCTTCGCTTTGTTGGCGTAGTTTCACTTTCCTGGGACTGCACAATATGGCCATCTTTAGATAGATTTAAGTTCTGGTCAGGGTTTATAAGTGGTTGAATACATTTCTGTCTTGGTCCCTGTTCAGTTTTCTTAGACTTGTCCTTGTTTTCAAATGTTTTTTTATTATTCCTACCTCCACTTCCTTTTGATTTGCACTTCCCATCATTTGCTTTCTGCACAGATGTAGAGATGTTCACTGAATTATTATTTTGATATACTGACTTTGGTTTCCGAATGGATTTGTACTCCCAAATATCTTCTTCCAACCCATCATTTTCCGACATGGCAAAATAGCAACACATCAAATATTTTCCTCAGCTTTACACAATAGTATTTCAATGTTCCTAAGTCTGGGGATTGTTCTTTTAATGCTTTTCTTTTTTAATTTCCCTAGACCTGAAGCTGAAAGGCACTTGAACTCCATTTGAAATGTTACATTGGGCCACGAACTGGATAGCTATCACAGATGGGTCTGAAAGGCCATGAGCTCTAGTTTTAAAAGAACTCAGAGGAGGATTGTATAGTTTAATGCTATTGTTAAATCAAATTAAAGTGGATCATAGGTGTACTTATTTGTAGAAGGAGCCATTTGCTGCAGTTACTGTTCTTCCACTGGAGCGCTGTAGATAATCACAGACTCTGGAAAGCCATGTTAGAGGTTGCAAATCCACATCTGACAGAGATTCCTTCCAGGGCCTTGCGGGCCTGAAAGGTGGGAGCTTGAAAACAAATGAGATTTTAATGTGTATGTGGTTGACCACAGAACAAAAGCAGTATGAGGCGACAGACTAAATTTTTAAATTAATGGAGATATCCCATGTCCTAGAACTGGAAGGGACCTTGAAAGGTCATTGAGTCCAGCCCCCTGCCTTCACTAGCAGGACCAAGTACTGATTTTGCCCCAGATCCCTAAGTGGCCCCCTCAAGGATTGAACTCACAACCCTGGGTTTAGCAGGCCAATGCTCAAACCACTGAGCTATCCCCCCCAAGTCTGAGTGACTTTATGGAGCAGATCCAACTCCTGCTGCAGTCAGCAGGTCATCCTTTGGTCCATTCACACATCACACTTGTAGTCTTCTGCCTCAAAGGCACCTCTGGGCTCAGACGGCCAGCACAACAGTGGAGGGGCTGAAAACTGACCCAGTGGGAGGAGACATCCCCCATCTGGGCCAAGGCTGGGGGTCTGGAATACCTAGGATGATGAGATAGCAAGTGTGAAAAATCAGGACACTACTTTTTGTGAGGGGGGATGGGGTGTATCATTGCATATATAAGGTAAATCCCCTAATCAGGGGTGAATTAACACCCAGGCTCACGGGCCCAAGGGCCTCAGCCATTTGGGGGCCCCCCACAGGAGCACCAGAACCTGGGTAGAAAGGGGAGGCCATGGCACTGGAACTGTGGCTCTGCCCCCAGCTCATCCTCTTCCCTCCAAGGCCCCGCCTCCTGGTCAGGACAGAAGCTGGAGCCAGGAGATGGTAAAAGCCGCCCAGGACCCTCCACCTGTCTGAGCAGGGGCCAGAGTGCCCAAGAGCAGCCCTTGGCAGGTGTACCCACCCCCTGTGCATGCTGTTGCCAGTGGGACCCAGGAGCAGGGACTCTGGTACGGCCTCCTGCCCCCACCCCAGAGCCTGTAGACGAGCTCTGCAGGGAAAGGAGGCCCTGCCTGGCCTTGGAGGAGGAGGCGGGGAGCCCCGGAAAGGTCACAGGCAGGGAGGGCTCCTGCTGCTACTAGCCTGGCCTCAGCAGCCACTGCACACCTGGGCTCCGAGTGCCTGTGCCTGGCTCCCGCTGGCAGGCTGCCCACACCAGCTGCTGTCTGTGCTTTTTGTGCCTGAGGCAGCAACCACGTGTGGCACTGCTCCTCCTGTCACCTTTTGCCTGAGGCTTGCAACTGGGGGGGGGGGAGTTGCCCCCCCCCCAAAAAAACCCTGCACCTATGCCACCACGGCGCTGTGCCTGCCTGAGGCTACTACGCCCATGTTAAAAAGTGGACGGGCATGGCCCCCTTAAGTCTCCCCCCAGTTCTGGCACCCCCTGGGCCCCCAGGGTGTGGGGGACCCAACTGTTCCGGGTGCCCAAGGCCCCAATAAATCTTAATCCACCTCAGCCCCTGATGGCGGGATGTCTGGTGTCCCTGGGCACAGCCCCGCCGCCCACAGCCTGACCCACTGCCACAGGGGCCAAAGCCCCAAGGTACTTGTCCCGGGTGGGGGCAAACCGCGCACCCACCCCTGGTTGTCCCCCCCTCCCACAGCCCCTGCAACAGACCTTCCACTCCCTCCCGGCAGCGTCGCCCTATCCGCTGCCGCACATTCCATTCTACTGTATAGCTCCGCTTTCCGCTTCTCCCAAAGGGAAGGGGGACTCAGTAATAATATTCGAGGTCGTTTTAATCCTTGCGTTTTTCACGTTGCTTCCATCATTTTTTCCCCCAATAACTGGCTGACCAAATGTGCTGCGTCGAATCTGCTGAGCCAAAACTACCACTCGCTTGGATTTTTTTGTTTGACGAATATGCTATTGGGAATATGAAGGGTGTTTTTAATCTTTTCAAAAATTAAACGTTTGTTTTGCTTTAAAAATATATGAACTTTTAATTATTTTAAATTAATGTTTTTTTTTAAAGAAAAATCCCCCGTTTGTTGTTCCGATCGTTCGAAGTAATGGAAGGTGTGGGTGTCGAATATGCTGAGAGAAAAAGGCAGGTTAGTAAACAGTGTCTATTCCTCGAGAGCCGGCCAGGCAGGGAGACAACATGGCGGCGGGTGGCGGCCTCCCTGGGCTCCTGCCTGCCCAGACCCAGCTGGAGTATGCCCTGCTGGACGCCCTCACCCCTCAGGAGAAGGACAACCTGGTCTACCAGTACCTGAGGAAGGTGGACAGCTGGGAGCAGGACCTCAAGGTCCCCGACTTTGGAGGAGGTGGGTGAGAGGCGAGGGCTGGGCCCTTCCCCGGGCCGGGGGCTGGTGCCACGGTGAAGCCGCTGCCATCGGACTGCGAGGCGGTGGGGTGGCACCCTACTATAGCGCGACGTCGCCATGCAGCTCTGGGGTGTTGTCACCTCCCTTCCCCTTCCCCCCAAATTGCCTCTGGCACTTGCCTCCACGGCCCTAGGAATCGCACCCAGAGAGTTGGGCTGGTGTAAGAAGATCAGTTGCCATGATTCAGTCTCTGGGTGATAAGAAGCCCTGAGTTCTAACCCCACTCCTTTCTGTATTCTCCAGGAGGCGGGTGGTATGGGAGCGTGAGTGGCACAGGACTGGATGACAGGAAACTCTGAGTATTCATCCCTCTTCTCTCTCCGTCTAGTTATCTGTCTTTTTTCCTGATCATGAGCAGTTTTGCTTAATGTTGTGGCCTCCGCTTTCCTAGCTGTAGAATAAAGACAAGTCTCCAAGAATAAAAAGTTAAGCAAACACCATGGCACTGCCTTGAGATAAAAATGCACCAGCCTTCAGTGTTGCCATCTCTCGCAATTTTATTGTCAGTATTTCAATGTTTGGTGTTTTTCTTTAAGCCTTAGCTGCTGGAATCAGGTTATTAATTGAGAATCTTAGATTTTTGTTAAAAAAGTATGAAAATTTTCACCCTCATGGTTGCAAGAAATGTGAATCAAAGGCTCCAGTCAAAAGGTAAATAAACAGAACACCATTAAAAATTATTTTTAGCCACTCGTGATTTTGGAGGGGAGGGGTCTTCCCCATTATTTTTCATGCTGGGGGTTGGTTAGTAGTACTGTTATCTGGTGCATTATGTGTCTACACCTCCTTGTGTGTTTACGGTGTCCTTGACTTAATAGCAGTCAAGAAATAGTAGGGTAGGTAGTATAATTATCCTCACATTTAAGTGGGAACAGAACCCAGGAGGCTGGGTGTAAAATCCCTTGTTCTAATCACTTGTCCTAACTTCTTTATTAATTCAAATAAATGTTTACCTTTTTTTGACACTTGTGTATCTTTAGAGACAAAGTGTAAAAAAACCAGTGGAATTAAAATGTTTTTAGTGAGATTCATGTCTTTGAAGTTTAAATCTTCAGTATCAATAAAATAGTAAGTGTTAAATACTGTAGCAAGAAAGACACTTATCTGTTATATTGTTTTTCTCCAGGATCCCCTCTGATCTTCTCCCTAAATGCCCCATTTTGTGTTAGTTGCCATCCCAGTCAAAAAGGAAGCAGCTCCAAGTTTTCAAACTGTGGTGAAACATATTAAAAATTGTAGCCTTGGTTGTTTGCAAGACAGCAGATCTTAAAACATCTCTTCAAATCTTTACTTGTTCATTTGTTTGTAACAAGTACTAATAACTGGGTAAAATATCATTAGAGCACTGATAATCAGACTGAGGCTTGCGAACCACAAGTGACTATTTAATGTGTCTCCAGTGGCTCTTTGCAGCACATAATGTTAAAACACCGTGTGATTTAATTATTAACCAGTCTGAGTTATTAACCAGTCAGGATGCTTTTACTATGTTTATTAACCAATTGTAGCTGATAAAATAATAATACTTGGCCAGTCATTTTGCTGTGAGAATAATATATAAAAACTAAATATTTTCCCTATTATACTGTTTAAATATTACTATATAGTAAATGAAACAATGAATTCACAGTACTGTGGCTCTTTTGAGTAACATTGATTGCTAATTTGGCTCCTGAACCACTGCATTAGAGTTTTCATCATTATGGGAAGGATCAGCAAGTAGATCTTATACGTGGGCTAGTAATTTTTCAGATGCTTTTGCAAAACTGCCTATGCTGGTCCCTAAATATCCTTTGGCTGACTTAAGATAATATTAAAAGCGAGATAATAGTATTGTTCGCTAACCAGGAAACTGTTGGAACTTCTGTGACTTTTATTATTTTGAATAGAAAACATAAGAATGGCATTACTGGGTCAGACCAAGGGTCCATCTAGCCCAGTATCCTGTCTTCTGCCAGCCAGATGTTTCAGGGGGAATGAACAGAACAGGACAATTATCGAGTGATCCATCCCCTGCCATCCAGTCCCAGCATCTGGCGGTCAGAGGCTTAGCCATCTTGGCTAATAGCCATTGATTGACCTACCCCCATGAATTTACCCAATTATACTTTTGGCATTCACAATATCTCCTGGCAAAGAGAGTGACTGATTGACTGGGATTTGTATGAAGTACTTCCTTTTGTTTATTTTAAACCTGCTCCCTATTGAACCAGGGTTCACCCAATGAAATTTTGTGTTACATGAAGGGATAAATAACACTTACTTTCTCCACACCATTCATGATTTTATAGGCTTTTGTCCTATCCCATCTTAGTCATCTCTTTTCCAAGCTGAACAGTCCTAATCTTTTTAATCTTTCTTCACGTGGAAGCTGATCCATGCCCCGAATTTTTTTTTAACCCTTCTCTGTACCTTTTCCAATTCTAATATATTTTTTGAGATGGAACAACCAGAATTGGACCCGGTATTCAAGGTGTGGGCATATCATGGATTTATATGATATTTACTGTCTTATTTTCTATCCCTTTCCTAATTTTCTATAATAGATTTAAGGACTGCTTCAGGATTTTTCCCAAATCCTAAAGGCTGATGACATGTTCATGCCCTGATATTCTATTTACAGTATTTAAATGAAAACCCCTTCATGCCTATCCATCTAATACCAAACTAAAGCAACGTTCTTTACTTTGATCTCCATGGCAGATATTCAAGATACCACTATTGTCAATGGGAACTCTCATGTACTGAGAGCAAATGTCAAACCATCTTTTGTTCAGCTTTGAGAGGAGACTTTTGTCCTGTAATTTAAGCTCCAATTTTAGGTTGGTTTCCCCCCCCCCCCCTCCTGTTTCCACGTTTTTCCTCTGTTGTATGTGTTGAGACAGTTTGACAGATTATCCCCAGCCTTTCCCAGATCTTAGATTGGGAACTGGGCTACTTTAAAAGAAAATAAGAATTAAGAAGTTTATTAGCAGTTTCATTATTTATTAAAAGACCTGTCTGTTTTCGTCTCCAGTATATCTGATACCATACCCATATTTTGTCCTTGTTGATCACTGTGACCACCTCATTGAATCCTTCCTGAGCTTCCCCTGTTACATTGCATCAAGTTCTTGTTCTCAATTTAAAGACCGTTCACAACTCTTCCTCTTCCTACTTGTCCTCTTTGATCTTTTTTTATATTGCTTACACCCCACGTACCGAGTCAGAGATACCAGCCTCACATGCTGGAGTGTCAGGTTCTCACAGGTATGCCTCTGTACCTTTTTCCATGCTGCCTTTTATGCATCAGAGCTTAAATACTGCAAGAGGGTTCACCTACACGGAGCCATACTGACTCAGTGGGGTTTTCTGTGGTTAGAGGGGTCCACCCGTATAGTAGGGTTGCCAACTTTTGAATTGCACAAAACCGAACACCCTTGCCCCGCACCCCACTCACTCTAACCCCCCTCCCTCCATCGCTCACTCTTTCCCACCCTCACTTACTTTCACTGTGCTGGGGCATGGGATTGGATTGCGGGAGAGGGTGAGGGCTCCAGCTGGGGGTGCAGGCTCTGGGGTAGGGCCAGAAATGAGGGGTTCAGGGTGTAGGAGGGGTTTCTGGGCTGGAGGTTAGGGTGCGGGATGGGATACAGGCTCTGGGAGGGAGTTTGGGTGTGGGAGAGGGTTTTGATCTGGGGCAGGGGGTTGGGGTCTGGGGTCTGGGAGGGAGTTTGGCTGTGGGACGGAGCTCAGGGCTGGGGCGGCGGGTTGGGGTATGTGTGTGGTGGGGGGGGGGAGGGCTCAAGGGGGGTTCTGACCTGGGGCAGATGGTTGGGGTGTGGGTGTGGGATCTAGGAGGGA
The DNA here is from genome assembly GCF_011386835.1 of Chrysemys picta bellii. Classification (NCBI taxonomy): domain Eukaryota; kingdom Metazoa; phylum Chordata; order Testudines; family Emydidae; genus Chrysemys; species Chrysemys picta. Next base: position 117,534,476 of record NC_088797.1, on the reverse strand, counting down.
GTTTGGGTGCGGGAGGGGGTTTAGGGTTGAGGCATGGGGTTGGGGTGCGGGGGGGTGTTTGGGGTGCGGGCTCAAGGAGGGGGTTCCAATCTGGGGTATGGGGTTGGGGTGCAGGAGAGGGTTCAGGGTGTGGACTCCGGCTGGGCAGCACTTACCTTAGGTGGCTTCCGGTTGGTGACGCAGCAGGGCTAAGGCAGGCTCCCTGCCTGCCCTGGCTCCGTGCCGCTCCTGGAAGCAGCTGGCATGTTCAGCCCCTAGGCGGAGGCGCGCTGCCTGCCCCTGCAGCTCCCATTGACCGCGGTTTCTGCCCAATGGGAGCTGCAGAGCTGGTGCTGGGGGCGGGGACAGCACTTCTCTGATCATACTTGCGCCTAGGGCCCGGAGGGACATGCCAGCTGCTTCCAGGGAGCCACTCAGAGCTGGGCAGGGAGCCTGCCTTATCTCCGCTGCGCCGTCGACAGGACTTTTAATGGCCCTGAGCCACCAGGGTCCCCTTTCGACCAGCCTGGCAACCTTACCATATGGAGCAGTTTGCAGGGTTGAGGCCTAAATGTATAAAATTGAAAAAGCAGCATTGGATAAGTTAAAATGAAATTATCCATCCTGGGAGTGCATTTGATTTGTGACTAATGAGGCAATATGAGCTGCTAGCTAGATTTAGGATTCTTGGATTCCATTCTCAGTTCTGCCACTTATGTGCAAGCTCACCTTGGGCTGGTTGCTCATAAGTAAATCCTGCTCCCCTGTGCTTTTTGTCAAGGCCTGAAAAGCAGCACAAATAAATAGCAAATGTTTTCTATTTCCTGCATATTTGTATCCAGTTCATGAAAGATACTTTAACTCCAGTGAGAGAGGGAGAAATGCCATAAAGTATAAATCTTATTAGTTGCGGGTTTTTTAATAATTGATGGTCTAGTAGTGTAAATAGACTATTCTTAACTTATGTGAAAAAGTGCCATTAATGTTACCAGTGCTGTAAATATGTAGCTAAGCCCCAGTCCTTCTCTTAGTGAAGTAAAAGACGTAACTCCTATTGACTTCAATAGCAAGATTGTCCTCGGGCCTATGGGCTGAGGAGAGTCTAGTCTGTTGAAACAGTCATAAAATTGAATTTTCAGAAGTGCCTAAGTGGCTTGGGAACACAAGTCTCATTCAAAAATATAATAGAATTTATTTTCCTAAATCACTTAAGCTCTTTTGAAAATCCCACCCATATATTGATGTTTAGTATTTTCAGAAGAAGTTTTTTCTACTGTTTAGAGTATATGATTGTGAGATAGGATTTTTATTCCTAGCTTTATTACTGACTTCCCATCTGACCTTGGGAAGTCACTTCTTATTGGAATAGTAGTTCTTTTATTATTGGAAATGAGTATGCAAACAGGTATTTCTAGCTGTCATTTAATTTTGTTACAGTAAATTTAAAAGGGAACAAAAACAGAAACATAGCACAGGTTATTGAAATATTCTTTCAGTACGAGATTTTACATCTTTATAAGACATTAAAAACAAAGTTCAGCAAGGTACTTAATTTACTAACATCAATTATTTATAAATATCTGTTCGTTGCATTGATGTAAATACAGATATGTTATCTATATGACTTTCTCATGAGGTTGAGTTTTGCAGATCATATTTTCTGAACAGAACAAATGTTTCTAAGGTTTATCTGTGAATTAGCATTAACCTAAGTTAGATTTCTAACTGTACACTGTTCTCATGTTCCTTTTAAATAATTAATTATAAAGAATTACAGGTCATGAAAACACGTTTACCATCTGTAAGATTTTTGGCTTGCCTTCCTGTTTGCATAGAAAGTTATGTTTTAAATTTTAGTGAAGTGTACCAAGAATGTTGAACGCTGTCATCTGTTCTTTCATTCTTTAATTAATTGAGTACCTCTGTTTTCTAAATTCCAGATTTAGAGTGGCTGAACACTGAAGGTCCCATTTCTCTGTACCAAGACCTTTGTGGAAAAGTGGTGGTTTTGGATTTCTTCACTTACTGCTGCATCAACTGCATACACCTGCTGCCTGACCTCCATGCGTTAGAGCACAAATACTGTGATAAAGGTATCAGCGCTTTAGTTTGCTTGGAATAAAATTTCCTGGCAGTGTCACAGATGGAGTAGCTGAGTCACTTCGTTGCTGGTTACTAAACACTTGGCAAGACTTCAGTGATGTCTAAAAGTACCTTCTAATCTATGGTAGCCTAAAAAAAGGAGGACTGTATGTAATCCCACAACACTTCTAAAAGGGGTTAAATTTGGCAGTTGTTGCATCTGTATATTTAGAAAAGCAATATTAATACATAAAAGTCCAAGTCTGCTACTCTCATAAATAGGGCTGTTTGTAGAATAAGGTACTTCTCAATCTGAGTAAGGGTGCAAGAATTGGGCCCTGAATTTCTAGACATATGTGATCTGCTGAATTTGCTTTCAAGGCTTGATAGGTTAAAAAAAATAAATCTGATTTTAAGTAGGTGAGGTTCCCTACCTGCTCTGATCAGAGTATACGTATGTTGTGTATGATCTACACTTACACCTTTCCTGGGGTTTGGTTTTATTAGTAACTGCAATAACAACAAAACAGAAACCTGAGCTAAAGTTTTCCCCAAGTTTGGCTGTTCCTATGGTTTTTCCTGCAGGACCGCCTCATCTCCACTCCTACTCCTCTTTGATCCAGAGACGCATTTCAACTCTTCCACCTTAAATTCTGGTTGGCGATAAAGTCTGCCTATCTTTCTTGACTAGGGTAGACAGGTAATATCTTATCTTTTATTGGGCCAACTTCTGTTTGGTGGGAGAGACAAGCTTTCAAGCTACATAGATGGGTAGTAATTGCCCTCCATCTTTATGCAAAATTCTGATCTCCTGACATCAGGATGAGTCAGAAGAGAATTGCATTCTTAGGCAAGGTCCTAAGTGCTTCTAACCTGTGGTGGACACTTTATGACGTATTGGAAAGGTATTTTCTTCTGATGAGATGAGAAGGATTGAAACTAATTTTGTTCTTCAACTCTTTGTTACAAACTATGATAATTTATTATGTTTAACCCTCCCATGCACCTCTGTTATTAGTTATCTTGTTGATATTTAACTTTATTGCATTGTTCACTTCAGTTAGAGTACTAAAACATAGCTAGTTTTGCATAGAGTACTGTTGTTTATATACTGTAATAAATAAACACAGCACTTTTAAAAAGACTTAAAAAGCAAAGTTCCCTGCCCTGAAGAGTTTATAGCTTATTTTGGAGAAATACAATACTTGGTACAATGGTTGAGATGCAAGAAGTTGTGGAGAAGTTGCCAATGAGGAAATACTGTAACTGCAATTTGTGAGAGAAGCAAACTTTAGGTGGAACAGGGGAAGAGATTGATACACAGAAAATGGGCTGTTCCGGAGTGGCAGGAAAGGTTTAAGCAAAAAGTGCTGTGTAAGGTGGCACTGGTATTTCTGTGAATAGTATATCTTTTCTTCTTTTGCTTCTAGCCTTAGCTTTATCTATATGGCATTAACTCTTCGAGTTCCACTCCATTCCAGTCTGTCTTGAAGCAGTTCCTTGGAAACTCTGCAGCTAATCAAAATGTTTTGAATGAAATCCATCCATCCATCCATCTAGATTTGTGTCTTCCAACTCTTCTGTTACCCTCCACTCCTAAGTTGAATACCCTGTTTCCTATATATTCTTCTGATCTTCTTTTCACATGCCTAAAACATCTAAGCTTTTCTATAACTGATACCACCTTCACACTTCCCCTGATCATTCTGAATGTGATTCATCCTTGTAACTCCAAGCATCCATCATTTCCACTGTATTCAAGATCTGCTCCTGTCTCTTCCTCAGTGCATTCAGAGCCATTCAGAAGTGCAGGCCTAATTAGAGTCTTGTAGACTGACTTTTCAATTGATAGGCATTCTTTATTGCAGATCACTTCTCTCCATTTAGTCCATACCTTTCCTATTCTGCTTATTATAAGTTCGTTGTTGAGTTCACCATTATCCTGTACTCTTGAAGCTAGGTACTTGTACTGCTGTACCTTTGTTAGTGCCTGACCTCCCCAGACGTAGTCTCATTGTCTTCTTGCAAGGTATCATGGGATCAACAGACCATATATTCTCTTTTATTTCTGCTGATTTTCATGCCGTTTCTTTCAAGAGTGCCCTTTTGAATTTTTTCAGTCTTCCACTTCCTCTTTGCTCTCCTCTATGAGCACTACATCATCTGCAAAAAGCACGCTCTCTGAATGTTTTCTGTAAGTGCATCAGGCACCAATGTAAATAAAAAAGGGCTTAAGTACCGAGTCTTGATGTTCCCTGACTCTTATCAGAAACTGTTTACTTTGTCTTCTCACTGTGGTAACAGCACCCTCAGACATGTTCTGGAAGAGCCTGATACAGCCTTCATGTATCTGTTTCATTCTCATGCATCACTGGAATGACTTTTCTCTCAGAACGTGGTCCTAAGCCTTTTCAAGATCAATGAATGCCGTGTGCAGGGTTTTCCTCTTCTCTTCATATTTTTCCACAAGTAGTCTTATTGCAAAAATAGTATCCAGTGTTGACTTGCCTGACATGAGTCAAATCTGATTGTCCTGACCTCCAGTTCTCTTTGAAGTCTATTATCAATAACTTTTTCCCAGAACTTCATCATGTGGCTCGTGAGTTTAATGCCGCAGTAGTTACCACGTTCTTGTATGTAGCCTTTTCTCTTAAATATTGGTAGTAATTTTGTATTTTTGTTCAGGCATCTTCTCAGTCCCCATGATGCTATGAAACAGTTGTGTCAGGATGTTCAGACCTACTTGCCCCAAGCACTTGTGTACTTCTGCTGGTATGTTATTGGGGCTGAGAGCTCTCATGTTTCATATTGCTCAATGCCTCTGCAACTCCTATGACTTGTGCCTCCAGATCCTGTCTTGATTTAATCATTTGGCATGCTTCTCTTAGATTCTCTTCATTCATAATCGGTTCAAAGTTATTTCTCTACTGTTCATTAATCTGTTTCTCATTGATCAACATATTGCCACTTTCATCTTTAGTGACTTTGATCTCACTGATGCCTTCAGTTCTCTTATTGCAGGTCTTTGGCACCCTGCTTATTTTTCTAAAGCCTCCTTCATATCAAGATGGCTATATATGCCTTCCATGGCTTTAGGCTTAGTGGCTACCACGTCTTTCTTTGTTGTCTTTTTGGATATTTTACACTGCTGAAAATCCTGGTGTTGGAGCCTCATTTGTCAAAGTTTAAAACACTTTTTATTTTCTGTCACAGCCTCTTGAACTTCTCATTCCCTCACTGGGGAAAAAAGGCTTTTCCTTTTGTTTCACAAATAGGCTCTTTGCTTGTTCTTAAATTTTGCTTGCAATATGATTCCACCATTGATTCTGTTTGTTAAAATTATATATTTAATATTTTAAATTCATGGCTTTATATTAGCATACTAGGGTCCTTAGCACTCAGCTGAATGCCAAGTTGGGGAATTTTTCTGTTTTTTTTTTTTTTTCTGATTATAATAACTTTCCTAGCACTGTGCCTATTACCGTGAATGTAGGTGCTACTACAAGATAAACAATAATACAGTAATCAAGGTGAGAGATTTCTTAAGTCAGAGAACAAGGGTTTTAGTAGTGGTGTAACAGTGAAGGAAGGTGTGTGTGTTGATATTAAACAGGAAAGTGACTCAAGACTTAGCGATCATTTGGATAAGGAGAAAAGGACCAAGAGAAACATCAGAGTTTGTGAACCTGGGGAGATGAAGGTTAAGAAGAATAAGGCTGGAGAAAGAAGGAAAATAAAATAGGTTAGTATTCCAACATATATAAAATATTCAACGACATAAAAAAATGCAGTAAAAAGTCTGAAGAAAGCTTGATTTTAAAATAGAAGTTTTGTACCAGACATTTTGTTTTTCAAATCTATATACTTTTAGGCTTTAAAAGCATATATAACTTAAAGTTCAGGAGGTTTTAAAGTCCATTTGTGTCCCTACAGCCAGCTAGCCCCCCGCCCACTCTCAACTACTGCCCTCCTAGGTCTTAAATGGTGGGTACAACTCCTTTCACGCTTTACCTTCTAGTGGAAAACCTGAGTCAGGAGTTGGCTATGATCTCATTTTAGCTTTCTCTTCTAGTAAATAAAACTTTAACGATGCACACCTGCAAGTGTTGCTCTTTTGAACTTAGGAAGCAGGTGTGTGCTTCACAAAGAAGAAAAAAAAAATTTTTTTAAAGGCCTTCTTTGGCCATACTGTTCTTCTTTCAGTAACCTTTCACCAGAAACCTGGGATATTTTTTTAAGTTAAACTGTTTCAGTATGTTTCCTAAAATAATCTAAAGATTGACTGCAGGCTAAACAAATCGTTGAATGCAATGATTGGGCCTTTGGGGATTAAGGAATTGGGGAATGGGTCTGAAATAGGAGTTCAGGAAGAGCTCTAGACAGCTTCAAAAAGTCAGAGTTGGACACAAAAAGATTTTTAAAAACAATGAAAAGATTTGATGCAGGGTACAGTGTGTTTCTACTTCTTTTCTCCTAAACTCGTTTTAAACATCCCCCCTGAAAAGATATGTCCAGTAAAATGGAAATAATATTTTAAGAAGAATGTTAAGATATGATTAGGGTATTAATGTAGTGCTTCGATAGGCTGATGTTCAATGTATAAGAAAAACCTTAGAAATGTAGATATAATACCATACATGCCTAAGAGTCTAAAACCACTTTGCAAACTATACACATACAGCATCATTGAAATGATGGAGGAGGTCAACCTGGTGGACAACTTGTTTCACAATAGAAGGGGTGGGGAAAGTTTTGGCCAGACACCGTGGGAAACTTCTGTTCTGACAAAAAGCGATTTGGGATCTTTTCATGTCTATGCAGAGCGGAAATGCTAGGGTAGGTACGGGAATGGTCTGTACTTCTTCCCACCAGCCAGAGGCGGGGAGGGGTGCTCGACCCCTGCTGTGCCTCAGGTGCAACCCCCACTCCACCCTTTCCCCCAAGGCCACATCCCCACCCTGCCTCTTCCCGCCCTGTTCCATCTCCTCCCCCAAGCACACTCCCCGCTTGCTCCTCTCCCTCCCCTCCTGCATGCCTCAGAACAGCAATCGTGGTGGGCGGGAAGCATTGGAAGGGAGGGTGAGGCGCTGATCGGCGGGGCTGCCGGTGGGCAAGAGGCACTGGGGGGGCTGCTAGTGGCTGCGCAGCAAGCACCATTTTTTTTTTTTCCCCATGAGTGCTCCAGTCCCGGAGCACCCACAGAGTCGGTGCATATGCCACCAGCCCTTAGGCAGAGTCAGACTTGTTTGCTGCTAAAAACCTCCAATTTTGATTTGCCCAAGTGCTTTGCCCTGCTTCTTTATCCTGCTTTGCCCTGCTGTAGGGTTCCACCACTGCTTATGACAAAAAATAGCTGTGGGTAGGCAGCTCACAGGGAGAAGGTGGCTTAATGCCTAGAAGTCTCCCTGCTGAAGAGGTTTGTAGGAGATAGGCTGGGGGAGGGAGAAAGGGGGGTTTCAAACTATGGCCTGCAGGCTGTTTTAAGCCAGCCTGCGAGCTCTCGCTGGGAAGCGGGGTCTGGGGCTTGCCCTGTTCTGGCGCTCCAGCGGGGCGCAGGGTCAGGGGCCGCATAACGGCTCCCGGAAGCCACGGCATGGTCTAGGTCCAATGGCCCCCACTAGCTCTCCAATAGGAGCTGCAGGGGCAGTGCCTGCGAATGGGGCAGTGCGCAGCGCTGTCTGGTCACGCTGCCGCATAAAAGCCGGAGAAGGGACATGCTGCTGCTTCCGGGAGCTGCTTGAGGTAAGTGCCACTGGGAGCCTGCACCCATGAGCCTCTCCCCATGCCCCCACTCCCTGCCCTGATCCCCCACCTGCCCACCAAATCCCATGATCCCAGCCTGGAGCACCCTCCTACACCCCAAACTCCTCAGCCCCAATGTTACTCGGGGTTCTTTCAACCCAAAGCTCTTGGTAACTTTTACTCTGTGCGAGATGTAAATAAATCAGGGGAGACACGGCTGTCCGACACAGGCACAAAGAGGACAACACGAGTGCTGTCACTTAAAGCTAAACTTTACTTAGTCTCAAGCACTTACACACTTCCGCAACAGTTTAATAAAACACCCCCAACCCTTGATAATTACCAAAGCTGAGTGTGGCTCTTGAGTGACACTGTGGCAGGCTTCCGGTGGCCAAAGCTTCGGTCTGCCGGCGGGGACCGCAAGATGTATCCAGAGGGAGAGTCCAAAAAGAATCCAACTACCTCATGTCCCTTAAAAAAAACTTGTTAAGCAAGCAGTTCCAATGGGCAAGCAAGAGGTTCCTTCTGATTATTGATTAACCAGGTGTAGGTTTTTCCACTGTTTGCAGCCTTGAGACCCCAATAGACATTCCTGGGGCACATCCTGCTCTTTTAAAATGCATGTGTCAGCAACTTCAACACAATTCTTATCAGGAAGGACGTGGGGTCAAGCTGCTCATTCTGAGGCACCCAAAACTCCCACCCCCACCCCTGCCTTGGTCAAGCTGAGACTGCTGAATGGCCAATTTACAGCTTGCTGACTAGGCTGCCTTTAACAATAAGCCATAGTGGTTTCAGACACTTTACTGGTTTGCCAAAGTCTCCCCATACACCATCCCAGAGCCCGCACCCCATTCCCCCAGCCCAGAGTCCGCTCCTGTACCCTGAACTCCTAATTTCTGGCTCCACCCCGGAGCCTGCACCCCCAACCAGAACCCTAACCCCCACTCACACACCCCCCAACGCCAATTTTGTGAGCATTCATGACCCCCGCCATACAATTTCTCTTCCCAGATGTGGCCCTCGGGCCATAAAGTTTGCCCACTCCTGAGATAGGCAGATAGGATGTGAGAAACTTGCTGTCTGAAGGGGAGCAGTGATGACTAGGGATATTGGGTTAGGGGAAGGAGAGCTGTTCCCAGAGAAGGGATGGAAAAGGTGACAGAACAGCGAGAGTGGCAGGGCTGCTGCAGGTTGGTGATGAGAGTGAGAAGAAATAGGAGCTGAATTTACCGGTCTCCCATTCCTTATTTTGTAAGAGTGAAAATACTTGGTGTTTCTGTGGCTTAGTGTATGATTTGGATATTTGAAGGCACACTGCCTTTTCCCTTCTGCTTTACTACGTACTGGAAACATGCCTTAATGGCCATATAAAACATGCATGGGAGTATCTTTTTCCTAATTATTGTATTGTACACTAACTTCAGAGTATTTTGTGACATTCTAACATTTATTTTACGATCGCATGGTGCAAGTACCATCTTAGCATACAACAGTATGATGCCAGAATGATGGAACTTTAGCAGTATGCTGCTGTGACATGAGATGCCTGAACACAAGAAGCTGTTGTTTTAGGATGATCAGAAACATCAAATCTCATAATAAAGCTCACTTTCCATTGGACTAAATGCTACCCAAGATCTTTATCTGATATGTTCTTGCTCGTATCTGCAGCAGCACTATTTCTGTTTTCAAAGTGGCATTCAGTCTGTTATTTTAAACCCTGGGGCATATTTAGTTCGTGTTATCAGTAGACCAGAAACTGCCTGTTGGATTTCTATAAGAAGAAATACTTTTTAATATTCAGAAACAGTTTGGCAGAGGCCCAAATTTGTGCTTTTGTATAATCCTTGAAAACAAGGTTTTAATCTGGGGTATATTAAAATGGCAACACATTCATCAGTTCACACAATAGTGTGCACAATTTAGATTAAATTTGCTTTAAAAAAAACCCACCACCAAATCTCCTCTGGGCGGCTCACATATTGTAGGATATATTTAAATCCAATGCAGGTTAAAAATAGTTGAAATAACTAACTTTCTTAGATTCCTACCACAAAACCAGCAAATTATGTCATTTAAAATTATATGAAGGCAGGAATTGTGTAGCAAAAATAACAACTTTAGGTTGGCAGCCATCTTTACAGAGCAAATCCAGTGAGCAGTAGCAGTAAAAAATGCATTGTAGCAGAAAATTACTTTTCCTTGAACAGGAGATACAATATGGTTTTCTATTTCTGTATGCTGAGTTCCTTTTTTTGTAGCAAGAAGGGAAGGGATTGCCTTTTATATCTCATAGTACATCAAAAGGGGGGAGCAGTTATGTTCTCTCATTATTTATATGGCACCATAATTGAACATGACACTGTAGAGTGGATGGGATGTGCTCAGTAGTTAACAGAACCATGCTTCAAAGATAGAGACACTATGAAATAATACAGAACATACTAAACAAAGAGTGGAACTTTAATGCTTTGCATGCTAAATGGGTCCTTAGAATCTTTGAATTAGGAAATGGAGCAAACTGGATGTACATTAACCATAATTCTTTTGAATGCTGGGAAGAAAACATGGAATTAGTATTTACTTTTGGGGGAATTCTGTGCCACTGCGCAATGCAGAATTTTGCAGAAATTAATGTTGTACACGCAGAATTTCCTTTTCCCCCCCACAGAAATGGGCCACAGAGATGTTGGCCGCCACTAGGGGCTGCTGGACCTGGCAGACCCCAGTTCATAAATAAAAGACAAGGCCAGGGGGAGTGGATGGAAACGGGAGGGTTTCCAGCAGTTGCCGTTCCCAACTCATCCTGAAGGAAGGTGACCATGGCGTGCAGGAAACTCCCTGCAAACCCAGGACCCAGCATCAGGCTGTTTCTCCCTCTGGATCCCTGGGTTCTAGGAGAGTAGGATCTGTGAGTGTCTTGGCCGGGGGCAGCTCGCAGCTGGGCTCTGGGGCATAGAGGATATGAGTGTCTGGGCTGGGGAGGGGGACCCTGCAACTGGCCTCTGGGGGGTAGGGGTAGGTGGGTAGAGTGTATGAGGGCTGAGGGGGGGGGGCTGCAGTTCGCTTCTGGGGGGAGAATGTGTGGGCTGGCGGGGGGAGGGACACACACTGCAATTGGGCTCTGTGGGGGGAGGGAGAGTGGGGGGGGCTGCAGTTGGGCTCCATAGAGGGGGAGGGGGTGTGAGTGTCTGGGCTGGGGGGGAGGGGGAAGGCGGGACATTGCACTTGGGCTCTGGAGGAGGTGTGTGTCTCTGGCTCCCCAGTTGGGCTCTGTGGGGAGGGGGCAGAGAAGCAGGAACTGGGTTGTCATAGGGGTTTCTTTAACTCTCTACTCCTAGGGGCGGGTTTGTGTGTCTGTTTTTGCAGACATACTTGCTGACAGGTATTATGAAAAAAATTACCAGAATAATTGAAACTGGCGTGGTTAGATAATGTTATTTTGACAAAATGTGCAGAATATTGCAGAATTTTTATTTTTTTGATGCAGAATTCCCCCAGGAGTAAGTGTTGGAAGAGACAAAGGAAATGGTTAGGATGGCAGCTTAGGTGGAAGTGTACGGTGAAGCAGTGAGCGGATACAAAGATGGAGGGAAGGTGCAGGCACTTTGTAGAAACTTTCAACATGAGGAGAAGGGGGAGAAGCTTGAACTCTATTGGCTCATGCTTTTCCTCTACATAAAGATACTTAAGAAATGTAAAAAGAACAGGAGTACTTGTAAGGTGCCACAAGTACTCCTGTTCTTTTTGCGGATACAGACTAACACGGCTGCTACTCTGAAACCTGTCATTAAGAAATGTAGGAGACCAGGTCAGAGCAGTAGGAAAAGATGATGATTTTGGCAGCTTTCTTTTAGATGCACTAGAGCAGGGCAGCCCATAGGGGGAGATGTTGCAGTTTTCAAGCCAGAATAGAAGGGCATTGACTGACTGCTATTTTGACAGTAAGACTAAAGAAGACAAGATGAATTTGAGATGTTATAGAGGAAATAGTGGCAAGATTTGACAAGGACATGAATGTAAGAGGTAACAGGAAGGAGAACAATCAAAGATTGCACCAGGGTTGTGAGTGTGGGTAACAGGAAGGATGGTATTGCTGGCAGGAAAAGTGAGGAAAAGAATAAGTTTGAGAGAAAAGAGTAACTTCCTTTAGATCAGTGGTTCTCAAACTTTTGTACTGGTGACCCCCTTCACACAGCAAACCTCTGAGTGCGCCTCCCTCCCCCCCATAAATTAAAACCACTTTTTAATATATTTAACACCATTATAAATGCAGGAGGCAAAGCGTGGTTTGGGATGGAGGCTGACAGCTCGTGACCCCCCCATGTAATAACCTCACGACCCCCTGAGGGGTCCCGACCCCCAGTTTGAGACGTACTGGACCAAATTCACTGCTGGTATAACTTCATTGACTTAATTGAACTTGCTCCCATTTATGCCTTTGGTGAATTTGTTCATTAAATTGAAGGTGGTGGCAAGACATCGAAGAAAAGTGATCATAGAGGGTAGATGGAGATGTAGAACTGGACAGAGATCACAGGTGGATAAATATTTGAGAATAATTATTGTAGAGGTGATAGCTGAATCAATAAGAGCTGATCAAATAAGTTAAGGATATAAGTGTAGAGGAAGAAAAGGCAAGGACCTAGGATGGAAGCCTATAGAATTCCAGCTAAGACACCTTTAGTAATACTCTTTTTTTGCTACTGATACTGAATTGTAACTAATTTTGGTTTCTGTCAAAATGAAGGTGCTATTCTGTTGAGAGTATTATTAATGGAAACTCTATAGATTTCTTGTAGATATTACAATGTTTGAGTGAGAATTTATTGTCCAACATTATTTTTTAACCACAACCTAAAATACAAAACAATTCAAAGCTCTTTTATTCTACTACATGAGGGCTCTGAAGTGTGTTGCAGAAATCAAATTGAAAGGAAAATCCGATAGTTGTCTTTAAAAACTTGTTTATAGGATTCAGTTTATTAATACAAGGCATGTTGTGTATTTAGTTTCATTTATGATGATATTCTGTCAACACTGTATAACAGAAGGGAAAGGAAACATTCTTCTGAGATTTTCCATATGAGGTGCTGAAAGGTTGGCGTAACTTGTGTGAAGATTTTAAAAAATCAGTCTGTCATTATAAAGTCTAAACTAAGCTTGTTTTTTCACAAGGAAAGATTGATTTAATCCTTGGCATACGTATTTCAGTGCTTTGGACCTACACTGCTGTATACAGAAAGTCAGTTTTCAGATATTATCTGAAAGCACTCATTGCTTAGTGGTTTTAAACACTTCCATGTTTTTCCACATCTTAAAATTGTTATATTTAATTTGCGATTATTCAAACAGCTTTTTAAAAAAACTGACAACTACACAAGCATTCACCTTTGCAGAAATCACTTTAACACAGTAAAGAGCAGTACTTTGATTTAATGCCTAGTTTATCTGTATTATTTTCCGTTTTGTTTCATTTGTTTCATATTGCATAACATACTGTACAAATTATACACAGGCTAATTGTAAAGGTTTCCTAGGCATACACTGTATTAAAAATTGGCTGGAAGAATTGATCAGACACACAGTTATTTATGAATATTTGAAGACTATGTTCAGTAGTCAGAGAGAGTTTAGTGTGGTACAATAAGGGTTATAATGGAGTAAGTAGTTGAAATCACAAAAAGGAAACACTAGGCTGAAAAAACTCCTAATGGTAAGATCTGTTGTACTGTAGAATAGTCACCTATGAGAAGTGTGGGAAACCCTATTATATGAGACATTTAAAGTAAGACTGGACAACGTACTAGAAACATATGAAGAATGGCCATACTGGATCAGACCAGTGGTCTGTCCAGCCCAATAACCTGTTTTCTGACAGTGGCCAATGCCAGATGCTTCAGAGGGAATGAACAGAACCGGGCACTTATCGAGTGATCCATCCATCCCCTGTTGAAGGAAACTATCCTGCAATGGCAAGTAGAAGGAGTAGGGCTCTGATTCTGAAATCAGATCCATGCAGTTAGACACTTACCCAGTGGGGCATCCCATGGGCGTATGTCAACACTGCAGCTGGGAGCACGTCTCCCAACTCAGGTAGACGGACATGTGCTAGCTCTGCACTACCTAGCACACTAAAAATAACTGTGTGGATATTGTTGCAGGGCAGTGGCTTGGGCTAGCCACCCTAGTTCAACCCCTGGCAGTCGGGTGGGCTTGGACTGAGGCGGCTAGCCCAAGTCACTGCCCCCTACAACATCCACACTTGTGCTAGCTCTGCTTGAACTACCATACTAAGAGTTTGCCTACCCAGGCAGGGAGGCATGCTCCCAGCTGCAGTGTTGACATACCTACTGACTTCAGTATACTCAGACTCAAAACTTAAAAATGTGTGTCAGTGGAGTCCAATAAATTCCCTCCTCCCACCTACCCAGAAACATGTACTTCACAAAATATTCCCCACTGCCATGTACTGTTTTTCATTATTTACTATCACTCCACCTGATGTACCACCAATGCATAATACAAAAGCAGAGTGACATCTATATTCAGGTTGAATAAACATTTCTATTCAAAGGGATCGTTTTTGTTTCCTTAACACTTTCCCTTTTACCTGTCAAGCTGAAATTTTGGCAGGTGTTCAGTGTTCAAGAACTTCTTAAAATCTGAGCCAAAAGTTTCAACCATTTTCGAGAATGAAAAATATTTTTTCCATTATTTAAAAAAAAAAAAAAACATGCAAGCTAGAAACTTGAAATCTTGGCAGGGAGTTGATGTCTTGGTCGCTAATGTGCCTTTGGGTGGTCTGGTGATTTGTCAATGGTATAAGAGTTTAAAAACATGTTTGTGTGTTTTGTGCATGCACGAACATGCTTGATTGTTACACAATATATTCGCAAGGAGAGAGAGAGGAGATAAGAAAGAATATAAGAACGGCCGTACCGGGTCAGACCAAAGGTCCATCTAGCCCAGTATCCTGTCTACCAACAGTGGCCAATGCCAGGTGCCCCAGAGGGAGTGGACCTAACAGGCAATGATCAAGTGATCTCTCTCCTGCCATCCATCTCCATCCTCTGACAAACAGAGGCTAGGGCCACCATTCCTTACCCATCCTGGCTAATAGCCATTAATGGACTTAACCACCATGAATTTATCCAGTTCTCATTTAAAAGCTGTTAAGAGTCCTAGCCTTCACAACCTCCTCAGGTAAGGAGTTCCACAAGTTGACTGATGGAAGTTGATGAACTTCCTTGTATTTGTTTTAAACCTGCTGCCTATTAATTTCATTTACTAGATACGGGAAGGGCAAAAGCCTTTCAGCTTCTGTTTTTCCCCCACCCCACCCCACCCCACCCCATCCATGGCTCCCACCCAAGCACTATAGGAGGTCTTCATATTCTCGAGCTATAATCCCAGTCAGACAAATTTACTCACGTCCTTCAGATTAGTAGTCCCTTCTGGTGAACCACAGAGAATTCACCTGAGAAGCAAGCTGCTTCATAATCAAAGTTGGTAGCTCTGCTCTTGAGGTGACTTCGTTTGCCACTTACCCCTCTCCCTGCTCCTGTTTATAATGGCTAGGAGTATGGATAAGGAGAGGCTTGAATCTGAAGACTCAGCACAGAGACACTCAACTTCCTGAATGCTACTATCTCCTAAAGGAATAATACAAATTGACAGTGGTGTGCCTGGAATCTCTGGTGTAATAAGCTTTTTCTGTATGCATGGTAAAAAGAAAAGTTGACATCAGGTGAAGAAAAGAATACAAAAAATGGTCAATTTTCTTGAATTTGACCCTTTGTGCTCCACTCTGGCGAGGGATGGATGGATGGGGAGTGTACTGTGCACAGCCTGCAATGGAGCGGGGAGTGGCTCCTAGAATGGACAGTGCCCCGGGGTAGTGGGTTCCCCAATCCTCCACTGCAAAACAGCACACCCCAAGCCCTCCGCCGGCAACCAAGTTGAGAGGATAGATCAATGCACGGTGGCTCCCAATACTCCCCAGTGCAAAATAGCAGCACGCACATACCCCGCCGCCTGCAAGCCAGATGCTGAGGAAGGGAGGAGGAAACCTTCCAGCTGTGTCTCTGCTGCTTTCCCAACCCCAACTTCCCCTTCTCCCCCCAAAAATCCCTCTCCCCAAACTCTCCCTACACATGCTCTCCACGCAGGCTCTATCAGGCAGGGCAAGTGGATGGGGTTGTGTGCCCTGGAGATGCGCTGAAGGGCCAGGGTTGGGAGGGGAGTGGAAAGATGCGGTTTGGGGAGGACAGTGCCCCTACGTGTCCCCCAATCTCCTTGGATGTGATATCACAATGTGACAAATGTTGCTCTTATGCGGTGGGTATGTTGCTATTACCAAGTGGACAATTCACAGGAAGGAAAGTCTTCCATGGGGAAATGTTGCTCGTAAGCGGTGGTTGCTCTTACAAGGTGTTGCTGCAAACAAGTGTCTACTGTACTTGGATACTGAGGTTGAGAGATTCCAGATGTTATTTATGGTTCCAGAACACTTACACTATCCAGCAGCATGAGTGATCTTGGAAAAGCACTGGCTATATTATGCTTTGCTAAGGTTTTCTGTTGTATTAAAAATTCTGATTTCTTATCAAGTAGTGGCTTTATACAACTGCCTAGTTGATGTAATTTTGCTCCATTCAAGAAAAGGAATGGGAGACTAAATGGGATCATAGCTGTGAGCAGCACAATCTGGGAAACAGACAGATTCCAGAACTTAGTCTGGGATTGTGGTTCAGACAATCTGATCTGTTCCTCTCAGATCTGTAAGGTTAGGAAGAACAGAGTTCATGAATTACTTATGCATAACATAAAAATATAGTTATGGCTAATAGCACTCTAGGACTTTGCTAGAAAAGTTTAGGAAATATCATTGTCACATACACAGTTAAATTCCTTTAATATAACAGCATAATCTCTCCCCAAAACACAATATAAAACCTTACCTAGGATGGTCCACTGTCCTACAAACTGAATACTACAAATAGTACTGTGCTTTCACTTCTGTTCTAACTACAAACAACGTGGGACTGTGTGTGCCTTTTATGTAATATATATAAATCCTGCAATTTAAAAGAATACAGAAATGATACATAATAAAGGTACACAATGAATCTTGGACACTAATATCGATTAATCCTTCTGAGACAGTTCTGGTTTCTCCTTGCCAAAATATGGTAAATAGAAAATTAAATAGTCTCTGCTTTGTTCCTTGGAAGATGACTAAAAGGAGAAGTGAAGCTTCTTTCTCTTACTTTCTGGCAGGAGAGGAGCAATGTCCATAAGTGCCAAGTATAAGGGCAGGTCTTCACTACAGGGAGGGGTCGATTTAAGATACGCAAATTCAGCTACGCTATTCGCGTAGCTGAATTCGACGTATCGCAGCCGACTTACCCCGCTGTAGGGACAGCAGCAAAATCGACCTCTGCGGCTTCCCATCGACGGCGCTTACTCCCACCTCCGCTGGTGGAGTAAGAGCGTCGATTTGGGGATCGATTGTCGCGTCCCAACGGGACGCGATAAATCGATCCCCGAGAGGTAGATTTCTATCCGCCGATTCAGGCGGGTAGTGTAGACCTACCCTAATAGAATTAAGTAAACTTAACCTTTGTCACGAAAAGAAAATTAACTAGAAATTAAAAACGTGCATTGAATTTTATGAAAGCAGAGAAAAAGTAGTCAAGGAACTTGAGGAAGGTGACTAGCTGATTGTTTCCATCTTATTTATGGATGACCTAGGGTGGCTGCTGGTGTACATTACTTGACTTATAATAATACTTTTCACTTATATGGCACCTTTTCTCTTAGGCCTTGGCTACGCTTACCCGCTAGTTCGGCGGCTGGCAATCGAACTTCTGGGTTCGACTTATCGCGTCTAGTCTGGACGCGATAAGTCGAACCCGGAAGTGCTCGCCGTCGACTGCGGTACTCCAGCTCGGCGAGAGGAGTACCGCGGAGTCGATGGGGGAGCCTGCCTGCCGAGTGTGGACCAAGGTAAGTTCAAACTAAGGTACTTCGACTTCAGCTACGTTATTCACATAGCTGAAGTTGCGTACCTTAGTTCGAATTAGGGGGGTAGTGTAGACCAAGCCTTAGGATATCAAGGCTGTTATCCTCTTTTTTTCTTATGGGGAAAATCAGAGGCCGTTTGGGTTTTTTAACTGATTTCTATGACTCTGTTAATCCTCCCTAAAATGAAATACATGAAAAGTTTCATATCTGGCTTGTTATAATGTGCTTCTAATGTTTGTTGAAACATTGAATGCTGTAGTATCTCAATCTCCCATTATTTCATGATAACTTTAAAAGAATTATTTATATCCTACTTACTAGTTCCAGATTTCTGTGGTAAGTTTGATTACCAGTTTTAGAATGTAGTTTTCCATTACTGCATTTTTCTAAAGCAGAAAAGCTGTGCAGTAGAATTAAAAGTAGTATGTTGATGAGACAAATGCTTGAGAAAATTTTAAATTTCAGTGGAACCATTAGCATCTCCATATTGTTACTTGTGAAGTGGTCCAAGCAAATCAATAACATTTTTGATGCACTAAATCTTAATCAGCTTGGGAAGTAATAGCATCTAAACTTTACTGCAGTCTTACTTGTAAACCATAGTATTTAGTATTAATGGATAGGTTGTGTAGCCATTACTGTATTCAGCTGTGATCTTTATTTTATTTAACTTATATCACACTTCTTTCACTTTGTAATGAAGTCAGTCATGTTGTGATTTAGCACTGTACTTTGTTTTTAATCTCTTATTCAAACTCTTATTCAGATGCAGGCATGTTTCAATGCAAGACTCTTTTATTTTTGCTTTCAGATGGTCTTCTTGTTGTTGGTGTCCATTCAGCGAAGTTTCCAAATGAAAAGGTTCTCAATAACATTAAAGGTGCTGTTCTTAGATATAACATTACCCACCCTGTGGTAAATGATGCTGATGCAACACTTTGGCATGAGCTGGAAGTGTCTTGCTGGCCAACTCTGGTCATTCTTGGGCCTCGTGGAAATATGCTGTTTTCTCTTGTTGGAGAGGGACACAGAGATCAATTATTTTTATTTACTTCTATTGCTCTAAAGTTCTACAAAGAGAAAGGACAAATCACAGATAACAAAATCGGAATAAAATTGTACAGAGACTCTCTACCTTCTTCTCCTTTGCTGTTTCCTGGCAAAGTGACTGTAGACAATTCAGGAGATAGACTCGTGATAGCAGATACCGGACATCATAGGATTTTGGTTGTCAGGAAAAATGGGCAAATCCTACACACCATTGGAGGTAAGATTTACATAAATTTCTCAGAATCATGTTATTTTAGAGCATAGGCTCTTCAGAGAAGTCTGTGCATTCTTTGTGTTGAACGCTCAGCATATTGTAGACATTTGAAAATAATTACTGATTTTTTTTTTTCAACAATTTTGTTTAAGCATTTTGCTTAAAACTCCCCTTTAAATATTTTTTGGATAGTAAAATAACTTTCAGAACAAATCTATGTGAGAGAGTCCATGAACACACTTGTTTAAGGTGCCTCATGTTTCTAATTGTTAGAATAATTTTGACATTTTTATATTAATTTCAACATGCAGTACAGATAACAGAGTATAGAATCTGCACAGACAGTGACTAGTTATAGATCGCTTTGTGTACATGGTGCTGTACATCTACATAGCAGGTACTGTGTCTCTCCTTCCCTGACACCACAAAGACAGAATCCACTGCAAGGGAGTGGGTGAGCCAGGGAGATGAGGCGAGACACGAACACCTCCCTCAGTCCACTGACAATGCAGTGCTGATGAACCCTTTCTTATTAGTGGAATCCTGGGGCCAGCTGCTAACTAGGAATTCCCTAGGAGCATTGCTCTTTAACAATCACATGTAGTGTCTGCAACAAATTAATTGAAGCCTTGTACTGTTGTATAGGAACCTAAAAGTCTAGAAATTGACTAGAAACAATTGTCAAAGCAAGAATGCAAAAGTGACATGTAAACTACATATTTAAATTTAGTTGCTAAGATAGCCTGGGTAGCAAAGGTAATTTTTAATGTCTCTTTAAAAGTGTTCAGCTTTCTCTTTTGTTCACCACACAGACCTGATCATTCTTCTGCACCTCTTATATGCATTTTTTGTTATAATCTTACATAAAAAAAAGTGAATAGTGATTGCATCTCATAAGTTCTTTTGGTCATATCTGTATTAAGCGTATGCCTGTTATAATAGCCCAATTACAAGCCATCCTACTGACAACCACTGTTGACAAATTTTGCTATGGATCTGATGCGAAACCATTAAAGTTAAGGGAAAGTTTCCAGTTGACATCAGTGAGTTTTGGACCAGGCCCTCTATATGTATATATGGATTATTTCAATTCATCTGCCATTGAATAACACCTGCTTCATTGTAGGATGTTGCAGTTATTAAAATAATGCCAGCAGTACTACAGTTTTTAAAACAGGAACCTTATTAGTTGAATGACAGCAGATTAAGTAGGCAGAACATAATTATCCAAGTAAAAAATCTAATCAGGACACCAGCGTTAGCACCTTCCACAACAGCAGAGGTGTTATGTGAATTCTTATGAGCAGTAAGATGGCATCTCTAACAGCAAAGTATTCCTTAATATGATGTTGGGTTAGCCATTCACTAGTGATTCAAAGGGAAGAGTACTGTCTATTTAATTAATAAGACCACTTATCACATCCTGCGCAGTCCCCGAGAGGTCTTGCATCCAAGTACTTTTTGAGCTTGATTTTGCATAACTAATTAAATTTGACATTGTCACATCCTGTATTTGCTATCTGTAAACCCTAAACTGTCATCTTACAATTTATATGTAAAAGTTAATAGTAATTTGTGTATTTTAGTGACTCAGTAAAAGAGCTGTGGGCAGAAAACAATGTAGCGAAGATTATAATTCAGTAATAAGCGTTGGTATCCACTGAGGTTAAAATAACAGAATTTGCGTCATAGATCGTGATGCAAACTTAATAGTCCATAAGTCTAAATGTCTTCCTGTGACAGCTGCAGCGAATTCATTTTACAATATACTCTGTCCCTCATTGTAAGATATGATACTTACGTTTACAGTTCTTTATGTAGATCATGATGCTCTTCTCTCTCCTTATTGTGCTGTCTAGAAGGCTAACTAGATCCATTCTTCGTGCTGCCCTTTACATGCAGTTACATACCTCTTCATTGCTAAGAATTATTGATCAAGAACTGTTTTTGCTAGCTGAACATTACTTTGCTTTGCAGCTTATCCAGAACACTAAATAATTGAAGTAAATAAAAGTAATGAAGTTAAAATGTTTGCAGCTAATTTGCTTTGATGTAACCAGGACTAAAATACTGAGGGATGGATTTTCTGAAATTGTATCGTCTTAGTCCAAGAAAAGAGGAGCAATTTAGAATCGCAATAAAAGACTTTTATTGTGAATGTGGCTTGAGCGGAGAACCCATGTATGCCTAGAACTGGAGAGAAAAAATGTCAGGATATTGAATTGTGTCATTGCTGTTGCACAGCCAGGTGGTTCTAAAATGAAACTATACAGAAGAGTTCTAAAAAATAATTGAACTGTATGCAGAGCTGCAAAAGCACCTTCTGGAAAATGCTTAAATCTGTAAAATAATTGTACATGTGCTTGCTTACTGTTTTCCTTTTTTGTGATGTGAAATCTTATTCTCTTCATTGGTTTGTTTCATGTCTAGGACCAAACAGTGGGAGAAAAGATGGAAGATTTTCAGAGGCAGCATTCAATTCCCCACAGGGGGTGGCTATAAAGAATAACATTATTTATGTTGCCGATACAGAAAACCATCTGATTAGAAAGGTAAAATTTTCATTTAAAAGCAAGTTAAAGGATAACAGTGCAAATTCTATTCCCAGTTGCACAGATGAAAATTGACATCAAAGAAATTATTCACAAATTCTGCTGTGTAACTAAGAGTATAATTTACCCCAGTATTTTTGCCCAATTTGTTTTTTAAAGGAATGATGTTCACTTTTGCTATATTTAAATACTTTAAAACTATTAATGACAGCAATTTAATACTTTCCTAATGGAAAATGTGCAATAATAATTGAAATATTGTGTGCCATGAAATTTTTTCCAGTAAAATGATGCATACATGATTTGTCCTGACAAATCCCTGATTTGCCTATTATTTTGCTATTAGAAATATCCAGTGTTAGTAATGAATATGGAAATTGTTTTCCCTTCATTTCAAGTTACAAACCTAACATCAGATTCTTACGTACAGTACAAGTACTGTGGCGCTGTGGTAGAGTGAGTCTCATAGTTTTTGTAGAGATATACAGTAAAGTAACAAGCCACAAGTAATCATTTATATTATTAAAAATTTAGAATTCTCAATATGTGACTTTATAGACTCAAATCCTCTCCTCCCACCCCCCCACCCCCGGTATTAAATGAAGGGCTATGCTGTTGTAAATGCAGTCTTCCTTAAATTTGTGGTTTGGATCTTGGATTTGACCTGTGATTGATTCAGAAGACCCAGGAGTTGAAGTTCATGGGAGCAACAAGATGACATCTTACTGATGAAAGCATTTTATACATACCATAGAAACGTATTGCTTTAGCACATAGTTATTCCTAGATGATTAACCGTTGCCCTTTTTCTAAAGGGGTACCTCGATAGTACAGTCTTTAAAGAACTGAGGTAATCTAAAAGCTATTTTTGTGTGCTTTCAGTTGTTTTTGACGCTCGGAAAAGACAAATTTAAATGTAAAAGTGGAATTATTGGTACAGATGTGGTGTTATATTGCATCTAAATAGGCTCTTCTTTATTCCTTTTTTACATAATCATCAGGATTAATGACAAATTGGAGGAAGACTGAATCAGAAAATCCTTTCTGAAAATTGAAAATGAACGCAGGAGGAGAGAAAGGGATTGGGAAGGCAGAAATGAAACAGAACATTCTTTTTCATAATAATAGGCATAAATTAAGCTTTGTCTACACGAGCACTTTTGTCGCTCAGGGGTGTGAAAAATCACCTGCCTGACTGATGTAAATTTCACCAACCAAAGCGCTGGTGTGGCCAGGTCTCTCCCGCCGGCATAGAGCCGAGAGCTCCTACACATGAGACCTTATAGCGGCATAGCTGCAGTGGTACAGCTGTGCTCCTGTAAGATCCGTAGTGTAGATATAGCCTGAATTGCACATCTTATTAAGTAAATTGTAGAGAATCATTTGCCTTGTGCACGTTATGATTCATGGTATGTTTTTGTGTGTATATAATTTTTTTAAAACACATTATTTTCTTTTAAAATAAAATTCTAACATAGGTGTCCATTGTTTACCCATGCACTTTTCTAGAGACGATTGATGTATTTCTTTAGTTGCTTTGACTTAATCATGACAGAAAGGTCATTTACCATTTTGGTGTAGATGGAACATCAATTAAGGCTTTTCAATAAGTCTACTAATTTTAGCAAAGTTGTTAATTGTCTTGTAAAATACCTGACAATCAAATTGGCAATCAGTTTCTGTCTGTAGGCAACTTGTTACATCGCAGACTTTCTGCTTTAGGGTAAGTCTACACTGGAGTTAGAGCTGTAATTCCTAACTTGTGTAGACATATCAACTCTAGCCCTGATCAAACTAGCTTGTTGAAAACTAGAAGTGAAGCCTCCATGGCATGAGCAGTGCGTTGGGCTAACCACCCATGAGAATGGTCCGATCTGAAACCATAAGCACATACTTGTAGTGGCTAGCCCGTTCCATCGCTCACAAAACCACAGCTGTACTTCTATTTTTAGTGTGCTCGCTTGATGAGAGCTAGCACGGGTGTGTTTACTCAACTGGGAAATTACATCTCCAGCTCCAGTGTAGATATATCCTTAGACATTTAGGTCAGTTAGCTAAGGAAAAAGTCAATATCACCGCCTATAAAATCATTGTATGTATTACTTTTTTCCCTCCTAGATTGACCTGGAATTAGAGATAGTGAACACTGTAGCAGGCATTGGAATACAAGGCACGGACAAGGAGGGTGGAGCAAAAGGAGAGGAGCAGCCCATCAGCTCACCATGGGATGTGATCTTTGGAAGTTCAGGTATTGTATCAATTGAGTTTGAAATTTTGCACATTTAAATTCTTAGATGTAAAATCAATTTGTTTTCATAATCGAGCCTAATGAACGATGGCTTCATACCCACAGATTCGACCACCTGAGCAGGACAGTGGTAGTGACAATGAAATGCTAAGTGAGATTAGAGAGGCTATCAAAATAAAGAACTCAATAATAGTGGAGGGGATTTCAATTATCCCCATATTGACTGGGTACATGTCACCTCAGGACAAAATGCAGAGACAATATTTCTCGATACTTTAAATGACTGCTTCTTGGAGCAGCTGGTACAGGAACCCACAAGGGAAGAGGCAACTCTTGATTTAGTCCTGAGGTGAAGCGCAGATCTGGTCCAAGAGGTAACTATAACAGGACCGCTTGGAAACAATGAGGATAATATAATAACATTTAACATTCCTGTGGTGAGAAGAACATCTCAACAGCCCAACACTGTGGCATTTAATTTCAGAAACGGGGAACTATGCAAAAATGAGGAGGTTAGTTAAACAGAAATTAAAAGGTACAGTGACTAGAGTGAAATCCCTGCAAGCTGTATGGATGCTTTTCAAAGACACCATAATAGAGGCCCAACTTAAATGTATACCATACCCCAAATAAAAAAAAACAGTAAAAGAACTGAAAAAGAGCCACCGTGGCTTAACAACCATGTAAAAGAAGCAGTGAGAGATGAAAAAGGCATTTTTTAAAAAGTCAAATCCTAGTGAGGTAAATAGAAAGGAGCATAAATACTGCCAAATTAAGTGTAAAAATGTAATAAGAAAAGCTCCCATTTATGCCTTTGGTGAATTTGTTCATTAAATTGAAGGTGGTGGCAAGACATCGAAGAAAAGTGATCATAGAGGGTAGATGGAGATGTAGAACTGGACAGAGATCACAGGTGGATAAATATTTGAGAATAATTATTGTAGAGGTGATAGCTGAATCAATAAGAGCTGATTAAATAAGTTAAGGATATAAGTGTAGAGGAAGAAAAGGCAAGGACCTAGGATGGAAGCCTGTAGAATTCCAGCTAAGACACCTTTAGTAATACTCTTTTTTTGCTACTGATACTGAATTGTAACTAATTTTGGTTTCTGTCAAAATGAAGGTGCTATTCTGTTGAGAGTATTATTAATGGAAACTCTATAGATTTCTTGTAGATATTACAATATTTGAGTGAGAATTTATTGTCCAACATTATTTTTTAACCACAACCTAAAATACAAAACAATACATATACATAAAAATGTAATAAGAAAAGCTCCCATTTATGCCTTTGGTGAATTTGTTCATTAAGTGTAAAAATGTAATAAGAAAAGCCAAAATGGAGTTTGAAGAATAGCTAGCCAAAAACTCCAAAGGTAATAACAAAATGTTTTTTAAGTACCTCAGAAGCAGGAAGCCTGCTAAACAACCCTGGACGATCGAGATACAAAAGGAGCACTTAAAGACGATAAAGTCATTGCCGAGAAACTAAATGAATTCTTTGCCTCAGTCTTCACGGCTGAGGATGTTAGGGAGATTCCCAAACCTGAGCCGACTTTTGTAGGTGACAGATCTGAGGAATTGTCACAGATTGAAGTGTCACTAGAGGAGGTTTGGGAATATATCGATAAGCTTAACAGTAACAAGTCACCGGAACCAGGTGGAGTCCTGAAGAGTTCTGAAAGAACTCAAATGAGAAATTGCGGAAGTATTAACTATGGTTTGTAAATCCAGAAGCCCTTTAAATTGGCTTCTGTACCCAACGACTGGAAGATAGCTAATGTAACGCCAATATTTAAAAGGGGCTCTATAGGTGATCCCGGCAATTACAGACCGGTAAGTCTAACGTCAGTACTGGACAAATTAGTTGAAACCATAGTAAAGAATAAAATTGTCAGACATATAGAAGAACATAAATTGTTGGACAAAAGTCAACAGGGTTTCTGTAAAGGGAAATCATGTCTTACTAATCTATTAGAGCTCTTTAAAGAGATCAGCAAACATGTGGACAAGGGGGAGCCAGTGGACATAGTGTACTTAGAATTCCAGAAAGCCTTTGACAAGGTCCCTCACCAAAGGCTCTTATGTAAATTAAGTTGTCATGGGATAAGAGGGAAGATCCTTTCATGGATTGAGAACTGGTTAAAAGACAGGGAACAAAGGGTAGGAATAAATGGTAAATTTTCAGAATGGAGAGGGGTAATTAGTGGTGTTCCCCAAGGGTCCGTCCTAGGACCAATCCTATTCAACTTATTCATAAATGATCTGAAGAAAGGAGTAAACAGTGAGGTGGCAAAGTTTGCAGACGATACTAAACTGCTCACGATCGTTAAGACCAAAGCAGACTGTGAAGAACTTCAAAAAGATCTCACAAAACTAAGTGATTGGGCAACAAAATGGCAAATGAAATGTAAAGCAATGCACATTGGAAAAAATAACCCCATCTATACAATATGATGGGGGCTAATTTAGCTACAACTAATCAGGAAACAGATCTTGGAGTCATCTTGAATAGTTCTCTGAAGACATCCACGCAGTGTGCAGCGGCAGTCAAAAAAGCAAACAGGATGTTAGGAATCATTAAAAAAGGGATAGAGAATAAGATGGAGAATATATTATTGCCCTTATATAAATCCATGGTATGCCCACATCTTGAATACTGTGTACAGATGTAGTCTCCTCATCTCAAAAAAGATATACTGGCATTAGAAAAGGTTCAGAGAAGGGCAACTAAAATGATTAGGGGTTTGGAACGGGTCCCATATGAGGAGAGATTAAAGAGGCTAGGACTTTTCAGCTTGGAAAAGAGGAGACTAAGGGGGGATATGATAGAGGTATATAAAATCCTGAGTAGTGTGGAGAAAGTGAATAAGGAAAAGTTATTTACTTGTTCCCGTAATATAAGAACTAGGGGCCAAATGAAATTAATGGGCAGCAGGTTTAAAACAAATAAAAGGAAGTTTTTCTTCACACAGCGCACAGTCAACCTGTGGAACTCCTTACCTGAGGAGGTTGTGAAGGCTAGGACAATAAGAGGGTTAAAAGAGAACTGGATAAATTCATGGAGGTTAAGTCTATTAATGGCGATTCGCCAGGATGGGTAAAGAATGGTGTCCCTAGCCTCTGTCTGTCAGAGGGTGGAGCTGGATGGCAGGAGAGAGATCACTTGATCATTACCTGTTAGGCTCACTCCTTCTGGGGCACCTGGCATTGGCCACTGTCGGTAGACAGGATACTGGGCTGGATGGACCTTTTGGTCTGACCCAGTATGGCCATTCTTATGTTCTTAATCTGGGCTAAAAATGAAAGCTCTACACAACTGGTAAGACGAAAAAATATCTCAGCTTCCCACGGATATATAACTTTCTTTCCCAATACAGTTGATACACATTTGAGCTTGACATCACATAACTGTGATTTAATATTTTACTTTTTCACTCAATGTCTATTCCAACATGATTTAGCAGCTGCTATTTCAAGATCCATAACAATTAGAAACCAATATTTCATACCACCTTAAAGTTTGGAACCTCAGCATTCAGTTGGTATAAAAAGTTGACTTCTAACTCCAGCATTTCTTCTAAATAAGCCTCTAAAATAATGTCAGAACTTGAAGGTGTAGGCAAACAAGAATGTGATATGAATGGTATGAGTTGAGTCTGATATCTCTAATTAGAAGTACTTTGGTGGGCCCAGAACAAATACTTTCAGGACAGTAAAGTTTTCTAAGCACTAATCTTGGTCAGATATCAGAGAAAAACAATCTTAGTGTGAATTTAAAGAATTTAAATCTGTATAATGGAGAGTGGTACCGGCAGTGGACTTGGTTATTGGGAAGCATGATAGGTAACTGCACCCATATGTATTATTAGCATTTTTAGTCTGTCCTGGATTAGTGCTACATGATCTTTCTTATCTGTGTGGTTTCTATCCAAAGAGTTTTCTCCATATAATTAAGGTTCATCAATAACCTGCCTACAAAAGGTCCAGTCACTAATGTGAAAGGAATTCCTTGCCTTGGAAAGTGTGGTGTAGCTAGAGGCGGTCTTCTGAACTTTATCCTGACTGGTTATGCCATTCTGTTTTATTTCTGGAACGTGATGTAATGAGTAGCCAATTGTCTTGATTATATGGGTCTGGTCTTTTGTGGGACCATATGACACCCTGAACTTCGACAAACAGATAGGCACAGGCTCGAACTGTGCAGTGTGTAACTTAAGCTGCTTAGTGGAGCAGTTTGAAGTATCCAATAGGCAAGTGTATATTTTGCTTATAATTTATTTCATGGTTCTGGCCTCTATTTCTATTAGGTGCCAACAAAATCTGTTTATTTTTTGTTTTTTAAAGATAGCATTGATTGTTAAATGAGGCATTAACTGATGGGCTCTTTGTGAGAGACAAGAATAGAAATTGTGAATAACAGCCTAGGCATCTGACACATTAAAAATATAGTGCTTGATTTTCCACTGCCTTTCACCTTCTGATTTGATAGCGTTTTACTTTCACATTTCACAAATATAAATGACTGCACATAATGAAAGGCAGTAGAGAATCAGGTCTACATGGTATTTAGCTTCATGACATGTTGATTCTTGATACAGTTGCCAGTTTTTGTAAATGCTCTTACCTCAGAACTTGTGTAGATTTTTCAAACTGAATTGGGTCCTAGCAATCAGTTGTCCATTTATGTGCGTGTCTACTAGACTTAAATCAATACTCTCTCTTTTTATTTGTTTACCTTTTAAAAAAATGTTTAGTGCTTCTCTAGTGCCAACTAGACCGCCCTGGAGACTGAAATCTTCTAGCTATACACAGAACAGACACAGCAAGGACATCAGTAGGGCCTGCTTTCCTGACATTCTACCTCGACCCTGACCTCGAGGTCCATCTCTGTTGGTGAAAACATAGTCCTTTTTAGGCCTATCTAGTCTTTTGGTGTCTCTGTTGAAGCGACTGAGTACCAATTATGATGTTTTTAGATACATATTCTCTAGAAACTGGTCAGTGACCACAAACTCATTTTGCTTAATGGAGGCTATTGAACAGCCTTTCAGCTCGTATAATTTTTATCCATCACCAGCCTGGGCCAAATTTGTACCAAGATCCAAAGACGGTGATCTGCATTACATTTCCAGTGCCCCTTAATGAGTGCCATTTGTATGACTTCAGTTCTTACTGAGTGATATCCAACAATTTAGAGTTGGCAGGATATTTTGATAATTTAGAGTATATTTGCATGTTTAGATGCTTGTGTGCATTACAGTCCTATCACTTATACTAATGTATCTATGTAAAGGACGTTCAGATTTATTTTATATGGTGTTCAGAAAATATTACTATTGTAATCATAATATTTTTAAATGTGAAATAAGATGAAATGTGTCACACTAAAGCTTTTGTGGAACCACAAGGTAATGTAAACTGCTCCACTTTAATAGTGGTAAAATATGTGATTTGATATGTTAGAATATATATATTCATAAATCAAGTAATGCTATATAAAATACAATTTTGTAGAAAGATTTCAATATCTTGGCCAAAGAAACACAGAGGTTCCATTTCCAGGCAGAGATTCAGCTGTCCTGTTGATGTTCAGTGTGCTGTGTTAAGATAAGCAGAACTGATGTGCACAGTGCATTGGGAATTGATGTATTAATGTCTGTGTTCTGGATTTGGTGGATGAAATAAAGGACCGGATTTTCAAAAGTTGCTTCTCTGCATGTCCAAATGCCAACGGGATTGTACTGTCCCTAATTTGCATGTGCAGCAAGTATCTGCAGGCAAGCTGGGGGTTACATGAGCAAATCAAGGTTGATGATATATGAATTGTTTCATTTGACTTGTGTTGCTAACTGGCATAGTGTATGTAATGAAGATTACCTATAGCACACATTTTCACTTTCCTTCATGCCCTCTCCTCTCTTAGTAGGATGTACATAACTTAAACTAGTATGTACATAACTTAACTATGCCCCAGATGCACAAGGAGATTTTTTTTTTTTCAGAGCACTTATGTATACAGATTTCATAGGATTTTAAACAAGAGACAGTTGTGAGTCTCTTTTTATATGCCAAAAGCCATGATATTCAGGGTATGAAAGACAGGCGAAAAGAGGCTTATATGCTTAAGCTCTGTATATATTATACTAGACACTTACAATATAAAACAACTTGTGCTGACCTTTTTCAAAGTCTCAAAGAAAAAGGTTACATCTTAAAAGTGAACCACCTCTGTTGTCTTAAGAGATTAATCCTTCTCTATAAAGTAATTTATAATTATATAAATTTATATAATTTATAGCATGCATTAGTATATTAAAAGACTTCTATACTAAGGTTTTTTTTTAATTGCCTGTGTGTTTCACTGGAGAACAGAAACCATTTCAAATCTTTTGTATTGGTTTAAAAAAGACATTGTTTATATTGGCCTATCACTGGTGCTCTTACAACATTAGATCAATTAGTGGTCAGTTCTATTTCAAAATGTTCATCTTCAAAGGTATGAAGTATATGGTTGTGTGTAGTTATAACATTTCACAGTGTTTGGATTCCCGGTGATATAGAGTCTGATCCAAGGCCCCTTGGACTTTGGATCAGGCCCTTACTGTGGAATTGTGGCTTGATAATTCAGGAAAGGTGTCTTGTATCAATATATGGATCATAGATGATTGCCTTAGGTTTTTGAGTAAAGCGTTTCACAAAATTTGTTCTGAAATTTGTTTAAATTCTATGTGCTTGCTGTTATTTTGCGATATATCAAGAAGCAGACTTCTAAATTCAAATGTGAAAAGCTGTGTAGTAAATGGTCTGGTCATCATAAAAAACACTGCAGAATTTTTATTTAGAGGGACAAACCATTCAAACAATCAGACAATCAAAAGGAATTGAAATGGATACACTAATGGGTATTATTCTAGTATCATCGATATGGTCTGTGTGTCAGTACTTGATGGATTTATGCAGGACCTGGAGGGAAGGTGCATTGTACACAATCAGACACTAAAAGCATAAAAATGGTCATGGAAAAGCAAAACACTTGGTACTTGGACCACATTTCATCAAGGATCACAGTGTCCTGTTTATCGGGCTTCACAACATGCCTATGAGGTTAGTTAGCTTTTTGTATACCCATTTTACAGTTGGCAAAAACTGAGGCAAAGAGGTTAAGTGACTGCTGAGTCACCATAAGAAAACTGAAACAAATATATCTTTTTAAGTTAGGGAGTTTATGAAGACAAGACAAAAAACTGTTGATAAAATCCTGTTTTTATTTCTGATTTCATTGCTGTGTCCATTGAGATGTTATCTTAGTCTGCTTTATAATTCTTCAGTGAACCCCAGGGGTTAAATCCTGGCCCCATTGAAGTCAATGACAAAACTCTCATTGACTTAAATGGAGTAGGATTTCACCCCATTTTTTCATATGGATGGGTATGCCTTTAAAAATGTATTATTAATTTGTGTGTACTTTTGAAGCTCTCTTCTATTTTTATTCAGTGGCTGTTGAAAGCAAGTGATACTTAAATGTCCAGTTGATCTAAGTGCGAAATGTTCTTGATAGCTGCATTCTTACTGGAAGGAACAGAACTGTGACCCATGCTTAGTGACATAGCTGTGTGCTTTAGATTCCAAAATCCAGTCTTGAACTACATGATTTGCATCTATTTATAGAAACGCCAAGTATTGACCACACTTTCACTAAACAACTTGGAAGTTTGTACTTTCTTCAAACCACTGTAAGTTTTATGTGAATCAAATTTAAATGAAACTGCAGTATTTTATTAAAGAAGTACAAATGCTATAGCCTTTGAAAGGCAAAGGAATGTAAGATTTTTTCCATATTTCTGTTAACGGCTTATTTACGAAAATTGCATTCCGCGGGAGATGCTATCATTTTTCTGAATTATTCTTGATGATTCACCCATAATTCCATAAGATGATAACAATTGAATACCATTTAACAGATGCTCCTTGATTTCCCAGATCGTCAAAGCACAGAAAAAGCTCTGAAGTTTGGCTCTTTGTTATCACAGAGTTTGACTATTTTAGGCTCTCTAAACTCACATTTCTCGTGACCTCATTACACAATGTGTATTCTAATTTACAGAAGATCTTGTAATAGAAATATAATTGGAATGTAATAGTAGGGGCTACAGATGTATTTGTGAATGAGATCCAAAAATTCCCAGATATGTATTTGCAAAGGAAAACTTAAGGGTCTTTCTTTCAAATACTTCGGAGAACAAAATTTAAAATTGCTCAATAGTTGAGGTCAGGGCTGGGCAAATGAGTGGAAGGTGACACAGGGTTTTTATTTCCCATATCAAAAGTACTTAAAGAGAAAAGGTCTTTTGAGAAAGTGGTATAAAAAAGTCACATCAAAACGTCATGCCACGCACAAGGAAATTTTTCACTGTTTTGGAAAGATTTCATCGTATGTGATTTCCTTGTACATATTATCTGAATGTATGGAACAGCTGTCTTCAGCCTTGCTTACAAAACTCACAGAAGGAAAGAATAAATAGATATAATGGGAACTTTCACATGTCCATCCTGCAAGTGTACTAATTCCTAAATTGGCAGTGTTTTTCCATTTAGGCATCAGAAGGGAAAGTAATCGAGGAGAGACTTGGCACCGACTTGATAAAGTTTTGTGTGGTCAAGTAGTCAGCTACTCTGGGATACTTCGTAACAACTGCACAGCAATCAATTTAAGCTATTAACTTCTATTTACTGTCCTTTATCAAGCCAAAAGAGTGGTGTTTAGGGGATAAAATTGGTGTTTAAGGGGTTATTAAAATACCTTAGGTTCCATTAATAATTTATATGTACATAATAGAAATATGTTACAAGAAAAAAATAGGTGTTTTAATATTACAAAACTGCCTTTTACTAGAAAAAAGATCTTTTGAACAGAAATAACAAGGAAACACTTCATTCCATAGAGTGTAATGAACTGTAAAGGCGAATTTCCAGTGACAAACTTATAAAACTTAATTCGACAGCTGTAATTTCTAATAATTTAGACTTCTCTGAATTTTGACAAAGCGGATGCTTATGATCGTTTCTGATAGTAAAATGAAACATTGGTTCTAGCAAAGTTGTCAGCATATCAGAAGGTAAATTTAATATTTCCCAATCTGCAAATTTCACAATGTACTCTGTAAAATATTATAATATTTGTACATGTGATGATGATTGCATATTCTGTTTTCCACAGTCAGTAACTTTGTTCTGTTAATCATATTCAGACTGTGATTAGAAAACCTAAACAGTGGGCATTAATAAATTGATTGTGAATTAGATTCCTAAGCACTGTTCTGTACTGTGAATGCCAGATGCATAACTGCCAAAAATAAACATGCTTGGCAACTCCTAAAGAGATTTTAAATCATCTTCTGTTGTTCTAATTCGATGATAAAAGTTCTTTGGAATACTAACTATCTAGTTTAAGGGGAAAATCACCATTATTGCTGTTCAATAATTTTAATACATTTTTAAAATAGTATCAAACAAGATATGTAAGATTACTTAGCTGCCTATCTTTGATTTTTCTATAGTACCCATCACTGTAATATCAGAGCACTGAAGTGTTAAGCTAGATCTGCATATTAGGGTGACATTTTGTCTTTCCTAAAGGTATTGAAATCGGGACATC
Organism: Chrysemys picta bellii; assembly: GCF_011386835.1. NCBI lineage: Eukaryota > Metazoa > Chordata > Testudines > Emydidae > Chrysemys > Chrysemys picta. The sequence goes on along the minus strand of NC_088797.1, from coordinate 117,500,919 downwards.
TGGTCACTCCACTGCATATTGATGTTAATAGTGGGCTTAATCAAGGTTTCTGCTCTTCACCCTTTCCACGTTTTAGGAAGCAGTGTTAGGTTTCTGTTTTGTTTTTTAATGCACTTTGGTTATGCTGGTAAAGATTTTAGTGAAAATTAATATTGCATTATTTGTTCCTGTTATAATCTTCATCCTCACTGGTCCCTTTTGCAGCCCTTGTTTGACATTCCTTGCTGATTTATGTCTAACTTTGATTGAAAGTTCATCAAGTCAAGGATTTGTCTTAATTTATTTCCCCTCCAGCGGGCCATGTGCCCCTGTGTGACCATACTTTGCCATGAAATTTAAGAAAAGGAATTGTATTTTGTACATGCAGCAAGGTGCATGTGCTCTTTCTGCAGCTGCAGTTAACTAACAAAGAACACTCCAAGAACTGTGCTGTTTCTCACACAGAGATGTTTTTTGCATGATAAAACATGATTTAGCTGTTTTATCATGCAAAAAAAGCACAGGAATTTTAACTCCCCTAAAATACTGGGAAGAAAAAATCAAAAAGGACAAAATCCCCACCTACTCATAATGGTACAGACTCAAGCTGTGACCATCTTTCTTGGATTTACTCTCTCTGGATCTGAATCAGGCTGAGGGATGATCTAAGGACTATTTTTTTTTTCTTCAGTGAGATAATCCAGTCATTTGTAGGTGTTGGGTGAAATCCTGGCCCTATTGAAGTTAACAGCCAAACTCCCAGTGACTTCAGTGGGGCCATGATTTCACCCGTGGTTCCTATCTACATATACTTAAACATGAGTGTGATCTGCTGCATGAAAGTTATTCTTTCTTGCCTCATAGATTGGCAAGGGATGTGCGTACTGACAGATTTCTACTCTGTTTTTCAAAAAAGATAAAATTAGTAGATGGGGAAAATATTTTCAATCTTCAGTCTAGTTAGGAAATGTTAGTGCTTCCATCCAAGAGACGTGGCTTTGATTCCCAGCCTCTTTATCTCCAGACTGGAAGTAGGCATGCAGTCCCAGGACAGTGGAGGCTGGAAATTTGCTGCAATCCTGGGAATGTGATCCTTTCTGACAGAGATTGTTGTTTACTAGTTATAAAGTAAATCCTTTCCAGTCCTCCTTGCTGAAAAAAATGTGGTTATGACACAGGCCCCAATCCTACAATCACTTATTCATGTGTTTAACTTTACTAAGTGATTTAGTCAATAGTAGCACATGCTTAAGGTTAAGTATGTATGTTCATGAATGTTTGCAAGATCAGGGCCATAGACCCTTAACAGTAAGGATATAGAGGAGAGGTTAATGGGCGATCCCAGAAACTCCAGAAGTAAAGTGGAGATCTACTTGGAGAAAAGTGCAATTTGAAACTGTGTTGGTATAATTTTCTTCTTTTGCAAAACAAATGCTGTCTCATGAAATAATGCATCGAAAGCTATAATTTGTTAGTGAATCTTTATAATACAAGTATATCACGTTAACAAGAAAAACTTCTACTTTGATATTACAAGCAGCACTAGAGATAAAACTATGCATTCCCAAATAAGGAGAAACTACATTGGATTTAAAAGACCTTCCAAGATAGATTGGAATGTAGTGTTTAATTGTGTAAACGTAAAAGAATTACTTTGTTCTTTTTATTGGGTAATTATTTTATAATAAAGCCTTTGAAAATAAATAAATCCTCACCATGCAAGGATTATAAAGAGTACTTGGTATTATCACATTAACTGCAGTGCGAGTAAAGTCTAGTTCAGCATTTGGTTTCCTCCCTTCTTTTGTCAGTGTCTTCTTTCTATGTACTCTCCTGGTTTTGCTGTTTTTTCTAAATTGCTTCCTCTTTAAAGTAGAACACTTTTTGTCATTCGTGTAAGAAGAGTAAACTTTTGTAATATATCTGTCAGAGCACTGTATAACAAACTAAGTGACTTACTTTTAAAAATACCCACGGATATGCTACAACTGATGTTAAATTGTTTTGCTTTTCTATGATAATTTTGAGATTAGAGATCTTTTCTTGTTTTTCATAATCCAAACATCTGTTCTGTTGCCATATCTGTTTCCTTTTGTTGTTGTTGTTCATCTAATAGTTGTCCGAGGAAGAACTGCTTGACTTGCATGACTACAGTTGTTGAGTATTTTTCATAGTTCTTCTGTCTCCATTCTTTGGGGAGAGAAGGACATTTCTCTATACCAATATTTCATATATTTAATAAAACTTCAAATAAATACTGATTCTTTGTTTCTCTGCAACACATTTAGTGGGCTTTACAGGCACATAATTTGAAAAGAAACTTTAGATTTTATTATCTTTACACCACCTTTCAACTTTAATTTTCATTGAGTAGAAATGCCTATATTTGAACAATATTAGAATTAGACTTTATAGGTTGGATTTTCATAAACTGTCAGTGTTGGCCTAACTGCTTTCACTGAAATCTGTGGGAGCTTTTGAAATCCTGAGTGCTTTTAAAAATCCTACCCCACATTCTGATTTTGGTAGAGCATCTTGGCATACTCATAATTCCCAAGCATCATGCTGTAATCTTGTAATCACCACTCTCTGTCTTGCTGCAAGAATACATCTGAAGTCTGACTTCAACACCTCATTTTTTTTTACCTTGATTTTTTCCCTCTTTTTCATAAAGTTCTTTATGGTGTTGTCCCAGTTGTTGTTCATATGCTCACTTAAATGTTTAGTTCACTTAGGACATTTAAAATGGTAATCTGAGTGTGTATTGTCACCTAGCAGGGTTTTTTTTTTCTAGGTAAAGATGCAACTTTTGCATTTCTGCTTTTAGCTATGGCACTTGGTGCTGCGTTTTTTTCAGATCTTGATAGCTAAGCAGAATCAGGCTTAGCCGGTGATGTTAGCGCCAAGGAAAACTTAAGACGCTTATGGGTGATATAGGTGCTTTTGTGCTAATGTTTCATCATGTGCATAGCTTTGCTCATGTGAATAGCCTTAAAACATTAAGTAAAGGTATACTATATGTAATTGTGTGCATTCTTCCCTCTTAGTTGGTTTTGAACCAGTGCCATTCTGTGCTTCTGGAGATCCTGTGTTTCATTTGAGATGTAAATTACAGGTACTGAGAACTTGTGACTTCATCTGCTTCTCTAAATAGTTTCAGTTGTGTTGCTATTTTATGTTGAAACAGCTGCTACTTTCCACCTCAAAGCATGCTGTATTTCATTGGATGGATAAGTGGATATTGAATAATTTATAAAATACTTTGAGATCCTTCAGAGTAAATTGCACATATAAATGTATGATAAAATCCTAAATTTTCAAAAGTGACTAATGATTGTCAATACAAAACTTCAGGTACCAAAATTGTGACTCACTTTTGAAACTTTAGACCATAATGTATTAGGATAGTAACATATAAAATTGCTGTGAAGTTAAACAGATACTAATACACATTTCTATAGCATATTTCCTTAGAGAATCTCAGGTGAGCTGATAGTATATTTTCTTTCATTTTGAGGCTGGAATACAGCGTAGTGATTATTAATGGATTATCTGTGCTGGACTCCAAATGTATCAAATTTCCAATTAATTTTAAAATAGAAAAGAAGAGGTAACAATTTTGATTGTCTTTCCAAAAGGTATTTAAAATCCTTTGATGTATCAGATTGACAAATTACAAGAATTGACCATATCCCATTTGACTTCTTTCCAGGTAGAAAGTAATTAGGAGATGATATCCCCCATGGAATTAATATATATATCCTGAAAACTGGAATGTAATTTTGTTAATTGTGTTGAAGCCTTTGATCAACCTAAATATATTCTCTTTAGAGTGAGTAACTCGGAATTATGATGGGGGAAAGTGTGAATAACTTATTCATGTTTGTGTGTTGTTGGCGTTCTGCACATGATCAGAAGATGACGGCATATTTAAATTTCTGTTTGATTAAATTTTATTTCAATTTTAAATAAATTTCTCTTGAGCAAATATAGCTACTATAGAATAAGATTGATGTCTCAAGTGCAAGATTATGTCTTTACCAGCCGGATCTATCTAAAGATAGAGGGAAAGCTTCCCTTTAAAAATGCACACACTAAATAGTGACAAAGGAAATAATGAAAAGTACTAGTCAAGCTGATTATTTGTATGCTCACAAGTTTGTTCCAGTACAAAAGACCAAAGCTAAGTTTCTAGTAGTGGACACCAGGATGCACTCTCTGTTTTCTAACTGAAGATAGTACACAATATAGAAATTTTTTTAAATGCTGTTTACAGATTATTTTGGAAAAACTCCTTTGAGGAAGGTTAAGGAATGTATCTACTGGTTTAAAGATTTACTACACAGGTATTAACTAAATATACCAAATAAAACAAACAAGAATTAAAGTATATATACTGTGTGCTGCATAATTGCTGTCCTTACTACAAAAAATATATTTTCCTTTGTCCTGTCTTCTCCTTGCTTTATTAGTGAGAACAGTGATTTAGATATTTTCCAGTTTCTATTGGATAGATTGTGACTTGGACTACAAGCCCATATGTGAGGGAACAGGGGCTGGGGCTGGGGGAGTAAGAACCCCTTACAACTTCATGTAGGCTCTCTGGACCACGGGTCTAAGTATGCAGTAGGAAGTGGATATTCTGTATCTGATATTCCCCCATGCACACTGGAGGAGGAGAGTGGGAAGAGGTGGAGCCTTTGCTCCATCATCAATTCACCAGCCAGTTCAGCAGAGCTAGTGTTGGGGGTGTAGCCAGCAGCCAATTATAACCTTCCCTAGAGGCCTAATTTGTTCCTTGTGCTGCTCCTGTGGTGGCAGAGCTACATGCCACCCCATACACAGGGCTTGTGCCAAAGCCAGAAATCTCACGCTATATAAACAGACTATATGACTCTAAATCATTGCTGCCTGCTGTATTCTCTAGAGCCTATGATCAGACACTTCAAATGTGGTTCAAGAGCTAAATGTAAAATTGCATATGTACTGTTTAGTAATGGCATGTGGCACTTCACAAAGCACCTTCTCTAAGCCCTTCACAAACTGTAATTGTTTTGCATCGACTCTGACACATTTTTCAGATGGAGAAACTGAAGTACAGTGGTGTTAAGGCATCCCAATAATTCACTTACAGAGCTAAGTGAAAAGAACCTGTGAGATCTGTCTATCAAATTTGGCTGTAGTTATTAGAAATCATTCCCACTTGCCACAGTACACTTGTCCATACAACAGTCTCATTAAAATATTATAGGGCAAAAATAGACATTGGAAGTTATATTATGCAGCAGCCAGGCTTTTTAAATGATATAGTGGCTGCTCAGTGTTGACTGTGTTCTCTCTCTCAACTGGTTAACTGATCTAGATAGAACAGTGGTAGAAATTACTTTTAAGATGCCTTCATATGCTACAATAATTACAATATATTCCTCTTCCACTTGAAACTAGAAATTAGGAAATAAGACTCTCAAAAACAAGCTATGATCAAAGATGATGGCAGAGGCAGACTTCTCTTAAGAATACTCTGTGCTTTGGTGTACCCCCTGGTGAGTTATAACATGTTTATAATTGGGTTTTTGAACTCTTCGGCAGATCTTCCCACTCACCAACAGCTTATAGATGATGTGAATGTTAACTTTATTTCTGGAACTTTTGTTTGAATAAAAATGCTGAGTATGTGGAGGAGCAGGAGAGATTCAGTGGTGTTCTCTTTGATCAAAGTCTTGGAAACTCGTATCTTGATCCCAGCAGAGGAAAGGCATTAAGAGTGCATTACTTTTTTGGTTTTGGTATAGGCCAGGAATATTCTTAGGATGGCTCACCAGTGTCAGAACACTGTTTTTGAAGTTGGAAAAATACAGAATTTTTTCTCCCCTGATGTTGCAACTGTAATCCCAGCCACATGGAAGTTTCTCCTTTAATGAAAAAGTGGGTTTGGAGTTGGAAGGACAATTTGGTGTTCCAGGTGTGACAGGCAGGCTTAAAATATTGTCTAGATTTCTTGGGTTGGTTTTGTTTTGGGAAGGTTGATCTGGTCTAACTCTCCGAATTTAGGACATGTAACTTTTCTGCAATGCAATTTGAAATATAGGTAATAAATTATTTAAATTTGAAGTTAGAGAATCTAAATGTCTGGTTGCCCTATTAACATGCCTGCAAGAGCAGAGCTAGGGAACCCAAAGTTACTGGATATTTGTGAGTTCGTGTTAGAGATTACGAGCTTTGAAATTAATTTAAAAACATTTTAAATGTAAGAATTCCGGTATTTGATTTAATGGTTTTTTTCAGCTCTTTTGAAGGTCTGTTAATCAGTGTGATTTGCAATGTTTTAATAGCTAACTGATTTTGAAAAACAAAAATTCTTAGTGCAATATGTGGCTATATATGACAGGTATGTGCAATGCAGATTAGTGCTTTTATTAGGAAGATGATAGATTGTGTGCTTTAATGCAGTATTCCTTATATTGGTCAATTTTTGTCCTTTCAATTTTGTTCTTTTTGTACAGAAACGTGCGTTTAGATAGTACTTTTCTTTATCTGTTCCTCTAGGCCTTTGATGGCTCGCATTTGTAATCCGTTCATTGTGTTGATTTAATGGTGGAAATGTAATATGTTGTAAAATGAGGTGCATCCATTTAATCTAATCTTTAAATCTTTGTCATATTTTACTGGAAAATAAATAACAGCTGAGCAAATTTTGTGTCTAATTTTATAAATGTGTTGATAATCAGTAGCTTTATAGTATATAAATATTTGGCAAAATAATAGGCACAATATACCTTTTGTAAAAGCAAGTTTTAAAAAATTAGGAAATTAAGAACCACTTATCTCAACAGCAAGTTTGTCTTATTATGTAAGTGGGGACTGAGGCATATTAGCAGAGCGGTATGGGAGTGGGGTGGAAATGTGAGCAGTGGCTGTGTTTGACAGACCTGCTTTTGGAAAAAATAGCAAATTTCAGTCTCCAGTATTGATCTGCACTTCCGAAAGCACCAAGTTCAGTTGGCTCTGATCCTTGACTACTATGAGAGATCCCATCCATTTCAATTGGACTGCTCATGGTAGTAAACTTAAGGTTGTGCATATTTGCAAGATTGGGGCCTTAGATTTTAAAGCTAAACTAAATGAACAAATAATGAATATAAAATATAAGTGAGAGGCTATATCTCTTTACTGTTTATCTCCTAAATCCTGCAAAAAGCAGCGTTCAATGATCACTTCCAATTTTCTCACTAGCTCAGCTCTTCAATGTCTTTGCCATTATCTGGTTTGTTATTCAGTATCATTGTTGGGACACTGAGTAAAATGCATATTCACTATCAGAATGACTGCTGACTTCATTCCCTAGTAAAAGTGGTATCTTCAACAAAGATTAAAAGGTACAACTTTTTCTCCCCTAGTAAAGCTACAGAAGAATAACGGCTAAGTAACTGAAAGTAATTCACTTTTTTTCATGACCAAGGTACTTCCTTTTTGCAAATATTGCCTGAGGTCCATTCTATGATATTTATACTCATGTTTGGTAAAGTTTCAGGGACCCATGAAGATGATGTTCTATGGATAGCCATGGCAGGTACTCATCAAATCTGGGCGCTCATGTTGGAATGCGGAAAACTCCCAAAAGGAAGGTACGCCACTATAATGATAGATATTAGAAACAGCTATTTAGCTATTGATGAACAAGAGCCTTAAAACTTCAAGGAGACTTATCCTCTTGGAAAACACTTATAAATATATATAATTAAATGTTGTTTTATTTTGCGTTATGCTAAATCATTTAAGTATTAATTATAAACCAAGGTGAAATACAAGTTAAAATAAAAGCAGTTCAAATACCGTTATTTTGGTAACTTTTATATTTACCAAACAGAAACTATATAAGAATTCTATCTGAACTATTTCAGATTTGTCTTTGAACCTGGGCACTTGTTTTTTCTTTAGTGATTTAAAGAAAGGAACCTGCCTTCGATTTGCTGGGAGTGGGAATGAAGAGAACCGAAACAATGCATACCCCCATAAGGCAGCCTTTGCCCAGCCTTCAGGTCTTTCTCTGGCTTCTGAAGAACCCTGGAACTGTATTTTTGTAGCAGACAGTGAGAGCAGCACCGTGCGAACAATCTCACTGAAAGATGGAGCAGTGAAACATCTTGTAGGAGGAGAGAGAGATCCACTGGTAATAGACTAACACACAACTTCAATCTTCCCTGCACCACCCTACCAATATTCCTCAAGCCTGATCTGGAGGAACCACTTTTAGGGCCAAGAGGGTAGTTCTGTCTCCAGGCTCTTTCATTTCTTAATTTCACTGTTTAGTGTGCCAGCACAAGTTTTGTAATGCAGATTGTTGGTCAACAAGAACTGGACGGACCAACTCATTCACAAAATCCACTGAATAATCATGCGTGGCAGTGACTTTTGATTGCTATTGAAATGGCCTGGATTCACATTGGTGGCCATTTCAAAGGCTCCACATCTATACCCAATCCCCTAAGTGCTCCATTTCCCATGAGTGCATTTTTTTAAAAATAGCCAGTTAATTTCTATTTAATTACAGTGATTTGCACTGTCTACTGCCTTATGTCAACATTGCATAACTAACTAATTGTACAATTTTAATTAATGCACTCTTTTAGAATTTGTTTGCCTTTGGTGATGTTGATGAAGCAGGAATAAATGCAAAGCTGCAGCACCCCCTTGGAGTAACTTGGGACAAGAAAAGGAAACTGCTTTATGTAGCAGATTCCTATAATCATAAGGTAAGTCGGTGTAATATGTAATGCAAAACCGTATTTATGTAACTCATTTCACCACCACCATCAGAGTCAGATAGCATCAGAAAAGCGTGTCTCTATGGTTCAGTAACATAAAATTGTATTTTGTATACCTAAGGAAGTAAATTACATACTTTTTTTTTTTCCTTGTTTTTGATCTTGGACTTTTATCTGGTCACCTGGTTTACTGTGTGTCTAGACATGTGTACTGACGGGCAGATATACCGGGCGGGGAAGGTAAAATAAAGCTCCAAACAACAGTTCAGTCCAAGGCCCTTTCCTCAGGGCTGGTTTTATTAACACAAAAAGGTACAAAACAAGAGCAGAGCAATTCAGAATGCTTGGTCACAGCCACCAGAGGTCTTTTTAGCTTTGAGCAATTTGGAAAGGGGATATGCAGTCATCCATATAGCCTCCCATATCTTTGAGAGATGGAAGGGGTTGGTGGTTACTCTCATTGGCTCATTCATGGGCTAGTCATGAGGTGAGATAAAGATTTTGATGTGTAGATGTTTTATATCCCTATTTCTGTGAGTGTTGTAATTCTGCATTGATTAGATTATTTACTCATCTAAAACAAATTATTTACCCTGGCCAGATCTACACAACTCTGTGTTGGTTAGGGTTGTGATTCTCCACCCTCCCCGAAACTTTTCTGTACTGGCAAAATCCTGATGTAGACACAGTTTTACTGGCATAAAAGCGCTTTTGTTTGTATAGCTTATTTTGCTCAGGGAATCATTATAAACTGTATTGTCGAGAGCACTTTTTTATGGTATAACCTGTGTCTATACGATGGTTTGCCAGCATAGCTATACCAACAAACCTCTTCTACTATAGACTAACCCTAAATCTCTTTCAAGAAGGGTTAGACTCTATGAATAGAGGGTGAAATCCTGGTCTTAGTGAAGTCAGTGGATGTTTTGCTATTGACTTCACTAGGGCAAGGATTTCATCCAGTGTATAAACTGCCTTAATGTTTAGATTTCAAGTGATTGAATGCTTGTTAGAAGATTTTTGAAGCTATAGTATTTGATATATAAAACAAAGGAATTGTCTTTGGTAGAAGGCTTAGATTTTTTTAACTGCTGCATTGGATTATATTTTGGAAAAAAATTTCATTAAATTATCCAATTCTCATTAAAAATTCTTATTACATTAGAAATTTATTTTTTTACGTACAAGAGCAGAAAACTTTTATCAAAAAATCTTCCTCTGTGGTTATAATTTTTAATAATTACATTGTTTTGCATAAAAGACAAGTTGAGAGGTAATATCTTTTATTGGACCAACGTCTGTTGGTGAGAGAGACCAGCTTTCAAGTTTACACACCAACAGACGTTGGTCCAATGAGAGATGTTACCTCACCCACCTTGTCTCTCTAATATCCTGGTACCAAGACGGCTACAACAACACTGCATACAATTGTTTAGCATGAACAGTTGTACCCTTAAATAAAAAAAATGACAATTTAAGAGTAGCAAAATGTTACTCAAGTTAGCAAAAAATGCTGAATCCAGTAATTATTTTCTTGATGTGCCTTTAATCCTGAGTTTGCTTAAAGCATGTTAAGGATATTTATTCTTAGTATGTCATAATAAAATAATCCTAGATAGTAATAAATTATTCCCGAAATTATATGGGTTTTTTGTTTGTTTTTTTTCACTTAAGCTGAAGAGTTAAGTACCTAATGTTACTCAATAATTCTCTCATTTGCAGTGGTAGATATTTAAGTAAAAGACTCTTTTCTTAAAAAAATAGAAAAGTAAATATTTGGTGTGTATTTTTCTTTAGTACTTTAAAACAAAATTTAATTTATTTGTTCTTTTAAAAACTGTGCAAGAGCCAGGAGCAAAGCAATTTGGCAGGCTTCGTTTTTATATGTTATCGGAAACATGCCATTCAGCAACATACAGATGTAGATACCACATTGATAGATGTCTTAGAAATACCTAAATGATAGAGAGCACTGAATGAAGACCAAAAGAAGGGAAGTCATCCAGCAGGGAAGCATGAGAGGTTAACAGAAGAAAGAAGCAGTTGGGACATGTATTAAAAACAATATAAATACCCACCAGATTTTGAATGATGAGGCAGTAATTCCATCCTTGGGTTCTGGTGATTACATAACCCACTCAAACATCTGTCTTGTAGTTTACATTGCCGACCCATGAACTAGAACTGTAGCCCTGTACTCTACTTCATAGCTGACTGTTTTCTTGTTTTCTACATTTAGGACATGTATTTAGTTCACTCAAGACTAATTTCTTTGAATTCTGGCATAAATCTTTCAGTAATAAATAGCTAAAATCATGCTTTAGGAAAGGAAACAACTAGTTCCCCAGGCTCCTATTGAAAAGCTGAAAGTTTGAAGGGACTTGACAACCCTGTGATTAAATAAGCTCAGTCAATCTTTCTCCCTTCCCCTATTTTACATAGAATTAGATAAAATGCCTTTTAACCATGAGTTCTGGTACCCAGCTCATAAATTTTCAAGAAAGTGACTTTTTCATTTCCAATTGTGATAATGAAACTACAGATGATTGTTTGAAGTGATACGTTTGTATAATTTTTATTATCCTACATCTTAATTATCTGCGAGACTGAAATGGTATTTACTGCTTATTTTGCTGTTAAATAGATTATTCTATGATTCCATTATTCTAATGTTTTTTAAATATTTACTGAGGGTCTATTTAAAATTACGCAATATGATTAAGTCAGTGCTGTAAATTAAAAAAGAAAATAAAAATAGCAACACAAATTAAATACCGAACGTTATGAATTACAGATGTAGTATTAGCATTCATTGTTTTTTAGTCATGGCTTTCAATCTCTTCCTTCTGCTTTCTTTTATTTTTCATGTTGCTAAGAACTAGGGCTGTCAAGCAATTAAACAAATTAATCGTGATTAATCTAATCGCACTGTTAAAGAATAATAGAATACCATTTATTTAAATATTTTTGGATGTTTTCTACATTTTCAAATATATTTATTTCAATTACAACACAGAATACAAAGTGTACAGTGCTCACTTTATATTTATATTTGATTACAAATATTTGCACTGTAAAAAACAAAAGAAATAGTATTTTACAGGTCACCTAATACAAGTACTGTAGTGCAGTCTCTTTATCATGAAAGTTGAACTTACAAATGTAGAATTATATTAAAAAAAAAACTACACTCAAAAATAAAATAATGTAAAACTTTAGAGCCTACAAGTCCAGTCAGTCCTACTTCTTGTTCAGCCAATCATTCTGACAACCAAGTTTGTTTACATTTGCAGGAGATAATGCTGCCTGCTTCTTGTTTACAATGTCACCTGGAAGTGACAACAGGTGTTCGCATGGCACTGTTGTAGCTGGCGTCCAAGATATTTACATGCCAGATGTGCTAAAGATTCATATGTCCCTTCATGCTTCAACCACCCTTCCAGAGGACATGCGCCCATGCTGATGACTGGTTCTGCTCAATAACAATCTGATGCACGTTCATTTTCATCATCTGAGTCAGATGCCACCAGTGGAAGTTGATTTTATTTTTTGGTGGTTCAGTTCTGTAGTTTTCGCATCAGAGTGTTACTCTTTTAAGACTTCTGAAAGCATGCTCCACACCTCATCCCTCTCAGATTTTGGAAGGCACTTCAGATTCTTAAACTTTGGGTCAAGTGCTGTAGCTATCTTTAGAAATTTTACATTGGTACCCTCTTTGCGTTTTGTCAAATCTGCAGTGAAAGTGTTCTTAAAATGAACAACTTGTGCTGGGTCGTCATCTGAGACTGCTATAACATGAAATATATGGCAGAATGTGAGTAAAACAGAGCAGAAGACATACAATTCTCCCCCAAGGAGTTCAGTCACAAATGTAATTAACACTTTTCTTTTTTTAAATGAGCATCATCAGCATGGAACCATGTCCTCTGGAATGGTGGCCAAAGCATGAAGGGCCATTCGAATGTTTAGCATATCTGGCACGTAAATACCTTGCAGTGCAGACTACAAAAGTGCCATGCAAACACCTGTTTTCACTTTCAGGTGACATTGTAAATAAGAAGCGGGCAGCATTATGTCCTGTAAATGTAAACAAACTTGTCTAAGGTTAGGTCTACACTACCCGCCTGAATCGGCGGGTAGAATTCGACCTCTCGGGGATCGATTTATCGCGTCCCGTTGGGACGTGACAATCGATCCCCGAATCGGCGCTCTTACTCCACCAGCGGAGGTGGGAGTAAGCACCGCCGACAGAAAGCCGCAGAAGTCGATTTTGCCGCCGTCCTCACAGCGGGGTAAGTCGGCTGCGATACGTCGAATTCAGCTACGCTATTCACGTAGCTGAATTTGCGTATCTTAAATCGACTCCCCCCTGTAGTGTAGATGTACCCTTAGTGATTGGCTGAACAAGAAGTAGGAATGAGTGGACTTGTAGGCTCTAAAGTTTTACACTGTTTTGTTTTTTGAATTCAGTTATGTAACAAAAAAAATCTGCATTTGTAAGTTGCATTTTCACAATAAAGAGATTGCACTTCAGTACTAGTATGAGGTGAATTGAAAAATACTATTTATCATTTTTACAGTGCAAATATTTGTAATAAAAATAATATAAAGTGAGCACTGTACACTTTGTATACTGTTGTAATTTCAATCAATATATTTGAAAATGTAGAAAAACATCCAAATGTATTTAATAAATTTCAATTGGTATTCTATTGTTTAACAGGTTGATTAAAAGTGCGATTAATTGATTAATTTTTAATCTCGATTAATTTTTTTGATTTAATGGCGTGAGATAACGGCAATTAATCTTGGCCTACTAAGAACCCATTCATACTAGACTGGGAACAGAGTTGAACTATATTTAAATTTAGTTTAAGATGCATTTCAGTTAAACCAATTATTAAAACAGTTTGGGTGGCTGAATTATGTTACAGTTAAGGTTTTCTGGTTTTTTGTTGGGTTATTTTTGTTTTTTAAACTGTATTTGACCTACAAATTCTTTAATTCACTTCACAGGGGGTCCTTCTTTTTTTCTTAATCTAATTTATTTTAAATTAAAACAAAATATATGAAAATAAAACAGATGGTGTGTTTGTATAGTTCCTACCACAGCTCCTGATTAGGGCCTTTGACTGCTCCCATAATATAAAAAAAAAAAAAAAAAAAAAAGGTTTTAAATCACATCCTACATTTGTCACACAAACATTCAAATGCTTTGCCATTCAAACCGAAGCATGTCACTTGTTCTTCATTTCTTGCTGCAGAAAAACTAATACAATGGGAAGGAAGAGTCAGTTTTTTTATTATTCAGTTTTTTTCAGATTGTTACTATTGTTTAATATTTATATTACATTAGCACGCAGAGGCCCTATTGTGCTATGTGCTATATAAGTGTGTGTGTGTGTGTATAGATAGATTAGATTTTTCAGGGCTAGGACCGTATCTATATCTATCTAACAGTCCAAGTCCCCAATCCTGTAAAGTCTTAGCATGTTTTTAACCTCTCAGTAATCCTATTGAATTTAAAACTTGCATGATGTAAAGCTTAAGCATGTGTAGAAACTTTGCAGGATTGGGGCCTAAGAAGCAAGTGGCATTTGAAAAAGGCACAGGGTGAGGGAATAAAACCAAAGATATCAAATTTTCATATACATTTGCAACTTTTAATAATAAATACAACATGTATGAACAATCCCCATCTGCATGTAAACTAATTATTAAAACAGTTTTTAGTATTGCGTATGCTCAAGGCTCACAAGGTATGTTTAGAATCAGTGACTTTTTACAGTGGAGGTATGTGTAGGTTCATGATAATTGATTAGAGATCCATTTAATAATTATTAGTATTAATAAACTTCCTAGAATTCCTGTGCTTGCACAGATATTTACAAATTGATACTGTAGTTAAATTAGCAAGATATGAGTTGGGTTACTTTTAATGTTGGTTAGGTTGCATGTTCTAGAAAAAGTGTGATTAACTTATTTACTATTTATATGTCTACATATATATTTCTAGCTTTATTTTCAGGAAAAGGGAAATTGGCCAATAATTTCAAAACTGACTAATGAATTTGGGTGCCTCAGTTTTTAGGTATCCAACCTGAGACACCTAAAAGTATCTTAGTTTTTAAAGTGCTAAGCTTCCACCCTCAGAAAGTCTATCTTTTTTATGGGGTGTCAAGTTGGGCACTCAATAATTAAGGTACCCAAAATTGCTGGTGTCTCCTGAAAACACTAGCCAGAAGATTTTGTTATAATTCTGATAACTTTTCAAAGTTTTCATTTTGTTTTCCCTAGATTAAGTTTGTAGATCCCAAAATGAAGAATTGTGCTACACTGGCAGGTACAGGAGAAGCAAGTAATGTTGTTGGTTCCAGCCTTACGCAGACGACTTTCAATGAACCAGGAGGATTATGTGTTGAAGAGAATGGCCGTCTGCTTTATATTGCTGACACAAATAATCATCAAATTAAAGTGCTGGACTTAGAAACAAAAATTATTTCTATGGCAAGTAAAACTTACTAAAGCTTTTTGACACAAGATTTTGTAAATTACTACTATAGGTTTTTCTTACTATATCGGCTCACAGTGATTTTGGGTGGTATAAAATAGCATAGTTGATGAATTTATTCAGTGCAGTAAATGTATACCCGTAATATTTGTGATAATCTGACAAACAGAAAAGCTGTCTACTTTAAGGATATCCTGTTAGGCTTAAAATAAATATTCCATCTCTGCTAGGAGTTTGGGAAGGACACTTGTGCATAGAGAAAGAAATTGATAAACTTGCATGAAAGAGTTAGAATACAGAAACTTCAGCCCTCAAGAAATAGTCTCTGTTGGCCCAATCCTGCAAGATGATGATCATCTAATCAACAACCACATTAATACAGAATTAATATGAGTTAAGATTGTTCAGCAGCTTGCCAGATCAAGTCCCAAAAGAAAGGGCTGGTGAGACCCTCTTGGTGGTATTGTTACATGTACAGTTGCCAGTGTCTGTAGTTCTGCAGTTATCTTTCTGACTTCTAATGAAGGCATATGGAACAGTAGGAATGCAAAACACAGCACGACAAAGTTCACTTGCAACAAAGACCTTGAGAATGGTAGCATGCTGTTTTTATTTCATGTGTCCATCAGTGGGGAAGCAAAATAGCTCACCACTCTCTCTTATAAACACATGTATTGCTCGTAAATATGTGTTTGTCTTATTAAATTGGATTTTTTCCAAATCTAGTACTGCTACAATGTGAAAGCTATTTTTTAATGGCCTTTAATCTTGCATGAGCAAATACAGAATTTTGTGTGCTCCTGATTTCTTCACAAATAAGTGGTCAAGATAAGGCCCCTTTCAAAACTGGATTCCACCTTGTTTGCTTATTAGAAATAAGGCAAAACTGATGTGAATGAATTTCTCTGTCTGTTGATGGCATCATATATAGCTGAGTAACTATTGCCATGTAGGTACACTGACACAAAGGCTAAACTCTCTTCCTCAGAACTGTGAAGTGTATTTGGTAACATCTATATTTTTAATGTGTTTAATATTTAAACACCAACTGTTCAATGCTTCCTGTATGACAGTGGTTCTCAATCAGGGGATACGTCAGCTCATCTAGATCAGTGTTTCTCAACCTGGGGTTGCATTCCCCTGTAGGGTCATGGGATGGGTTTAGGGGGGTCACAGGTGCAGGGCCAGCATTAGGGAATGGCAAGCAGGGCAGTTGCCAAAGACCCCACACCATAGGGGCTCCCACAAAACCAAGTTACTTCCTTCAGCCCCATTGCCTGGGGCTTGGACTTCAGAGAAGGCTTATAAGTGGAAAAACTGGCTCACTTATATGAAATGCAAGTACAATATTTACATTCCAATTGATTTATTTTATAATCATATGGTAAAAATGAGAAAATAAGCAATGTTTCAGTAATAGCGTGCTGTGACACTTTTGTATTTTTATGTCTCATTTTGTAAGCAAGTAATTTTTAAGTGAGCTGAAACTTGGGGGTACGCAAGGCAAATGACCAAGAATTTTATTATCTCAGGGTAGTTATTACCAAGTTAACAGAAAGCACACTTGGGTTATTATTAAACTGATATCTGTAATGAAATTATTCAAATTTGAAATGAGAGAAGACCAAAAAATCACAAAAGAAAATAGATGGGGTGTTAATATTGCTTTAAGGTAAATTCTTTGGATTTTTAAAAAAAATAAAATTTCTCTTGGCATTTCCCCTTCCCTCTCCTATCAGCGCAGAATTTCTGTATGCTGGCTAAGGGGGTTCCAGTTCTATCCAGTAAATATATTGAAATGTATAAATCTTAATTTCAGTACAAATTCCTTGTTCACACACCAGCTGTGGATTTTGGTGCTATGAATTCATAATTGCAAGATGCTCTGTAGTCTTATACCATAAAGCAGGCTTTCAAATAGAAATACTTGTTAATATTTCTTTTGATTTCTTTGACAGTTGCCTATCCTGCGCACTGAAATATTTGATGTTGTAGATCATCCATTTATCCAAAACAATAAGATGGCAGACATCCCCAAGCTGCCTAAATCTGCACCGAACATCCAACTTCCTTCATTGACTGTAACCCCTGGCCAGACCCTTCAGTTTTTATTAAGGTTAAGCCTTCCTGCAAATACGAAGCTGACTGAAGAGGCACCCAGTTCCTGGTTTCTCACAGCAGAAGGTAAAGTGACTGCATTTTCAGAAAGACTGCATGTATTGCAGCCTGGAAAGTTCTACTAGCTCACTCCTCCAGAGTGAATAATGTATTTGATGGACAAGTAAAATATCAAGTTTTGTTTATTATCAACAATCAGAGCTCAGCCCCTTTATGTTCTTTAGATGGTTGCCCTCCCGTCGTCTTCTGGGGATGGGCTGCTCCACCCTCATCATCTGTCTTTTGGGAGGCTGATAGCTAGATCTACTAAGAATTTTTAGCAGGAAAGCTGATGTACACCACTGAAGGAAGTCACATTTTATCCTGAGTGAGAACTTATTTTTAAGTTAAGCCAAAATTTGAACCTGATTCACCATACGACATACACACACATACAGAGCAAGGCAAAAACACAGTTAAAATTGTGTTGTTATTCATGCACTGGAAACAAGGTGAACTGGATTCTGTTACTGGCCGTTCTACTGACTTCCTGTGTAATCTCTCTGTGCCTCAGTTGCTTATCTGTAAAATGGGATGGATAATACTACTTCCTTGCTTCACAACAGTGCTATGAATGTAAGCTCATTGTCTCCTAGGTGCTCAGTTATTATATTTGTATTCCATTTTATAAGCACCATAGAAGAGTGTATTAAAATGTTTTATGTACATTCATGATGTGTAGTGCAATACAGTTGTTCATGCTAAGGCCTGGCTCAGACACTAGTAGTTTCCTACATGCATGCCTTTTTCTACTAAATACAGTACATTTTCCATCTCACTGTCATTTCTAATGTATCTGAAAAATATTGCTAAAGGAAAATTATGTACCCATTAGCCTGAAAGTTTGAAAAATTAAGAAGCTCATCTCACCCGGAATTAACTTAAATATACATCTGAAAATGGGTGGATGTTTTTATTACAGGCACAATACAAAGAAAACTAAGAAGTATATCCTCCAAAACATATGTAAAGTATCCCTTGATATCATTTCTGTCTCTTTGCCAGTTGTTAGTATGTTCGACTTTTATTCATAACAAAGGCCATATGTTGTACTAATCAAAGAATGGCACAAATGCTCCTCATTGATTGGTTTTGCTGGGCACAGCTTGCAGTGGCAGTTGAAACAAAAGAATCTCCACAATTAACTGGGAAACTGGTGTGTGAGCATCTTAAGGAAGAAGCAACTAGTAGTGTCTTCTTATCTAATGTTACATCCTTCAGGTGAATACCAGCCAGCATTTTCCATCAGAAGAACTGTCATGTTACCCCCTAATTGAGAGTGCCAAGTCTATGCCTAGATATGTTTCTCTCTCTCTCTCTCTGCGTTCCTTTAATAACACATGCTTCTCCCTATATCTTCTAGAATTTTGGAAGCTAATGCACATATGCCTTCTTAGTGCTGGGTCTTTGCTCTTTTTTCATTCCCCACCCTTAACATATCCCATCTCTAGGATTCTTTTGAGTGTTGAATTTATAAATTACACAAGTACTTTAACAGTAGAAAAAAATGTGGGTTTAAAAAATTCTACTAGAAGCCTTAAACCTCTACCATCCCCCTTCATAAAAATCACCCATTGTTATAACCAAACTAGGGTTACTATGGGCCTAAATTAAACTGTCACCATAGACTATTGTACTCAGAAAACATTGCTCTGTACTTAAATGAATGCCATATTGCCATTCTCGAAAAGTGAGTTCATGATCATTGTGCACTTAACCAGGAACATTTTTTTTCTCCTAGATGTTTTAAAAAATAGCACAACTACCCACTGGTAATCTCCAGGTGTCTAGAGAATAAGCGATGCCCTCAGAAAAAGCTGTAGTCTACATATAATTAGGTGAACTCCTCACCCTTTGTGCCAGAAAAGTATATTGAAAGGCTTACCAGTCTGTTCTTCCCAAGCATCACTAAACAAAAAAAGGGAAATTTTAAAAAAGTTAAGAATGTAATTGTTTAATCTTATTTTTCCATTTCTGAGGCCAGATTTTCAAAGGTCCAGATTACATTTGTTCCTGCAGTGGATTGCATGTACAAAATCTAAAGACAATTTTTGGCCCTTTAAATTGTCTTCACTCATCTGCAACACTGAATTGGACAGTGTTTAATTTTTTGAACTAAGGGGACTGATATATTTTTAGTAGATGTTACAGAGCTGTATTCATAGTCCATATAGTTTGAGGGTTAGTAAAAATGTAGAATGTAAGCAGTCATTTCAAGCTCATAAATCCAACAGGTTTTGTTTTGAAGTTGTAGTTATTTTATGAAAAATGTCAAAAGAATACTTCATCCATCTCACTTATGGCAAGACATAAGTTGGAGCAGCAAGTTAGCCATATTCTCATTTTGCATGTCTATATTGTTATATACTTTTAAATATTTAAACACACAGGAATTTCAGGTCTCAGCCAGCCTAAACATTAACTTCCAGTAAACCATTTATAAAGCCAACACTTTTATTTGAAAATGTTTCATAAGAAAAGTTTTATGTACTTCAGGGGCATTCAGTCATCTTATCTTGAGTATTAGGTCTCTGATATATGTGCACAGCTTCCTGTTAACTTAACAGGGAAATTTGAATATCAGCTTACAAAGCATATTGCAGATTCTTTGCGCATTCCTAAGACAGTCAGGTGCACCCACATGTTTCAATCCAAGCTTTATACAATAAAAAGTATTTGTGAATTCATTTTCAATTTTCTAGCAGAATGGGAGAATCCAGGGAAGTTTCCACTACTGATATGTTGTCCTAAAGCTAAAATCATGCACAAATTGATGCCTTGTGAGATTTAACTTTGTGTATAAAAGGCAATGACAGCATGCTTTTCTTTTCCAGGTAATGAGTGGCTACTTGAGGGACAGAATCCATCTGGAGAAATTGAGGACATTTCCCATCAACCTCTCATCTCCTTGCAGTTACCCAGTAGCTGCCTGTCATCTGAAGCTGTCCTGTCTGTCAAAGTGTGCCTTTATTACTGTAGCAAAGACAGCAGTGCCTGTATGATGAAAGGGATCTCATTCAATCAGCTTTTACAGATAGCTGATACAAACCAAGGTAGCACAGCTCAAGTAGAGCTGACATATGCATTTTAACCAAACCAAAAACCCAACAGATTCACACTCTAGTTTTACTTTCTAACGTTTTTACGGGCAAAAAAAATTAGTAGATTTTTTTTCCTCGTCTTCCAGTACATATGAAGAGTTCTGAAGCATAATATGCTTTGTAAGATGAAGCAGAAATGAAGATGAAGCCTTGTGCTGAATCAAGAAAAATTGTAATGATATCTTGGTCCCTTTATTTCTTTTTGTTTTGTGTGAGCAATAACATCCTTAAACTTTGTCTGTTGACTATTATGAATTGATTGGGCCTAGGCAATTTTAAGCAGTGAGCAACAATTTTAAGAGTCCATTTTTGAAGGACCAGTATTACATTGTGATAGTACTGATATTCTTTTGCACTGTATCCTGTAGCAACATCAAAATCATTTGGGGAAGAACAACTGCAACTTTCCTTTTTTTTACGCCCTCTGTTTTTAATAGAATGTTTAAAAACTTGATTTTTGTTTCTGCAGGTCATAAAAGAATTATTTTTCTTATTTTACGATGAAAGCATTTAAAACACATTTAATATATTTTGAAAACACAGGGCTGTTTGTTTTTGTGCAAATCAAGTCTGTTTCTTAAAACTAGATATTTATGCCTTATTTGAAGAGCACAATTGTGTGGAAAAACTTTTAGGAAATGAACTGTTTGAGGTCATATAGAAATGTTACATAACGATGTCAAACCACGAATGTGCCTATATAAAATTAGCATGCAGGATTTTTTCTAATTAGTGTTTCCATTTGTATTTTAGAGAGTAGACTGTAAGTAATATTTCTGACTAACTTGCAACCATTAAATGTCAACTATTTCTGTCAAATGAATGGTTTTCCTTTCATGTTTTTGCAGCTCCTCTGTGAATAGTATAAGATTCCTAATTCTGCAAATACTTGTGCTCCTGGGTAACTTTATACACTTAGGGCCTGATCCAAAGGTCTTTGAAGTCAGTGGGAGTCTTTCCGTTGATTTCAGTGGGCTTTGAATCAGAACATTGTGTTCAGTAGGGTAACTTATATGGTAATTAACTCATGCGTGTGTTTGGAGGATCTCGGCCTTCATTAGCAATCAGTACTAGTCTTCTCTTCCAACAATGATACTATAATACAAAATTCTGTTTGCTTCAAGCAAGTTTTTTCAGGCGAGTAAATATCCTTCGTTTCTTCACTATCAATTATCATGGTAAATGGCATAATTAGATTTCTTTACATGGATTGGATGGACTCTTGTTGACTTCAGTGGTATTTGCATCGTGCCCAATACTCTAATCACAAGGTTTAATTCTGATAAGAGGAAAAAACCCCAACAAAATAGACTTTAGCTTTCTAATGTGCAACATGAATTTGCACATAGTTTTCAAATAATAGCTGTTATAAAGTATATTTTAGTATGTGTAAGTGAATGATATTTTTAATAGCCCGTTCCCCTAAAATAGTCAGAATAGTTCTTAACACCTGTTAGTAAATGGCTGAGATGATTTGTTGAAGGTCTTTCCTGCTCTGAAACTGACTAAAATGTTGCTTGTCAACTCTGAGACTTTTGTTTTAAGGGAACAATAGAGAGTGGTGTGGCTTTTCCTTCCCTCTTAAAATCAAATGCCAGCATATCTGTGATCTGGAAGCTGCCTCTTTAATACTCATCAGCAGTGCTAGGGTTTGAACATTAATCTTTTAAGCAGCCTTCTTCACCTATGCTTTCAGGTGACAAGCCAATGAGCTTAAGTTTTATTTTAATGTTTGAAATAGACAGAAAAATTGGCTTCTGGGTTTACTTGCTGTTTGCAAATGATATTTGCAGGGTTAAGGAAAAGATATTAAGAATTTACCAGTCCTTATAGTTAGTATAATAAAAGCTGTGCTCTTTTTAAAATATATATTCTATATATCTAATTTACATAAAAATTTTGGATAATAGCCAGGAAACCTGAGTTCTACTTCCATCTAGTTCATAAATTTTTTTGTCATCTACCAAAAAAAATGAGCTTCAGTAGTTAGAAATGGCAACATCAGACTATTTCTGTTGTGTTGAGTATATCATTCAGCCAAATTGGACTGTTCTCTGAATTTTAAGATAATTAATTCATATTTGTCCATTTGAGTTGGTCAGGATAATAAAAATTTGGGTCGGTCAATTTCCTAGATTAAAAAAACTTGTAGAGTTAACCAGTTTGTTATCCTAAAGTGTCACTTTTTTGAGCTTCTTGCTTTAGAAAAATTATCCGTGTGTAGCTCTTATTTTATTTAAATGTAATGCATCAGAGCTTTAAATATAGTATTACAGGTATTATTCTGTGCCTAAATATGCGTGTATAAATTGATTAAAGGGCCATACCCTGATTTTTAAAGCTTCCACTTCTTCAGCTATTACTAATTTAAAACTTCTCTCTTTCATATATACATTTATTGGGAAGAGATATTACTAAACTCTGGGATTACCGTCACAGGCACATAAATCTGAGGTCTAGGATCAGGGCATAACAGACCTTTGAACACTTTCATCATGGTCAGCTTTAAGTTATCCTAGTTTTGGGAAGCCGCTTACATTTTAGCAATAGAGGCTAGGAGTTGTTTTTTATTCAGAACAGTTTACTCTTTTCTGTAGAGGAGAAGTGTGCAGGTTGCAATTGTGGGTGGAATCTCAGTGCAAATTGTAGGGGAAGAGAATTATAAGCAGTGTAAGAATAAGAAGACAGGCCAGAGCCAAGAGTCTTTGATTAAATTTATGACTATTTGCTCACCTCATTGCACTCCACAAATTATCTGTGCAAATAAATTGTACCCATTCCATTTTTTGCTTGCCACAAAGCTGGAAATCGTCCTAAACTACATTAATTGAGATGGTTTCATGCCAAAAATAGAAAACATATTCCCCCAGATGCAGAAGATGCAATCTTGTCTCAAGCAAGCACTTCACACCTATTATTTTAAAGGAAAAACTTCATTTTTCTCTCAGAAATGCTACATATCGTGCATACTGATCCCTGCACCCACAATTCCCTTTGTCCCTGCTTCAGTTCAATTTGTAGCTCATAGAAACTTGCACTCACTTTAATTACTGTAATGCAAATTTTTGTATGTCTGTGATATCCGTAGGAAGTTAGAAATTCTGCTTAGAGCAGCCAGAAGGCTAGGAAGGATGGTCTACGGTTAGGGACTCAGGTTAGCGAGACCTGGATTCAGTTCCTATGTGACTTTGGGCAAGTCACTTGATCCACCCTGTGCTTCAGTTCCCCATTTGTAAAGAGCAAGGAGAGAGGGCACAGCCAAGGTTGTGTCTCAGACTTCTTTTTTTAAACCATCTGTGAACAATGAACATCGATCATGTAACTGGCATCCATTTCACCCCACAGATCAAAGACAATGGACATCCTTCTGATCTCATGTAAATGCAGAGTCAATGGAGCAAGTATGGATTTCACATGCATTTTTTACCTCTCTTCACTGGGGTTACTCTGGATTTATACTAGTGTTACTGCCATCAAAATCTGCCCTATTACCTCTGACCTACAAAGGAAGATCCCCCCCGCCCCCCCCAAAAGTTGCTTCAAAACCTCAACCTCCCGCATAGCATCCCAACACGCTCGACAGGGTTATGCGGAATAAGTCTTGATTTTATAAAATGAACACGTCAGTCGCTTGGTTTGCAAAATATACCTTTTTTTCTTTTTCTATCTTGTTGCTATTTTGGTTTCATTATTACCAAAGGTTGACACTTGTTTCACAGTTGGGAAGTTTGAAAACTGTGAGTTGGGGAATGTTTGCACAGCCATTGCTCTTCATTGTTTGGTGTACCTCTTCTTTGCTGGCCTGCTGTTCTCAAGTATACCAGAGAACGTTTTATCCTACCCAAGGCCCCAGCACTAAGCAAAAGAATTGCAAATATTTCCAAATCCTTCCTAGTTCCCGTACAGTATCTATGATGGTGAGCTAAAAAAAACCACTTGTAAAAATACACTCTTAAGTCCGCTTCTTTGAAATGTTCTGCACTTAACATTTTGCAAAGGAATGTACCCATCTAGCCATGCTAAATGTTTCTCTTTTCTGTTTAGCCTGTTTAAGCTACAACATTTCTGTGAAACCTGACAAAGGCCAATAAAACAAGATGATTTAAAACTGGGTTGGGGATATTTAACATTTAAAGAACAGGAGAACTCATTTTTTCAGTTGTTTTTTTGTAAACGATCATCTGTGGTTTTAAACCACACAATCACGATTACTCTGGGCTGTGATTTACAAATTAAAATATCATCTCGTAATGACAGCAAAGTGGAAGGAGCAGAATTGCTACTTGTGTTGATGTAGCTTCCACTTTAAACTGGATTTATCGAAATAAAAACATTCTTGGCCTGATCCTCTGCTGTTCTATATCAATGTAGGTCCCTTGAAGCCAACAGATCGAGATCTGTCCCTCTGTGTTTTTAATATGGAAATGTGCATGATGATTGTAAAACTCTATGGGTTAAATCCCCTGGCTCTCTTGAAGTTAGTGGCAAAAATCCTATTGACTTCCGTGGGGCCAGGATTTCATATGTGCTATATAAATATTGGAAGATTTTTTTTTAAATTATAGGGTTGCATATATATAAAATATAAATTATGGTAGATATTAAAGGCCAGATCCTGAAATGGCATAAAACATTATAACTTCATTGAGGATCTGGCTCTAAGAAGTGGGTCATATTTTAGCAATGTTGAAGACCAAATTTTCACATCTAAATACCTTGATAAATGTCCCTTACGTCCTTCTTTTTGTTTTGTTCTTCCCTGAGTATAAAAAGTTCAGAATTCCTTTTGGGACATTGTTAGAACAGAGTATTATTTGTTGTCACATCTGCTATTCCAAATATAATGCAGCCACATCCCTTTTTAAATGTACATATTACAAGATAGTTATGTATTAATTGGTACAGAACCTCCGGAGAATTGAATTAAGGGATCTCCATCTGCAACCAGATGTGTAAGCTCCTTACACGTAGCATTGTGTGTTTGAATTTTCTAACATCTTTTTAGGATTACAGTGGTTTTTTAAAAAAACAATCTTTTTTAAATGCAAAGCAAATGTACTGTAATATCCTGGAAGAAAAGAAATTGCTATAGTAGATGTGGTGGCTTCAGAGATCAACTCTGATGATAGACAAACAATGATTATAGATAAGCATGAATTTTCTCTGGCTGTTTTCATTAAGATCTGGTGCCTCCTCTAAAGCTTTGTAAAGCATTTTCATGGAAAAATAAATGAATATATATATATTTTCTTTCTAAAGCTCAGCTTGTTTGATACTTTTCTCATTGAGGTGGACATGGAAACAATGAGACACATATTGTTTGCCATAGTATGGTTATGTGCAGAAGCTACAACTTTATTAAAAGCATTAATCAGTGTGGATTTTAGCTGGGTTCTACAAACGAGGGCAAATAGGAGGGCAATGCCCCCTCAGGCCTGCCCGGGACCCTGGCTGGAAGTCAAAGTTGCATCCCACTTCCCTCAATGCAAGAGGTAGGAGAAATTAGATGAGTGAAGCCACACGTTGGACAAGACATAGCGACGTACCCCCTTGCCCTCCATTCAGCATTTTGGAGAACCAGCTTTGGGGGTTTAAATTACATTGTCACAACTGTGGTCAGTAACCCAATGGGTTTCTTGAGCATGGCTATGTATAAGTCTCTCTTGGTGCCTGAGTCAATGCAATCCTCCCTCAGTTGGAATTGGGTTTTTAGGACCATTGACGGGGGCCAGAGCAGGGGTGAGGATCTCCTCTATTGTGAGCCATGGAACACTTTTATGTATTTAGAACTATAGCAATATCTTCTTTTTCTCTTATATGCTAAAGGTATTGGAAAAGTGATAACCATGCCCTCAATTAAGTCTCTCCACACTTTTAATATCCCAAGCAATTCCAAATGTTGGATTAACCAGACCACCTGGGATCATTCACACTCCCAATGGCCACCTAAGAGAGCATATATGAGGGCTACCTAATTTACTAGAGCAGAACAAACCCCATAAAATCAAGGAACAATTAGATAAGAATGTAAAGATTGCAATAGTAAAACCATCAGTGTTTAGCCAATCTTTAACTGCACCTCAAATATGCACACCAGGTAAACTCCTACATTAGAACTACACGGTTATTTTTGGTCTTCAAAACTTAAAACTTATGTTGCAATGACAGTAATTTTGAAAACCAGTGTGCACTAAGGTACCATGTGTCATTATTTTTGAATGCTGTCTGTGTATCACATGCCAAGGCAAGGGCAATAAGTCAGGTTTAACATCTTATTTATATCCCAGGGCTTGGCAGGGCAAATTACTTCCTTTGTGAAGATCTGAACCCAAAATCTGAGATCTCATGTAAAGCCTGAGCACTTCAAAAGTGCAGTCACTTTTCTCCCTTTCCTGCAGGTGTGTGTAAGTAGTTTGCTGGATCCGGGCTTACTATATTTATTAATGATTTGGGGAAAAAAAAAAAAAAAAACTCTAAACTTTATAGATGATTGTAGCAAGCAAGCAAAAAATAGCCGGGATTATTTCTTTTTGAGAAGCAACAATTTAGCTCTTACTTGCTAAGTGCTGCTATCTGTGAACAAAGTTATGAGTAGGTGCAATTTTGCAAGCTACTGTGCTGGGCACTCCATTCGACTTGAATCAACATTGGCGCTGCTCGGAACCTAGAAAGTTCATTTTAGGGCTGCAACAATGCCAAGAAAGCTATGAGCATATTAATAAAAAGAATACAAGTTTACATTACATTAGCACAGGGGTGGCCAATCTGTGGCTCCGGAGCCACAGGCGGTTTTTCAGAGGTTAATATGCGGCTCCTTGCGTAGGCGCCAACTCCAGGGCTGGAGCTACAGGCGCCAACTTTCCAATGTGCTACAGGATGCTCACGGCTCAACCCCTGGCTCTGCCCCAGCCCCACTCCACTCCTTCCCCTAAGGCTCCTACCCCTTCCCCTGAGTCCGCTGTGCCCTAGCTCCTCCCTCACCCCCCCCCCTCCGAGCCTCCTGCCCACCACAAAACAGCTGATCGCGGCGGGCAGGAGCCGCAGGGATGGAGGGTTAGGTGCTAATCAGCGGTGCTGCTGGCGGGTGGAAGACACTGGGGGCAGAGGGGAGCTGAGAGGGGGGCTGCTGATGTGTTACTGTGGCTCTTTGGCAATGCACATTGGTAAATTCTGGCTCCTTTTCAGGCTCAGGGCGGCCACCCCGTGTTAGCATAATTCACTTGTTTCTTATTTTTAACTAATAAGTGTTTAACTTCAGCCAATGCAGAAAATTCTTCAGGCACAGAGAAAATAAGCAAAGTTGCACTAAAGCAAGCTTTTTAATGAACTAAGCTACGATTCTGACCTGGCAGCTTGACAATGCATTTGCAATGCTATTATATGCAAGAGAAGTAGCTAATATTTCATCTTTTTTCAGTTGTAATCCTTTCCACTGTAAACTACAGAAAACTAATTTGGGGGGGAGGAGGGAATTCACAGTGAAGCTTCAATTTGTGTGTGGGTGTGGAATATTTAAAGGTTACATCTCAGCACTAAAGTCTCAGGCAATCTCCTCCAAAGAGAAGAAAATTCAGCTGGAGGTTGGGACTATATAAACTAAACATTTTGGGGGCAGATTGTCAGGTGGTCTAAATCAGTTCCATTCAAGTCAATGGCGCAATGCCGATTTTTACCAGCCAAGGATCTGGCCCAAAAGTCTACATTCCTCATGTTTTCAATAAAGAATACAGTAGATAGATGAAAATGCCTCAATTTGCAATTGACATACTTCAATCAATATTTAAAAGGACATTTGGGTAAATTTGATACTTTTATATTTTAAAAAGTCCATAATTTATAATGATCATTTAGGGGGTTAAAAATAAATTCGCATCCCTACAAATCTTCCTCTTTTCCACAGTATTTATTCCTGGTTTCACATGAAGCTGAAATTGGTGTGGTTTAGTTGTTTGTGCTCTGGAATCTTCAGTGGCATCCCTGGCCGACATTTTCACATGTGGATGTCTAAAGTAAGACATGTACATGAAAGTGGACTGATTTTTCAGAGATGTTGAGCACCCACCAAAGTCAGTGGACTGACCCTTTTAGGGGAGTTGGGCTTAGCCTGGCCTGTGATGGATCAACTACTGCCTCCTACCCCTGCTGATTCAGATCAGGTAGCGCAGCTGGGGAAAAGGTGTGATTTCTATAAAGGGCTGAGCTCTCTGTTGAGGAGGAGAAGGTTAGGAAGGACGTAATTGTCTGTGAGTGGTCTTGAAGGGAAAGGGTAGCTGAGAAGAAGGATGGTTCCATGGCATGGCACGCCCAGGAAAAAGCCCCAGCAGAATGGCATGAAGGTAGATTGATAGTAAGGATCCACCCTGGGAGAACCTGGGAGAAGGACTTCAGCAAAGACGACCTATGGTCAGCAGCTCAGGTAGTATCTGGGTCATTAAAGAGAAAGTCCAGAGGGTCAGCACTCTATGAGAGAGTAGGGTGGAACGGTTGCCCAGAAGGGATGCAAGAACCCCTTGTTTTATGTTTTCTTTAGACTAGAGACTGCTTCTCGACAACCTCCCTGAAGGAAAGCAGGACTGTTGGCAGGACAAATAAGGAAATGGAAACGGAGTTGCTTCCACGGTGGGCCACAAAGGTGGGTGTGGAGGGTGTGAACAACACACTGACTCTAGGTGCTAAATTATAGATCTAGGTGCCTTTAGTGCCCTACTTAGTCCGTGCATTCAGATGTGTCTAATTAGCCCACAATTAACAGCTGAGAATCATTCACTCATACAACAGATGTTGGAACATGCTTTTAAAAATTGTTTGCATTTTAAAATAACAAAATTCAGCTACTATGAGCTTAAGAATCTGACTTCTATCCAGAAAAGCAAAGGTGTTCCAGTTTAAAGGCAAACTGTGATGCTGAAAAGTATGGGTCCCTTCACAGTGCTTTTATGATATATAAAGAGAGAGTCAAACTTTTTTTTTTTTTTTAAATACATTCAAAATAACAAGTCCTGACTTCCCTGATTTTGCTGGAAGACTGGCACTTAACCTCAAGAATTGTTCAGGAAAATGAGGACTCAGGATCTGATGTTGTTTTTTCTCATATAAACTGTCTTTATAGACCTTTTAAGGAAAAGTACAAAAAACAACTATAGGGCCTCATCATACTACCTTGATCTGAATGCAGCTGATCCCATGTGTCTGCAGATGTGTTCATGACTACCAGAATGGTGGGGGGAAGGGTTCCTCTGGATTAGCCCATGAGAATGAGGTGGGGCAGGGAGAGAACATGGCAGTTTTGTTATGTTTGGGGCCTTCTGCTACCTTGATGGGTGGGATCAGAGAGCATTTGGCTCTTAGAAGTATTGTTTTATCCTCTCTGTAGAATCATTGCTGCATATTGTTCCAATCAAAACCCAATCTTTGGCACTGGGTGTTCTGGTTTTACTGTATTGTAGAAAAGTGGAAACTAACTTGCACATGTTCTCGCTATGCATGTTTACTGGTTGGTAGATCGTTTATTTCCATAGAAGTCTGTCACTTGAACAAAACATCTTTTTTCTTAAAAAATAAGGGGGGAGGGATTTAAAAGCAGGAATAATCTATTCATTCTATGAAATCTTGCTTCCATCACTGCAGCTGTATGCTCTCTCCCAACGGTGCACGTGCAAAGCTCCCATTGTTCTTCCACCGGAAGTTTCAGCAATACACAAAATTAAACAAAAAGTTGTGGTGGGATTAAATCATTAGTCCAGTAATTCTGCAAGGATCTAGGCCAGTGGTTCTTAAACTTTTGTACTGGTGACCCCTTTCACTAAGCAAGCCTCTGAGTGCGCCCCCCCCCCCCTTATAAATTAAAAACACTTTTTAAATATATTTAAAACCATTATAAATGCAGGAGGCAAAGCGGGCCTTGGGGTGGAGCATGACCGCTTGTGACCCCCCAGGTAATAACCTTGCGACCCTCTGAGGGATTCCAACCCCCAGTTTGAGAACCCCTGATCTGGGGAGTTCAGTTGCATGAACATCCTCCAGATTCAGCCCATAGGGGGAGCTAGATATTTCATCTTGCCTTTTATGCAGATGTTTGATCACACGCTGGAAAAAATGTCGCGATTATCCAGGAAGGTGGCAGTGTTAGGTTTGTTTAGTTTGTTCCTGGGGATAAGGAGGAAGTTTTGCTATTAATCCACTTTTAAACAGCATAGCACATGCATGCACACAGGGTCTGATCCTCTGCTGGGGTACAGCCACTTTGTTTCACGCTGCCAGCCAATTCAGGGCAAACAGCTAAGTTAGTTGCTCAGAGGAGAGTCCCCACAACATAGCAGGATCCTCTAGGCTAGTGACATACTAGGGTCAGCATAGAAGCTACTACGCCACCTCCCTACCTGCTTGGATGGGCTGGGAGAAAGTGGTATGGCCAGGATGACCCTATGCAACAGTTGGCTTTTATAAAGGCCCATTGGGACTATTGTCAGCCAGCGCAACTCAGAACCAGCATCAGGCTTCATTGTTGCATCAGGGACCAGCCCACACTCAGGTAGCAAAGGATTTTAAGAGGGCACAAAGGCAAGCTTTGTACACACCCTTCGTGAGTTGTGCTGTATCCTCGGCTATGGCCATAAGGCTGAGCCTGTCTGTAGGACCTTTTATAGAAACGTTTTGGGCCCATGCAAGGAGAGTTGCACAAAAGGATTACATGCATGTAATAGACTGTATAAGGTGCTCGGACACTGTGGTGATGATTCTGTTCTACTTAAGTTCTTATCCTGCCCTTGTCACCGTAGTATGTGAGCACCTTCCTGTAGTACATTAAACAACATGACTAACGTGTGTCATGCCTGGTCTGTTCTTTCTCTCATCCTCTCCCCCTGGGGAGACTTGCATGTGCAATGAAGTGTTTTATAGGTTTGGGGGTTATTTTTAATACACGTACCTGCAGCTGTAGGTATATATTAGGGAAGACAACATCAAAGACGCTCATCTGGCACTTGGAGCAGAAGATAGTGAGGCTTGTGTGTTGGTTCTTCTTCGAATGATTGCTCATATCGATTCCAATTAGGTGTGTGCATGCTGCATGCACAGCCGTTGGAAAGTTTTTTTCTCCTAGCAACACCCATAGGGTCGGCTGTGGAGCCCCCTGGAGTGGCGCCTTCATGGCACTCAATATATGACCCTGCCGACCCGGCGCCCCCTCAATTCCTTCTTACCGTCCATGATGGTCGTTGGAACTGTGGTGTCTTGCTTAGCTAGTTCTCCACGTTTCCCTTGCTTGTTTTATAGTAGTTGTTATAATAGTTGTTCTAACATTTCTTTAATTCTTGTAGTTTATTTTTGTTGTAGTTAGTAGCAGTTGTGCTGGGGGGTTTACCCTCCATCCCAACCGCTTTTTCTTGGGAAGGTTTTCATGCCCAAGTCCCAGGGATTCAAGCCCTGCAAGTCTTGCTCCAAGCCCATGCCAATGGATGACCCCCATGACTCTTGTCTGAAGTGTCTGGGGGAGGCTCATCAAGCCGATAGCTGCAGGATTTACAAGGGGTTTCATCATAGGACCAAAAAGGAGCACGACTTTCACCTCAGAACCACCTTACACGGTTTTCCACAAGGATATGGTGCAACTCAGATTGCACCCGGCCTTCCTCCCCAACGTGGTGTCGAACTTCCACACCAGCCAGGACATTTTTCTACCTGCCTTTTACCCGAAGCCTCATGCTAGTCTCCAGGAGCAGTGGCTACATTCCCTCGATGTCCGGAGAGCCCTAGCTTTCTACATTGAGCGCACCAAGCCATTCAGAAAATCGAACCAGCTATTCGTAGCAGTGGCGGACTGGATGAAAGGCCTCCTGGTCTCATCTCAAAGAATGTCCTCATGGATCACGTCCTGCATCCGCACTTGCTATGAGCTGGCCGGGGTGCCGATCCCAGCTCTTACCGCACACTCCACTAGGGCCCAGGCCTCGTCAGCGGCGTTCCTGGCCCAGGTACCGATCCCAGCTCTTACCGCACACTCCACTAGGGCCCAGGCCTCGTCAGTGGCGTTCCTGGCCCAGGTACCGATCCAAGAAATTTGCAGGGCAGCAACTTGGTCCTCGGTACATACCTTCACCTCGCACTATGCCATCGTCCGGTGCACCAGGGAGGAGGCGGCTTTCAGTGGAGCGGTGCTACAATCAGCATTCCTTAACTCCGACCCCACCGCCTAGATAAGGCTTGGGACTCACCTAATTGGAATCGATATGCGCAATCACTCAAAGAAGAAGAAACAGTTACTCACCTCTTGTAACTGTTGTTCTTCGAGATGTGTTGCTCATATCCATTGCAAACCTGCCCACTTTCCCCTCTGTCAGAGTAGCTGGCAAGAAAGAACTGAGGGGGCGCCGAGTTGGCAGGGTCATATATTGAGCGCCATGAAGGCGCCACAGCCGACCCAACGGGTGCTGCTAGGGGAAAAACTTTCCGACAGCCATGCACACGGCGCACGCACACCTAATTGGAATGGATATGAGCAACACATCTCGAAGAACAACAGTTACAAGAGCTGAGTAACCGTTTCTTCTTAGTTCTTTTGCAGATTTCTTTCACAGTCTCAAACTGGCCCTCAGAAAGCTCTGTCTCCTGCACAGATAAAAGTCCCATTGGGCCTGAGGATCCAGTGTTCTGGATCCTGGAACTTTAGATGGCATTTTATATATACTGGTTCCAGGTCATTGAGCAGCTATATGAGACCTTAGCTGCAGCGAGGAATCCAGGAGCACTCTTTAGTGCAGTGTAAATGCCTGGAAACATAAATAAACTTTGCTCTCAATGGAACTTCTGCAGCCATGTATAAATCTTCCCCTAGCCTGCTTTGTTCTTACAGAAATTCTTTAGGATTAAACATATGACGTCCTAACCTTATTTGCTCTCATTTTACTGGATGTAATTTCTGAAGATTCATTCCAATATGGGTGGGATCCAGACTGCAGTGTTTCATTAAATCTGCTTCTACTCTTCCAAGCCTGCCTGGGTTTTACCCCCCCACCACCACCTTTAAGGTAACATAGGAGCAGCTGAAACACCTGCACTTTTTTCTTTTTGCTTAAAATAGAGGCAACTTAAAAACAAAAGCACATCTTAATGTAAGGAAGTCAGCACCCCAACCCATAGAATTCAGTAGTAAAAGTTCTTACATTATCTTGGTCAAATGGTGGGCACACGTCCAGTTGGGTTTGACCCTGGAATTTAAATGGGATTTGAGGGTGCTCAGAACTTGGAACAGTGGGGTTCTGTGTTAGCATCCCAGTAAAATGGACTTTAGTTCGACGTTGTTAGATCTGCTTGAGATTTTTATCATGAAAACTTTTCCCACTGGAAAATGTAGTTTAATCAAAATTCTCCTTGGGAAATTTTCCAATAGCATTTTTCAGTTTCTCCATGGGGAGAATTTTTTTTTTTTTTAAAAGAGTCAAGTAAACATTTCAAAATGAGATATTTTGCATTTCATAATTCATTTTGATCAAAAATGTCAACATTTTTAGTTTTAAAATGTCAAATTGTTTCCAATACCAATCCTTTGTGGAATTTTTAATTCTGGGAAATCTTGGTAATTTTTTTATTTCTTTACTTTTTCCAATTTGAATGTCAGTTTCCACGGGATGAACATTCTATTTTCCAGACAGCTCTAGTTGATATTATTTATATTGCTTTAGAGCCTACACACCTCAACCCAACTGTGCTAGGCGCTGCACAAACATACAATAAAGAGATGGACCTAAAAAGTTTACAACCTAAGTATAAGCCAAGAGGCAAAAGATGGATACAACAAAGAGGGGGGCAGCAGTGTCATAAGCAGCAGTCACAACATGCATGTAACCAAAGCATATATTTTCATTCGCTGTTACAGATATTGCACAAAAGTTGAATGTTGGGCCATTATAACCACGCTCTGTGAGTGAATAATCCTAGCCAGATGATGATGATCTATTAGAGAACTGGTTTTAGGGACCATGTTCATTCTAAATTCTATTCAGTGACCCCAGTCCTGCAAATTCTTATGCATGTGTGGAAGTACACTACAGTGAGTAATCCCATTGACTTCAATGGGACTCTTCACGGGAGTAAAATTACTGGCATATGTAAATATTTGCAGGATCAGCCTCTTGGTTTGTCCAGTGCTTAGCATAATGGTGCCCTAGTCCTAATTTGAGGCCTTTAGCTGCTACATTTATAGAAATAAATTATAATTGTGGATTCCTACTTGCATGCCCATGATGGATTTAAAAATAAATGCGACAGTCTTGTTTAAAAGCTTTCCCTGCAGAAAATGGCTTGACTGCAGACCACCCCCACTCCCAGAGAATTGACAGCCCCTTTCTAAGCAGGCATGTTTGACGACAGATATATGATTATATTTAAATAACCCTGTCACACAAAGCTTTTTATCAAGTTTTTTTCTTTTTTTTTTTTTTTTTTACTTGTCTGGTATTTGAAAATCTGCACTGCACTTTCTTTCGTTTTTAATGAAAGCCTTTTGCAGTTTGAACATTCTTCGGATTTACTATTCAGGTGATCTTTATTCATAATGCAAAAACAAAGAAATAAAAAGGTAAAATGCGCAAACGAGTTTGCAGTAGTAGGGGGGAAATGTGTTCAAAAGGCAGGCAAATTTGAGGCTAACGTCCAAAGGAGAGCCTCTGTGGCTCATCTCTGGTCTCCTGTTATTTTAACTCACCAGCTTTAGTGCTGATAAAACCACCTTGTTATGCAAATGTTCGCTATATCAAAGTTTATTTACACAGCTTCTTAAAACAGCCATTTTCAGTGCTGTGGTTAGCATCTATTGTCAAGGTTTTTATGAGCTGTCATATAAAGATTCTCTGTCCTGTTCCAAGTCATTTCCTCTCTGTATAATCTTTCTTCTAAAGCACTACGACTGACTCCCAGCGTTAACCTTCTGTTTAATTTTGATATCCATGAACACTTGCCTGTAAGGTTGCACATACTGCAATAAACATGATTTTAAAAAAAAAAAAGTAAATGTCCTAAATGGAATTAAAACTTGATAATTGAATTAAAAATCAAATATGAAACTGGTAGTCTGATGATTACCTACAAAAGAAGTATCTCACCATTGGAAAGCATGGGAAAGATATAGATTTACCAATTTGTAAGGTGAGTTTCTAAAAGTGGCTACTGATTTTTTTTTTGGGGGGGGGGGGGAGTGCCAATTTTTGAATGCCCAACTTCAGATACTTTAAAGGGACCTAATTTTCGGAGGATGAGTGCTTAGCATTTTCTGAAAATCAG
Source organism: Chrysemys picta bellii (assembly GCF_011386835.1). Classification (NCBI taxonomy): domain Eukaryota; kingdom Metazoa; phylum Chordata; order Testudines; family Emydidae; genus Chrysemys; species Chrysemys picta. The sequence continues at coordinate 117,465,130 of NC_088797.1, read as the reverse complement.
GCCCTTTTCATTTTCATTCCAAACAATTGAAGCAACAAATTGCTCATCATTTTTTTAAAATTAGGCCAGTGTTCTCTTTTAATGTGTCTAACTTACCTGCAACCCACAGTTAAACTTACAGCAGCTTTGAAAGTCTGTACCTTGCCCAGGCTTTTACCAATAAGATGCTTTACCTGTTTTTGTGTATAATATGCCTCATTAAAGAGAACATATTTAAATATCAGTAAAATGACAGCTCCCATTGCCAGAGATACCAGCACCATATACAGGTTTGGTAATAGTGGAACAGTTCCAGGAACTGTAATTCTCAAATCTTCTTTAAAAATCCATGTTTGGTATACAGATTACTGAATTACACAGGTCAAAATTTTCAGGAAAGAGTGCTTAAAATTGGACTTCTAAGTCCAGATTCAGCCATCTAGGGTGGGATTTTCAAAGCCCTCTACATTGGCCTAACTCTGCTCCCACTGAAGTCAACGAAACCTTCATCGTTGACTTCAATGAGTGCAGAATTGGGCCAGTGCCAAGAGCATTTGAAAATCCTGCTTCTGTGTAAGGACCCCGGGATGAAATCCTGACTGCCCTGAAGTCAAAGGGAGCTGTGCCATTGGCAAGCTCAATGACTCAGTGGGGCCAAACTTTCACCCCTGCTTTTCAAATGTGCGGAATTCAGTGGGAGCTGCTGGTTGCTCAGCACTTTTGAAAATCAGGCCTATGATTAAGCTGCCTAAAAAAGGATGTAGCTTTAGGCCCCCTTTTTTCAAAATCTTGGCCATTCGTTGCTACACAATAGACTCTCATCTTTATATTTAGTTCTACTAGCTACAATTTTCAAAGTCAAACAATTGACTTCAGTTTATCCATAGGCTCCAAAGTGACGTAGGAACCTAAGTCCCATTTTTTTTCAAATGAGAATCAAGCTTCAAAGTACCTAAGTTGCTTCTGAAAATGTGACTAAGGGCAGGTCTACACTTAAAAAGCTGCACTGGTGTAGCTGCCCCACTGTAGTGCTTTAGTGAAGATGCTATTAACCCAACAGGAGAGTTTCTCCCATCAGCATAATTAATTCACCATTGCGAGAGGCAATAGTTATGTCAACGTGAGAAGCTCTCCTGTCAACATAGCACTGTCTACAGCGGGCATTGGGTCAGTATAACTGCGTCGCTCGGGGTGTGGATTTTTCACACGCTGAGTGATGTAGTTATACCTATGTACATTTTTAGTGTAGACTTGGCTTAAGTCCCTAAATCACTTGCACAGTTTTGGAAAATTGTTACCCAAACTCTTATTAGGACTTAGGCACTTTTCAGATAGGAACTTAGGTCCTTATGTCACCAAAGCTCTTTTGAAAATTCTCCCAATTGCAACTATTTAACACACACACTTTCAACGCTTTGGATTCCAAGAACATTTTTAGCTTCCTTGCGTCATTTGACTTTACTGTACTTCCTCTTCAAGGCTGGCAAGGGTGAGTACCACAGAGCAATGTTTCCTACAACTCCCATGTCCTTCTCCAGCTGAAGTTTGACCTCTGCTGCTTTTTTCCAAAGAGCTCCCCAGTTAGGAAAATGCAACAGGAGCTCAAAACAAAAAACAAAAACAAAAAAGGAGAGAGAGAGAGAGAGCAGCGTCCAGATATGAAAGAATTACTTTGAAAGTGTAAGGAAAATGTACTTGTAATCATAGAAGATTAGGGTTGGAAGAGACCTCAGGAGGTCATCTAGTCCAATCCTCTGCTCAAAGCAGGACCAACCCCAACTAAGCCGGGCCTTAAAAACCTATCTTTAAAAACCTCTAGGGTCAGAGATTCCACCACCTCCCTAGGTAACCCATTCCAGTGCTTCACCACCCTCCTAGTGAAATAGTTTTCCTAATATCCTACCTAGATCGCCCCAACTGCAACTTGAAACCACTGTTCCTTGTTCTGTCATCTGCCACCACTGAGAATAGCCGAGCCCCATCCTCTTTGGAATCCCCCTTCAGGTAGTTGAAGGCTGCTATCAAATCCCTCCTCACGCCTCTCTTCTGCAGACTAAATAAGTCCAGTTCCCTCAGCCTCTCCTCATGAGGCATGTGCTCCAGTCCCCTAAACATTTTTGTTGCACTCTGCTGGACTCTCTCCAATTTGTCCACATCCTTTCTGTAGTGGGAGGCCCAAAACTGGAAGTAATACTCCAGATGTGGCCTCACCAGTGCCGAATAGAGGGGAATAATCACTTCCCTCGATCTGCTGGCAATGTTCCTACTAATGCAGCTCACTAAATCATTAACCTTCTTGGCAACAAGGGCACACTGTTGACTCATATCCAGCTTCTCGTCCACTGTAATCCCCAGGTCATTTTCTGCAGAACTGCTGCTTAGCCAGTCGGTCCCCAGCCTGTAGCAGTGCATGGGATTCTTCCGTACTAAGCATCGGCCCCTCTTTCCCATGCTGGACCCACCCTCTACCCCGGCCCCGCCCCCACTCCACCCCTTTCATGAGGCCCTGCCCCTGCCCACCTCTTCCCATCCCTTTCCCACCCCCATTCCAACCCCTTCCCCAAAGTCAATGCCCCAACTCCGCCCCCTCCCTGCCAATATTCCAACCCCTTCCCCAAATCCCCACCCTGGCACCGCCTCTTCCCCACCTCATCCCCTGAGAGTGCCACATTCCCACTCCTGCCTCCCCCCCCCCCCGAGCATGCTACGCCACCAAACAGCTGTTTGGCAGCAGCCCAGCGGGAATTTCTTTTGGTCCAATCCTTCAATTTGTCTAGGTCACTCTGGACCCTATCCCTACCCTCCAGCATATCTACCTCTCGCCCCAGCTTAGTGTCATCCACAAACTTGCTGAGGGTGCAATTCATCCCATCATTCAGATCATTAATGAAAGATGTTGAACAAAACCAGCCCCAGGACCAACCCCTGGGGCACTCCACTTGATACCGGCTGCCAACTAGACAGTGAGCCGTTGATCACTACCCGTTGAGCCCGAAGAGCTAGCCAGCTTTGTATCCACCTTATAGTTCACTCATCCAATCATAGCTCAGTGGTTTGAGCATTGGCCTACTAAACCTAGGGTTGTGAGTTCAATCCTTGAGGGGGCCATTTAGGGAACTGGGGTAAAAATCTGTCTGGGGATTGGTCCTGCTTTGAGTAGGGGGTTGGACTAGATGACCTCTTGAGGTCCCTTCCAACCCTGATAGTCTTAAAAAAAAAAATCCATACTTCTTTAACTTGCTGGCAAGAATACTGTGGGAGACTGTATCAAAGGTTTTGTTAAAATCAAGGTATATCACTTGATGCTGGAGTTGACTGACCCCCCGGTTTTGTGGTGACCTTAGCCCTTACTTTGTTGTAGAGTTGATTCGATATCCTGGGAAACAGGCTGAAAACTTCCAGCAGGAGCAGTAAATGGTGCAGTAGGAGCTGGTGCAAATGGGCCAGAGACTAGGGGTAAGATTTCCAGCGAACAAGGTTGAGGTGTTAGAAGCTGGAGAGCAGGGTCACTAATAGTCTATTATGGGTTTTAATCCTGCTTCAGATAATAGTTTATAGGAAATATTTATTACTGTTATTGTTAAGGGAAAGAACTGTTATTACTGAGAAGAGGCAGGGCCGGCTCTGGCTTTTTTGCCGCCCCAGGCAAAAAAGCCTCTGGCCGCACACACACCCCGCGCGGCAGGGGAGGAGGCGGCCAGAGCACCGGGGGGAGGCCGGCGAGCCCCGGCCGGGGCTCCGCTCTCCCCGGTGGCCAGCCCCGGCCGGGGGGAGGGCGGCGAGCCACAAGTACTCCTGTTCTATTTGCCTTCGGGTTCTTGAACCTGTCAAGTTCGCAGTTTCAAGCAGTTCTCTGCACTCCTGAAGGCCAGATGCTTGCTCTTTTTTAAATGAAAGCTGAGATGCTCCCATAATGTGTGCAGAAGCTGTTGCTTTCAGAAAAAAAACCCTGAATCTGAGGTTGTGTCTACACTGCCCTGCAGGGGTGTGAGTAGCGGTGCACACCGAAGTGCTGCGCTATAACTCCTCCGTGTGGGCACAAACTGAAAGGTTCCTAGTGCAGTTCTCTTCAAGTCTCAAGATAAAATCATAAGACGGGGTGGCCAAATGTACTGACCCTCCGAGCCACATACGACAATTTTCAGAAGTTCAAGAGCCAGGGCGCGTCTGCTGGGGCTCGGGGCTTCCACTCCAGGGGAGTCAGCTGCCAGGAGCTTCTGCCTTGCTCCTACTGAAGCCCCGAACGCTGGCAGGAGCTTCCCATGGGGCTAAAGCCCTGAGTCCCCCCCTCCCCACTGGGCAGAAGCTCCTACCCCACCACCCTGCTGCAAGGCAGAGCCCCCTCTCCCCCAGTCTGGTAGGTGGAGAATGGGAGGCCAGGGGAGCCTGCGAGCCGCACGT